>NC_090925.1:273566294-274191294 GCF_040938575.1 Ambystoma mexicanum
TTAAGTATTAGTCGAGGTCCTGCCCCATGTGTGACCAGTATGCAACCTCTCTTAAGATCTCAAGTGTTATATGAAACCCCCTATGACCGGCGGTGGCCGCATCATGGGCGTGAGTTAACATTAGGCTTCGGAATGAGGTAGGGACCACCCATTGATCATGGCCAGCTTGGGATTTCCTTACCAACAAACCGTCTTGGATTTGGAACATCTTTGGACATTTTATCAACACTCTAAGGTCCTCTTTCCCAATGTAATCGGTATCCGTCAGGGGAAAGTTCTCACGGTCCTCATTGTGTTGGTAAAACTTACCAATTATTGGATCCCCCTTTTGAACCGTAATCAAATCAGCATCTGGGGTTTCCTTACTCCATTGTGCAGTTGAAAGATCATTGTGAGCATTTGTCTGGGACCTAGTGATAGCAGTGACCTGGATTTCCCCCAACAGGGACTCAATCTCTATTAGATCCCCTTGGATGGCCCTGGTTTTGGCCAGCTGATCAGCTAAGTCATTTCCAGTTTTGTCTGGTCGCTCTACTTTGGAATGACCCTTGATCTTTTTCCAGTAGATGGTCATCCCATGCGATGTGACCAGATCATCAATATTTTGGATTAACTTACCATGTTTCAAGGGTGTGTTATTAGCAGATAACATGCCTCTGGTTTTCCAGTTAACCAGGTGCTCCACAAACCCGTTCCGTACATGATCTGAATCTGTGATTATGACCAGTTCGTGGAGTTGATGTTGGACAGCAGTGATGATGGCCTGATGCACAGCCATCAATTCTGCCACCTGACTACTTTGGGGACCAATTTTGTACCCAGCGGAGGGTTCTGGGGGCTCATTCACCCATGCATTCCCTACGCCGACCACCAGTTCTTTCTCCCCATTGTTGTCAACATGGTAAGAGCATCCATCCACATAGACAGTGGGCATTCCCTCACACTTGTCTTCTTCAAAGACTTTGTGTGGGGAATTAAGGTATGCCTCCATGTTGTCCTTAATTTTCAGACTTTCGTCCTTGAGACAGTTTTCTCTGGCACAATCATGCAAGTCAGCCAGACCTTGCGTGAGGGGACTCTTCTTGTTTTGGCCATATCTGACCTCCACAGGAAAGCCTTGCATTGACAGAATCCAGGAAGTAATTCGGGAATTACTCACATTTCCGGCCTGATTCTGTCACTTTGGAGATATTGCAGAGGCTGGTGTGGAATCTCCACTATGATGTGTTCCCCCTGGATAAACGGGCGGTAATTCTTCAATGCCCACACCGTTGCCAGGAGTGTATTCTCACAATCGTTGAATTTTTCCTCCACAGAGGATAAAGTTTTGCTCGCATAGGATATTACTTTATTGACCTTGTCATGCTTTTGGTATAATACTGCCGTCAAGCACGTATTAGAGAACCCTGCCTCCAGGAAGAACTCCTTGTTTCTGACAGGATAAGCTTGGCATGGCGCTTGTGTGAGGCTTCTTTTGAGTTGTCTTACTGCCTTGGATTGTTCTGGACCACATTCCCACTTGACCCCCCCTTCAAAAGATGAATCAGGGGTCTAGTGATCTCTGCGTAGCCCTCAATGAACTTTCTGCTGTAATTAGTCAGTCCAAGGAGGCTCCTTAGTTCCTGCAGAGTTGTGGGATCCTTCAATTTTTGGAGTGCTTCCACTTTCTTTTCCTGGGGACAGAGACCCTGAGGAGTAATCTCATGCCCCAAGAAATTAACAAGGGTTCTACACCACTGTGCTTTCTGAAAGGAAAGTTTTTCTCTGGCGGCCCTCAACTGTGTCAGAACATAACGGATCTCCACTATGTGTTCCTCCACAGATGAACCTTTGATGAGGACATCATCTACATAAGCCAGGTTACCCCTCGCACCCAGGTCGGGCATGGCCTTGTGTAGGAAAATTTTGAACTCATTGCCGGAGTTGAGGTATCTGAAGGGAGTCCGGTCCATGTGTACTGCTGGCCCCCAAAGGTAAAAGCCAGTTTGTATTGGTCCTCCCTACTGACAGGCACGGTCCAGTATCCATTGGTCAGGTCTATTGCAGTGAATACCTGTGACCCCTGAATCTGGGCCAGCCCTTGGTCAATGTAGGGCAAAGGCCATCGGGAAGTATGGACCCGTTTGTTGAGCTTCCTAAGGTCGGCGCAGAGTCTCCACTGGCCGTTTGGCTTCAATATTCCCAGCACCGGATTATTGAAGGTGCTGTGTACTGGAAAGATTATCCCCCGGGACTCAAGGTTCTTAATTATTTCAGTAAGGGACTCCATGGATGCGAGAGGCAAACGATATTGCTTCACAAACACTGGAGTCATGCCAGGGTCCGTGGGAATTATTGTTGTTGGATGTCGGTGCGACCACAGTCATATGAGTCTACCACAAAGAGATCTTGGAAATCCAAGAAAACTTGTTTCAACTTTTGCTTCTTTTACAGAGCCACGCAGGCATCAGCTAGGTTGACTCTCTCTTCACCATCTGCCTGAAGCCTGGAAAGACTTCTGGTTTTGCTATCTCAGCGGCCTCCTCCAGCTGGGTGGAGAAGTCCCTGGTCAGAGTGCTGATTTGGACTGGAGGCTTCAGGTGGGAAAGGCAGCCCTCAAGGACCTGGAAAATCACCTCATCCCTTCTGAAGTCAAAAGTCACATCTTCCATACCATAAGGGCAGGAAGTGTGCACCAGGAAGTTACCCCCATGCCGGGTAAAATCCTGTCTGGTGTTGTATTGTCATCACTGTCACTGTCGAAACAGTCCTTGGGATTGGTCCTAACAGTTCATTTCCTAAATCAATGGAGAAATGTCGGTCATCAACCGACATTCCAATAATGGTGCCCGCGGCTGGAGTAATACTCTCTAAGTCGCTGTTATCCACCTCTATTGGAATGGTGTCATGTTCTATGTTGACTAATGGTGTTGGGTTTACCCCCAACCCTTGCTGTTGGAGAGAAGCATTTAAATGAATATAAGCATCAGGGTTTTTCAATTTTTGCCCTCTTTTAACTTTCACTTCCAGACTTCCAGGGAGAATTGTCGGGTCCTTTCTGGGATGGTGACTTCCCCTTGAACCTGAATTTCAACTGCATAAGGTAGCAATTGAGCTAACCTAAATGCTTTGTCTGGATCATCAAAGCCCATGGGATTATCTGCTAATCAGGACCAAGCTTTGAAGTTTATTAGGTCCAAACTAATGGCAAAGAGATTGAGAATGTCACTGCCTAAGTAAAAAGCGGCAATGACGTCTCGCACGACCCAACAATTATGGACTATGCTCTTGTTGCCAATGGAGATTTTGAGCATACACCTGCTTGGCAGGAGATGTTTGGAATTAGGTGCTTCCAGGTCCATTTCCCATTTGTCTATCAGTTTGAATGCGGGAATGGCTGGATCTTTTGGGAGTTGGCGGAACATAGCTTCGCTGATGAAGCTCTTACCGTTGTTCACACACACTCGGGCGAGAACAGAGTCCTTCCCATCATTTAACTGAACAGGGATGAACAACTGCTCTCCAATTTGCTGGATATCAGCCAGGCTCTGAGCTGATTTCACATCTTTCCGGACTATTGGAGTGTGAATGTCTTATTGTGGATTAGTAAAGAACTTCAGAGTGTTTCCTTCCAGTGTGGAATACCACCTTAAACTGGAAGGAAGGTTGATTTTCAGAAATAGAGAGGACCCCCCATCACCAGTCTATTTTCCTACTGCTATTACTGTCACGTCTGGAATTTGGTTATTCTGGAAGTGAAATTCTACTTGGTCAGATTTTTGTTCAACCATGTGGCACGTGCCGTTTAAAGTAATATGGTTGACACTCTGTTTTAATTTTATTGGTCGGCTAGTCTGGGTCCAGAGGACCTTCCCGTCAAAGTTTTGGAGTTGTCCAGTAAGAGAGGTGAGAGGAATACGGTAATTCTCCCCCTTCCTGCATTTAGTTCATCAAAGGCCGTTTTGGACACAAGGGTAGCTTGGGATCCAGTGTCGCCAGTGCCAACATTGTACCCTGCCCCTGTACTTGTACTGGGGCATAGTATCTTCTCTCCTTCTCCTCAAGGGGGCACAGATAATGCACACTTTTGGACAACTGGTGGGCTAATTTTCTGGTTTTGGACATTGGGAGAGAAGAGATTAGGGCAGAATTCTGTGGAGAGTCATGGGAATCTACAAGAAAAAGTTGGCAACTTGAAAGAGGATATTCGAGTTCCCCTGGTTCCGGTCCTGGGCCGCCCCCCCCCCCCTCTTTTTGGAGGCAGTCACCAGAATGGGTTTGAACCCGGGGATTTTGATGCTGCTGGTTCTGGGATAAGATGATGGGCGGCGACAGCTCAATCCACACATCTACCCAGTCTATTGATGCGGTTTTGGGTTCCCCTGGTTCCGGTTCTGGGCCGCCCCCCACCCCATTTTGGAGGCAGTCACCAGGATGGGTTTGGACCAGGGGTTTTCGGTATTGTTGGTTCTGGGATAGAATGATGGGCAGCGACAGCTCAATCCCCACATCTACCCAGTCTGGGTTGGAATCCATTGGGACCCATTTTTCCTTGGGAGGAGTTCCCCCATCTCTGAAGGAGAAGATCCTTTTCCCAGGATCCTCTGAGGATCCCTCTCCCTCAAATTGGAAGACCTGTACCTCCTCCACAAACTGGGTCTGTTTGGGTCCATTGTTTCTCGTACCTCCCCTCTGCTCCTTGGGAGGCAGACTTTCAGGGGTAGGAGATTTTGTTTCCGGTTCCTGGGTTTCCAGGGGCTGTTTACAAGTGGGGAAGGAATCTTCCTCCAAGGCTTTACACCCCCCTTCCCCTTGTGCCTCCTCCCTGGGAACCGGTGGGTTGTCGGGAAGCTGCCCCCGTGATTGCACCAGGTCCAGAGTTTGGGGCATTCTGCGGTGGCATGCTAATCTGAGGGATCTGTTGAGCCCTCAGTATGTGACCCAGATCCCGTGCCATATTTTGGACCTGGCGCTCTAACTGTGAAACCCTCTCAGGCTGATATGGGGTTCTATTTTCTCCCCTGGGCTGATCCCGTGAAGGGTAGCTATCCCTTCTCTGGGAGTACCCTGAGTTGGGAAGATTTGGGTACCCCTCCACCCTTGGCCTCCCCTCTCCCGGATTCGGTTGTCTGGGCTCAGGGAATTGTGGAAAGAAGGATTTATGATTTTGGGGCTGGAAGTTGGGTGAATACCTGGGGAACAAGTTCTGCCCAGGATTTGGTGAATTTCTGCCCTCCTGTGGGAAGTTAGGAGGGAAGTTCCCTGGGTCAGGTGCTTGGCTGGATCCCCCCCTTGGGCTGGAGGAGTCCACACGTAACCCAGGATGGGTCTGTTTCCCTTGTAGAGGGGACTTACATAGTCAGGGGAGCAGGGGGAACCCATTTGTGGGACTACCTCCTTGACTCCCTGTCTGTGACTGGCCCGAAGGCCTTCTGGGCTTAGAATTATTTGGTGCAGGCAGGTTTTTAGGCCCCCCATCTCCAAATCTAAAACGGGGGCAACCTTTACCTCAGCAGGGGTGCTGTTGGTTTTGGGGTTTTTGGGCTGATTCTTATTTTCCACTGGTTTCTGCACCTCATAGATGCGGGTGGCTTGCTCAATGACCCAGTCTAAAGATCTTTTTTCGTGAAAGTCTCTCACGAGCTTTGTCATTATGTATTTGGGTAAGGCATGGAAAAACGTATTAACAAATTCTTTACTGTCCGTGCGTACCCTTTTTGTAGTCTGCACAAAAGCACGCTTTAACTCCTGCACAAATTCTTGTGGGGCCTGATCCTCCCCACATTGCAAATTGTAGGCTGCCTTGCGAGCCTCTTGGGGATTTCTGTGAACAGAAAAATGTTTCAAGATTGCCGCCCTGTAGGTGGACCATCTTGAATGATTTTGGTCCTCCAGCCCTGCAAAGAAACTGGAGTATTCTGGGGAGAATGTCCATTTGACATACTGAATGCAGCTACTGCTGTCCTTCAAATGGAAAGTCTCCATCATTTGCTCAAAGAGCTCCAAGTGTTCCCAAACAGAATACTTGGAGTTCTTGTGATAAAGCGTGATGACACTCCTGATTGCCTTAATCTGTTTTAAGGGGTTCTTAAGCAAGGCCCTTTTTGCCTTATTGGCCTTTTTGGTTCGGGTAACCCTGGTCCATTCATCCACCGACTCAGAAGCACTGCTCCCAGAGGTGCCCGTCTGATTTTCCAGGTTTTCCCGGATTCTGCGAGCCTGGGAATGGCTGGCAGAATGTGGGGACCTGGTCTCCTGTGTCCTGTGACGCTCAGAGGAGTCTTCAGATCCCTCCTTGCTGCCAGGATTTGATGGTTAACCCCCCCCCCCCCACTGACCTAACTGGGCAGAGGTTTTTAGGATGCCCTTAGTGGGCCTACTTTCTTGGGGTTCCCCACTAAATTGCACTGTGCTTGGGTGCCCATACCCGGATGCCCACCCATCCATTCCTGGGAGGTACTGGCCTATGAACCCCATACTTTTGGCTGGATAGTAATCTGCCATCCCTGTGGCCCTGGGCTCATGTGTGCCATGGGACATGGGGGTGGCAGAGTCCAAGGACTGGGAGAGATGAAGGCCTCTGGTACTAGGGATCCTGAGGTTGTGCTCCAGTGTTTCCCTTTCCCAGCGAACCTCATCTCTATCAGCCCCTGCTCCCTGTTGCAATGCAAGAGCCTGCGCTTTCAGTTCCTCAGTTAAGGCCTTACTAGACTCTATCAGTCTCTCCTGCATGGCTACCTGTTGCTGGAGCCTATCATTGTGCTGACAGAGAGTCTCATTCTCTCTCTGTGCCTCCTGGTTGGTCCTGGAATACTGGGCCAGTCTTTGCTCAGGTTACCTCTTGAGTCCCATCCCTACTGGCCTGATCCTTTCTTGGCAGAGCATCTTCCACCCTCCCGGTGTGCTTTAGCAAGTCCTGGTGCTCTTTTTGGAGGTCACCCAGCCCCTGGAGAGCCAGGTGTTTTTCTTCAATTTTTTCTTTTAATTGGCAGACTTCCTGGCCTAAGGTGTCCCTTTCCTGACTAAGAGCCTGCATCTGTTGCGCCAGGTCGTCCCTTTGCCTTTGAAAGGCACCAGCTTTCTGGCGTTCTTGATCAAACTCTGCCTGGGTATCCAGATCTTTCAAAATCAATTTATTGCTTTCCTCTTTCTCTCTGTCTAGTCGGATTTGCAGGGTGGCTACCTGCTCTGTGCTGCCCTGTTAAAGTCTAGTTGTTGCTCCATCTTTTTCTGGCTCTGCAGTAGGGCGTCCAAACCTTCTTGGTACTCCTTCTGCAAGGCCAGAAATCTGTTATCCTGGTCAGACTTTTCCTGTTTCAGGATATCCATATCCTCCTTTATTTTAATAATATACTGCCCACTATCATTTTCTGACTCCTGGCTCCTCTGCAGCCTCTGCTCAGAAGAGACCAGGTCAGATTGGGCCTTCTCTAATGCCATCAGTTGCCTATTTGCCAGATCTTGGCCTTCAGCACATTTGTCCTGTATGGCTCCCATATATAAATATAAATATGCTGCTACCCTGGCAATTGTGTTGTGCTCATCCTTGGCCTTAGGGGCCATATATAGTTCACTCAGGGCCACATGTAAGGGACCCTGATCTCTCCATATATCTGACCCTGTTTCAGTGATCTGGGGTGCGATTGCCTGCAACCAGACCGCCTGGTCCTGATGAGCCCACTCACCTCTCACAAATAGCTTATGTAAGAGGTGTTCTCTGGCTATTTTGATATCTGCCAAGGTCTTCATTCTTGAAATTGATTTCCTTCCTGACTTACAAGTTTGTATTTTATTTTGCAAAACAGACCGTTTCCTTAGAGCGCTCCTTTGAGGGGTGTTTTTACAGTGTAACACGGCGTGGTGATCCAACAGAATTTATATATCCTGTCAGTTAGCACACCATATTAATCTGCACAAGTGATAGATCTAATCCAGAATCCCCGGCACAAGCCCCCAATCTGTCAAGTGACTCCAATCAAGCAATCCCACTAAGTCAGTGCCTCGTCTGGGACGCCCAAGGGAAGCCTTTATTTATATATTTTTATGACAAGTTATACTCTGGATGATAAACCCTTGTATAACACCCCTCTCTATGAATCCCTCTGATCTCACTGAGCCAAGAAGTAGGTTTGTTTTGCAATTTAAAAGATGTATTAGAAAAATTCAACAATATATATATATATCACACTTTTATAATAAATTAATATTGGATAGCACCCTTATGAATATAATGTTGATCAACAATAGATGATCTGACACTAGCACACTTCTTTACAATCAATGAGGAGTTATTATAGGAAGGATAAGGTAGCAGAAAATACATTTATGGATTCAAGGAAAAGCAATGAGGGAAAAATGCAGCACAGAAATAAACTTGATATGATTTCAACAAAAGATAATGGGCCTCATTGCACAGTAGGCGGTAAGGGTTTACCGGTACCGGTATTTTACCGGTACCGGTAAACCCTTACCGCCTTATTACGAGGTCCCTTTGTGGGTTGGTACATTAACGCCTGAAAAACGAACCCGCAAAGGGACCGGGGTGCTAATTACGGTACCGCAATTTGAGGTACCGTAATTAGCGCCTTCCCCATTCCCATTATGCCCTATGGGGCAAAAATGGGAATGGGATGGCCAATGGAGGAAGGAGGAATTACCGCCTTCCCAACCTTGGAATAGGGCGGTAATTCCCCTTTCCTCCAAGGCAGTACCGATAAATATCCGGCATGAACCATGGCGCTAATAGCGCCAAGGTTTACCGCCTACCGTGTAATGAGGCCCAATATGATCACTTTTTCTTTGACAATTCCCTCCCCCCCTATGCAAGATAAGGAGATGGAAGGGGAGCACACAATTCTCAGGAATACAAAATGCAATACAAATTTCCAGTTCCCCCCAGCGAGCTTAGAGGAAAACAGGTATGATTTTAAAGCAGGCAAGATCCTTTTAAATGTGGTGGCAATGAAGTGAAAAATATGCTGGAAATGCTTTTAATTCCCTCTAGAGGTTCAGGGTTTGTGAGCGATACTTTCAATCAGTTCAGGTCAGCCCTACCAATGATTCAGGGATGGTTATCAGGTTGAAAACGGGATTCAGTAATGGAAGTAAAAGACAGATATTTTTACACGTGGTTGAAATGAAGCAAACTGTCAAATCGCGGCACTTTTTTCCGAGTGCGTCGATCGCGAATATGGAGGAACTATAAGGAGAAGTCACTTTTAGGCTTGTTGGAAAGCTTAGAATCTCAGCTTTAAGATGAAAGTTAAAACTCACTTCTAGCACAAACGGTCCAAGAGATACGGACAATTTGGTGGCGGTAGATTTTCAGAAATGAAATTACAGTTTCAGAATGACAGATGCGCTTGGAAGGTCTGAATCAACAGGATGTACACACGATTCCTTATGATGCAGTTCTAATAGGTTAAAATAGTTTGAATTAGATTATTTTAAACTAAGAGATTAGTTTGCACAGTTCTGGCTGAGTACTCACATTATGAATTAGAAATAGGCCGTCAGGTTCTGGTCAGCAGGTTTGGACTGGGCTCCAGGCGGTTTCTGGTACTGGTTCTCTGTTTCTGGTCTGGTCTGTGGTTCTACTGTCGGTACTTCACAGCGGTCTGGTCTGTGGTTCTGCTGGTCTGGATCAAGTGGATTCTGGATACAGCACTGCTTTCTGGGTCTGCTACCGGTTCTGGCAAAAGTTCTTGGCAAAGAATCCAACAGCTCGCCCGGCTGTAGAATAGTTGGTTGGATTGCTGGATTCTGAAGGCCTGCTGAGAAGAGTTCTCAGCTTGTGGGTTAGGCCTTTGCTTTAAGTTCTGTAGTCTATCTGGAGTCTAAGTTCTGGATCTCTGGATGTAAAGTCTGGAATCTGGAAGTGAAGTCGTCTGTCAAAATGCTCCACAAGAAAGTGGAAAGTGAATGTCTTGCCTGTCCAAGCAGTCTCTTTTTATGTGTTTTGAAAGTGGGTGGGTCGGCTCATTCTGCATGCCCAACCTTCTCATGATTTGATAGGTAAAGGATTCTCTGTGACCCGATTTGAGAAGGGATAGTGTGTCAGAGTGAGTCAGAGTCTTACAGTCTATTGAAGAAACGACCCTTTGCTTTTACTTAGAAAATGATTTTTTCATAACAAGCAGGTTTCCCAGATACACACGTCGTTGAAATTACCTACACATTTCACAGATTAATTTAAGATACACTCTCGCCCAACTCTGATCCCCCTCAGAGCCTGGGTTTCCAAATGGCAACATTTTGTGCTTTTTAGTGACTTTCGCCATATTGGTTTTTCCTCAAAATTTACACAGGACTGCACCTCTTCCCTGAGCATATTACTGGGATCACATGTCTCTCCTCCCAGGCAGAGCTGTGTTTAGAGTCCACACCCAAAATCAGCATACCACATTCAATTGCAAGGGTCTATTGGGTTGGGTCCAGCAGGCTGCAGGGAAGTCCCCTCCCTCTCAATCAACAGGGCCATGTGATATCCTGCCTCCTGGTGTGGGTCTCTGGGGTGTTAAGAGTTCACAGAAAAGGCCAGTCTTTTGAACTTTTAATTACATAAAACCCCCTTCTGTTCACTGCACAGTTCTGCAAGACAGCTCTCCTGTCAGGATTTATAGAGCGCCCGCGCCGGTCAGTGTCCAATGCCGGTACTGCACCTATTTTTGACAGCTGTCTTGAATTAATACATTTCAAAAGGAAAGGATTTTACTTGATAGTATATGATCCTTGCTTGACATGGCATTGATGTGGATCTGTAGTAGAGTAAAGTAAAACACTCAACCATAGTTGGATTTTTGTTTGGTGGTTTCGGGCCCATGATTTTAGCAATTTGTGACATTAATAAAAACGGGTTTTGAACAGAACCATCTTTCTTTGCACTGGTGGATGCAGGTCAGGGGACCATTTTGGTGTGCGCAAAACTGCACGGTTCTCCTGGATTCTGGCGCAAATGTGGGCTTTTCCGCCATCTTGGATTTCCTAAACCCAGAGCACCAAATGTTGCAGCATAATAGTCCAAACGTGGGTCAGGACACCCAACAGTTCATCTCCATGGTGCCTGCACCTCTCCTCCCTATTGCCTTCTCCCAACCATGGCTCAACCACCCCAACTCCATGCATTGGCATATGATTGCCGGGATTTAGGTGATGGATCATTTTGTGTGGCTTGGATGGAAACTTGTTCTATGCATGTGCTTGTTTTTCTGTGTGATGTTCTTCTATATAGCTCTTTCCAGATGCACATTCTGTACAACATGTGAACACCCAAGAATCTAGCATGGTTCCTGGACGGATTCCATTTCTAGTAGCTCAAGAACAAATGAGAACTGGAACAAACTTGTGCAGTCTTAAGAGATACAACACCTGCCAAAACATCTCCACTGATTCTGCTATAACAACCCCACTAAACCAAACAGTATAGATGCAAAGGACGTACAACTGCAAGTTTTCAAACATTGCATACCTTATCCAATGCAAGACATTCCCGCTAGGAAGGTATGTAGATGAAACATGCCAGAAACTGCATGAAAGAATTAAACTACACAGTCATGCCATCTTGAATAATAAAACAAAAGCACAAATCGGGCACTACTTCTCATAGAAGTTGGATGAGCAATAGCAGGACCTGTCAGGTGTGATAATGAAAGGGGATCTTCCAAATTCAAGACACAGAAGAGAATGGGAATGGTTCCATGATGATTTCTCAAGGTTACCCAACGGAGTCTGAAAGAGGATTCCATTAAGGGCTGATTCTCACCCCTTATATTAGTCACTTTTCCACAGCAGATTGGTCCATTCCAAGTCTTATGCAATGGGCCAATCTTTGATTTTGCTGCAAAGGTTATTTCTTGTGATGTCGGCTCCCAGCGTGCCTTGTCTGTAGGAAGCAGGGGTAAGAGGTCTCAGAAATGAAGTGATGACTGAGCATGTTCAATATGGATGGCCCCTTCCCAGCTGTGATGGTCTTCATTCGATCCCATGTCTGCCTCAGATCAAAAGGACTCCAGTAATTATTTCCCTAATGTGACTTCCATTATATGTTTCAGGGGTCCGTTTGAAGCTCCCTTCTTCGACGCCAACCCTATGGAAGGTGTGTCTTGTTCTCCTAGGAATTTGTCAAGGCTTCCCAGACACAAAGTGCCTCCTGGGAAAGCCCGCCATTTGTTTTGGGTGAAACTCCCAGACCAGACACAATACACAAAGTGCTCTGTAACTCCAGATAGCAATGATAATTATATTTCTATTATGCCATTATATTGAACAGATGATGTTGAGTATATTTATTTTTAATGAAATACCTACCACGGAGCAATAAATAGATGCAGTTCCTGGTATTTTGAGCATGTTTGCCAGCATTTTCAAAGGCTGCCTATGGTTGATGGAAGTAATTTTGATTTCAGCTGGCTGTTTCAGGAACACATATGTTAATTGAAGTTGCCATTTTGCCAATTCACATTGATGCTGCAGGTGTTTCAGTAGAAAGGATCCAGCAGAGTATATATGTGTGCACTATTCTTTTTAGCATGGAGCTTTTTGAAAGTAGGACAGTGAAGGATTGCCATCTTGCAAGTCTGTAAAAGCCCTCGATGTTTAGGTTTTTTATTAATAAAATGTTGCTGATAATCTATCTCAGAAAGTGAGGTCTGTGACCAGGCCCCTTTCATGAAACGCCAAGCTAAATGCACAGCGTACACCTCTGCCTTACTGCATCAGTATCTGATCTGCAGTACCGGCTCACCAGTGGCACATGGCAGGTTCAGAGGTCACAGGTACCCTTTCTGACAGCTACTGTGGAAGCAATGTTCCTCCAGTCTAGGAGTTGCATTTAAGTTTTGTGAGGAACCTGAGGGCGTCCTCACTTCTTTTCCCCAATATCCTCTGCTCATGTGGCCAGGGAAGAGGCATCACTTTTGGATACCGACCCTGCAGGTGGAGATGCGAGGGATGATCAACTGAACAGATGAGACTTGGGAAGTGGAAGGGGGATGTCTGTGTGTGCAACACAGTTTCTCCCTTTTCCATTCCATGATGAACCTTCAATCCCAGCAGCTTTTATGTGATATTCTTACCCTTCTCCCTTTTATTCCTTCCAGGATGACACTAGAAAGAGGGGGTATAGGAGGATGTCAGGGAACGAGACATGTCATCGCCCTTTTCTTTTGGACATCCAACTTTACCCCACCCCTGCCTTTACAGGCTGTTGCCAATCACTTCCTTTCAATTTCTCTAATTCATACTACTGTAGTATTGGGACGAGGAAGAGGCGACTAGTAGTACACACTAACATGTTATTTCAACACTCGGGTACAGAGATGAGGAAGCGGACTGAAGACTGTTATGAGTGTCAGCCATGCCCTGAGAGCACCAGTAACTATGATCAGGCAAATAGGCTTAAGGACTCACACCTGCAACTTGTTAAGTGTTTGCCGGTGTATAAAAGGTGGAGACAACAATCATAGAAGGGAGACCAACCGATTTACAGAAATACATGCTAGCAGGGAAATACAATGCAAAGAAAACAGATTTGCACCTGACACACCCACAGCACGCCCTTAGTGCAAGCCAAGGACCAACCGAAATTGACCATTTTGCGCAGAATGTGACCAGTTACTCCAGATGCAGCGAAAAAGCTACAAATTGCACGGTGAGCACTCACAAGTAATCACCATTACTTGCACCCATACCAACGGTTAACAGTTCCAGGAGTGCCGCAAACATGTGCCCACCAAATGCAGCACACACCTAGACCTACTATTCCTACTCTCTGTACACCCACCAAACTGCCCCCCACATGCAAAGTGCACCTAAACCCACTATTCTGACTCCCTGTACAACCGCCAATATGATTTCCCCATGCAAGTATGCCTATACCCAATCTCTGTCTGCCCATGATGACGTCAAGGGCCTCAAAGACAGCCCCCTGCTAGCCACGGCCCGACAAGAGCAGGGGCAACATGACTACTTCTGTAATTTTATCATGTAACTAAGCTTTGAATTACCTTATGTTCTACGCCCGGTTACCCCTGGGTCTGGTGCGCAATACAAATAATAAATAATAAACAAACAAACATGACATTCTGTATGGCTTCATCGGCACTGACTGCAGGGCTCCTCTGTTTTGTGGCATCACCGGATGTGTATGGCCCTGTAACCGATGGGCCAGGGAATGCGCGAAGAGCCGCCTCCACCACTGTGTACAGTGCAACCTCCTGTTCCAGGCCCATGTCTGCAGCCTGCACATCCCACGATGCACCCCCACCAGACACCATGGACAGGTCCACAATGGCCTCCTCCCGATCCACCACACCTGACCCTGACACCCCTGATGCCCCCATCATTGCGACCAGTCTGTCTGCGTAGAAGGTGGAATAGTCTACCCTTCTGCCACTGAGGACTCATCCTCAATTACCATGGCAACGTACTGCATGGCATCACCAGCATCATCTGAAGATATCCCCTTTCCATCCACATGACCCTCAGATGAGACATTCAACAGCAGTTGTGGCTGTGGTTTCTGCAGCCACTGGAATGCCTTGGCCTTGCAACTTGCTCCTCCTCAGAGCTGGTCTCATCACCTTCATGTGACACTGGTTGAAAAGGTAGAGAGGAGGGACAGTTCTGCATATATGTGTACACATGTGCATGTCTGAAGATTGGCAAGGTACCATGCCACCATCTTACATACAAATGCCACTGACCCATCATATCACAACGCCAATGAATCATCTTGAACACAAAGACATGTAAGCCCATAATACATGATGACATTCCCATCAATTGCATGCATGGATTTGCATAGAATGAGCAGTCACCACTCCAAGGGCACAATAGTTACCAGGGCTAACTGGGCACATGTATGGGCATACATGGGGACTATTGAATATTGATAAGACACTCAACCATCATCAAAGTTGGAGCAGAGAGCGGCAATGCGGTGGGCGAAAGGTGCCAGGTATTGGATTTAAAGCCAGGGAGAGAGGTTAGACCACTAGGGAACACCACAGGTAGAGAGTGACATAGAGGAAAGGAAGGACCCAAGTTGGACCTGGGAGGGTTGATCAGAGAGGAACAAGGTCAGCAAGGCCAGGACCTGATCAGTGATACGAGGGTTATCACAGAGATGGTTGAGCAGGCTGGCCTTGTTGATCATGTCAAAGGCAGAAAAGAGATCAAGTAAGATGAGGACGCAGGGGAGATTAGAATCAAGGTTAGCATGCATGTCTTCACGGATGTTCAGGAGCGTAGTTTCCATGCGTCTGGCCGCTCTGAAGCCAGATTGATGGCCATGGAGACAACCAACAGATTCAGTGTGAAGAATAAGCTGGGAGATGGTCAGCTCTTCCAGGAGTTTACCCAGGAAAGGAGAGATGGAGATTGGGTGATAATTAGCCAGGCAGGTGGGCCAGCTGAGGGTTTCTTGAGAGGAGGGTGGACAAGAGAGTGCTACAGGGGGGAAGCGAAGGCTCCAGTGTTGACAGATTGATTGCAGAAGTCAGCCAGGGCAGGAGCGAGGGTGTGAATGTGGTACTTGATGGTTTTGGAAGAACAGGGAAGAGCCTGTTTTGAGGAGACCTTCATAGATTAGACGTTTTCTAGAAACCTTGTCAGGGGAGAACAGAGGAAAGGAAGAGAAAGGAGGAGGAGAGGTGGCCACAGGGGGGCCGGAGGTAGAGGAGAGAATAGAGGGAGGAGGAGGGGAAGAGAGGGTGGACAGGATATCCTGGGTTTCAGAGATGAAATATTAAGCCAGGGCTGTGCAGAGGACCTGAATGGGTGCAGGAGAAGTAGAGACTGCAGCACGATTGGCCAGCTCCTTGCAGATTTTAAAAAGGTTCAGCCGAGTTGTTAGATGCCACAGAGACACAGGCATGGATGTGGGCTCTCTTCTTAGTGTGGACAGAGAACCGGTATTGCATTTGGAGCAGGCGGCAGGCCAGTTTGTCAGAGGATGCACAAGATGATAGCCATTTCCTCTCAGCCAACCTGCACTTTTGTTTAAGGTTGACGAGGTCAGAGGCGTACCTGAAGTTGCACTTGGCTTTGGGCTTCAAGTGGATCCTCATGACAGGGGAAAGAACATCAAGAGTATCAGAGATAGAGCATGGAAAGGGCTGTGTCAGTATATGAGTCAGCCAGAGGCAGAGGAGGGGGAGAGAAATTGGTGGCAAAAGCCTCAAATGACACACACTTCATGGGTTGGATGACCTAGAATTAGGTGGCAGTGCTCGAGTTTGCTTGATCTGAGGGGTAGAGAGGGAGAGATGGGAAGAAAGGAGAACATTATCACTCCAGGAGAGAGGAGTGGTGAGAAGGATAGAGAGGGGGAGGTCTGAGGAGATCAGAAAATACAGAGTTTGCCCTGCAGAGTGGGTTGGGCCAGATGGGAGAATAGAAAGAGAGAGAGAGACACAGAGGTTGCAAAAGAGTCCAGAGGAGGGACAGGAAGCATCCAGATCGATGTTGAAGTCTCCAAGGAGGAAGAGTTGAGTAGTCGAGGCCAGGCGGGAGGAGGAGAGGTCTGCCCACTCAGAGAGGAAGGAGGTAATCTGACCAGGTGGCCAATAGTTGGTAGCCATGGTAAGGGAGTGGCCAGGAGAGAGAGAAAGCCTGCAGACAAGGCATTTGAAAGAGGAGTAAACCTGCATAGGAAAGACAGAGGCAGGAATCCACTCCTGGAAGATCAAGGCTGCACCCCCTCTGGAACAGATGGATCTGGGCATGGAGAGGATCTGTAGACATCAGGGTGGAGAGTGTCAAAGCTATGCCCTTGGGATTCCATTTCCTACTCCTACCTGCATCATTTACCTACTTGCATGACAAGCCAAAAACATATGTATCCATCGCAGATTGGAGAACAAATATAAATGATTGCGATGAAGAGGATGGACTGCTCAAATATGACTGAAAGAGCAGGAGAGCCGGGATTCTGGGAGAGACCTCAGCTATTGGTGTATGGACGTGTTGCCACCAGTACCGGATGGGAAGATGGACTATTATCTTGCCCTGCACACTTATTGAAGAAAGAAACAGTAAGCATAGTGACACTAGTGAATGGCAAATTAGAATCATGGGCCGAGTATTTCAAGTTACTAACATGGGTTGACAACAAAGCAGGACCAGTATCTATAATACCATCAAAGAATGCAACGACCTGCATCAATAATGGAGGCTTGTTCCCGGTTGAAGAGAGCAAAGGCTGTGGACAGATACCCGAAATACCAGGAATACATGGAGGAACTGCTATACTGATGGATCGATATTGGGCCTTTAGATCCAGAGCGTACATGCAGTTGTCTTAGAATTGGGGAGTGATATCCTCTATTGTAATAGTACATATTCCAGCATTAGTGATTCCCCAAAGTGATCTTAACATTGATGGATTTCAAAAGATGAATGAACATCAGAGAAGGAAGCTCAACCTCCACCAGTTGAAGAGGGGTCATTATTTCTCATCAAAATCAATAAAGGCCTGTGAAGACATTCCAGATGAACATAAACTTTCAGTAAGACAGCAATGATAATGGCATCTATATTCATGCCAGAACTCCAAACTGCAATGAAAGCAAAGTGGCTGCAGATAAACAGATGGAAGCTGCTGAAGACAAACAATGCAACAATCAAAGGATTCAATGCAATTAGAGAAGAATTGAGAGCTATCAGGCTGATGACTCTCCAGAACATGTATGTTCTGGGCTTAATAACAGCAATAGAGGAAGGCGTGTGCGCCAAGGTTGGGCCTTCTTGCTGTACATTTTATACCATCCCAAGATGAAGAAAATGGGACCCTGTTAGAAGCAATAACTATGCTGACAACCCTGCATACAAAGATGGAAGATGAATTTGATGAAACAGCAGGGGATGACTGGTTCTCATTTCTATTGTCATGGATTCCAATGTGGCTGGCAAAAACGTTCAAAATACTTGGAGCAATACTTGTGTTGGTATTGCTAGGATCGTGCCTTATAAGGATCTTCTTAGGACAGTGCCAGAAGACAGCCAAGAAAGCTATTGGGATAAAGATAATGATTGACATCGATGCAAGAACCAGTGAGCAGATGCAACATGAAGAATGTTCCTGTGAAAATATAAAGAGAAGAACGCTTGCACCTCCAGGAACAAAGTTCTAGTATCCCAAGGATCATGTAAATATGTAGGGCATTGGATATTCTGTCCACCATCAGGAGAATGCTGTCACATTACCTGGCGTGTGGATGACCATAAAAATAATGCAGGTTACCTGAGGGGGGTGACAAAGATCTGGATTCCAAAGAAACAAGAGCATGAAGAGGAGACAAAGTAGATTGAAGAGGAGAATGTGGTTGAGGACTCGACTAGAGGGGGAATGTAGAGGAGCAGTTGGATGCACTTTGATTAACTCCTGCCCCATTACAGCTGTCACAGTGATAAAGTAAGAGTAGAGCCCTATAGGGGACTCCATGTATTATGCCTATACTGCATAAAGTGTGCGAAAGACAATATGCACTCAGACAACAGTATCAAATGTATCCTCACACTAAAAGAGTGGAAGAATATTGTGTGGAGGGATACCAGCATGCACCATTGGACATTATGTAATGCTGAGTGAAATCTGACATGGGCAGAATTATGTCATGAAGAAGATGTACAAAGACATACTGAAGCAATATGAAAATACTTAAGAATGTAACTGAAGTGATGAGAGAAACATGTACAAAATGATAAAGTGATATGATATGATATAATATGGCATTTGTAAAGAGCCTATAAACAAGTGTTTCAAGGCACGACGAGGCAGGGAGGGGGGGACAAAGGGAAGACAGACAGCGATCTTACTTGGCCAGGTGTCATTCAGATCGTGCAAGTGCATGGGAAGAGGGGAAGGGAAAGTGCAAGGGGAAAGGGAGAGGGGAAAGTGCAGTACAGGGGTAGTAGAATAACAAGATAAATAATAAAGGGCCAGCTGGTGGCAAGTGCAAGGTAAGTGCGGACAAGTGCTGGGAAGGGGGCTGTAGGGATACAGGGACAGTCCCGCAGTGCAGGGGTTGCCAGGGAGGCAGTGCAGGGGGCAAGTCGCTGGTCCAGGGACCGAGATCAGTGAGAGTGGTCCAGTGCAGATTCAGTGCAGATTCAGTCAGAAACAAATAGAAGAAACAAATAGAAGCTTGCCATGGAATAAAATATAACATGACTAGGGAAGCCATTATAGGAAAAGGGACGTCGGCTCATGTAAAGATTCAATTCAGATACCTCAGAGTCAGACCAGGAGTGCAGAGTCAGGATAGGCTGGAAAACAGCTTTGTGTGTGAAACGAAGAGCTGTCTATGTTGGCCTGGGATCAAACATGCTCTTTTTTTAGGACCATCTGCAAAGCACAAAGGGAGGCAGACGGACAAGTCATGTGTGTGAGACATATGTTCTCTTACATTAAAGAATAAGAAAACAGTCACAAGAGCCAGGTATTGGAGAGTTGAAAGTGTATAAAATCTATACAAGATTGAGTGAGCAAGTCTGAAGAGGCCAAATGGAGCAATGGCACTCAGCATAATTGAATTAAACAGCAGTGTATAAGAGGTTGAATTCGACAAATGTGTTGTCTCTTCACACATGATGCAGAAGGCAAAAACAAGGGCTATTCACTCAGCATTGGATGAAGCTATTGATGTGTTCACACTCCCTTGAATGTCCCTGAACAGAGAACAGGCTATAATTTAGACTACAGACGGGAAACTTCCGCTCATGGCTGGAATGATGAGAGATGATGGACTGACTCATTGGGAAAGTGGGGAGTAATCGAACGTGACTCAAGAACCTGGGTTTAGTTTCGCTTGTGTACTCCTAGCCGAGTCGAAAGTCCAATTTTGTGTGGGGATGCCAACCAATCAATGGGTCTATGGGGCAACATGATATACAATGTTGCATAGGCCATTTTGTCCACTATAATCAGTGTCCACGTTTTTAGATGTAGTTCGAGACATGTCTTACAGATAAGAGACAGCCAATGAAGTACTAACCCATATGCATTCTATAAGTAGATATGTTCCCGTAACTAATCCCTCTCGTCAATAGATTTCTCAGTTTGCCAAGTAGGATGACATCATAGATGACGCATATTGGGGTACAAGACCTATGTGTAATCAAGTTTGTGTATTAGTGTGCAAGCATCAGTCTGATGTCTGCCAGTTTTGACTTGCTTCATTAAATTGATATTAAAGTAGTACTTTGCCATATTCTTTGAGTAGCACAAGAGAAGCTTCAGGGTGCTATAGCACAATGTCTGTGCTGACTCTTGCCTTCACGAAGTCGCATACTAGGTAAGTGTAAGTAAGACCTGTTTATCGAAGTGCTCTGAAACCGCTACTCCAGACTTGTAGTGCTATCTACATATTTTTATTATTAATAATAATACAAGCAAGAAATGACTGACCTGAGTAAGGTACCATCTAGTGATGGGCCAAAAATGCAGTTGAGTGCCCAGCTGTGGTAACAAATGGGAAGCCTATCCAGATCACTCAAATCCAAGCTAACTTTGGTTGACTGCCGGTTGACAAGTGTTAGAAGTCTTTTGCCAACCATGGACCTGACTGGTTCCCAGATCAGTCTTTAAATGTGGTCGGACATTTTTTGATCAAACTGTTACCGTCCTGAATAGTACACAATAGCTGAAGAATAAAGCCAAACATTTGGCAAAGCAGAGCTACAAGAAAGGGTCCTGTGTTTCTTCATTTTTATTATCAGGTCCTTGAAGCTAGCACCGCCATTAGTGCAGCAACATTTCCTACTACAAGCACTTTTATAGATCTATTCCACCCAGGGGAAGTGCTGTGCCGCCCAAAATCTCTGCTTCCTCCAGTCGTATAAATGATACGGCACGTCAAAACCAAGAATCAGTCTTTGCTGCCACCCTGAGGATTACTGGAAGCAGTGCAAGCACTCTTCATTTATTAATGTTGAAGTGATGGGATCAAAATCCCAACATATTTTTGTTCTTTCGGTTTTCATGAATTTGCGCGCTAAAATAGAAATGGTTATAATATGATTTCACATAATAAATATGTCCATACCATGACAAATACGCGTAAACATGTTATACCAAACACGGTAGTCTCAGGTTTTGCTCTCTTTTCTTTATATTTGATTTGTCACAGCATCTAGAGTGACCATGACTTAACAAATACAAAACTAGACTACACGTCCCATAATTCCCTATCCGTTCATCAGGCTCTGGCTAGGCTTACCTCCATATTGTATCATCAAGACTGTCCTCTCCCAAGACACATCTTATGTTCTTGTTGCTGCCTACATCAGATACGATGTTTCGTGTTTTCTGTTATAATATTTGAAGTTGTGGGGAGCAGCGCAGGGCTCCCGGGATCGTCCCTGTGCCTTTGCTAGATTGGAGTGAACAAGCGATGCCGGTGTTGTATAATTCCAATGTGTGAGAGCTCTTGTGCCATCCGCTCGTGGGGGAGTGTATCACACATCAGGATTCTTGCCGACTTTGACAAAAAGGAGTCACTTTCTGTGAGAAAAAAAAAAATGAGTAAAAAGTCACACAATTGTTTTCTTAGGATAAAACATGATCAAATCCAACAGATGCCATGTCCTGAACAGTGCAAAGGATTATGTTCCAATGCATTCTCATGGGGCCAGTTTCCACAATATATGCCAGTACTAAAACTTTCAGAAGACATTCAGGTTAGATTCCCCCAATAATATCAATACTGACACTGTAGGAACACACCCATGATGGCTGTGCCTAGCAAGGCCAGTGCTACCACTGTGAGAGAGAACACACTTGTCTTCACTTTGCCAAAAATTCAGTGTGAACACACACATGATCACTTGCGCAATAAGGCCAGTTTTTTCCATGGTTACATAGCAAAAGTTTTTCCTTTGTCCAATTGTCAATATTGTAACAGAAAGAGAACACCAATGGCCGCCTGGACATTACTCTCCCGCCCACGTTATAATTAAATGCGGGTCCGTAATGACGCTTCCACACATATTTATATCGGGAATGTTTCCATTTACCATATAAGCGTGTCAGTGACTGGATACCACTGCTCTTACATCGCCAAGGCTTGGCGGGACACGCTGTAACGGCGGCGGGGAGCTGCTGCAGTGACTTCGCTCACCTGCGGCCGACGTCCATGAGGAGAAGAGCGGGCTCTCATGTGAGGCGACATCGCAGGTCGTGCTCAGCCTTTGTGTTGCTTTTGCCTTTGCCATCTAGGGGTCAAGCAAGTTCACAAGTTTATTTGTGCTTTCTGCACTATTCATAATACGTTGTGGAAAAGATGTTTAGCAGTATTATACTGTGGATTTCTCTCAAGTGCCTATTTCAGAATTGTGTTGTACTTGGACATTATCATTATTCAAGCGCTTCCTAAAGCCCCACTGTGAGGAATTCAATCGTCCGTATGGTGGGTGTGCACTCACCTGGGCATTTTTGAAATTTTAAATGAAATTGAATGATGGTAGATCAACCTCTGGAAGATGTGTGGAACTAATCCGCACACATTTTCCTATGCTCATCGCATGACCTACACATAGTTCCTTGTACTGTGGGTGGACACAGCCAAGATGCGCCATCCCCCCTCTAAGATTTAGTTGAGATATGACAAGTGGAGTACACAAAGCATCTCCAAAAGAGGGAAAGGGACAAATCTTCCCCCTGCCATGACCAGCTTACTTTACCAACAAAGGCTCCATGGACCCACCCTGTCCTTTTGTTGTGCCCGGTAGCTGGTGGCAGCATGTGCATATTAATTATAGTTTAATTCAAACAGCCCCAGCATGGAGCCTGGCTACAGGGGCTAAAAAAGGAGACAGGAAACCCCAACACCCTTTCATATGCACTGTCTCAACCTGAAGTCAGCTCCTGCCCTCAGTATTGATTGACATTGAAATGTCATGCCTGGGACTGCATCTTTACAGTAGTCATCCCTGCAGGGGATCCCATTCAGAAGGTACGAGTATGTGGTTTGGCAGAGCCAGAGAGTCTGATCTCATTGCAGCTTCAAGGGAGACCATCCGCTTTAATCAGGAACCACAGGGAGCTCCATTAACCAGAGGGACCCTTTGATCCACAACAGATAGGAAGATGGGTGGGACTTAGTATTACAGGTTTTCACCCCTTTACCTTTTCTGTTGCAAAGCACTCTGGTTATGACTGTATCCATACAGGACATTGTTGGGGACAGTCTGCCTTACATCTTCCGCCAGTGAAGGAAGGCCAGGACCTGCAAGAGGGAAGCAAGATCCCTCCACTAAACATCTCCCATGGAACAGAGGGAGATACCGAACCCAGAGAACCCTCCTGCAGCTCCGGAACCAGTACCGGCCAGCATAAGGCATGCCCTTCAAGGATCTGCAGCACGCTTGCTAGGTGGGAAGTGCCAGAGCTGCCTTAACCACACTCCTTAGCTTTGGGCTATCTGCATTAAAGGGCGACACAAGCTGGGAGAAATGCTTTGAAAAGCATCTACTGATGTCTGACTTAACTGGCATTTTCGAGACAGTCGAGGCCATCAAGCTGCAACTGAATGGACCGGTGACTTTTGTTAACTTCCAATCGCTAAAGCCATCTGAGATGCCTCGACCAGTGATTCACAACAGCCAAGCAGCACTGAGACAATGATTCTTGTCCCTGAACCCTGTGGAGGCAAGCCTGCAGCCATCCATCCAACATCGCTTACCGAACTGTCTTCCGCCTGAAACCCGCAGCTGTCTCCCATCTTGAACTCTGTTGCAGTAGCTGCAAAGCACCCTGAAACTGACATTACCCTGTTGAGCACCAAGAACTCCTACAGCACAAGGTACATTGTGGTTCTGTCCCCCTGGTCCTTCTTCGAAGGCCCCCAGTGACATTTTATGACCCACTGCTCCCTTTGGCTGAAACCAAGTATCCTTGAACTATTGCGATATATTTATATACCGACTACCTTCCTGTCAATATCCAGAGTGCATCCCTTTTCCTTCTTGGAAACTGTTTGCCCTCTGCATTCCTTTACAGGGTGGATTGCATTTCATAGTGTGCTAGAACTGTCTGTTGTGATAATAATAAAGTAGATATGTGTAAACAACCTTGACTGAGCAGTCCCTTTTGTATTAGGGTAACAGTTGTATTTTTGCTGTGTTGCAACTAACCAACGATCCCTGACCTTCCGGAGATAAGCCTGCCATTACGTCCACATTGCCATAATTGTACAAGGTGGTTTATAATTTGCTTGTGTTTCCAATGTGTTTGGATCCCTTCTGGTGTACTAGAGGTGTGGGGCTGATTGATGGTTTTGGAACCGATATTCACCCCTGGATCACTGGTGACCCGGAGGTTGATTCATCACACCCGCTTTCATCTGCACAGTAAAACAGCTTATTTTCTAACAATAAATGGACTCTGGGTGGTCCTGGACAAAAGGTCCCTGTAGTTAAAGATGTTCAGAAACCGTCTCCATCTACTATTCATAAAAGGCCAAAAATGGAGTCCCCTTCACCGCTTGTAACATATGCCCCTGGTATGGAAGTGATTTTGTAGGAAATAAGGTCTCTCAAGCCCTTAATAGAAGTCACAAATCATAAACTGCAACAACTTGATGACAAATGAGACGCATTTGAAAATAGGATTGGTTAAATTGAAAATAGAATAAGTGTTTTGCAAGAAATATCACCCAGAGAATGTCATCTTGAAATGACCGTCAAAGCCTTACACAATCATGACAAAGAAATGGAAAATAGGGGCATATGAAACAATCTCCATTTATCTGGCCTGCCAGAAGGCAGCAAAGGAAAGGATGCCATTCTGTTCCTACAAACAATGCTGCCTGATTTTCTATATATTCCACCAGAAGTATCCCTAGGTAATCCATGGGCACATAACATCAGACCTATAGATGGCTCTCTTGGTTCGCGCACAGCGATGTGTGGGTTGATCTTCTTACAACTCGTCATCACTAAAGCAAAGGAAAAGAGTACTCTTATGTGGAAATGCAACAGGATCTACTCATCCCAAGATGTGGCCAAGAAAACAGCACAAGGCAGGAAGGAATGTCTTTCTTATCGCCTGATGTTGAAGCAACTTAATGTAAGATATTGCCTTTACCACCCTAGTTTATTCAAGGTCACCATTAATGGTAGAACCTCAACATTTGATGATCCTGCTGACCTCAGGTCTTTCATGAGGTGCCAAAGGCCAGAAGGCATGGATACGTCGCCACCTTCTAACCTTCCATTGCCAATATCTTGACTGCTGGCATACGTTGGCTATGATATCCTTCTTACATGCTTTGGGTGTTATGGATTTCTTTCATTTGCGTAATCTTTTGGGCAGAGGTGATAGTCAGGTGCCAGGTTTTGCTAGGACCCCTTTTGGTTCTTTTGGTGTCATCTAATCCTAATTGTTTTCACTCGTTTTCCCTTTTACAAACTTGACAAACCTTATTATAGCCTTTTCTTTTCTTTTAATCTATCCTTTGTTCATACTCACCCTATGCTCTCTGATTTAATCTAATAAGTATGTCAAGTTTTTTGACATCCCTATTCCTTTTGTGTTCTCCCCTTATGTCATATTATTTTTCATGTGCAACACCCGCCGTACAATATCATTCGCTCAAATGTTCAAATGCTTTGTCAACCCACTGACACTGTTGTATTATAATCATTTATGTACATATATCAATGATGGATATTTTTGAATTCCTTTAATGGTATCTAAGTGTCTTTCATGGAATTTTAAAGGTATCAATACCCCATCAAAAGACATAAGACATTATCCTATCTTAAGAAATGCAATCCCTCATTTGCAGGTATCCAGGAAACCCATCTATCTATGCTTTAATCTTTGAAACTTAAATCTGTTTGGGTTCTGGAAGTGATTGCTAGTCCAGCTGATGGCAAAAAGAATGGCGCAGCAATCTAAGTTAACATTAATCTACCTCGCAATATCCTACTTAAAGATTCTGACGATAAAGGAAGGTGGGCTTGGGTGAACTTCAAATTAGCTTTTAAATTATATCTATTATGAACATCTGTGGGCCAACTAATCCTGATCCGGAATTCTATATCAGCATCAAGCATATCATTTTCCAATCGAATCTCACAAATACCACTGTATTTGGTTATTTTAATAATGTAATTGACCCCTCCTTCATGGATAGGAGATCAAAATGTGTCTTCAAAAGCTCTAGATCTCATAAATCATTTACATCTAGTATAAGTGGGGTTGGATTTGTAGATGCATGGCATTTGTCACACCCTACTGATTTTGATTGTACTTTCAAATCCTTACCCCATGATACGCTTTCACATTTAGATTATATTTGTGTAGCCAAAACCCTATCTGGGGTAATAACTCATTGTGAAATTGCAGACATAATAATACTGGTTCATACCCCGGGGTCAAGGGGGGACTGGCAACATTTGGCCTGGATGGCAGGTTTTCTTTTCTGACCCATAGCCCAATGGCCCAAGCCCACTGTGACGCGTCCCCCACTTCCAGAACAAGCAATCTCAAAACCATAGTATGATCACAGATAGTAGCTTATCTGTGCTGACATTAAACATAATACTAGCTGCTAATTTCAACAACTGTAAAGAAGCAGCCACATCAGGAGGGCCACTTAAAGTATGATCAATGAATCCACTAGTGTATAGCTAAGCTCCTAAACTGCTAAGAATAAACATTCTGACAATATACAAAATCAAATGCAATAGTTCATTTGATTTATAGTAATTTTAAATTAATGGGGAATTACATTGAGTGAAATTTTGTATTTGCTTAAAAATCGGTATCGGATTGATGTAGTGTGTTTAAATTCCTGTGTGTGTGTGACTGGCAGCAGAGCTGTGCATACTGATCATCACACAACAGTAAATAGAGATGCCTACAAAGTACATTTTTAAAAGTTCTGAAATTTGTCAAATGTGTTTTTTGGAAAACATTACTTTGTGGGGACTTGCGTTCCGGTCCCTACAGTGAAACCAAGTCCCCACGGCATGTGTGTATTATCATGGCTAAGGCCCCACAAGGATAGAAGCACAAACTCTCTCTCCCTCTCTCCCTTGCTAGCAGCTTCTGTTATTCAGTGACTTTGTTTTCTGGCTTGGCATAGTCCAAATAACTACAGTGCAATTACACTACTTCAATTTGTATCTCCTCATCTAAAAAAGAATGCCCTTACACATAGCTGGCATAGCAAATGCTCTCTTTTCCCAATTGTTAGATCTGTCCCTGGATGTGCAGTAAGTGTTCCTATTCTTTTTCCATATTTCAGAATGTCGTTTTATTTTTCCCTCATACAAATGGTGATAGCCACATGCATGAGGAAATAAGGTTGGTATAGGAGGTATATGTGGAATGAACATGTTCTCAGGCATTTGTGGAGGGTTACATTCACCATGGTCATCACCAGTAGCAAAGTGATTTGTGCAAATTCTTGCAAAATGTAGGCACCTAGTGACATAAAATTGACAGAATTCGACGTACTCTGTTTCCAGGAGACATGGCTAACAGAATTGCCCTCTCTGGATGGTTATGAAGTCTTTTTAGCCCCTCCAAAAAAGGGCCCACTGGGACGCCCCTCGTCGGGAATCCTGACAGCTATTCGGCACAACTGTGGCTTGACACATGCAAAAGTACTGAGAAGAAACCAAGCCCTACTTATGATTAGCGCAGAGTTGACTGAGATAAACACCTACAAAACTAAGAACGTAAAGTCTGTAATAGTAATTCTCAACATTTACTGGAACCCATCCTCTGCAGACGCCAGAAACTTTCTAAATCTGATCGAGCAAGCGATCGACGAAGCCTCTGCTCTTCACGGAGCTTCACACTTATTGCTGTGTGGAGACATCAACGCTTCTTGTCACCAGGAAAACCAAAAAGCACACTTAGGCCGTAATACCACGGCTGGCGTTTCAAGAGGGAAAGCTTGGGCAAACTTGATGTCATCGCGCGAGCTACACAACACGAGTGAGGTTTTGCCTAAAGAAACTTTCCTGCCCACATGGGAAAACGGCCTAGCCAGCGCAACGATTGATTACATATTTGTTTGCGGCAGTTTGGCACGTTTAATCACCACATATGAGGTGGTACGGACCATCAGGAGTGACCATAACTGCTGTACGTTACCTGGCCAACAAAACAGTGCTCAGCTTTAAAGTCAACCGCGTCGCTGGAAACAAACACTAGAGGATCGAAAATAAAACTGTCAGCGAAAGCAATCAATGACCTCAAACTCAAGTATCACGCCCAAAAACCTAGCCCAAAGGTGAATCAGATCGATTACCTACCTCTTCTAAAGGCCTACAAAAACAATAGAGGGCCGAAAAACAACATAGTATTAAGGAAACACGTGTTTGACAAACTCTTGGTTGAAAAAAGAAAAGAATTAAGGAAAGTGAAGAGGTCAGCCCAGGTCCTGGGCCCCACAAAATCAAATCAGCTGGTGACAGAGGACACCAGGCTATACAAATCATGGCTCAAACATCACTGGATGACTTTATACCAGCAAGACACTGAAGAAATTCAATCAGCCATACAAGAAAACAAAAGCCGGGAATTCTGGTCGCTCCTAAACTGAACCAAACCACAAGAAAAAAAAGCTATAACCCACAACGTAGGGGAATCCACATGGGTAAACATTTTCAGAACTCTTTTTGCCCCGCCTGAGAAAACTAGGACCACAAAGAAGAACCCAGAAACAGCTAAATGGATCACCTTGGACAATTGCAAAGACATATCCTGACAGATTAAGCGCCTCAAAAATTCTAGAGCACCGGGCCCTGATGGGATTACGAATGTGGAGCTCAAAACACATCCTGAAGAGTGGGCAACGCTCTTGAGTGACATCTTCCGCAGATGTGCCACTTTGAAATCAATCCCGCCATCCTGGAAGTCAGCAACAGTGGTACCTATTTTTTAAAAAGGAAACAAGAGTGACCCCGGCGAATTATCGTCCAATCGCCCTGTTAGAATGCATAGGCAAAGTGTTCGGGTCCCTCCTTCTAAATTAATTAAAAACATGGGCAAAATCGGAGCCTTGTGAGGACTATCTACAAACAGGGTTTAAGAAGAACTCGGGAACAAGTGCAAACATCTTGATAATGAACACTCTGAAACATAAAGTCCTAGAAGGGGGCCCGAGAATATTCATCGTCTTTGTGGACCTTACCCAAGCATTTGACCGTGTAGATAGGTCGTTGCTTTGGGACAAACTAGTGTCATGGGACTGCCCGTCTTTCCTCCTTGAACCCATTAAAGCCCTGTACTCGGAAACCAACATGAGGGTGCGGCTGGACCAACAAGGACTCCTCTTCGCCCCGATTTCAACGCAAAGGGGTGTCAAACAGGGATGTCCTTTGGCTCCGGCCCTGTTTCTAGCGTTCCTGGGCGACATTAAAAACAGCGAAATGAGTGTTCGTAGTTTCCCACCAAAAATAGGGAAAACAAAAGTAGGAAGACTATTGTACGCAGACGACATAATACTCCTTGATTACACGCCCATAGGACTGCAACGACAGATGAGTAACCTGCAGTCATACATGGAAAGAAACAACTTGGAGATTAACAAAAAGAAAACTAAACTTACGTCCCTGTCTAAAAATACAAGAAACAACGCAAAAACGTTACTAGTGCTGAATAAAAACCAGATCGAAAACGTAGAAGAATTCAGATACCTGGGCGTCATTCTGGACAACTCAAAGAACGAGACAGGCATGCAAAACCTCCTAAAAGAAAAAACGAGAATACTTACGGCACAAGGCAAAGCTATCGACAGGAAATTCAATCGATTTTCTTTGACGCCTGTGATCAACTTTTATAAAATGAAGGTGGTACCAACCCTAGTCTACGGTGCATATGACATGCCCAACATCCCAGCATCTCTCTGGCCGACCCTTGAGGCAATTTTCTGGTGAGAAATCCTAGGACTCCCGAAGGGTATCCCAATAGCCTGAATAAGGAAAGAACTTGCTTTCCCTTGAGGGAACAGTAAGATGCAACTCTCTGATGCTTTATCGCAAATGCCAGCTTGCAGAAAAAACGTCAGTATACGCCTTGATTCTACAAGAAATAAATGACTCAAGTTGTAAGATGCTAAATAGTTGGTCAACCCGGAACAAAGAAACCTTACAAGAGGTCTCATCCAATATGGAAAACCTCAACAACAATCTAGTGAAAGTACTGAACAGAGTGAAGGAGCTCGACTGGATCAAAACAGGGGAGAAAGCCGTCTCTAACAAACTAATGAGACACTTGCTTGTGTGCCAGCGAAAACTGAATGAGCTTCAGCCGTACATAAAACAATTTCCATCCAAGCAAGTGAGGTCCCTGTTACTAAGAGCAAGACTGAATTTGTTACACACTAATGAAATCTTGTCAATACGGGGGCTGGCGACAACAAAGGGCTGCAGATTCTGTGGGCAACTGGAAGTGGTGGAATCAATTTGACATTTGTTACTCTCGTGTCCTGGGACCTTGAGGTTAAGATCACTGTACTTGAAGCACATCTTTTCGGACTACGTGCTGCAGGATGAAGTCCTTTGCTGGGCGAGGTTAATGGCGGGTGACAAGACCTCGTGGCTTTTAGCAACTTACAACATCTTACGCCGTATACAAGAGGCCTTTCCAACTCTATCAGAGTCGGCGTCCTGCGTCTCGTCAACACCCGCCATTTAATAACTCGCATTGCCAGCTTTAGATCTAGGTTCACTTTAGATCCTTGCAGCATGTACGTATTTGAAAATAATCATCTTTGCCACCCAGGTGTCTGTAAGGAAATTGGTTAATTGCATCTATCCAGCAGCTCCAGTGTGATACAAAAGTAACCATGTGTCATGTACAACATAGCAACATAAGTGAAACAGCTCCTTATTCAGAGAAATGTAACAATCCACGTCAGAACAAGATTTACACAATTCATTATTTGGATTTATTTTATGGCCATGGCAATATGACCTTGCACATACCAATCCCACTCCCAACCTCTGGGAAAAGACACCGGGCCTCATTACGAGTCCGGTGGTAGCTGTGCCGGAAAAACCGTCAGGCTTCCCCCTGGACTCGTAGTGAATTACCGCCTCCATGATTGCCGGAATCACCGGGGCAATGCAACCCTGGTGACCCGGTAATTCCGGAGGAAGAATGCCATTAATCCCCATTCCCATGGACTCCACGGGGATGAGGACCCTGGAAACACTGGCACCCTAATTAACGGTGCCAGTGTTTCCATTTCCGTCTGCAGGCGGGTGGCGTTACTCCCGCCAGGTCAGACCTGCTGGGACTCACCCCACCCGCCTGCAGAACTCTTAATCTGCCGGTCGGCAAACAACGGTGGCGGCGGGTTTACCGCCACCGTTGTTTCCGGACCGGCAGGCTTGTAATGAGGCCCACCGTTTTTTATTTAAAACATAACATGAGATAGTTCACACTTCATTTCCAGGTCGGAATATGTGGGAAATACGCCTGAAACGCTGTTGGTAAATACATGCCAATAGTGAAATGTAAACACAATATTAGAGTCCGCCTGACTCTATGGTTCTAATAAGGAAAATAAGCAACGCATAATTTAACTGTCACCCTCTATTCAAAACAAGCAACCACGCTTCTATTCAGGGGAGAAGTGTGGATTTGAATAATACGTTGGGTCACACATTTTAAATGGAATATCCAATAATCACAATATCATTTCATGTAAGTTTGCATTTTAGATGGTTGGAAAGAAGTGTCACATTACTCTTGAAATGTTAAATAAATCAATGGGACAAATCAAAACAGTCATTCACTCTTGACTCAGGTGTTAACTTACATTAAGCACATTAGTTTCGTGTCGGTTTACATTCCAATTCAGTTGAAAGGGTTGTTTCATAAGGAGCCTTTACTTCTTGGGTTCAATGAAAGGGTGACTCTGCTCACTCATATCGGTCCATGGATCCTTTCCCCTCTATCACTACTTATGCAGGACTTGTACATAGACTATGGTCACCTCTGGACCTCAAGGCGCTTTTCATCACCCTCTCATGTGTGAAACTTGCTAGCCAGTCTGAAATCACACATTTGGGGAGATCCTCTATGCACTGCGATTGCCAGAGCAATTGATGTATTCATTTCTAGGTAGTAGAATCAACCATATGCTGCACTATATTTTGGATTCTAGAGGGACTTGCATTTTAATGTTAGGGGTCTCAGCTTAATTACTTTGTGAATGTATTTAGTAGAAGCGGGTTAATAGAACTCTGGACATACTAGTCAATTAGGATGACCAAGTCCCCTTTTGCTGCCTAGACATCAGCAGGGTGTTTAGCTTTCCCCAGGAACCAACTCCACTTGTAGGAACTCTGGCTCTGGTTCCAAGTGCTGGGTTTCCTCTGCTTGTGTTCCGCTATGGATGAAGCCTTCCCAAATGGCTTCTTTATCCCTATTCCAGAACTCCTCGTGTTCTCTTCTTCATGAGGAAATTTAGTCTCCTTTTCTATTCCTGACTGAATTATTTCCTCCCTAACTTTCTCACAGCCAGACTACAAATAGAGCCTTACTGACACTTCCGATGAGATATTATAGGGTAAAACACTTTCTATCAATTCAGTACCTTGATTTGCCCTCCTGATTCAAAGAAATCTTGAAAATCCACTGTACCAAGTAATTAGCTAAGAAAACAAGAAATGTATGTAGATTGTATTGGGGTGTTTCACTGAGATTATAACACCCCCATTGCATAATGTCCCTACACACTCCCATCACTAGGAATATAGTTTTGTTCAAATTAATATGATGCTCAGTTAACATGTTTTTAGCAAATACTTCTCAATCTGAAAAGTAGTAACAATAGATTTGCATAGAGGAGCTCTATTGGATCTCCAGTTTACATTAATCTAGAATGGAATCATCTGGATGAAATTGCTCCTTAAAGTCAAAAATCTTCTCGTTATCAATATGCATTCATGTGTATGGTACTTACAATGTCAAAACAATATGGGCACTTATATATTTTTACACATTATATCATTCAAAGGCAGCGTTAACTAAGTTAATACAAGTCTAGTGCAGCTAAATTCAAAAGCAGAGTGTCATGATGCCTACCCCCGGAGCACCAGGCCAGACCCAGCACCCCCGGGAACAGGCATCATGCCCCCGGGTAAAAGCCCAGCGGCCCTTTATAGGGGCTCTTTGGACTCTGTCCTGGTGCCGTTGGCGCCAGGCTCATGTTGGACATCAGTCCTGGCGCCATAGGCGCCAGGCTCATAAGGGGAGGAGTTTGGTGCACTTACCTGAAGCAGACCATGCTGCACACTCACCTGATGCAGACCATGCTGCATGAAGAACCAAGCCAAATGAGGCTTAGGAGGGACTATTTTTCTGAAGGAACTATTTTGTTACTTGGGTGGGGCTGTGGAAGAATACTCACCTGGAACTTCTTCCAAGGCTATTTAAGCCACACCCGGACAGCCACACGTGCTTCGCGTTGTTCTGCATCCCGGCAGCTGAACGCTCACCGTGTCTGCTCCTGCACCTGGACTCCAGCCACGCCCGCCTCGAACCTGGAACACCTGAAAGGAAAGAAGAGAAGAGAAAGGTGAAAACCAAGAACTTATTCAACCTTCTTACCTGTATCCGGAATCTTCACGCCAGCATTCCTGAAGGAAGACTTCCATTTAAAAGCACTGCGTTGCTCGCTGCTGCGCCGCGCTTCACTCACCTGTTCCCGAGATGCTGCCCGGCTCAATCGCGGCTCTCAGCACCGGTCGCCACATCTCTGCACCTAGGGGAGAGAAGAAGAGACAAAAGGTGAGCAAGGGAACACAAGAGGAAAGCCGAATTTTCAGCCATATTACTTACCGGCTTTTCTTGGTGAAACATTCCACATCTCGGGTCGGAGCCGCATCTTTGGCAGGTACCGCACCCCGGCCCCTATGGGGAAAGGACAAAAGACATTACTGGGGAATTATAAAGACATTTAGAGGGGTCGCCCTCATCACTAACTCACCTGATTTTACCACCGGCAATTTAACACCTCAACGCATCGCCTTTGTTCTGCACCTGAAATAAAGGACAGATCACAGGTTAGGAAAAACAACATAAAAGGAGGCTCACACTTGAACTTTTGCATCTTCATACTTACGGCGTATTGCTCAGAAAAGTCAAGTGAATTTGCCAGCGCCATTCTGAAAACCAGTGAAGTAACTGGACGAACGCGCGTCCCTGCACCAGAAGCAGGATGGAGAGTTCATCCTTCCAAACCATAAGGTGAGCTTAAACCGGGGTTTTGGAGGAAGTCAGAGAAGAACGAAGGGGGAAAGAGGGGAGCAAGCACTCTATTCAGCAGGTTAATCCCCTTTCTCATCTGCAGAAGGATATTCCTACGGGCCAGACAAGCAAGATTTGGGGGTCCTGTTCAATCGGTGGTCCGAATTCTGCGCATCACGCTTGAAGAGGCCACAGCAACCCAGACCAGACCAGTGCCTCCGTGGGAGCCAGGTGAGCGTTACACAGAGTTAATCAAATCATTACAATTCTAGGTTGTCTACATTCAAAAGCAGTGGATGCCAAATTAGTATGGTTCAAGTGTGGCTAAATTAAAAAGCAGTGTTAACTGGTTCAGTGCAAATATAGTGTGGCTAAAATCAAGAGAAGTGGGAACCAAATTGGTTCTAATTATATTGTGTTGTCCCTTACCTTCTTTTCTGTAGTGTTCTGAATAGGGGAGGTAGAGGGCGGGTGCAGGTAAACTGGAATCACCCTTATTCACTGCCCTTCGCAGGCTGCCCGGGCAAGGCTGCACTGGGAGAATCCAGTTAGAGTGCTGGTAGAGGCACATGACCATCCAGTCAACACCAGTCGGGTTAGGGGGGCAGTTTGGGGGATCTTTGGATGGGACAGAAAGCATCAGTTGGTCTTTTGTTCCTTTTTCTCATGTGTGTATAAAGGTAAAAGTCAATAAAGTTATGGGACATGGGTTAGTTGGTTAAAATTAAGGGTAGGGTCAGTTTTAATTAAGTTATGGGATGGTATGGGATTTAATTAATAACAATTATGGGCAAGGTGGTCAGAAATAAAATAATTAAATTAAGGAATGGGGTCTGATTTAATCAAAATGAAGGGCAGGGGGTAGAATTACTGTAGTGAGCCCTCTGTAGAGGGAGCACTCTTAGAGTGATGACCCTCAATGTAGCTCCACTCCTGTTGAATTCTTCCGTATGTTCTTGGTGTGGCACTTGTTTGAGCCTAAAGCTAATTTTACTTCTTGCCGGATCTTGTACTGCCAACCAATGATTTTTCAAAAATATGACGCCAAATCTGGGCATCCTACAGACATTTTACGGGACCCAGTATTGCTTAAGTAAAACATACACATGGTAGGGAGTCTTTTAACAGATGCTTAATTTATTCAGGCTCCTAAAACAGGTTTTGGTCTGTTGGGTGTCTTGACCCACTTTCAAGTTATTATGCTACAACATTTGGTGCTGTGGGCTTAGAAAATCCAAGATGGCGGAAAAACCCACATTTGCGCCAAAATCCAGGAAAACCGCGCAGTTTGTGCGCACACCAAAACGGTAGCCTGACCTGCCACCCACCAGTGTGAACATGAGGGGCCAGAAGCGCCATGAGCGAAATCAGTGCTAAGGAATATGGTGCTGTTCAAAATCTGTTGTTATTAATGTCAAAAATGGGTGCAATACTGGTGCTCACCACTACCAGAAAGCCAGCGTTTTAAAACCACCAGACCTTGTGTAAAACTGAACAAATGAACCCAAACCAGGCCAAAGAATGACTTGTTAAGAGGAGGATACAATGTAAAACTATATTCTGAAATGACGGGAAGGAAGTAATTGTCTAATGTATGTATTGAAAATAGATGGGGATGTCAGCAGCTTAAGTGAATTTGGGTTTAAAGCCACTAAAATCGAAATGTTTAGAATAAATGAGTGACCTACTTTTGAGTGTCACATAGCTTGCAATTGTTTAAATGTCACAGTTTTGAACTTAGAATCAGTGTTCTAGCTGCATGTGTAAAAATTGCAAGTTTGGTTTGAATGTAGAAAACTGGGAACCAAAGTGACATTTAGCTGAAGCCTGGCTTAAAGAGATTGAATTCTGCCTGACAACTACCCCCGACAGGAGTTGAAACTTGATCAGCAGCTGTATTCCCAGGCCTGGCTGCATTCTGCTGCCCCTACCAAAAGGAGATGACACCTCACAGATTGAATTAGGGGAGTGCCACCTGGGGACTGCAGGAAACTGAACAATGAGCCTTCCTTGGCCCAGGCAAATGTTAAATTAGGGGGTCGTAAATGGCTGACTCTTGGAAGGAAATGGAAGGGGTGCTGCATCTGTGAGCAACTTGAGTTGGAGGAAGTGGAAAAACCAAAATTCCACCATGTTCTTTGGGAAACCACACCCCTCTGGGCCAGAGCATAATTTTAAAAAGATGGATAATTCATAGTACAGACTTGTCAAAATTATATAATTAATATCATTATTCTTGTGATTTTTCTGTGTACATTTTAAGAGGTGTTAGAACTCTGTACCATGTTCTGAGGCAAAACCCCATGAATTATGGAGATTGCAGACACGGGGTTCACGCTAGAAAAATGAAAATTTACTGGAATATGTGTAGAAAGGCGGTGTACATTTGTGCCATTTTTGGTAAACGTCCAATATTGGTAAACCAACTAAAAGTGAAAATAAGTTGTCATTTTTGAATGCAAGCTCTTAGGAAGATCAGAGTTGAACAAGAATGTACCTTAAGTCATCTGCAATCTGTACATGTAATGTCAACCACTTGTGTATCTGGGAAACTGTTAGTTATGAAAAGTTCATTTTCTAAGTAAAAGCAAAGGGGCGTTTCTTCAATAGACTGTAAGTCTCTGACTCACTCTGACTCACTGCTCCCTTCTCAAATCAGGTCAAAGAGAAATCCTTGACCTATCAAATCGTGAGTGGGTTGGGCAAAGAAAGTTAGCATCCACACCCATTTTCAAAAGACATAAAAAGAGCCACTGGAAGCCAGACAGGGACATTGATTTTCCAACCTTCAACTGAATTCCTGCACAGCAAGCTGACGGAGAACTCCAGAACCTCACTCCAGAACTTCACTCCAGAACTTAAAGCAGAGAGGCCTGGACCACCAGCTAAATCCTTTTTCAGCAGGCCTTCGGAATTCAGCAATCCAACCAAACTATTCTACAGCCGGGCGAGCTGTTGAATTCTATGCTAAGAACTTTTGCCAGAACCGGTAGCAGATCCAGAAAGAAGTGCCGACAGCAGAACCACAGACCAGATCAGAACCAGAGAGACCGGAACCAGAGATCCAGACCGCAGTGAATTGCAGAGTAGAGCTGAACCAGAGAGCTGTGACTTCAGAACCACCCGCCTGTAGTCCAGTCCAACCTGCTGACCAGACCCTGACGGCCTATTTCAAATTCAGAGTGTGAGTACTTAGCCAAAACTGTGCAAAACCAATCTCTTAGCTTAAAACAATCTGATTCAAAACATTTGAACCTGTCCAGAACTGCATCATAGGAATCGTGTGTTCCTTCTCCGATTTTAAACCTGTAAAAGTGTCATTTTGCCATTTTGAATCATTATTTCATTTCTGCAAATCTACCTTCGCGAAATCGTCCGTATCTCTTGAACCGTTTGTGCTAGAAGTGAGATTTAAGTTTCATTTTAAAGCTAAGATTCAAGGCTTTCCAAAGTGCAGTGATTTGCGATTTGGCTCAAATTTCTTCACTTGTCAAAATAGCAGCTTCTTGCTTTCCTTTGCTGAAATTCGTTTGCAACCTGACAATCATTCATAGAGCATTGCTAAAGTGATACTGAACTAATTTAAAGTAGCTATCACCCACCCTGAATCTCTTATAGGGTTTTAAAATAATTTTTAGCATATTTTTCCCTTCTTTGCATACCATATTTAAAGTACTTTGCCTGTGTTTAAAATCCTCCCTGTTTCTCTAAGCTTGCTGGGGGGAACGGGAACTGAATTGCATGTTGATTGTATCCCTGAACACGGTGTGATTTACTTCCATCTCCTTACATTGCATAAAGGGGGGGAGTGAATTGCCACAAGGGGAAAAGTGAACATATTAGCTCCTGTTGAACCCATATCAGTTTATTCCAGTGCTGCATTTTTCCATCACTGCATTCCTTGAAATCATAAAAGGATTCCCAGCTACCTTGTTCTTTCCGTACCAATTTCTAAGTGATAAAATAAGTGTGCTAGTATAACATTATCCATTGTTGATCGACATTATACTCATAAGTGTGATATCAAATATTAATTTATTATAAAAGTGTGATATATATATATTGTTTAATTTTTCAAATAAACCTTTTTAATTTGCAAAACAAACCTACTTCTTGGCTCAGTGGGGTCAGGGGGATTGTAAGAGAGGGGTGTTATATAAGGGTTTATCATCCAGAGTATAACTTGTCATGAAAATATATAAATAAGGGTTTCCATCAGCATACCAGACTAGGCATTGACTTAGCTGTAGTGTTGAATTGAAGCCGTTAACAGAGTGGGGGCTCGTAGCCGGGGATTCTGGATTAGAACTATCACTTGTGCAGATTAATACAGTGTGCTAACTGACAGGATTTATAAATTCTGTTGGATCACCACGCTGTGTTACACTGTAAAAACACCCCTCAAAGGAACGCTCTAAGGAAACGGTCTGTTTTGCAAAATAAAATACAAACTTCTGTAAGTCAGGAAGGAAATCAAGTTCCAGAATGATGACCTTGGTAGATATCAAAATAGCCAGAGAGACCTCTTACATAAGCTATTTGTGAGAGGTGAGTGGGCTCATCAGGACCAGGCGGTCTGGTTGCAGGCAATTGCACCCCAGATCACTGAAACAGGGTCAGATATATGGAGAGATCAGGGTCCATTATATGTGGCCCTGAGTGAACTATATATGGCCCTTAAGGCCAAGGATGAGCACAACAAGATTGCAAGGGTAGCGGCATATTTATATTTACATATGGGAGCCATACAGGACAAATGTGATGAAGGCCAAGATCTGGCAAATAGGCAACTGATGGCATTAGAGAAGGCCCAATCTGACCTGGTCTCTTCTGAGCAGAGGCTGCACAGAAGTCAGGAGTCCGAAAATGAGAGTAGACAGTACATCATTAAAATAAAGGAGGATATGGATATCCTGCAACAGGAAAAGGCTGACCAGGATACCAGATTTCTGGCCTTGCAGAAGGAGCACCAAGACAGTTTGGACTCCTTACTGCAGAGCCAGAAAAATCTGGAGCAACAGATCAATGTCAACAGGGCGTGCACAGAGCAGGTAGCCACCCTGCAAATCCAACTAGACAGAGAGAAAGAGGAAAGCAATAATATGATTTTGAAAGACCTGGATACCCAGGCAGAGTTTGATGAAGAGCGCCAGAAAGCTGGTGCCCTTCAATGGCAGAGGGACGACCTGGCGGCACAGATGCAGACTCTTACTCAGGAAAGGGATACCTTAGGCCAGGAAGTCTGCCACTTAAAAAGAAAAATTCAAGAAAATCACTTGGCCCTCCAGGGACTGGGTGACCTCCAAAAAGATCATCAGAACTTGTTAGAGCACACCAGGAGGGTGGAAGATGCTCTGACAAGAAAGGAGCAGGCCAGTAGGGACGGTGCCAAGGAGGTAACCCTCCTGCAGCAAAGACTGGCCCAGTATTCCAGGACCAATCAGGAGGCACAGGGAGAGAATGAGGATCTCTGTCAGCACAATGATAGGCTCCAGCAACAGGTAGCCATGCAGGAGAGACTGATAGAGTCTAGTAAGGCCTTAACTGAGGAAATGAAAGCGCAGGCTCTTGCATTGCAACAGGGAGCAGGGGCTGATAGAGATGAAGTTCGCTGGGAAAGGGAAACACCTGAGCATAACCTCAGGAGCCCTAGTACCAGAGGCCTTCATCTCTCCCAGTCCTTGGACTCTGCCACCCCCATGTCCCCTGGCGCACATGAGCACAGGGCCACAGGTAGGGCAGATTACTATTCGGCCAAAAGTATGGGGTTCATAGGCCAGTACCTCCCAGGAATGGATGGGCGGGCATCCGGGTATGGGCACCTAAGCACAGTGCAATTTAGTGGGGAACCCCAGGAAAGTAGGCCCACTAAGGGCATCCTGAAAACCTCTGCCCAGTTTAGGTCAGTGGGGGGGTACCCATCAAATCCTGGTAGCAAGGAGGGATCTGAAGACTCCTCTGAGCAGCTCAGGACACAGGAGACCAGGTCCCCACATTCTGCCAGCCAATCTCATGCTCGCAGAATCCATAAGAGCCTGGAAGATCAGACGGGAACCTCTCGGAGCAGTGCTTCTGAGTCAGAGGATGAATGGACCAGAGTTACCCGAACTAAAAACGCCAATAAGGCAAAAAGGGCCTTGCTTAAGGACCCCTTAAAGCAGATCAAGGCAATCAGGAGTGTCATCATGCCTTATCACAAGAACGCCAAGTATTCTGTTTGGGAACACTTGGAGCTCTATGAGCAAATGATGGAGACTTTCCATTTGAAGGACAGCAGTAGCTGCATTCAGTATGTCAAATGGACATTCTCCCCAGAATACTCCAGTTTCTTTGCGGGGCTGGAGGACCAAAACCATTCAAGATGGTACACATATAGGGCGGCCATCTTGAAACGTTTTTCTGTTCACCGGAATCCCCAAGAGGCTCGCAAGGCAGCCTACAATTTGCAATGTGGGGAGGATCAGGCCCCACAAGAATTCATGCAAGAATTGAAGCGTGCCTTTGTGCAGGCCACCAGAAGGGTGCGTACGGACAGCAGAGAATTCATCAAAACATTTTTCCATGTTCTCCCCAAATACATAATGACCCAGCTCGTGAGAGATTTTCACGAGAAAAGATCTTTAGACTGGGTCATTGAGCAAGCCACCCGCATCTATGAGGTGCAGAAACCAGTGGAAAATAAGAATCAGCCCAAAAACCCCAAAACCAACAGCACCCCTGCTGCTGCCAAGGTGGCAGAGGTAAAGGTTGCCCCCGTTTTAGATTTGGAGATGGGGGGGCCTAAAAATCTGCCTGCACCAAATAATTCTAAGCCCAGAAGGCCTTCGGGCCAGTCACAGACAGGGAGTCGAGGAGGTAGTCCCACAAATGGGGTCCCTCGCTCCCCTGACTATGTAAATCCCCGCTATAAGGGAAACAGTCCAATCCTGGGTTATGTGTGGACTCCTCCAGCCCAAGGGGGGGGATCCAGCCAAGCACCTGACCCAGGGAACTTCCCTCCTAACTTCCCACAGGGGGCAGAAATTCACCAAATCCTGGGCAGAACTTGTTCCGCAGGTATAAACCCAACTCCCAGCCCCAAAATCATCCATCCTTCTTTCCCCAATTCCCTCAGCCCAGACAACCGAATCCGGGAGAGGGGAGGCCAAGGGTTGAGGGGTACCTAAATCTTCCCAATCCAGGGTATTACCAGAGAAGGGATAGCTACCCTTCCCGGGATCAGCCCAGAGGAGAAAACAGAACCCCGTATCAGCCTGAGCGGGTTTCCCAACTTGAACGCCAGGTCCAAAATATGGCCCGGGATCTGGGTCACATAGTGAGGGCACAACAGAACACTCAGATGAGCATGCCACCGCAGAATGCCCCAAACTCTGGGCCTGGTGCTCCAGAACAAAGCCGGGGGCAGCGCCCTGATAACCCACTGGTTCCCAGGGAGGAGGCACAAGGAGAAGGGGGGTGTAAAGCCTTGGAGGAAGCTTCCTTCCCCACTTGTAAACAGCCCCTGGAAAACCAGGAACCGGAAACAAAATCCCCTACCCCTGAAAGTCTGCCACCCAAGGAGCAAAGAGGTGGTAGGAGAAACAAATGACCCAAACAGACCCACTTTGTGGAGGTGGTACAGATCTTCCAATTTGAGGGAGAGGGATCCTCAGAGGATCCTGGGAAAAGGATCTTCTCCTTCAGAGATGGAGGAACTCCTCCCAAGGAAAAATGGGTCCCAAGGGATTCCAACCCAGAGTGGGTAGATGTGGGGATTGAGCTTCGCCGCCCATCATCCTAACCGAGAACCAACAGCATCAAAATCCCCAGGTTCAAACCCATTCTGGTGACTGCCTCCAAAAAGGGGGGGGGGGGCGGCCCAGGACCGGAACCAGGGGAACTCGAATATCCTCTTTCAAGTTGTCAACTTTTTCTTTCAGATTACCAAGACTCTCCACAGAATTTTGCCCAAATCTCTTCTCTAGCAATGTCCAAAACTAAAATATTAGCCCACCAGTTGTCCAAAAATGTGTATTATCTGTGCTCCCTTGAGGAGAAGGAGGGAAAATACTATGCCCCGGTACAAGTACAGGGGTAAGGTACAATTTTGGCGCTGGTGGAGACTGGATCTCAAGCTACCCTTCTGTCTAGAAGGGCCTTTGATGAACTGAATTCAGGAACGGGGAGAAATACCAGATTCCTCTCACCTCTCTTCCTGGACAACTGCAGAACTTTGACGGGAAGGAAATTCCCGTCGAGGGGACTGCAGATTTGGACATCAAAATTGGGCGACACAAGGTGAAACACCCGGTCATAGTAGTGACTCAAGAGGGCACCCCTTGTTTACTAGGGAATGACCTCCTGAGAAGTTTGTCACCCCTAATAGATTGCGTAAACAAGGTCCTCTGGACTCAGACTAGCCGACCAATAAAATTAAAACAGAGTGTCAACCATATTAGTTTAAACGGCACATGCCACATGGTTGAACAAAAATCTGACCAAGTAGACTTTCATTTCCAGAACAACCAAATTCCAGATGTGACAGTAATAGCAGTAGGAAAACAGACTGGTGATGGGGGGTCCACTCTATTTCTGAAAATCAACCTTCCTTCCAGTTTAAGGTGGTATTCCACATTGGAAGGAAACAGTCTGAAATTCTTTACTAATCCACAATCAGACATTCCCACTCCGATAGTCCAGAAAGATGTGAAATCAGCTAAGAACCTGGCTGATATTCAGCAAATTGGAGAGCAGTTGTTCATCCCTGTTCAGTTAAATGATGGGAAGGACTCTGTTCTCGCCCGAGTGTGTGTGAAAAACGGTAAGAGCTTCATCAGCGAAGCAATGTTCCACCGACTCACAAAAGATCCAGCCGTTCCCACATTCAAACTGAAAGACAAATGGGAAATGGATCTGGAAACACCCAATTCGAAACATGTCCTGCCACACAGGTGTATGCTCAAAATCTCCATTGGCACCAAGAGCATAGTCCATAGTTGTTGGGTCGTGCGAGACGTCACTGCCATGTTTTACTTAGGCAGTGACATTCTCAATCGCTTTGCCATTAGTTTGGACCTAATAAACTTCAAAGCTTGGTCCCGATTAGCGGATAATCCCATGGGATTTGATGATCCAGAAAAAGCATTTAGGTCAGGTCAATTGCTACCTTATGCAGTTGAAATTCAGGTTAAAGAGGAAGTCACCATCCCAGAAAGGACCCGACAATTCTCCCTGGAAGTGAAAGTTAAAAGAGGACAAACATTGAAAAACCCTAGTGCTTATATTCATCTAAATGCTTCTCTCCAACAGCAAGGGTTGGGGGTAAACCCAACACCATTAGTCAACATAGAACATGACACCATTCCAATAGAGGTGGATAACAGCGACTTAAAGAGTATTACTCTAGCCGCGGGCACCATTATTGGAATGGCGGTTGATGACCGACATTTCTCCATTGATTTAGGAAATTAACTGTTAGGACCAATCCCCAAGGACTGTTTTGACAGTGACAGTGATGACAATACAACAGCAGACAGGATCTTTACCCGGCATGGTGGAAACTTCCTGGCGTACACTTCTTGCCCTTATGGTAAGGAAGATGTGACTTGTGACTTCAGAGAGGATGAGGTGATTTTCCAGGTCCATGAGGGCTGCCTTTCCCACCTGAAGCCTCCAGTCCAAATCAGCACTCTGACCAGGGACTTCTCCACCCAGTTGGAGGAGGCTGCTGAGATAGCAAAACCAGAAGTCTTTCCAGGCTTCAGGCAGATGTTGGAAGAGAGAGTCAACCTAGCTGATGCCTGTGTGACTCTGGAACAGAAGCAAAAGTTGAAACAAGTTTTCTTGGATTTCCAAGATCTCTTTGCGGTAGACTCATATGACTGTGGTCGCACCGACATCCACACAACCACAATTCCCACGGACCCTGGCATGACTCCCGTGTTTGTGAAGCAATATCGTTTGCCTCTCGCATCCATGGAGTCCCTTACTGAAATAATTAAGAACCTTGAGTGCCGGGGGATAATCTGTCCAGTACACAGCACCTTCAATAATCCGGTGCTGAGAATATTGAAACCAAATGGCCAGTGGAGACTATGTGCCGACCTTAGGGAGCTCAACAAACGGGTCCATACTTCCCGATGGCCTCTGCCCTACATTGACCAAGGGCTGGCCCAGATTCAGGGGTCACAGGTATTCACTGCAATAGACCTGACCAATGGATACTGGACCGTGCCTGTCAGTAGGGAGGACCAATGCAAACTGGCTTTTACCTTTGGGTGCCAGCAGTACACAAGGACCCGGACTCCCTTTGGATACCTCAACTCCGGCAATGAATTCAACATTTTCCTACACAAGGCCATGCTCGACCTGGGTGCGAGGGGTAACCTGGCTTATGTAGATGATGTCATCATTAAAAGCTCAACTGTTGAGGAACACATAGCAGAGATCCATTATGTTCTGACCCAGTTGAGGGCCGCCGGAGCAAAACATTCCTTCCAAAAAGCACAGTGGTGTAGAACACATGTTCATTTCTTGGGTCATGAGATTACTCCTCAGGATCTCTGTCCCCTGGAAAAGAAATTGGAAGCACTCCAGAAACTAAAGGATCCCACAACTCTGCGGGAACTAAGGAGCCTCCTTGGACTGTCTAATTACAGCAGAAAGTTCATTGAGGGCTACGCAGAGATCACCAGACCCCTGATTCATCTTTTGAAGGGGGGGGGGTCAAGTGGGAATGGGGTCCAGAACAATCCGAGGCAGTAAGACAACTCAAAAGAAGCCTCTAACAAGCGCCTTGCCTAGCTTACCCTGTCAGAAACAAGGAGTTCTTCCTGGAGACAGGGTTCTCTAATACGTGCTTGACGGCAGTATTATACCAAAAGCATGACAAGGTCAATAAAGTAATCTCCTATGCGAGCAAAACTTTATCCTCTGTGGAGGAAAAATTCAACGATTGTGAGAAGGCACTCCTGGCAACGGTGTGGGCACTGAAGAATTACCGCCCGTTCATCCAGGGGGAACATATCATAGTGAAGACTCCACACCAGCCTCTGCAATATCGCCAAAGTGACAGAATCTGGGCTAGAAATGTGAGTAATTCCCGAATTACTTCCTCGATTCTGTCAATGCAAGGCTTTCCTGTGGAGGTCAGATATGGCCAAAACAAGAAGAGTCACCTCGCGCAAGGTCTGGCTGACTTGCATGATTGTGCCAGAGAAAAATGTCTCGAGGACGAAAGTCTAAAAATCAAGGACAACATGGAGGCATACCTTAATTCCCCACACAAAGTCTTTGAAGAAGACAAGTGTGAGGGGATGCCCACTGTATATGTGGACAGATGTTCTTACCATGTTGACAACAACGGGGAAAAAGAACTAGTGTCCGGCTTAGGGAATGCATGGGTGAAGGAGTCCCCAGAACCCTCCGCTGGGTACAAAATCGGTCCACGAAGTAGTCAGGTGGCAGAAATTATGGCTGTGCATCAGGCCATCCTCACTGCTGTCCAACATCAACTCCACAAACTGTTCATAATCACAGATTCAGATTATGTACGGAACGGGTTTGTGGAGCACCTGGTTCATTAGAAAACCAGAGGCATGTTATGTTCTAATACCAAACCCTTGAAACATGGGAAGTTAATCCAAAACATTGATGATCTGGTCACCTCGAATGGGATGACCATCTACTGGAAAAAGATCAAGGGTCATTCCAAAGTAGAGGGACCAGACAAAACTGGAAATGACTTAGCTGATCAGCTGGCCAAAACCGGGGCCATCCAAGGGGATCTAGTAGAGATTGAGTCCCTGTTGGGGGAAATCCAGGTCACTGCTATCACTAGGTCCCAGACAAATGCTCACAACGATCTTTCAACTGCACAATGGAGTAAGGAGACCCCTGATGCTGATTTAATTACGGCTCAGAAGGGGGATCCAATAATTGGTTAGTTTTACCAACACATTAAGGACCCTAAGAACTTTCCCCTGACGGATACCGATTACATTGGGAAGGAGGACCTTAGAGTGTTGATGAAATGTCTAAAAATGTTTCAAATCCAAGACGGTTGGTTGGTAAGGAAATCCCAAGATGGCCATGATCAGTGGGTGATCCCTACCTCATTCTGAAGCCTGATGTTAAGTCACGCCCATGATGCAGCCACCGCCGGTCATAGGGGGTTTGATACAACACTTGAGATCTTAAGAGAGGTTGCTTACTGGCCACACATGGGGCAGGACCTCGACCAATACTTGAAGGGGTGTCTTGTGTGTGCACAATTTCAGCCAACATCCCTCACACACCGGGCGCCTCTCCAAAAGAGGGGGGTGACACTGCCATGGTCAGATTTGCAAACCGACTTCATAGGCGCGGTGATTCGCTCGTCTAGGGGAAACAAGTACATGTTGACGGTCACATGCTTGTTTACCAAGTGGGTGGAATGTCTCCTCCCGGCCCCAAACTGCAAGGCAGAAACAGCAGCTGCCCTGATGATTAACCACATCTTTTCCCGTTTTGGTCTACCTCAAAGGATTAAGTCAGACAGAGGTATCCATTTTACCAGCGAAGTAATGACTAAGATGTGGGAGATACTGGGGGTCAAAAGGAAGCTACATATTGCTTACCGGCCAGCTTCTGGTGCAGTGGAGAGATGCAACAGAACCATTGTGAGCATATTAAAAAAGTTTCTGGCAGATTCTGGGCCAAATTGGGATATCCAATTACCTCTGGTCCTAATCGCCATCAGAACTACCCCTTCATCTGCAACCAAAATGTCACCATTTGAGTTGATGACTGGACGCAAGATGGTGCTTCCCCAGCATTTGCTCTACAGGACCCAAGAGCAGACGTTGATCAATGCCTCCACAACTCATGAGTATGTGGAGAATTTGAGGAAACACCTCCAACATGCTTTTGCCTACGCTCAGCGGAATCTAGAAAGATCAGCTGATAGCATGAAAACTCACTATGATTTGAAAACCACCAGGAAGGAATATAAGGTGGGGACCGGGTCTATCTATACAATTTCAAAAGGAACCAGGCCAAACAGTGAAAATGTTTGCCTACATGGAAGGGACCCTTTGAAATTATAGACAAGGCCTCCCCAGTTGCATACAAGATCCGCATCCCCAAAGGTAGTCTGGCAGAAGGGGAAGACAAGTGGGTACATATAAATCAGCTAAAGTGTTGCCATCCCAGGCACACTCTGCAGCAACTGGAGGAATCCTCTGGAATCCCAGAGGGGGCCGCTCCAGAGTAATTCAGTTCCAACCCTAAAATATCCTACATACAGTCTCTAAAATATTATGATTCTTAAATGCCAATGTATCCTGTTATATCTTGTTTTTAAAATAAGACTGCAAAATGTATCCTGATGTATAAAATGTATATGTTTGCCGCACCATTAATAGTGGTGAAAAAATGTCTAGGAGTGTGTATTGCCGCTTTGCTTTATCATCCTAGGAGAGATGAAACCTGGATACTGACCACGGAAGACATCCTGGGGACTGGGAGCAAAGATCCGAGGGGCCTGGGGTACCGCCCAATACTCCCATCAGGACCGGCAAGGAGAACTGATTGAACGACCCTGATGAAGGTAAAATGCTGAACTGTGCCATCTGCGGAATCGAAAGAAGATGATACGGACATCCCAGCGCGTGGATCAAAACATACTTTGCACCCGACTTCCCCTCGACTCGAAATGAAAGCGCAGTCGGGCCGGGGAGCTTGTTGGGTGTCTTGACCCACGTTCAAGTTATTATGCTACAACATTTGGTGCTGTGGGCTTAGAAAATTCAAGATTGCGGAAATACCCACATTTGCGCCAAAATCCAGGAAAACCGTGCAGTTTGTACGCACACCAAAATGGTCGCCTGACCTGCCACCCACCAGTGTGAACGTGAGGGGCCAGAAGCACCATGAGCAAAATCCGTGCTAAGGAATATGGTGCTGTTCAAAATCTGTTGTTATTAATGTCAAAAATGGGTGCAATACTGGTGCTCACTACTACCAGAAAGCTGGCATTTTAAAACCACCAGACACTTGTGTAAAACTGAACAAATGAACCCAGACCAGGCCAAAGAAAGACATGCTAAGAGGAGGATACAATGTAAAACTATATTCTGAAATGACGGGAAGGAAGTAATTGTCTAATGTATGTATTGAAAATAGCTGGGGATGTCAGCAGCTTAAGTGAATTTGGGTTTAAAGCCACTAAAATCAAAATGTTTAGAATAAATGAGTGACCTACTTTTGAGTGTCACATAGGTTGCCATTGTTTAAATGTCATAGTTTTGAACTTAGAATCGGTGCTCTAGCTGCATGTGTAAAAATTGCAAGTTTGGTTTGAATGTAGAAAACTGGGAACCAAAGTGACATTTAGCTGAAGCCTGGCTTAAAGAGATTGAATTCTGCCTGACAACTACCCCCGACAGGAGTTGAAACTTGATCAGCAGCTGTGTTCCAGGGCCTGGCTGCATTCTGCTGCCCCTGCCAAAAGGAGATGACACCTCACAGATTGAATTAGGGGAGTGGTACTTGCGGACTGCAGGAAACTGAACAATAAGCCTTCCTTGGCCCAGGCAAATGTTAAATTAGGGGGGTCGTAAATGGCTTCCTCTTGGAAGGAAATGGGAGAGGCGCTGCATCTGTGAGCAACCTGAGTTGGAGGAAGTGGACAAACCAGAAATTCCACCATGTGTTTTGGGAAACCACACCCCTCTAGGCCAGAGCATAATTTTAAAAAGATGGATAATTCATAGTACGGACTTGTCAAAATTGTATAATTAATATCATTATTCTTGTGATTTTTCTGTGCACATTTTAAGAGGTGTTAGAACTCTGTACAATGTTCTGAGGCAAAACCCCATGAATTATGGAGATTGCAGACACGGGGTTCACGCTAGAAAAATGAAAATTTACTGGAATATGTGTAGAAAGGCAGTGTACATTTGTGCTATTTTTGGTAAACGTCCGATATTGGTAAACCAACTAAAAACGAAAATAAGTTGTCATTTTTGAATGCAAGCTCTTATGAAGATCAGAGTTGAACAAGAATGTACCTTAAGTCATCTGCAATCTGTACATGTAATGTCAACCACTTGTGTATCTGGGAAACCTTTTAGTTATGAAAAATTCATTTTCTAAGTAAAAGCAAAGGGTTGTTTCTTCAATAGACTGTAAGACTCTGACTCACTCTGACTCACTGCTCCCTTCTCAAATCAGGTCAAAGAGAAATCCTTGACCTATCAAATCGTGAGTGGGTTGGGCAAAGAAAGTTAGCATCCACACCCATTTTCAAAAGACATAAAAAGAGCCACTGGAAGCCAGACAGGGACATTCATTTTCCAACCTTCAACTGAATTCCAACGCAGCACGCTGATGGAGAACTCCAGAACCTCACTCCAGAACTTCACTCCAGAACTTAAAGCAGAGAGGCCTGGACCACCAGCTAAATCCTTTTTCAGCAGGCCTTCAGAATCCAGCAATCCAACCAAACTATTCTACAGCGGGGCGAGCTGTTGAATTCTTTGCCAAGAACTTTTGCCAGAACCAGTAGCAGATCCAGAAAGAAGTGCCGACAGCAGAACCACAGACCAGATCAGAACCAGAGAGACCAGAACCAGAGATCCAGACCGCGGAGAAGTGCAGAGCAGAGCTGAACCAGAGAGCTGTGACTTCAGAACCACCCGCCCGGAGTCCAGTCCAACCTGCTGTCCAGACCCTGACGGCCTATTTCAAATTCATTATTTAAGTACTTAGCCAGAACTGTGCAAAACCAATCTCTTAGCTTAAAACAATTTGATTCAAAACATTTGAACCTGTCCAGAACTGCATCATAGGAATCGTGTGTTCCTTCTCCGATTTTAAACCTGTAAAAGTGTAATTTTACCATTTTGAATCATTATTTCATTTCTGCAAATCTACCTTCACGAAATTGTCGGTATCTCTTGAACCGTTTGTGCTAGAAGCGAGATTTAACTTTCATTTCAAAGCTAAGATTCCAGGCTTTCCAAAGAACTGAGAAGTGCCGCGATTTGCGATTTGGCTCAAATTTCTCCACTTGTCAAAATAGATGCTTCTTGCTTTCCTTTGCTGAAATTCGTTTTCAACCTGACAATCATTCATAGAGCATTGCTAAAGCGATCCTGAACTAATTTAAAGTAGCTATCATCCACCCTGAATCTCTTATAGGGAATTAAAATCATTTTAGCATATTTTTCCCTTATTTGCATACCACATTTAAAGTACTTTGCCTGTGTTTAAAATCCTCCCTGTTTCTCTAAGCTTGCTGGGGGGAACGGGAACTGAATTGCATGTTGATTGTATCCCTGAACACGGTGTGATTTACTTCCATCTCCTTATATTGCATAAAAGGGGGGGAGTGAATTGCCACAAGGGGAAAAGTGAACATATTAGCTCTTGTTGAACCCATATCAGTTTTTTCCTGTGCTGCATTTTTCCATCACTGCATTCCTTGAAATCATAAAAGCATTCCCAGCTACCTTGTTCTTTCCGTTCCAACTCCTAAGTAATAAAATAAGTGTGCTAGTATAACATTATCCATTGTTGATCGACATTATACTCATAAGTGTGATATCAAATATTAATTTATTATAAAAGTATGATATATATATATTGTTTAATTTTTCAAATAAACCTTTTTAATTTGCAAAACAAACCTACTTCTTGGCTCAGTGGGGTCATGGGGATTCTAAGAGAGGGACGTTATATAAGGGTTTATCATCCAGAGTATACCTTGTCATAAAAATATATAAATAAGGGTTTCCATCAGCATCCCAGACTAGGCATCGACTTAGCTGTAGTGTTGAATTGAAGCCGTTAACAGGTCTGATTAAATGAGTCATGTTTCCTTTATATATCAACACCATTTAGCCCACTTGTTGAGAAAGATGTTTTGGAGGTTTGCATACAGTACGTCTTACATCCCTGATGACAGACTAGTGTCTGCATCTGATTGTATGGTCCAGACCCACCTCACCAAGAGAATCTTGGTTTTCTTTTGCAAAATATTTCTACAATGGCCCTGGTGTTTTATGTTTGGCTCTCCTTGTGTTCAGGAGGGTGGGTATGAAAGGAGACATGATGGGACACAGTGGGTGGGAGAAAATAGGAGGAGGTGGTGCCAGCCCTCCACAGCAAAAGCTGTGGTAGTTTAGTCCTACATTGCAAAATAGTTTAATGAAATGTTTCCATTGTCTTCTAGCCAAATGCTTCTGTATGCGTATTCTCGTTCAGCTTGGAATGGTCCTGTTAAACAATATAGGCGAATAAGAACAAGTGCAAGTAATGAGAGCAGTTTGGACTGGCCTAATTAAAGCACATATTATATTAGTGGAAAACCTGGAATAGGACGAAATTACTGAGGTGGAAAAGTCCGACCCCCAATAGTCCGACCCCCATTTAATCACATATGAATATGTGGGGGGTAAAGTTAATAACAATGTATAGGTGTAAGGTGGGCGGCTGTCGTGGGTCTCCCCCCACATATATATATATGCGAAAAAAAGGGATAGAAAAAAAAAAGACTTTTGGTGGTCAGACTTTTCGACTCAGTAATTTCACACAGATCCGAAAACTTGGTGTGCTGCGGTAACTGAGGAAGTTGCCAGAGCTTTTAGGGAGACTTAAGTGGTATTCCATTCTACCCTCTGGTCCAACACACTCTGTGTCATGCTGCGCCCGTGGAAGTGTTGGCAAAAGTGGAAGTACCTGTAACATGGTGTCCTGGGTTCTCATCCTTACGGCCTAGGGTTCCTTCAAGATGGTTGCCGCCACCTTAACTGTGGGAAGATACCGGTCTTCTGTGCGTTATATCCGTTTTCCTGGGTTTACGCTGCCAGACCTCTCTGCTCAGTAGTCTAGCGATCAGTATTTTTCTGTCGATCTGCTTGTTTTCCTTACCTTTGCCAACTGTGCTCCTACGTTTCCACCACGGGTGAGCTATCCTATCATTATTCAGAGTTTGTGGTTTCTACCAGTGTTTTGAGTAAGTCTTATTCACCTACCTACTCGGTTGACAGCTTTGTTCAACGCAGTGCGGCTCTTCCCGTATTCCTGTTCCTATTTTTTCTATTCCTCTGCTTTCCGCTTGTTTGTGGTTCCTATCTTTTCTACTTTGGCACCTTGCCGTTTTGTGATCCGCCGCTGTGGGTTCTTGTCTCGGCTGATTCACTATCAGTTCACTGCCTCCTCGCGGTCTCTACTTTTCCCCGCTTCCTTGTGGTCTCTACTTTCCCCTGCATCCTCGCTGTCTTTACTTTTTACAGCATCCTAGCAGGAGTTACTTCGATGTCTTACCATTCCTTCACTGCTCCCTTGTGGATCTCCTATTTTTCGGCTCCTTACCTTCCTCCTACCCTGTTGCTCTTGACTACAACTCTTCTGGCTATTTCCCTGATTCAGCAGGCTACTGATTGTTTTAGTAGTCTCTCTCTTCGCCACCAGCCTTACTTCGGCTGTTACATTTTGGACTCCATTTCCCTTGTATCTACGAATCTCAGGAATTCTATTCTGTACCAGCTGCTGAACCTTGCAGTACATTTCTGTGATTCTGCAAGAAGATCTACATCCTTGGTAACCAAATCTTCTAGTTCTTCGCAGAACTACTACATTACCAGGACTTTACATCCTTACCTGGAGAAGACTATCTTGCCAGACGGAAGCTGCATTCTTGATTCTTACCATCTCAGGGTTTTTTGTGCCAAGGGTGCTTTTTCCCTGATTTTTGGGGGCTTGCTCATCCGGATCCCCCTAGTCTTGGGTTGATCACCTGGCCAAGGTGGCCTCCAAGGCAGTTTGCCCCTACTTCATCAAGGAAAAGAAGGCCAAGGAATCAAGGAAACCACGCAAGAAGGAGGATGAGACCCCAGAGACCTCAATTGAAGACACAGGTGAGGAGGAGGACCATGGAGGGACCCGGGGATTGCCATTATACAATGCCAACAAATCCCAATGGCATCCATGGAGCTGTTCCAAGAGGTGTGCAATGCCCTGCAAGGACTGACAGTAGCGGTACAGAACCTTCCATGCAGAGAACACAGCCCTCCGTCAGCACGTGGTCACAAGAGATGAAAACAGGGGAGATCTTCCACCGATGGCCTTCCCATTTGGCAAGTACAATGGCAATCCAAGGCAACTAAGGGAGTTCCTGGACGCCTGCTCAGTCCACTTTGCATTCAGACCCAAGACATACGAAACAGGACGAGCTAACGTGGGTTTTTTGGTGTCCAATCTCATTGGAAGCGGTTTGGCTTGGGCTACACCGCTGGTCACCCAATTGGATCCTTCTGTAAGTGACTACGAACTGTTTGTGCAGAACCTTAAGACATGTTTCAAGCGTCCAGAGGTTCAATATGCCTCATTTGAGGCGATACTGGACATAAGACAAGGTACCCGAGACGTACAATCATACATCACTCATTTCCAACGACTATCTGTAGAGGCAGGATGGCCTGATTCCGCCCACAAACCATATTCCACAGAGGGCTCCATGAGGAGATAGAGGATGAGTTGGCCCGTATGGTAAGATCCAATACATTTCAAGAACTGGTTACATTAGCTCTACAGATAGAGCTCAGACAACAAGAGAGTCGCCAAGAGAGAAGGAGGACTCACACATTTCCTCCCTTACTGCACTTCCCTTAGACTCCCAAGAAAAATGGAATGGCTGAAGAACCAATGCAGATTGGAGCTGCGAGAGGACCATTGACTCCCGAGGAGCAGAAGAGACACTGCAAGATGAATTTATGCATGTATTGTGGTTCCTCTAAACATCTGCTGAGAAGTTGTCCAGAAGTTCCTCTAAGATGCCAGGGAAATGCCCTGCCCTGTTCTTATGCAGGGAAGTTATCGGGGAAGGTAGTTCAAAACCCTGCAATAGCACACAACCAGTAAAGGAAGACGACAACCGATTAATGGTTTATACCATTACTTCCACAATCCCTCCCGGTCCCACTTTGAACGTCCTCGCCATGTTAGACTGTGGAGATGCTGGGAATTTTGTAGATGTAACTGGGCAGAAGAAAATCACATCCAGCTGCAGGAGAAGAGAAAACCTATTCCAGTGGATGGATTCGACTGGAAACCTTTGTCTTCTGGGCCCATAGTTATGGAGACCAAACCCATCCAAGTGCGTATGGGGAATCACATCAAAACCCTCACTTTTGATGTAATCCGAGCAGCCAATTTCCCAGTTATACTGGGTATTCCGTGGCTGCGTCTGCATAATCCGCAGATTAACTAGAGGGCCAACAAGTTGAGATTTGATGATGAGTTTTGCAGTAAGCATAATCTTGAAGACCAGAGAGCCGAAACCCAGTCGGGCTGTTTGGCATCCTACAGCAGTCCACTGTGTCTACAGTGCCTGTTTTTTACCAGGAATTTGCTAAAGTATTTGAAGATAGGATACCTAAAATGCTTCCCCCACATCGTCCAGAAGACTGCAGCATTGATCTCAAGAGTGACACTCAGATACCTCTTGGCCGAATGTATCCCCTCTCACCAAGGCACTTAAGGAACATCTTGAGGCCATTATGACTAATGGGCTGATAAAGGAATCCAAGTCATCTGGTGGGGCCTCTCTTTTCTTTATTTCCAAGAAGGGGTCCTCGGAGCTACGCCCCTATATAGACTACAGGGGTCTCAACCAAATAACGGTGCATGATAGGTACCCTTTGTCACTCATAAGGGACATTCTGGGGCAGTTTGAGATTCTAAGGTGTTCTGCAAGTTAGATCTCCGCTCAGCCTACCACCTGTTAAGAATCAAAAAGGGCGATGAGTGGAAGACGGCCTTTAGGACTCTGCTGTGACTGTTTGAATACCAGGTCATGCCATTCGGCTTGGTGAACATCCCGGCGGTGTTCCAGAGGTTCGTGGACAAGATATTTGCCGATTTGCTCTAGGTTTCAGTAGTTGTCTATCTAGACGATATTCTCATATTTTCTCCTACCTTGGAAGAACGTCAAAGGCATGTGTCAGAAGTACTCCAGAGTTTGAAGGACAATCAATTGTATGCCAAACTGGAAAAATGTCTGTTTGACTCCACAGAGGTTTCATATCTGGGATTCATCCTGTCCAGGGACGGGGTGAGAATGGATCCCAACAAGGTGAAAACTATTCTGCACTGGTCAGCCCCAGAATCAGTCAAGGAAGTCCAAATGTTTCTAGGACTTGCATACTTGTATCGCTGTTTCATTTGAAATTTCTCTGATGTAATATTGGCAATAAACTCTCTCTTGTAGAAGGGAGTGGTGTTCGAAGCGAAGGCAGAAGAAGAGGAATGCTTTCAGAAGCTCAAAAGACTGTTCACAACCGCACCTATCTTGATTCAACCGGATCAGGCCAAACCCGTCATCCTCGAGGCCGATGCTTCAGGGGGATCTCCTGGGGGCAGTTCTCTTGCAAGAGGACCAAGACTGCCTCGAACATCGATTGGCCTATTTCTCCCGGACCCTTACCTCCAGGGAGAATAATTATTTGGTCGTGGAGGAGTTGTTGGCGATACATCATGCCTACGAAGAGTGGAGGAATTTGTTATAAAGTGCAGCTCACCGTTTCACCGTGCACACCGACCATCGCAACTTGAAGGTGCTCCAGCAGATGGAGTGCAAGAACTTGAGACATGCCCGCTGGGCCTACTATTTTTTCCACTTTGATTTCAATATAACCTACATACCAGGTTCACAAAATCTAGTGACAGGCGCCTTTACTCCCAGTTGGGGAGACGATACAGGAACCTATCAAGGAAGGGAAAGACTGCTTCCGTAAAAGAGGTTTGTCTCCTCTATCAATACGTTCCTGCAAGAAGCACAAGCAAGTACCAGAAACAACACAGCAGAAAACCTCCAGCGTCTCCAACTGAACAAAGAGGTCAAGTTACTGTTCCATAACCAGTCTCTTTTTCTTCCTACAGATTCTCTACAGACACAAGCTTTAAGGTGGTGTCACAACCTTACCTTGGCAGGTCATAAAGACCTAAAGGGAACCAAGGAACTCGTATCAAGATACTTCTGGTGGCCTTCAATGAGTAAGCATATCAAATCCTATGTTGCTTCCTGTCCCATCTGAGCAGCCAACAAGACATCAAGACAAAAGCCCCTAGCCCTTTTACAACAAGCAGATGTACCTTCTAGGTCATAGGAACATGTCTCAATGGCTTTTATTGTTAATCTACTTCCCTCCAAAGAGAAGTCGGCCATCCTAGTAACCATAGACTCTTACAGTAAAATGGCACACTTCTCAGTGTTGGCCGGAGTTCCTTCAGCTTCAGAAACAGCAAAGGTGTTTCTTCAAAACATAGTCTGACTTCATGGGATCCCTCAGACCATAGTGATGGATCGCAGAACCCAGTTCACCTCCAAGTTGTGGGCCTCCTTATTTGAACAGTTAGGGATTCAAAGAGCCTTATCATCAGGTTATCACCCTCAATCCAAAGGGCAGGCAGAATGCCTAAACTCTACTCTTGAACAGTACCTCCGCTATTTTTGTAACAGAGAATAGGGTGATTGGGTTGATTTGATCCCTATGGCGGAATTCGCTATATAATAACTCTCTGCATGCCACCATCAACATGAGTCCATTAAAATGCATTTATGGTTACCATCCACCACATTTACCATGGTCCAGATTTTCTTCGTCAAGATCACCCACTTTGGATAGCTATTGGACCAGTCTCTGCCAAGTAAATAAAGATGCTCTCTAGTCCCTGGAAGAAAGCCGTAGAAGGTACAAGAAGTATGCAGATTTACGAAGGGGACCCAAACCAGGATGGAAGCCATTAATGCATGTATGGTTATCTACAAATTTCCTGCCCCGCTGAACACATTTGGGAAAATGTTCCCCTCGCTACATTGGTCCATTTAAGAAATTGTCTAAGATCAATCCAGTGGCTTTCAAACTGCAGTTGCCACGTAGCCTGAGAAGAGTTCACCCAGTATTCCATACTTCTCTCCTCAAGCAGCATGTGGAAGACCCCTTCAAGCGGGCATTTCGGAGACACACCACCTCAGAACCCCCTGAACCTGAAGAGTATGAGGTGACACGCCTGGTTGACTCTAAATACCCAAGGGTTGTTCTGCAATATTTAGTCCATTGGAAAGGCTATCCCAGTAGAGAGGGAACATGTGAACCAAGATCTCATATCCATGCACCTAGACTGAATAAAAGGTTTCACCAGTTGTATCTGAATAAACCGGGAGGAGGTCTGAATAGAAGGGGGCTGCTGCCATGCTGTTCCCGTGGAAGTGTTGGCAAAGGTGGAAGTACCTGTAACATGGTGTCCTGGGTTCCCATCCTTACGATTTAGTGCTCCTTCAAATGGCCACCGCCACCTTAACTGTGGGTGGATACCGGTCCTCTGTCCGTTCTATTCATTTTCCTGGGTTTACGCTACCAGACCTCTGTGCTCAGTAGTCTAGCGATCAGTATTTTCTGTCTACAGCCTTGTTTTACTTGACTTGGCTGGCTTTGTTCCTAAGTTTCCACCACGGGTGAGCTATCCTATCATTATTCTGAGTTTGTGCTCTCTACCAGTGTTTTGGTTAAGTCTTATTCGCCTACCGGCTACCTGCTCTGTTCTACGTGGTGCGGCTCTTCCCGTATTCCTGTTCCTATTTTCTCTATTCATTTACTTTCCACTCGTTTGTGGGTCCTATCTTTTCTTCTTTGGCTCCTTGCCGTTTTGTGCTCCGCAGATGTGGGTTCTTGTCTCGGCTATTTCCCTGTCTGTTCACCGCGCCCTTGTGGTCTCTACTTTTTCCCATGTCCTTGCAGCCTTTACTTTTTACCGCATCGTAGCAGGAGTTACTTCAGTGTCCTACCGTTCCTTCACAGCTCTCTTGCAGATCTCCTATTTTTCAGATCCTTAACTTCCTCCTACACCATTGCTCTTGACTCCAACTCTTCTGGCTATTTCCCTGATTCAGCAGGCTACTGATTGTTTCAGTAGTCTCTCTCTTCGCCACCAGACTTGCTTCCACTGTTACATTTTGGACTCCATTTCCCTTGTATCTGTAAATCTACGGATTTCTATTCTGTACTAGCTGCTGAACCTTGCACTACATTTCTGTTATTCTACAAGAAGATCTACAACCTTGGTAACCAAATCTTCTAGCTCTTCGCAGAACTACTACATTACCAGGACTTCACATACTTACCTGGAGAAGAAAATCTTGCCAGACGGAAGCTGCATTCTTGATTCTTACCATCTCAGGGTTTTTTGTGCCAAGGAGGCTTTTTCCCTGATTTTTGCGGGATTGCTCCTCAGGGTCCCCCTAGTCTTGGGTTTATCGCCAGGGCAAGGTGGCCTCCAAGGGAGCTCGCCTCCACCTTCATCACAAGAAGGAAAAGAAGGCCAAGGAATCAAGGAAACCATGCAAGAAGAAGGAGTCTAAGACCACAGAGAGCTCAATTGAAGGCATTGGTGAGGAGGAGGACTGGGTGGGGGACCCGGGCGGGTCTTGACACTCTGCTGGACACACCTTGGTTGTACTCATCTTCTCAGACATCCCCCTCTCTAACCCTCTCACAACTCCTCTCTCTTGGACTGAGCACTTTCTTCTCTTCTTTCACTTCTTCCCCCTCAAGCAAACCCTACCCCAGCACTGCCACCTTCCTTTTCGGTCATTTGGCCCATTAAGCGTGTGTCAGTCGACTCCTTTGCCACTACTTTCTCAGTTCCTCCTACTCCTGTGGCTGACTCACACCCTGATACAGCCCTCCCTAACCTGTATCTTTCTATGTCCAACACAGTGGACATCCTTGCCCCTGTGATGAGATGTAACGCTCACCTGATTCCCGCAGAGGCGCCGGTCTTGACTGGGTGAATGCCGTATCTTCAAAGGTGATGTGTAACACACGGTTGGCTCTTTGGGCTGGACCTCTGTGCACTGTATGTCTGACTCGAAGAGTAAGATGTCTTAGGTAAGTGAACGCCGAGCTCTCCATCTGCCTCGGGGCAGGGTGCCGTAACCAGTTTCTTCACTGGATAAGGGTGCAGGCCTCTTGACCTCAGAGGACTGCTGTCCGTCGTTAACTGCACGAACGGTAAGTTCTGGGCACTTCAAATGTCTTAAAAGTCTTTTGTAATGATATCTCTTGTTTTGCAGGGTTCCGGCGATGGCGGATGGCGGGCTGATGAGAGTTGAGGATCGAACCCGCGTGAGGAATAGAAGCGCCTGGAAGCACGTAAGTAAGTGCTTGTAGCCTGCTTCACGATGCGCACTAACTGTCCCTTTTATCTTGCAGGTACAAGTTCGGAGCTTTAGAGAAGCTGAAGGGTGCTGGAATACCCACTGGATTCGGCGTGGGAAGGAGTAATGGCACGTGAGTAATAAAGTTGCCCAATGTCTTTAAACGCACCTTCTTTTGTCTTTCAGATGCGGGATGCAGCGCCGAAGGCCTCCGGAGCGTGCGAAGAGCTGGTAAGCTTTTGTCTTTCAGATGCCGGAATGCAGTGCGAAGACCTCCGGAGCATGCGAAGAGTAGGTAAGCCTTTGTCTTTCAGATGCCGGAATGCAGCGCGAGGCATTGGTGACAGCCGATGGACCAGGTAAGAGATGCGCTGCCACTGAAGACCGTAGTGCTAACCTGTTCTTTCTTTGTCTTTACAGGTGCTGCTGAAGACTGGATTCCAGGATGGTAAGCCTTTGTTCCCTTAGGCCCAGGATCAGAAGCAGAAGACACGATGAGGGTTCTGCTGCAGAGAATGCAGAATAACGCAAAGCAAGATTCATCCATCGGGTGTGGTTTAAATAGCCTCCTGTAGTGCTTAGGTGTCTCCTTCCACAGCCACGCCTAGGTAAGAAAAGAGTTCCTGCTTTCCAGAAGAGTTCCAGTGTTCTGAACCTAGGGAGTGGCTCCTGCCCCACCCAACAGGAAAAGTAGTCCCAAACAGAAGAGGATCAGGGGTTCAACTGGCAGGTAAGTAAGCAGCATGGTCTGCTGCAGGTAAGTCCACCCAAGCATTATGAGCCCGGCGCTTCCAGCGCTGGGACTGGGCATCTTTATGAGCCTGGTGCCACTGGCGCCAGGACAGGGTCCAAAAGGTCCCAATTGGGACTGGCTGGCACTCGGAACCGGGGTTATGGGTCTGCTTCCAAGGGAGTCGGGCAAGTCCTGATCTTTTGGAAGCAGAGATCATGACATGAGAATCCGGCTGAAGCCTACCTCCTAGTGCAACTCTTGGTATGACACCAACCTCTCCACCCATGAATGCAAGTGCTGGGTGGCTGAGAGGAAGTGGAGGGCTTCAGGCACATCCTCTGACAAACTGGCCTGCTGCCTGCTCTACAGGCAATACAGATTCTCTATCCTCTCAGAGAAGAGGGTCCATATCCAAGCATGTGTCTCTGCTGCCTCTAACAACACAGCTGAACACTTTAAAATCTGCGAGGAGCTGGCCAATCCTACTGCAGTCTCTGCCTCTCCTGCTACCTCTGAGGCCCTCTGCATGGTTCTGGCCTCTCATTTCACCACTAAAACTCAAGACATCTTGTCCTCGCTTTCCCCTCCCTCTCCCTCTACATCGCATGGGCTCCCTTTTGCCACCTCTACCTCTCCTCTGCCCTTTTCCTCCTTCTCTCTGACAACACCTGATGATTTCTCTAGACAAGTCTGATCTATGAAAGTGTTGTCCAAACAGGTGCTCCCCTGCTCATCCAGAACCATCAATGACCACTTTATCACACCAGCAATGGACAATTTCTGCAATCATTCCTTTGACACTGGATCTTTCCCCTCTCTCCTCAAGCACTCCCTTGTGTACCCCCTCCTAAGAAAGCCTTCTGCCGATCATACCTGCTCAGCAAATGAGCGCCCACTTTCTATCACTCCTTTCCTGAGAAAAATCCTGGAAAAGCTGGCCATCTCCCTCTTGCTCTCCTCAGTGAATGTGTTGGCTGCCTCCATGACCATCAGTCTGGCTTCAGAGTAGCCTGAGGCATGGAAACTGCTCTCCTGAACACCCTTGAAGATCTGCTGTCTACCCTCAACTCCAGGCCTCCCTCTGTCTTCATCCTCCTTGACCTTTCTTCTGCTTGCAACATGGTCAATCAAGCCACCCTGATCAACCGACTCTGTGTGGACCCGGGCACCACAGATCAGGCCCTGGCATGGCTGACCTCCTTCCTCCTCCTTGAGCCTCCCTCCCAGGTCCAACTAGGGTCCTTTCTCTCCACCACCTCTCTCTCAACATGTGGTGTTCCCCTGGGATCTATCCTCTCTCCCTGCCTCTTCAGTGTCTAACTGGCCCCTTTGGCCCACCCAATCTCTACCTTCTCTTCTAGCTTTCAGTGTTATGCAGATGACACTCAGCTCTCCTTCAGGCTTCCATCAGCCTCCTCTCATCCTTCGCTCATTCCAGACTGTCTTTCCGTGAACCAGGATTGATGCACCTCCAACGATCTTTGCCTTAATGCCAATAACACTGAGATCCTTCTCATTGGGACCCCTGCTCCCGTTTTCCCTCTCTCACTCCGGCCACTCTCCATGGGTCCTCTACCCTAGCCTTCCTGTGAGGCTAAAGACATTGGAGTCACCTTTGAATCCACTCTCTCCTACTCTCCTCACATCACAGACCCTGCCAAAAAGGCCCACTTCCAGCTGCACCTCCTCCAAGGTATTCTACCTTTTCTCACTTTCCCACAGAAGCTTACTATCCCAGAGCCTTGGTTCTCTCCAGATGGACTACTTCAACAGCCTCTATCTCAATCTGCCTACCTCTACTCTTTGCCCCCTGCAACTAATGCAGAACAGTACTGCAAGGCTTATCCTTGGTCTCAAGCCCAGGGACCGCATTTCTGCAGCTCTGAAATATCCCCACTGGCTCCCAGCGGCGGCCAGGATCAAGTTCAAGCCAGTCTGCATCGTCCACAAGGCTTTCTGGGGCCGAGGCCACACTATATCCAACTCTCTCTTCCGAAATACCTCTCTTCTAGAGCGCTTTGCTCTGCTACCTCCAACTCTCTGAGGGTCAGACGCTTCTCCAGGCAGAGATTGAGGGGTAGGTCTTTCTCTTCTGCAGGTGCCTTCCTATGGAATGGACTCCTTGCCCAGCTCAGACTGGACCCTGACCACCTGAAGCTCCGGAAGCAGCTCAAGACCCTGCTTTTTTCCTCTGCCTTCTCTCTCGCTCCCTTGCTAACTTACTTGTCTGCTCTGCCGACTGGTTACTTGGTTCCCTCTCACCGGGTATCAGGCTCCTACATGACCAGTCTTCCTTTGCACTGTCTCCTGGCCTACCACACACTTAGGGGCTGTAATTGTAACCCCTACAGTCCCCTGCCTTTTGCACTTACCCAGAGCCGCATTGCCCTGGCTGCACTTACTCGGAGCCTGCTTCCCTGATCGTGCTTCCACCTTTCCTCTCCCTTGCACTACTCCTTGTCGCACTTACGCAATCCGAATGACACAAGGCCTAATAGGATCACTTGTCTTGTCCTCCCTTGTTTTCCCTCCCGTGTCTTGTGGCGCCTAGAAACCTTGTGTACAGGTGCGTTATAAATGCCATGTCATATCATATACAAATAACCATTTTGGAACTTGGACTTCATCTTATTAAACACAAGGCAAGGGAAGTGTCAGTGGTATTGCGGGCAGTATTCAAAGATTGTACAGAATAGAATGTTCAAAGAAACACTTGCAACTATGGAACCAGTTACCTATGGTATCTGCTCCCCTCAACAACATAACATACTATAAGAAGCACAGCTGGCAGTAGGGCACTTTCTTTCCTTAGACTGTTCTACTGCTAATTTGGCACTCTATGTTAGCGGTATTGTCTTGTGCTTGTTCCATACTCTGTCTTCCCTGCTTGCATACTCTGATGTCTTGAATGTTCTGCTTGTGGGGTGCTGTGTATATGTGACCTGCTTAGTGCTCTTGTAGTGACTGCTGGAAAGTGCGTGATACTGATGGAGTCTGTACTATCTAAATCTATATCCTGTATCTGAAGTATAAATAAGCTTCCCTTTTGTACCTTTGACTCCTGGTCATTTTATGAGAAGACACACCACAACGTTGCTAATGAGGGAACCTGGCCAAGGAATATCCCTGCACATGTGTTGCTTGTCACTGCCAGCCTCCTGTGAGTGCAGCTGCCACCCTGCTGCCGCTGTCTACTCCCTTGAGCCCGCTCTAGCTGTGTGCAGCCCTGTGGCATTGTCTTCCTCTGCCGTTTCCTTGCTGTGAGCAGGATCTGGTATTGTGCTTGCAGCAATTACTTGCTGTGTGGCATCAATACATGTTGTGCCGAATGCCCCCAGCACGCTAGAGAGCATGCCTCTGCTGTTGCATGCATGCATGCTTTGTTTAATGATTATTCAACAGTGTGTGCTTATCTGAGACCAGCGATATCTTGTGATGCCTGTAATGCTTCATTCCTTTGGCTCTGTGTGCCCTATGTCAGAAAAGGAACAGCCAAGCAGCAATGCTCTGCTCCCTAACGATGGAACGTTGAGAGAAGCGAACTGCCATACGTGGGCCCCGCCAGGGACATCATTTCACCAAAATGCCAGGGGTAGCGGAAGGGACATAGCGTGACCCTTGCCCTCTGATGACATCACAGTAAGTGATGTCATTTGATTCCACCCTGAAGTGACATCACAGGAAGCGATGGAACAGAACCTTTCACCCCTTGACAAATAAGGAAGTGGCATTACATAGCATTGCTCCTGAGTACACTACGAAAAATATGGTTACGATATCACTATAATGTGATATACAGCTCAAACAAAAATGGATCACCATATGTATAGTTAATATCAGTTTGTATACGCCCAAATTAACACATTTCTGTGAATGCAAGCAGACATCCAAGGCCAAATAATAATAATGATGTTTTATTATATAGCACTTACGCTTAAGCGCTACATATAGAACAAATATACTTAGAATATCACCCAACCTTGTTAGTACTCATTTTTTAACAACCTCAGAAGGATGAAAGGCTGAGTTGGCCTTGCCGGAATTCGATCTTGTAGATCACATGCACAAAACAGCAGCGAGCACTGAACCCACTGAGCTATCTTACCGGCTATAGCAATCTTCCTGGCTATACTAAAATGGGCAATTACATGCTGAATGTTCTCAAAGTGAAAAAGCAAATTACACTCTGTAGTGGATACTATTAAACTGAGATTTAATAGCAGGCAGGTTCATCTTCAGGTCTGGTGCAAAGTTGGCCACATGTGAAGCCTGCGTGGATCTACTTTTCAGGCTTCAGAGGTTGGCAAAATACATACCATTGGGAGGGTTCATAACTGTGTATTAAAGAATTTAGAGTAGTGCAGGGAAAGCAGCGCACTCACACGGCATCCCATACTCTGGGCACTTGTTACCTCATACATGCAAACAAACATCCTGAACAGCATGCCATGGATATAGGAAAGATAGACACATTACAACGAAGCATTAATTGTGGCACAATTAAATCAAGGGCCACTTCATGTGCTATGCTCAAAGATGTCTACACTTTTGAACACAAGCTTTTACGCACAGGGATTTTGTCAAGTGACCGAGGAAACCGAGATCGAAGGTCTTGTGATGATCGTAACATAGACAACGGCAGAAAAAAACATGCTATAACCGCAACTTGCAAAAAACAAAATACATATTCCAAAATGGATGCTTATTGTATTCTAAATGCTTTTTGGAAGTTTTTGACTTCTGCATTGTGAATTTAAGGTGTTTAAGAACTCACCCCCTGAAGTATGCCTGAACTAAACCTTTAATGAGTCTTAACAGTTTTTGTATAGAATTACAAAAAGACAAATGTTTTGTTATTCCTATTCTTTCTTATTTAGGGTCACTGCTCAAAGTGTTACACTTGTGGAACCCCTTGTTTTTTTAAGAGGCATGAACAAGAAAGCCAGTCACTCTGGAAACAAAGAGCTACATGGTGCTGGCCACAGTCCAGGAGCTTCATTTTAAAACAGGGGGGGTTTAGGGTTATCAAGGGAGACCTCAGGGGTCGCAGGCGCGACACCAGGTGACCCCCAAATGATGTCCGTGGTGGGCGCCTCTTCCAGCACATTCGGAATGGTTAAGGCTAAACAGGCTCAGGACCGATGTATAAGCATGTCCATTTAACTAATGGTGTAACTGGGTGAAAAACCATGGTCTGGATGGTTGCCTTAAGCAAGCCAAAGGTTATGATAAATTCAAAACCTTCCAGCCAGCAACCAATTAATGGATGGAAGGAACTAGGCATTCTTCCCCTTTCATACACAACTTGCATAATCTTATTTCTGTTCCTTGCACTCTCCCTTTCCAATCTGTCTCTTCCTCTACTCCAATGTCCATTGGGCTGCTCAATGCACCATCAGTCTGCAACAAGTCTCACTCAATACTATAGACTTGTTTCTGTCTCAACTTAAACTTTCTCTGTATTTCCGAAACCTGGATTTCCCCATCATCAGAATCCACTACCCAAGCTTTCCCTTTCTCTTCTGCCACCAACTTCTCACACTCCACTCGTGCCTCCGGCAGAGGTGGAGGTAGTGGTATCTTATGCCACTCGTCATATATAACTGCTCCTTGTTTCTTGTCACTACCGCTTTTTCTATCATATGAAAATCACATTATTGCTTTCCCCTACCCATCTCCTCTTATGTTTCTTGTCATGTATCTCCCTCAAGGTTCACCTCCCCTCCTTTTATGATATACTTGGCTCCCTTCTTTCAGTTCTTCTCCCCTTTTCTTCTCCTCGTAGCGACTTCAATCTCCATCTTACCGCTACTCATTCCTCCGCTCCTTTTCTTCCCCTGCTTGATTCTTATAATGTCACCCAGCTTCCTTCTCCTCCTAGTCATACTCCAGATTCCTCTTTTGACCTAATCTGCTCTTCCTCTCCCCTTCCGTCTGTCATTTCCTCTCTCCCTTTTCCAGCTTCTGATCATTTGCTCCTTTTCTTCTCCTTCTTTCTTCCCTAACCCTCCAATCCCAGCTTTCTCGCCTCTCGTCCTAATCCTTCAGCTTTTAACCCTTTAACTGGTGTATCTCATCTATGGTCCTCTATGCCTTACTCCACCGATTGTTCTCGTCTGTCCCCGAATGATGCTCTGTTTTCCTTAACCTTAGACTTCAAAACACGATTCACTCACTCTATGCTTCTATGCCTTTTCACCCTTCACGTAAATCTCTGCAGCCATCGTTCACCCCTTCCCTTATGTCCCTTCACTCGTCTCTGCGTTGTGCAGAGCAGAAGTGGAAAAAAGACCCTTCCTCAAACAATCTCTCCTTTCTATCTTCTTTCTCACTTCTGGCAAATGAAATGACTACTCTGACCCAGGGGTGTTGCTGACGGGACTGGTAGGACTCAGGGCTAGGTAGCATTTTGATTGTAGCACCTGAGCTTCTATTTGGGGTTACAATCAAAAGACCCCCCCCTAGCAACACCTCTGCTCTGACCTTCTCTGACCTATTATTCTGGCCGACTCTCCTCATACTCGTTGTATTATCTCACTTTTCAACCAAATCATCTCTCCTCTACCCCTGATCCAACCCTTCTCACTTATTTATCTGTGTTGGATTTTGCTACATTCCTTTCCCATAAAGGCCCTAAGCTCCTCTCTTTCCACTTTCTACTCTTCCCGTTTACTTCCACTTGTTCTGTTTCTTCCTTTTCCTCTTTCTTCTATCTCTCAGAGTACAATGCTGCCCACTTTCTTACTCATGCTCATCCTATGGCTTCTCCTTTAGATCCTTTACCTTCAGCTCTTATTCTAAAAATCTACCATCTGCTTCTTCCCTTCTTGACCTCCAGCATCAACTACTTCCTTTGCGCTGTAATCTTTCCCTTTTCCTTGATGAAGGCAGCTATCTTTCCTATTCTAAAGAAACCATCTTTTGACCCCTCTTCTCTTTCTAATTATCGGTCTATTTCTCTCCTTTGCCATCGTTCTAAGATACTTGGACGGGTGTGGTCTATACCCAAATCTCCTCCTATATCAATTCTAACTATCAACTTTCCTCCACTCAATCGGGTTTTCGCCCACTCCATTCTACAGAAACAGATTTACTCACTATTTCCAACTCTTTACTCTCAGCTCGAGCTATCCCCAATTTTTTTTTCCTTCTTGATCTGTCTGCTGCTTTTGACACTGTGTATCATCCTACCCGTCTTTCTACTCTTTCCTCCTTTGTTTTTTTCTGGCTCTGTTCTACACTGGTTTTAGTGCTACCTTAGTGACTAATCTTTCTCTGTCTACTTGTTTGGTAAAACCTCCTCTGCCTATCCTCCCCTTCATGGTGTCACACAATGCTCAGTCCTTGGACCTCTCCTCTTCCCTCTCTATACGACTCTACAGCCCTCTCTTTTTTCATCATTTGAGTTGTCATCCCACTTTTACGCTGATGACTGACATTTTTGTTTCCTTTTTTATTCTCTCCACTGAACTCTCTCATTCAGTCTTCATGCGCTCCAGTGCTGGATGAATGATCACTTTCTTTATCTTAATGCATCAAAGACAGAGATTCTTTTCTTTCAATTTCCCTCTGTTCCTCCACCTCTACCTGCTCCCTCCATTTTCTTTTCTCACTCTCTTTAAACTCCTCCGCTCTTAGGCATCATTTTCGACTCCAATCTCTCCTTTGCCGCTCACATCTGTGCTATTTTGAAGTCCTATCATTTCTGGATATATGACATCTGTAAGACTTGTCCTTACTTAACTTTTCATGCTACTGAACTTCTTTCCTCTAGTCTTGTTTTTTCTCGACTTCATTACTTATCCTCTCTCCTTATCGGACATCCCTCCTACTGTATTGCTCCCTTGCGCTCTATTTTCAATTCTGCTATTCATACTCTTTTTTTGCTGCCTCCTCCTGCCTCTGTATCTTCTTCCCTTGATTCACAAAACAAAAACGATTTTGTGAACATCCTGGTTAATTAAGTAATCAGTGAAAACACGACACCCGAAAATAAGGACTGGGCCGTCAGTACTTTTGATAATCATTGTTTGGAAATACGTGTATTAGGAGAACAATACATTATATATATTTTGTCAAATTTGTTTTTTTTTAACAAATGATTGTTTGAATGAGTGAGTTTGGGATTGAGGATGAAAGTTGAATATATGAACTATATGCGGATGAATTGTTAGGTATGTTTTTAAAAGCAATATATATAATTATTTGTTTATTGAATAAAATTTGTAGTATTTTTTGAATAAACCATGTCATCTCCATCCACTGGTCCACTTTTTGTTTTGAGAATCCCATATACCTTACCTGAAGGACCAGGGATTTAGTGCAGGTGCACCCCTTTGTTTTGAATAACTCTTCTTCTCTTGATTCACTCTCTTGGCTGACTCTTAAAAACCGTATACTCTTTCATTTTCATACTCGTTTAGTTTTAATGTACAGCGCTTTGGCTTAAGGCGCTCTATAAAACATAAATAAAATACAAATACAAATACACATGTTCTCACCATTGTGTACAAAAGCAACCATGGTCTTGCACTTCCTTATCTCTCGTCGCTACTGTCATTTCAGGGCCTCTCTAGGTCTCTCCGTTCTGCTAACCAGTTTCTACTCTTTGCCCCAAATCCTCGCTGTGCACACTATTTTTTTCGTTCTTTTTCTTTACTGGTGCCTAAGCTCTGGAATTCTCTTCCGCTGAACGTTCGCTTCAACTTTTCTACATCCGTCTTAAACTACAAATGCTTAACTCTGACCTGTCCTTTCTTGTCCTTATGCAATTTTTGAGCATTTGTATATCATGAATTTCACTGCTTCGGTTTTGTGTAGCACTTTGGTGAAAGCGCTTTATAACTCTAATAACATATAAATAAAACCTTGTTTTCCCTTTTTTTGCAGATGTCACCCCGAGTGGGACAAGTATACCCCAATGTGGATCCCAAGTATGTTAAGCCTAGAGACCCAAGCTATACCACACTGATGATGCACAATGAGGCTGAAACATGCTTGGGGATGCTTGTGGTCTTGTGCAGGTGGAATATGGCCTAGCCGTTCAGAATGGATTGCCCTTGTTGAGGGGGATCTTGCTTGATTGCATATGGTCTACCCCTTTCTGTAATGGCAGGGCAGGTGGAAAAACGATTGACTGGAGTTTTGCCCGGAGCAGTGTCACAGACCTATACCTGGTGGCCTATCCTTAGAACCGTATTACAGGTGTATCGATAGTAACCTATGGAAGGCTCTATGTCATGCTAAAGATATTTGTCTGTTCATTTTGAGTTGTAGACTTTGTGGGGACATGCAATTTGAAAGCCTTAAACATGTATTGCTTGACTGCAAAGCTTTTGGACTTTTACAAACAAAAAACTAAATTTAGCTATTGGTATGACCTCATTGAGTGTGGATTCCCGAAGGTTTATGGCAATCTTATATGAATGGTGGTGATATTCGCCTTGGGAGGATAGCTCAGGGTGAAAGTGCTCACCTTGGAAGCAAGACGACACGAAGGTTCGATCCCAAATTCCGTGCTTAGAAACCTCTGGGTATTAAGCACATTATAAATAACCTATCATATCATATATCACTTAAGCAAATGTTGGGGTATGGTATCTGAAATTCTATTTATATTGAAATAATTCCCTGCTAGTTCGTGTGTTTTAACCAATCGAGAATTGTGTCGGCTTATTGTTTTATTTTATTAATTGAGCAGTGATTAGTGGCTTTCAGTATTTTGTATAAATTGGAATTTGTATATATATATATATATATATATATATATATATATATATATATATATATATGTTGTTTTTTCTACCTATTGGGTAGAGGATTCAAGCTGCACTCTCCATAGTATCTTGGTGACCCCTCACCATTACAAAGAAGTCGGAATCCAAGCCGCTGGTTTCAATATCAAAAAACTGTTCTTTCTTTAGTTTCAAAGGGAAACAAAATCACGTCGTATATAAAAATCCATGGAAAAGCATTTCACAATGGAAAGCAAAAAAGACCAAAATGTAAACAGGTCCTCCCAAGTGCAACCACTCCTCATATCGAGGCGTTCACGCGTTTCGCGGCCAACTCGCCGCTTGCTCACAACAATTAGCCTCATTGTTACCAAGCCATTTAAAATGTGAGAGAGACAGGCAGGCAGGGGGAGGGAGGGAGAGGGGGAGGGGAGGAGAGAGGGAGTGGAGGAGGTACACAGAATGCAGAAATCGTGAAAGGACTAATGTCGCCCTTCCACGCAAACATTTCATTCCCATCCCGGACATCTTTGAGTGGTTGGGTTTACCATTATACACTCTGTGGTGCCACTATTCCTTTGCAATTTGCTGCATTTCATGATTAATTTTGCTATGCGTTCTAATGAACGTATTTCTTAATATCCTCCTTCTCCTTCGAAATAATATTCCCACATTTATTCTATTTTCAACAGAAAGGCCCCCATATATTATGGGTCCTGTACCGTTACATCTAGTTTAAACACGGACTTGTCAAGTCCGTTTGTCAGTTGTCATTTACCCATCCATAGGCTAAAGTGCAAAGTGTGGAGTTAAAAGTCAAAGTGACATGTGCAAGCAGCTATGTATACCTTTCGAAATAGTATCATATATGGTATATTGCTCCATGTTTGCATACTTTGAATGCTAAATGCATTTCAGTAGAATGCTTAGTGCATTTCAGTTTCTGCCTTCCCTCTTCAGATTTATGATTTAAAATCTAATTTGTAAATACATTTCCCAAATTTTTTAGGCAATAAAGTGCTTAGTGCATTAGCAGCCTTCACTTCTTCAATTTAAAGTGACACGTGCAATAGCAGCATTTCTCTGTAAAAAACCCTGTCTGATTTTTGTAAAAGGCATGAGTGGGGAGCTTTTATAGATTCGCTTATATCATCTCACCTTTCCACACTCAATATCTGAACCTAAAAACGTTATACAATCTAGCCGGGCCTATCTCTGTTCAATATTAAACACTAGCCATCATGCCGGGGGCCAACACATCTTCATTCCGGAATATGTTCACCTCACCTCTTAGACCTCTCCTGTTTATCTCTCACGACCCTTAGGTTAAAATTATTACCAATCACCATGAGTGTGATAGAAGCAAAAACATCAATTACCATATACCCAAAATTGTTAAAAACACTGAAACAACTGCACAAATATATCTACTACTCAAACATAGCAGGAATTTCTTCTAAGTCCTTTTCTTTTTCGTTATACAAACAACACCTTATAAAAGTTGTAATAGGAATGGTTTAAAACTGATTTTAGACACTCCACAGAAACCGTTTTGACTAATATTTCTTGTGTTTTATGCCAAGGAACTCGATCCTTTTTCCTTTTTTTTGTATCCCCTTGGTATTTATTGGGCTGATTTAGTGGGCAGTCTTTTTTTAGCAACCCAGAAAGGTGTAAAGTTCCTCATCAATGTTATGCCCATTGGGCTGTTTACTCTCGAAGTCCAATATACACCTTGTTTCTTTTTGTCTGAGTTGCTTTTCTTTGTCACCTCCCCTTGGACCCAATTCAATTTTGTGTAGGCCAACAAATCTGAAACTATCTATTTCCTTATTGTGGCATTGGTCAAAGTGTTTCGCCATTGGGTAATTCGCATCATTGTGCAAGAGTGCACGCACATGTTGTTGTATACGAATTTTTAACTTACACTTTGTACTGCCAATGTACCATTTCTTACATGCGCAGGTGAGGGCATAGACTACATGGTCCGTTTCGCAGGTGATCCACTGTTGGATCAACACTGTGTGTCCTGTAACCGGATGTATAAAAGTTCCGCCGTTTATTGCATATTTGCACATATTACAATGAGTACATTTATGGAAACCTTGCTTCTTGGCAGTAAGCCAATTTATGGGTGCCTTTTTTTCTTCACTGCCCATAAAACTTTGCACTAAAATGTCTTTAAAAGATCTGTTTCTTCTGAAGGTAACCTCAGGATGTAATTTGAGGCTTTTAGCAAGGTCAGGGTCCGCCAACAGGATACTCCAATGTTTGTTGAGAATATGTTTGATGTTTTTTGCTTGGCTGTCAAACGTGAGTATACAGCGTGTGCTGTTTTCCCCTTCCTGTTTCTCTTCATCTTTCTTGCCAGCTAATAAAGTTGGTCTGTCTATTAGTCTGGCTTTCAGGAAGGCTCTCTCGATGACCTTTTTTGGATACATCTGTCTTTTGAAACCAGCGGCTGTAATCTTACTCTCACGATCATAAGATTCTAAAGTGGTGTTATTTCTTCTCAGCCTCACAAATTCGCCATATGGGACACTCCAGATTACATTTTTTGGGTGTCCACTAAATGCATGCAATGGGGTATTTGAACCGATCTTCTTTCTGTGGAGTTCACACGTTATTTTTTCATCGACAATTCGGATGTTTACATCAAGAAAAGTAATGAAAGTCCGACTATGGGTTTCAGTGAATCTTAGATTTTTTGTGTTCTGATTCAATTTTTTCACATACTCTGCCCACCCTTTAGCAGTCCCTTTCCATACGATAAAGAGATTGTCGATGTACCTTAGCCATAAGACCAGATTCTGTGTGTATTCCTGGTTTGTATCTGCCCATGCCTCCTGTTCTTCCCAAGCCCCCATCATCAAATTGGCGTACAATGGTGCAAACGTAGTCCCCATTGCCGTGCCCTGTACCTGCTTAAAGTGTTCATCATTAAAGAGAAAGACATTGTTCTTTAGGCATAAATCAATCATTTGTAACACCATATTGGTGTGTGTTAGAAAGTTCAAAGATTTGGTGTTTAGGTAATGGAGGCAAGCTGTTTTACCATCCTCATGCCCGATGGATGTGTATAACGATACAACATCCATTGTTGCCATAAAATATTCTTTCTCCCAGGGAATATCCTCTATTTTACGCAAAAAGTCCGTGGTGTCTCTGATATAAGACGGGAGTGTGGAAACAAACGGAAACAAAACCTCATCGATGTATTTTGATACATTTTCTAGTGCTGAGCCTATTAGGCACACAATCGGTCTCCCCGGTGGTTGCTTAAGATTCTTATGTACTTTGGGTAGAAAGTATATTGTAGGTGTTATCGCATTGCTGACCTGTAGAAACTTCAAAGTTTCTTCTGATATAATACCCATTTCTTCAAATTTCTCAAGAAAGGACTTCACTGTGTATTCTAATTCTTTCATGGGGTTATCTTTCAATCTCATATAGCATGTGGTGTCATTAAGTTGTTTGTATGCTTCCTTGATGTAGTCGTTTTTATTTTGAAGGACTATGTTCCGCCCCTTATCTGAAGGTTTTATAATGCAATTCTTTAATTCTTGAAGATCTTTCAATGCTTTTCTTTCATTCATGGAGAGATTATCTTTGGGTAATGATTTTTTAGATTTTCGGCGGAAACCTTTTAAGTCCTCTATGACCAAACTTTGGAATACTTCGATGTTACTCCCCATGTTTGCAGTGGGATTGAATTTTGATTTAGATTTCAGATTGCTTTTCGCCGTCCAATCTGTATTGATCCCTACATCTTCGAGATCGATCATGGTTTCTTCTCCCATGTTTGTGCCTTTCTCGAGTTCCATAAGATCCGTCAATGTATCCACATCTTTTATGGTAATTTCCGTTTTTCCTGTTTGTGCTTCTTTTTTGCGTTTTTGCCAACTGTTGTTTGCAAAGAATTTTTTTAGGCGGACCTTTCTGATAAACTGGTCCAGATCTATCCTGGTCTGAACATAATCATTTTTGGCATTTGGGCAAAAATGTAATCCCAGACTGAGAACCTTTCGTTGGGGAGTAGTTAATGTGAGGTCAGACAGGTTTATTATTTTAAAACTGCCATCATTCTTTATGTCATCCTCTTTCATTTCCCAGAGCGCAGAGATCTGTCCGAGGTATTGTTCTGGGGACCTCCTGCTCCTTTGTCCCCTCCTCGTTTGTTTCTGCCTCCTCGTCCTTTGCCCTGATTTGCGCTTCCACCTCTTTTTGGTTTGTTGTTTTTTCTGCCGTCTTGGCGCAGTAGGCGCATTTCGTCTAAAAAATTTAGGCAAACTTGAGGTTCCTCTGTATCGCTCCCCGTTAGATCCGATTCTGACATTGAGGAAGTTTCACTGGCACTTGTTGTTTTCGCTCCAGTTGTCGTTGGTAATGTTTTCAGTGATGCTTGTCTTAATTGATCAAACCTTCTTGCGAAGGTGTACACTCTCCCAGTTTCGTAGTCTTCCTTGTCCCTTAAGAACTTTCTTTGTTTTCTTTGTTTGATCTCTTCTTCATATTCCAAAAGATTTTTCTCCATTACGCCCTTCAGTTTCTTCCCATCCCCAGTTTCTGGTATTAGTTTCAATTTTTCTTCCACTTCTGTTATTTTCTCTAGTAATGTTTTCCGGTCACTGCCTGCATATTTTATATGCAATAGTAGAAACTTTTTTGAACACTCATTTGTGGCATCGCTCCATTCTTTCAGCATTAGGGGATCCTGTTCTTCAAAGGACGGAATTATCAAAATCCTCAGACCCCTTGGTATTCTGCCAACCTCAACATAATTTTTTAGAGAGTGTTGCTCCCACCATTTGCTGACTTCTTTACGTTGTAGCTTTTCTAGCTCTTTCAGCAGACCGATCTCGCTATCATTCTTAGGTATAACTTCTGTTGGTGTAGTTTTTTTGGTGCAGTTTTTAATGTTTCATTAAACAAAGTAAGGGCTTGTGCCCGTCGTGTTGCTTCTCTGTGCACTTGAGAGTTCGCCATGTTGCAACAGATCCCTGATGAACAGATAGCAGCAGGTTTGGTTGTACCAACTTCTCATTGCGTCTGTAACTTTAGTTGAACTTTTAATAAAAGTTAGACGAAGGTCAAAAACTGTGGAACTTTCAAATAAAGTCTTAGTGGACTCATCAAGTCGCGTTACTTATTTCGAGGAATACAAGATTGTAAAATGTCTTTCATGTACACTTTCCCACTATTTAGTACATCCTCTGTACTTACCCTGCTCAGCCTTACCGCCTGTTCTCCAACCTGCGGTGCCGCGTTGCAAAAGGGTGTTCCAGCTGCTGTCTCCGCATATGCGTTCTTTCAAGTGTTTGCGCAATCCGAGCAGCAACAGGACATCAGTCAGTTACTTCGTGTAAACTGTGCGCTCCTCCTGCAAAATTGAACGCTGGTGCCAAGCTCCACGACAACACGTTACGACGTGTAATAATGTTGTTTTTTCTACCTATTGGGTAGAGGATTCAAGCTGCACTCTCCATAGTATCTTGGTGACCCCTCACCATTACAAAGAAGTCGGAATCCAAGCCGCTGGTTTCAATATCAAAAAACTGTTCTTTATTTAGTTTCAAAGGGAAACAAAATCATGTTGTATTTAAAAATCCATGGAAAAGCATTTCACAATGGAAAGCAAAAAAGACCAAAATGTAAACAGGTCCTCCCAAGTGCAACCACTCCTCATATCGAGGCATTCACGCGTTTCGCGGCCAACTCGCCGCTTGCTCACAACAATTAGCCTCATTGTTACCAAGCCATTTAAAACGTGAGAGAGGCAGGCAGGGGGAGGGAGGGAGAGGGGGAGGGGAGGAGAGAGGGAGTGGAGGAGGTACACAGAATGCAGAAATCGTGAAAGGACTAATGTCGCCCTTCCACGCAAACATTTCATTCCCATCCCGGACATCTTTGAATGGTTGGGTTTACCATTATACACTCTGTGGTGCCACTATTCCTTTGCAATTTGCTGCATTTCATGATTAATTTTGCTATGCGTTCTAATGAACGTATTTCTTAATATCCTCCTTCTCCTTCGAAATAATATTCCCACATTTATTCTATTTTCAACAGAAAGGCCCCCATATATTATGGGTCGTGTACCGTTACATCTAGTTTAAACACGGACTTGTCAAGTCCGTTTGTCAGTTGTCATTTACCCATCCATAGGCTAAAGTGCAAAGTGTGGAGTTAAAAGTCAAAGTGACATGTGCAAGCAGCTATGTATACCTTTCGAAATAGTATCATATATGGTATATTGCTCCATGTTTGCATACTTTGAATGCTAAATGCATTTCAGTAGAATGCTTAGTGCATTTCAGTTTCTGCCTTCCCTCTTCAGATTTATGATTTAAAATCTAATTTGTAAATACATTTCCCACATTTTTTAGACAATAAAGTGCTTAGTGCATTAGCAGCCTTCACTTCTTCAATTTAAAGTGACACGTGCAATAGCAGCATTTCTCTGTAAAAAACCCTGTCTGATTTTTGTAAAAGGCATGAGTGGGGAACTTTTATAGATTCGCTTATATCATCTCACCTTTCCACACTCAATATCTGAACCTAAAAACGTTATACAATCTAGCCGGGCCTATCTCTGTTCAATATTAAACACTAGCCATCATGCCGGGGGCCAACACATCTTCATTCCGGAATATGTTCACCTCACCTCTTAGACCTCTCCTGTTTATCTCTCACGACCCTTAGGTTAAAATTATTACCAATCACCATGAGTGTGATAGAAGCAAAAACATCAATTACCATATACCCAAAATTGTTATTATGGTAACATATATACATCCCAAAGCTTGCATTATACGTTACATTAAAGATTAACAATACACAAATAAAAAAAGATTAAAAGTAATTCAATACCTTACACATATCAACCTTCACTTCTGGCAATGTCTTTCCACGAGGCATCTGCAAGAGTTCTTCGCCTAGCTGTAAACTCGCTACACTCTCAAGTGATAGTGTTTGAAGGGAGATGTTAGTGCCAGTTTACAAAGCGCATTGAAATTCATTTGACACACTGTGAAACAATGATTTATTGAAAAGCAAGCTAAACAATCCCATTAAAAATTTAAGATCGAACAGTGGTGCAAAGTCCAGTCCTGCCTTTTTAGTCAACGGGATTTGATGATGGCACTGTTACTGCAGTGTCTACTGAAGGGGAAAGTGACACTGACAACCGCAACCTTTTGCTTTCACAATGCATAGTGCATTTGGATAAAATATCACGCCATGATGATGCCACTTGGCAGCCAAGGAAATATACATGCCAGATATCAGCTAATGTTCAGTGTCGCATGGGCCCCTCTGTTAAGCGAGTGACTGCCAATCAAGGCACTGTCTTGTTCCTAATAGCTAGCAATTAAAATAGCATTCCGGTGTTAGACTGACTGTCTTTTTTAAATAGCATTCTCGTCTGACTAAAAATACCCTGCCCTGCAACCCCTCCCCCAGCCCCCAGCCCCCAGCCCCCAGCCCCCTTTCGCCACACACCACACTGTTCACATGCATCACCTTTCCTTTGGAAGGATAGATGTTTCTACATTCGGTGTTTCCTCGGTCGCGAAAGCAGTTTCCCTGTTTTACCACTAAATAACGCTATGTCAGTAAGTGTACACTAGAGGGTGGTGTTTCCTATCTTTTAAACTACTCCTACATTGTATGCTACAGAGTTCTTACAGCCGAGTTATATTTTAAAGTATGAGTGTATAATCCACACAGCGTCAAAAGAAATACATAAGAGAATACGTAGTTGTGCAAGAATGAGCAAATGATGGTAGGAGACATGTTTTTGCTGGCCTTTCAATGTGAATTCTTAATGTGAATATTATACAACTAACTGCGTTTTTTCTGGGAAAGGTGAGTCTAGTTCCATTTTATAACTAATGAAAATGCAGTCGGTAACTCCTGGCCAAAAACCTAGCAAAGGTAAAATAATCCCCCTAGGGCAAAGCCCTGGTGTGTGTTTAATTCCCTCAACATCGACCCTGCTAGTGACAGCCCACGGATCCCCCTTTTGTCTGTGTCTATTTCTCTGACTTGCTGCTGTTGTCTGAAAGCAGAGACCTTTCATGGGTGGGCAAAAGGGGCTTGAGCCCTGGGCCCCCACCTTGGGTGACCCATATCGCTCCCTGATTCAAAGAAGTGAGTGCCCATTATTTTCAAAACAGGTCAGGATGTTTGATGGTGTTCCACTAAAGCTCCAACCCCGCTGCCTGAATGTTGTTCTCTACTAGATTCTGTTCCAATCAATTAATACTGTAAACCTTTCTGCGTTTTCATCACTTGCACCCCAAAAATGTGCACCGAAATCTACAAAGGGCCTCTGAATGTTGCACCTTAGATGCTCACGTTCAGATGCCCTTTTTCACTCCCTTTGCTAATATGCGCAAATAAGGGGGTATTCTTGTGCGCATTTCAATGCACACCCCAAATCCCCAAATGGGATGTGCTTTCAAATAGGCAAAACATGAACAATCTTCCATTGTAACTGTTTGGTATAGGTGCTGGGGAAGGCCCAATGCACGATAGGTTCATTTCTGAACCTTGCATGCATTTACTTTTTAGTGGAAGAGCAGCAGTGTTAAGTGTTACGCGTCCACTTGCATTTCTATCCTTCAAACAAGGATAGAAATTGACTTTTATTTTTCACAGCATTTCAGCAACAGGCTCTTTAAGGGCCAGCCACTCTGAAATACACTCCAAGCACCCACATGGGTTCTGGGAGCCTGTAATACATTAGTGTCGGGAGCACAATTCTGACACTAATGTATTTAAGGGGGCTGGGCAGTGCATCATTGCGCTGTTGTTCAGTCACCCCAGAAATGCGCAAGTCACCTTAGAGAATAAGGTGGTCTGCACACTTCTGAAATGCGTGCAAATAAAAAAGTCCATCCGGTGTGCTTTTTTAATTTGCACTCTAATTTGAGAATTTTCCCTAGCTTGTCTGTTCACTATAGCACAACTAGTGGAGCATTAATTCTCTTCTATGGGGAATATATTTGAATGCAACATTTTTCAGAAGATAGCTCAGTGTACTGTGCATGCATTGCAGAGATTGGTGTTCACATGCCAGATCACAATACAAAATTCAAGTAAGGCAGACTAAGCATTTCTTATGTCAAAGCTTGATAAACTGGTGTGTGTACATAAACTTTTGTGAAATTAACACCTACTGCACTAGAAATCAATGTACCTCACCTGTCACTGGCTATAAAAGGTAACATAGCATCAGTATGATGGTATGCCTCGAGATTGATCTCTTCAAGCGAGGTTTGTAAAAAATAGCAGCCAGTCCAATAAAGATCATAAAGTGTTATTCGGGACAGGTGATGATGTAATCAAATTCAAGAGTGTGGAACAAAAAGTGTTGAGGCTCATATCCTGGCTTTACAAGCGGACGATACACTGATCCTGGACAAATCATCTTATCTCACTGTATAGTATTCTGCTTTCCTACGTGGGTTCTATGTGATTACATTGAATACAATTCAATGAATATGATTTTGTCTAATTGTTTTTTTCTTTAATTCAATGTGCCCACATATATATGCTAGGGAAGACCCCCTGCATTCACCTCTCAATTCCCCCTATCTTTTTATTATCATAATTGCCCGCTCCCTGCATATGTTTTCAGCCAAATTCAATTAAAATAATGTGTCGAATTCGTATTTGACAAATTCTTCCACACTGTAACCTCCCGATCCCCCTTCCGTGGAAAGGCTTGCCTTCTCACATATTGGTGCACTGTTTAGTCCAATGCCTGATCTTTCTTTTTATGTAGGCCATTTGAGTGAAGGAGTCATATACAGAGGAGAGCTGACCAATTATCACCGGCGAGAATATTTTTAGGTGTGATTATTTAGCACAAGAAATGTGTTGCTTTCTTGGACAACTTCAAAGGTACTTCAGAACATCCTAAATAACAGTCAACAAGTTTGTGTGTTGAGTATATTTAAAGCTTTAAAATACAATTGAAAAAAAAAACAGATTAGCTCTTACCAAATGGTATTCGCGTACTTGTACACTTGCGCTAATGAAGAACATGAAGCCAGAATCATTCTCCTTTTCTATATCATGCTTCTAGGAAATGTTGTTTTTAGCTATTATCATGTCATGTCATATTATATTTCCCCCTTCTGGGAAATTGAATTTTGGTGTTTTCACACCCTCTGCGGCAAAACCCTTGCACGACAAGGCCGTGGTGTTGAGCGACGCAGGTGCGCAGGGGACGCTGCCCGATTATACGTAGCATGCTTCACTATGTCCACGCTTGGGTGCCTCTAAGAACTGAGGTACGGACCCTCTTTGGCAAAGCCCTCGCAGGACAAGGCTGCAGTGTTGAGTGACGCAGGGGTTTGGCAGCAATGGGGTAGCGGCAGAGACTGTGAGCATGGGTACCCTCACCCTCCTTTCTGTGGACGCAAGATAAGAAGGTTCGGGGAGTGTTAGATCCATTTCACTCCACACATTTGCACCCCTTACCCCTCTTGCATACGCATTGCCCCTCCTGCAATTGATCCTCCCACCCCCACACGCTTGTGTCTCCTGTCTTCATGCGCTCCCTTCAACTCAGGCAGCGTGTGCTCCCTTGTTTCCCTAGCTGCATGCGCACCCTTACACCATTGGTCCCCTCATCCTGTTTGTGTGCGAGTGCTCTGGCGCAACATGGCCGTGTGTGCTCCCTTGCTTGCCTAACCCCATGTGCTCCCGTGCATCGTAGGTCCCTTCATACTTTTCGCGTTCGAGCGCTCCAGTACAACTTGGCTGTGTGCGCTCCCTTGCTTCCCTAGCCCCGTGCGCTCCCTCACATCGTAGGTCCCCCATCCTGTTTGCATGCGTGCGCTCCGTCACAACTTGGCTGCATGCGCTCCCTTGCTTCTCTAGCTGTGTGTGCTCCCTCACTTCCTAGGTCCCTGCATCCTGTTCCATTCCCCCCCCGTGCTTCCCTTCCTTACTCTCGCATCTCAGCCCTTCCCTCATTGATCTACTGAGTACTATTATGACACTCCACGGTTTTTCTAGCATTACTTTGCATTGCCTGCATGCTTCTGTTAGGTTGCTGTTGTGTTGTGTGCCTTGTTTACTGTATTGATTTTGTGATTGCTCTCTAGGGTTCTTGATATTGTTTTGCTATCGACGGTTTGTCGCATCACATTGCAATTGCCTGAATTCTTCACTTCTAGATTCCCTGCTGACCTCTTTGTTTGGTGTTTGTCCTGTATTGTACCTGCATTCTTTAATTCCTGGTTCCCTGTTGTGCTTTGCCTTGGTTCTGTACTACATCTGCATTGTCTAATTCTAGGTTCCCTGTTGTGCTCTGTTCTTTGCTCAAGGTTCTGTACTGCATCTGATTTGTAGGTCTGCTCTTCTTATTCTTTGTTGTGCTCCCCCTCCATTTTGTGTCCCCCCTGTCCCTCCCTCCTGTCTGCCACCCCTGTGATACCTCCCCTTCCCCCCTCCTGTGCCTGGGCTCCCCTCTCCCTACCCCCCACCCCCTTTCCTCCCTGCACACCCTATGGTGCTCTCTGTCTCACCTATCTTTTCGAACTACTTTTCTATCGACTTTCCTATTCTTCTCACTAAGTCTGGTAGGAAGAAGCTCAAAAGGAACATCCTCGTCTCCAACCCAGGCCTCCCTATCGCTGATACCTAAACCAGTGCTTCCGCAGACAGACCCTTACTGACATACAGTTTGTGGTTCCCTCTCCAGGCCTATGGACCACCCATGTGGTCTCTGTTCTGTCTCCTTTTTCTTCTTCTCCCATTAATGGTGGCACCCGATGGGAGGCCCTCCTGGCCCCTTCCGCTCTTCTAAGACCATCATTAATGTCTACTTAAATGGCACCATTTTTATCCAGGGCCCTCAGTCCAATTACCGCCTATTTTATAGATGCTTCCATGTTTTATCAACTTGCTTTCCTCTCCTGCTAGCCCTTCTTACCCCTCTCTGGCTCTTCTGCCACCTCTTCGGCACCCCCTGCTGCTTCTCTGGCCACCCTGTTGCCTCCCTCCTCTGCCACTCATTTCTCCCTCGCTGACTTCCCAGCCTTCTCGTCCTTCCTCCTCTGCCCATCCTCGGGCATCTCCAATAAATCTGCACGGTGTACCTCTGGCCTGTACCCCTCAATGGAAGTCCTTGAAATGTGGCAATCTGCTCCAAATCACTACTCTCAACTCTCATTCAGCTGTCAAACGCTCCTCTGACATCTGCCGTCTCCTGGAAGAGCTTGATTTGGATGTACTCGGTCTCACCAAGACTTGGTTCACGGCCAGCTCTGTCATGAGTTTTCAACGCTCTCTGTCCCGATGGCTACAAGATCCTCTCAGACTCCAGAACCATCAGTCCCAGTGGGGGTATAGCCTTGATTTTCCCTGCTAGATAGATCCCTGCTTCTATCATTCCAATGCAGGACTACTCCTCCTTTGAATGCCTGGTCTGCAGGCTCTCCATCTCTCCTGGCCTCTCTCTCACTGTGCCCACTATATACAGGCCGCCTGGCCAGGTCACTCAATCTGAGTGGGCTGACCTCTCCTCCTCTCCTTCTCTCTCCTTGTCTCTACCTCTCAACCTCTCCTCCTCGAAGACTTGAAACATCCACTTGGCTGCCACCAGCCCTTCTTCAGGACTCTTTGGCAACGCTCCCATTCTCTCTCTCTCTCTCTATTCTTCCCTCTGACCCGACTCACTCTGCAGGGCACAACCTGGATGTTCTGATCTCCTCAGACCTCCTTTTCTCTACTACTCTCACCACTCCTATTTCTTGGAGTGATCACTTTCTCCTTTCTTCCCACCTCTCTCTCTCTTCCCTGCAGGTCAAGTCGACTCCAGCACTGCCACCTACCTTCTAGGTCATCCGATCCATGAGGCGTGTGTGAGGTGAGGCTTTCACTGCTACTTTCTCTTCTCCTGCACCTGTGGCTGACTCACACCCTGACACAGTCCTCTCTAACCTTCATCTCTCTATCTCAAACACTCTGGATGTCCTTTCCCCTGTCATGAGGATCCGCTTGAAGCCCAAATCCAAGTGCAACTCTTGGTATGATTCCGACCTTGCTGCCCTTAAAGGCAAGGGTAGTGTTGTGGAGAGGACATGGGGGGTATTGGGCACACCCCCTGACATGCTGGACTGCTGCCTGCTCCAAAGGCAGTAAGGACTCTGTCCTCTCTAAGAAGAGAGCCTACATCCAAGACTGCATCTCTGCAGCATCTTTCAACTTGGATGAACTTTTCAAAATCTGCAAGGAGCTGACCAATCCTGCTGCAATCTCTACCTCTCCTGGTCCCTCCCAGGCCCTCTGCACAGCCTTGGCCTCTCATTTCACCACTAAAACATCCTGTCCCCCTTATCTACTTCTACCTCCTCTCCCTCCTCGTCTACCACTCCTGGGCAGTCTGAGGCTTTCTCTCTTCCTCCTTTCTCCTCCTTTCCCCTGCTCACACCTGACAATGTTTCTAGACAAGTCCGATCTATGAAAGTCTTGTCAAAGCAGGTTCTCCACTGATCATCCAGAACCATCAAGGACCACATCAACACCCTTGCTCCAGCTTTTGACAATTTCTGCAATCACTCGTTTGCCACTGAAACATTCCCCTCGCCCTTAATCACTCTCTTGTGATCCCCTTCTAAATAAGCCCTCAACAGATCCTTACTCTCCGGCTAACTATCGCCCGATCACCATCAATCCTTTCCTGGGCAATCTCTTAGAAAGGCTGGTCATCTCCCAGCTTAATCTACATACTGAATCTGTTGGTTGCCTCCAGGACCACCAGTCTGGCTTCAGAGCTGCCAGAAGCACGGAAACCTCTCTCCTGAACACCCATGAAGACTTTCTCTCCAATCTTGACTCTAATCTCCCTTCCGTCCTCATTCTCCTTGATCTATCCTCTGCTTTTGACACAGTCAACCATGCCATCCTGCCCAATAGCTTCTGCGACAACCTTGATATTACTGATCAGTCCCTGGCCTGGTTGACTTCCTTTCTCACTGACCGACCCTCTCAGGTCCAACTGGGGTCTTTCCTTTCTTCTATCTCTTTCTCTCTACTTGTGGTGCTCCCCAGGGGTTTAACATCTCTCCCTGGCTCTTCAACAACTGCCTGGCATCTCTTGCCCAATGCATCGCTACTTTCTGCTCCAGTATTCAATATTATACGGATGATGCTCAGCTCTCTTTAAGGCTCCCCTCAGCCTCCTCTGCTTCTTCTCACATACCAGACGGTCTGGCCACAATTCACGAATGGTGTGCCACCAATGATCTCTACCTTAATGCAGTAAGACTGAGATCCTCCTCATTGGCACAGCTGCTGCCTCCTTTCCCCTCTCTCCCTGGCTGCCCATTCTGGGACCTCTTCCTGCTCCTTCATGTGAGCCTAAGAACTTTGGTTTATTCTTCAGCTCCACCCTCTCCTTCTCTCCTCACATCTCTGATGTCTCTAAGAAGTCAAACTATCAACTGCACCTTCTCAGAGGTATTCTGCCTTTTCTCACTTTCCCCCAGAAGCTCACTGTCTCCAGAACGCTGGTCCTCTCTAGGCTGGACTATTGCAACAGCCTCTTTCTAAATGGTCCTGCCTCTACTCTTCGACCTTTACAGCTTATCCAGAACAGGACTGTGAGGCTTGTCCTTGGCCTCAAGCCCAGGGATCGTAACTCTGCAACTCTGAAATATCTTCACTGGCTCCATGTGGCTTCAAGGATCACGTTCAAGACCCTGCTTTCATCCTCAAGGCTTTCTGGGGCCTTGGACTGCTCTACCTCCAACTTTCCCTTCCAAAACATCTTCCTTCTCGAGCTCTCTGCTCATCCCGCCCCCCAACTCTCTGAGGGTCATACACATCTCCAAGCAGAGAATTGGGGGCAGATCTATCTCCTCGGCTGGGGCCTCCCTCTGGAACAGCCTCACTGTGTCTCAAACCGACTCAAGACCTTCCTTTTCAAAACCGCATTCTCTCTTCCTCTCCCCTGCTGATGCACCAGACTGCTCCACGCACTGGTCACCTGGTCACCCTCTGAACTCGGGCGCAGGCTCCTGCATGTCCATTTGCCCTTGCAGTGCCTCTGGGCTCCCAGGCACTTAAGGGTCTGTATCTGCAACCCTACACTGCCTTCTCTCTGCACTTATGAGCCACCTGCTGGCTTCACTTTTGAGGTAACTGCAATTCCCCCTCTCCCTGCCCCCTGGCACATGTCCCCTTCCCTCCTCCCCACACTTGCACAATCTGAATGACACAAGGCCTAGTAAGATTGTTTTTTTGTCCTCCCTGTTTCCCCCTCCTTTTCTTGTCATTCCTAGAAATACTTGTGTACAGGCGTGTTATACATGCCACATCATATTATATCATATCAAGAAGGGTTATTACATGATTGGTGTACTTTCCAAGTCAGTTCTACAAAACAGGGTATTATTTTAGTTCATGAAAGTCAAACAGTCACAAATAGTTGTACCTTGGTTTATGATAAGAACTGGGAAACAATATGTCAAGTGCAGAAATTAGAGGTGGGCTCTAATCCAAGCCTCACCTCACAACCAACCTGTGTGATCCTGGCCAATTCATTTAATCTTGTGGAGCCTAACCTGACAAAATTGCCAATCTCTAAAGGTTTCAAGTTAAGAGAATCGAAAAGTGATCAGTTCTCAGGGTATACTCTTCAAACCAATTGTACCCACGGATTAACTAGCTAAAGTATTGCTTCATGTATATGAATAGTGGCCTTGATATAATCTCTGTTTATGTTAGCATATGTACACCTTTCTGGTAGCTTCTAATTTAAATCCACTATCTCACCTACGCAATAGTTTATGTATCTTTATGATTGCTTCCAAGCTGTCTGCATGCTTGAGCACTTATACATTCTGCTAATTTGAGTCCTCTCTCTAAGATGGGGTACATGTACCTTTTTCATATGGCTACTGATCTGTGTCCTGGTTCTAACACTACACACTCCTCGGGACTGCTATTTTTAGTTTTAGCTACTGGGTGGCGCTTATCTGTAAGCCAAAATGATGGCATTGGATTACAGCAAAAAGGGAAATGGGATGTAAGGAGGCATATTCAGCCTGTAGGTGTTGTTTGGTGTTTGGTTATTTACCGACCAATTTACTGCCTTGGGACATGCTACTCCCTATGCCATTCCCACCCACTACCAGCCCCTCTCCAACCAAACATCCTCCTATAATCTCTTTGAGCTAGATTTATCAAGCAGTAACATCAAAGACTGGCCTGTTAGTGTTCTTTCTAAACAGTCTTCTGAGAGTTAATGGCTTAGTTGCAGTTGTAAACCTATAACTGGTGCAAAATACATGCCTTACCAAGTGTGCCTTCAGCTGCTTGATTTATAAGCAGTATGCATGTCCTTGCACTAAAGACCTGTTAAAAACCAGAATTGAAAAAGTCAACAGTTTAGGCGTGTGTACAGTAATTAGATAGGCATTTTCCAAGCACTTCTATTACATGCCCAGGTACTCAAACTATTTTCAGCTTTTGCCATCTCATCGCCAGGTAGTACCATTATTGTAGTCTGTGGCAAATGCCTGTCTCATGCCTACACAACAGCCAAAACTATTGGCTTTGCCAGTGCTTTTTACAATCTGTGCTGTAACCTCGTTGTCGAGTAATAATGCTGCCTTTGCAATACCACTTGTTTATTATTCTGATTCCATCAAAACTGAAGCGAATAAGGAGACTGGAATCTTGCACCATTGTTTTGCCAAAGTAAATTACTCTGTGGTAATTTACTTAGACAAATATCACTTTGGTGTGGTGGACAGGGGTGGTGGGGTAGGGTGATAAAAGGGAAAGAGGGTTTTGGGGGGAACAACCATTTAATAAAAACAACAAAAAAAAAACTTTAAAAAAATCAAAGTGATTTTTGTTGAAGTAAATTCCCATAGAGTAATTTACTTTGACATAACAATGTCGAACCACTGCAAGGGAGTACCCACGAATATGTTGATAGCCTCAGGGTGGCATATAAAGGAATGGGTTGAGATCAATTCGGGATGGGGGCACAACCAGAGATTCTAGACCCCTTCATTTCTTTGGTTGAGGGGGCGGGATGGAGAGCAAAGACATCTGTGCCACAGGCTCTATAATTCCTTAAAATGGCCCTGTCTGCAAGAGAGCAAAGCCATTGATTTTTTCATGAGCAGTTTTCCACCAATGGTGGGCCATCCTCCGCAGTCTCTTTCAGCTATTCCTCCTTAGAGCTCGAGTCCACTTGAATGCTCTGGTGCTCAAAGCGTGAAAGCCCGGAAAACATCAATGCAGGCAAGTCTGCAGCCATGTCATCTTTCCTTAAGTTTAACTGATGTAGTTATTTATCTCCTCTACTGGTATGTGAAATTATGGTTTATTGCAAAATGTACATCAACCTCTCCAGTAGCAATGAACAACACAGATGCATTTGTAATCCACATACTTTGATGAATTTGTTGCAGAGGTTTGTAATTTATTTTTCATACATGCACAACAAAAATCCGGGTCTGGTTAAGATCATTATGAGTTTAGAGGCATTTCGAAAATAAATACCACTGAACTTTGTTTTCTGGCGGAAAAACAGATAATGATTGTGGCAATAGTGCTGTTAGTCCCTATTTTCAGAGTCCATACGATTACACTTGGATTATAGAAATGTATGGGAAAGTCTAGAATTGAACATTTGATGTACTCCCCTAATATACTGCTGCACAATAATATCGAGTAGGTACTGCAAACTGCCAAGTTTAAACATTACTTGAGTGGAGTAAGGCATTAGGCTGTACTTGCATGTCTTGTAATGAAGGTTTTCCGTCTGTGTGTAGCTACGCTCACCTCCACATCTCTCGCTTCTGATGTGTTGCCCTTTTGGCATAAGTAAGTGTGTTTTAGGCTACCTCTTTCTTGGGAAAAAATGGCTTTAGTAGACGGAAGTCATCATATGATATGATCATATATTTTATTTATATCGCACCCATACACAAGTGTTTCAGGGCACGATGAGGCACGGGAGGGGTACAAGGGAGGAACAAAACAATGATCTTACTAGGCCCAGTGACATTGAGAACATGCAAGTGCAAGGGAAGAGGGAGGGGGGAATGTGCAAGGGGCGGGTGAGGAGTGGAAAAGTGCTGAACATGTGATTGACAACAACAAGTAGTGCGGCCATTAGGTGGCAAGTGCAAGAATAAGGCACAGACAACGGGTGTCTAATAAGTGCAGGAAAGGGACTGTAGGGTTGAAGATACAGACCCAAGTGCAAGGGTAGCCAGGTGACAGTGCGGCTGTACGGCTGGGTGGGCAGGGATCTGAAATCAGAGGGTAGCCAGGTGTCCGGTGCCGAAACAGACAGAGATCAGCAGGGGAGAGGAAAAAAGAAGGCAGAAGCAAAGAGGAAGGTCTTGGGGTGCTTCTGGAACCGACAATGGTTCTCCTCAAGTTTTAGAGAGGCAGGGAGGCTGTTCCAGAAGGAGGCCCCAGCCGAAGAAAGAGACCTACCCCCAACTCGCTGCTTGGAGAAGCGACTGACCCTCAAGAAGTTGGATGTGGAGGAACAAATAGCTCGAGTAGGGAGGTATTTCCAATGGGAGACTTGAAGGAATTGTGGACCCAGGCCCCAGAAGGCCTTGTGGACAATGCAAAGGGTCTTGAACTTAATCCTAGCAGCCACAGGGAGCCAGTGAAGAGATCCAATCCCTGGGCTTGAGGACAAGGACAAGTCTTGCAGTCCTGTTCTGGATGAGTTGCAGAGGGCGAGAGTAGTAGCAGACAGATTTAGGAGGAGGCTGTTGCAATAGTCCAGCCTAGAGAGAACCAGAGCTCTAGAGACAGTGAGCTTCTGGGGGAAGGAGAGGAAAGGAAGAATACCTCTGAGGAGGTGCAGTTGGTAGTTTGACTTCTTAGAGACATCAGAGATGTGTGGAGAAAAAGAAAGCGTGGAGTCGAAGATGAACCCGAGGTTCTTAGCCTCACAGGTGGGTGCAGGGAAGGGCCAAGAGAGGCCAGACAGAGAGTGACAGGAAAGGAAGATGCAGGCGTGCCGATGAGGAGGATCTCTGACTTACTGGTATTAAGGCAGAGGTCATTGGCGGCACACCACTCCTGGAATGCAGACAGACAGTCAGAGATGAGAGAGTGAGAAGAGGTGGCGAGGGGAGCCTGAAAACAAGCTGAGTGTCATCCACATAGCACTGAAAATTGGAGCAGAGAGCAGCAATGCGATGGACGGGGGGTGCCAGGTATTGGTTGAAAAGCCAGGGAGAGCGGTTAGACCCCTGGGGAACACCACAAATGGAGAGTTAGATAGAGGAAAGGAAGGACCCAAGTTGGACCTGGGAGGGTCGGTTGGAGAGGAAGGAGGTCAGCCAGGACATGGCCTGATCATTGATACCTAGATTATCATGGAGGCGGTTCAGCAGGATGGCATGGTTGACAGTATCAAAGGCAGAAAGGAGATCAAGTAGGATGAGGAAAGAGGGGAGATTAGAATCAAAATTGGAGAGCAGGTCTACAGAGATGTTCAGGAGAGCAGTTTCTGTACTTTGGCTGCTCTGAAGCCAGACTGATGGCCATGGAGACAACTAACAGAGTCAGTGTGAGGATTAAGCTGGGAGATGGTCAGCTTTTCCAGGAGTTAGCCCAGCAAAGTAGTGGTAGAAATGGGGCGATAGCCGAGCATGAGGGGTCGGCAGTGGGTTTCTTAAGAAGAGGGTGCACAAGAGAGTGCTTCAGAGGGGAGGGGAAGGTTCCAGTGGTGAAGGAGTGGTTGCAGAAGTTGGCCAGGGCAGGAGCAAAAGTGTCAATATGGTCCTTGGTGGTTTTGGATGAACAGGGAAGAACCTGTTTTGACGAGACTTTCAAAGATCGGACTTGTCTGGAAATCTTGTCAGGGGAGAACAGAGGAAAGTGAGAGAAAGAGGGAGGAGAGGTGGCTGCAGGGGGGCAGAGGTAGAGGAGAGAGAAGCGGGAAGAGGTGGAGAGTATGAAAGGGTGGACACGATGTCCTGGGTTTTAGAGATGAAATGAGAGGCAGGGCCATGTAGAGGGCCTGGGAGGGGGCAGTAGAGGTAGAGACTGCAGCAGGATTTGCCAGCTCCTTGCAGATTTTAAAGTGCTAAGCCAAGTTGTTAGATGCCGCAGATACACAGGCTTGGATGTGGGCTCTCTTCTTAGTGTGGACAGAGAGCCGGTATTGCCTTTGGAGCAGGCGGCAGGCCAGCTAGTCAAATGATGCACAAGATGCCTGTCATTTCCTTTCAGCCACTCTACGCTTGGGTTTAAGGGTGACACAGTCAGAGTGGTACCAAGAGTTGCACCTGGCTTTGGTCTTCAAGCGGATCCTCATAACAAGGGCAAGAGTATCAAGAGTATCAGAGATAGCAGAGTGGAGCTTTGGAAAGGGCAGTGTCAGGATAAGAGTCAGCCAGAGGTGGAGGAGGGGGAGAGAAAGTGACAGCAAAAGCCTCAACTGACATACACTTCATGGGCCGGATGACCGAGAAGGTAGGTGGCAGTGCTGGGGCAGGCTTGGCTGCCGGGTAGAGAGGGAGAGATGGGAGGAAAGGAGAAGGTGATCGCTCCAGGTGAGAGGAGTGGTGAGAGGGTTAGAAAGGGGGAGGTTAGAGGAGGTTAGAACATCCAGATTGTGCCCTGCAGAGTGAGTCGGGCCAGAAGGAAGAATAGAAAGAGAAAGAGAGTCACAGAGGTCACAGAAGAGTACAGAAGACGGACAGGAACCATCCAGGTGGATATTGAAGTCTCTAAGGAGGGGGAGTTCAGTGGTTGAGACCAGGAGAGAGGAGGAGAGGTCAGCCCGCTCAGAGAGGAAAGAGGTAGTCTGACCAGGTGGCCAATAAATAGTAGCAATGGTGAGAGAGTGGCCGGCAGAGAGAGAAAGCCTACAGACAAGGCATTCTAGGAGGCCTGCATAGGGATCACAATGGCAGGAATTCACTCTGGGAAGATCAAGGCTACATCCCCACCAGAACGGGTGGATCTGGGCACAGAGAGGATCTTGTAGCCATCAGGGAGGAGAGTGTCGAAGCTTGTGACAGAGCTGGCGGTGAACCATGTCTCGATGAGACCAAGGACATTGAGGCTGAGTTCTTCCTGGAGACGGCAGATGTCAGAGGAGTGTTTGACAGCCGAGCGAGAGATGAGAGTAGCAATATGGAAAAGGTTTGCCAGCCTTGAAAGACTTCCGGGGAGGGGAACAAATCAGAGGTTTGCCCTGCTGTGGTTTTTGAAGGAGCCCAAGGTGGGGCAGAGAAGGAAGGAGGAGAGGGCGAGGTAGTCAAGAAGGAGGCAGAGATGGAGGTAAGGAAGCCAGAGAGGAGAGAGAGGGCACAGCAGGAGAAGGAAGGAAGTCAAGGAGGCGTGGCACACATTGCTCAAAGAGGAGAAGGTTGATCTGAGGGCCTTGGACCAGGACGGTACCATTCAGGTAGACATCAATGATGGCCTTATAGGAGTGGAAGTGGTCCAGGAGGGCCTCCCACTGGGTACCACCATTAATGGTGAAGAAGATAAAAGAGAGAGCACAGAGAGCATATGAGGAGCCCAAAGATCTGGCAAAGGAACAACAAAGAGGATGTAAGTGAGTTTCTGTTTAGAGGGTGCACTGGTGTAGGTGCCAGCAATAGGGAGACCAGGGTTAGAGTCCAGGATATCCTTTTTGAACTTCTTCCTACCAGACTTAGTGAGAAGGGTAGGATAGTCAATGAAGAAACAGTTAGAAAAGATAGGAGAAACAGAGAGCGCCATAGGTGATGTGGAGGAGGGTGAAGAGGAGAAAGGGGGGAGGTGAGAGAGTAGCAGAGGGGGGAGCAGAAGGGGGAGGGGAGGACAGTAACAGCAGGACAGGGTAGCACAATGTAGTCACTGGGCGCCGACAAATTCAAAACACAATACATCCACAGGGCACAGGTAAATTCAAATTATTAGAAGAAGGTGAAAACAGAGCTAAATTCACATTGTTAGCAGAAGGTGAAAACACAGCTAAATTCAAATTGTTAGCAGAAGGTCAAAACACATACTGGAAGTATGCTCACCTGCCTCAAACCGTGTGTGAATATTTGAGGAGTATATTCACTCAATGTATCACTTTATGCTGTCCTTCCTGATAACACTGTCTACATGGAAGAATGCAGCTGGTATCAAACCCTTGGATAGAGGGGCTTTGTTCCCTGCTTTAACATTATTTCAGTATGATTCCTTGCTCTGTCTGGATCTCCCATTCAATTGAAATGCATGTGATCCTTTGGGTACAAGAGAACAGTATTTGGAGGTAGGAGGGTTCTCACTTGCGTCGAAGTCTTGTACTGTCGTTGGTCTGTTTTGTCCTGTTGCTTGCTTCTTTTTCTAATAGAGTGTTCCCCATTCCACCGGAATAGTCAGTGCTAATTATTCCACGTCAAGTTTGGTGCCTGTGACATGTGATTTCCACTGCTCTGCGGCCTAGTCGAAGGGTCGCCAGCGCACCTCCTGGTGATCCCCGTAGATCTAGGAAAGCCCCATGATTCTCCTGTCTTAACCAGTACCTTCATATTTGAAACCCTAAATGTGCAACTCAGTTGCAACCCTGCTTTACATTTCACACTCTCCTCTACCCTAGTACGGGGGCTATAACATGCTTTGTTTCCACCAATTGTGTGTCTTGTTTTTGACTCTCACCTACTGACGTCTCTGGAACAAGCTGAAATACCACGCTGCATTGTGAGTAGTATAATGGGGGATGTAGGCTGTAAAATAGCAGTCATATAAATCTGATCAACACCTGCGGGTGTCACTGAAATTTAAGTACAGGGGGAGGAGCGGAGGTCAGGCGTTAATACCTAAACCTATGGATACCACTTCTGCCAACTATGCAACACGATAGCATCCCGAAGCAGACACATTTAGTAACAGACCGGGATCTGTAATAAGTCAAACCTTGTCTTACCCATTTGAAAATGCATTCAGGTCAGTCTAGACAAGGAGTCCAGCACACTTCAATTTACTCACTTCTTGCCAAAGCATGTAAGTACATGGACAAATGGCACAATTATACACACAGTGAGTAACATAGAAACTTTTTTCCTCAGGAAGGCACATTTGACTTATGTAGGATAACAAACCTACGTAGGGCGTTAGAAAAGAAAGACACATTTTTACAGCAATGACACAGGGAGAGCTATCGCGACCGGTATACCAGAGCTAATAAGGGTCAGAGTCCAAGACCTGTGCACTGAAAGACACCCAAGAAAAGCTCCAGGATCAAGTTAAATCCCTGAAAACCGAGTACTGTAACCTGCAGGCACCAGCTCATAAAGACACGGTACAAACGTTTATATCTCACAAATCAAGAGGAGTCCCCGTCAAAGGAGAAACCCGAAGATATTCTGGACACTTACAACCCTGCCATTTTACATGCTGCACCTGAGCATCCACAGGCTAGCCCAGACTCTACCCAACTGCCAACCTATCATCCGTCTTCCCCCAATAAACTCTATGGTCGGTCCGTTAACCTCTAAAATACGAGCTCAGATCTCCAAACTTTTTTCAAATACCATAGCCATGTTTGAAGGGTTCGCACATATGACACCAGTACTGGTGTATTCCCGCTCAGAATATTACCTGGAAGAGTTGATATTAGTTACTGTGCATGCCTCCTGGAGCGCTACTCATTTGTTTTATATTGTTCAGAGATGCCCAAAGATACAAGAAGATCCTGTTAAGTTCAGGAAGAGCTACAGGTTAAAATAGACTGTTATCACCCAACATATGTTGATTTGAATCAATTGTTGCCAGCATTGCTGCCCACAGATACATTTGCCTTGCTGAAAATGCGTGCCAACTGGCCAGTTGAGGAACCTGCTACTGCTAGGAATCTGAAAACCTGTACTGATAGGCTGGTACAAACTATGACTGAAATGTTCCCTCAAAAGACTGACTGGGCTAATATTAATGCATGCAAACAAGCCAATGTTGAAAGTCCTGCTGAATATTTTGAAGGTTTGAAACAATATTTTCAACAATACTCTGTGATTATTGATACAACCTTTGCAGCACCTCAAGCCATGATGGCTGAGTTTGTTATGTGTAGTCAACCTAAGGTATTGAAGTGAATTAAGCCAGCATGGGAAGGAGAATTGGGAAGGAAAGGGTTTGATAGTGGTATTATTAGCTGCACAAAACTTTCATGAAAAGGTCAAAAGACAGAAAGACACTACCGAAGCCAAATTTATGACGATGCAGATACAGAGTTTGTAACCTCCACAGGGAAAAGGAGGGTTTCGCCCCACATCAAATTCAGCCACATGCGTTTTGAATCAAACATTTACGGATGTGACTTAATTCCACTCAGGAGCCATCTCTATGGAGGCTCGAATGGCTCGATTTGAATTTAATCATATTTTTCACTGCTCAAAATTACATTCAAGTGCAGCACTTTAAAGCTCACCCATTATCAGTCCAGACGTTAAAGGAGCAGATGTAGAACTTGGTACCAGAATACTTGGGTTCCAATACCGATGCACCCACAACACCAAATATGTGTGTGCCTGGAGAAATCATGTTCTCTTTCTATACCTCGGGCCACTTATCTGTCAGAATTGGAAGTTCGTAAAACAGTGCCCCCTAAAAAATAAATGCAACTAACTGGGCTGTTCTGTTCTGCAAGGACATGTTTAGGTTTAGCTCACCTTGAAATGTGGCACTATCCTCAAGTCTGCTCAATTATTCTAATGCCAACTTGTTGAGACAAAGATTTGCGAAAAAGAACAATAAGAGGTAAAAGAGTTGCAAACTCTCAACAGTCTGCAAGGTTGTGTTCGACAATGTCCGAGAGTGTAACAAAACGTTGAATGCATCAAAACGATTGTTTCCAAAAGTGGAGGGACAAAGCAACAAATGATTTGTTTCAGGAAGGTCCAATGCAGACATTCCATATCGAATTTGGGTTTTTGGATTAGATTAGGCGTGCAAATAGTGAACCCCAACCACAAGGGCACAACATTATACCAACAAGGAAGCACCAAATGATTCTCCATTGCGGTTGTTAAAGGGATGGCAATGCCACTGAGCCAAAGAACACACAAACATTGGTGAACCAGCTGAATGGAAAGCCATGATTTGTCCCAATAGGCTTCGGGGGGTGGAACTTGTTGTGAGATGTAAACAGCTTTGTGAATGGAGTGAATAATCTGAATACACACAATTTGGTGACTTTTCGCTGATGTGGGGAAGCAGGAAAGAGGGAGTCATCAACAGGGGGCATAGTTTTGATTCTATGTACTGTGCCCCACATCCATTATAAAAGAGTGTGTAATACCAGAAAAACAGGTAGTGCTTGTTCTATTAGTATCCGGCGAGGGTCAATGAGCTTGCAACAAGCAAACTTAATGGTCCTCACCGGGTTGTTACCAGCCCAACAAAGCCTTTGTTGTCCCGGTCACGTCCGCGTCATGCCCACCATGGAAATGTGGCCATTTTGTTTGTTTACTTTTGTTTCTATATTTTGAATGGCAGCCATGGAAAGGGATAAGGGACTACATGTAATCCCTTCTCCCTGATCCCTGGTGGCCATTTTATTTCTTTTTTTCTGGAGTTGACAAACGGTTTCAATGGCGTTTCTCAAATCGAGAAAAAATGCTGTTAGTACCCCCGTACGACGTGCTGGCCTACTAATAGCAATAGAACCGTCGGAGGGGGGGCATTACCAGTCATGTAATGCCCCAGGGCTACATTAAAGCACTCACTTCGCTCAGGCTTCTAACTATTGCCTGGGGGCATTATCCTACTGGTGATGCCCCCTCTACTTAGGTTCTATTGCTTAAATATTAACACACATGGAATTCCAATCTTAAATGCTATGCTTATTAATGGGACGCTAGTTAGACCTGCGTAAATTGTGTTCAAACTTACTTGTAAAACTTTTTCTCTCCCCTTGCAACATCAAGGTAAACCCAAACTTATTTGCATATTGCATGGGGCTCCCCAATCCCTCCACAAACGTGTATTGGGAGTCATTACACTGTCTGATCATACATTCTTTTTAAGTAGGAAAAAAAACTATTGACAGGGATTTGCAGTATTTTCTTGCATCATCATATAATTAGCATATAATGTCTTGCAGTGGATGTGTAGTATGCTGAATGTCAGTGCGGTGCAGAAAGTTGTTTTGTTTTGTAACTCTCCAACTCGACCCACCCAGCACACAGATAGTACAAGGACTATCTTCTACTATTCATATGATTATACAAAGCAGAATGCAGTCCCTAAAATATGGTCAAGGCATTAGCTTTAAGAAGTTCCTTCTTCTGATATGTCTAAGCATATAGAGATTAGACAATAGGTATATGTTGATTTAGAGCAGGGGTCTGCAACCTGTGGCTTTCCAGATGTTTTGGACTACAACTCCATGGTTTTTCACATTGACGATGATGGCTAGGGGTGGTGGGAGTTGGAGTGCAAAACATCTGAAGAGCCAAAGGTTGCAGACATGTGATTGAGACTTGAAATCTGTCTTTTGATATACATATTCCAAGGCAAAGCAGAAGGATGTTTTCTTTAAGTTCTTGCACTTCTTGGGTGGAAGTATCATCTTTGTCCCTTATGGCTTTCTTATTTTTCTTTGAAAAGCCTAGACAAATCCTTCAGATAAATCCCCCAAAGTGTGGCTTGTTCAGGCAAATCTAAACTTTGCCCACATTTGGCAGATCCGGATTAGTTCAGAAACAAATTCAGCAATTTTAATATCAAGTATTATATATTTCTGGAGTGATATCCTGATCAATGGCGAGAATGTTCTAGAGAAGTCCTACAACTGCTACAAAACTTTGAAACTTCATGCACTAGCAGTAATTAAGTCTTGCCTGCTCATTTGATCTCAGTGCCTGCTGCTCTCTGTAGTCACAAATCCCTATAAAGACACATATTATAGATGTGTTCCTTCCTTTATGGCCACTTTATGTAAATAAGTGGTTCATATTCTAGATTTCAGGACATGTTATAGCTTCAACATATATTTATTTACTTAGTATTATTTTGTATTAAGAGAGATGATATATGTTTCACGCTTTACACTTCCTTAGAACACCTTACCTAATATAAATTAAAAGTAAAGTGTACTTCCTGTCTTCGCTTAAGTATAATAACTTCAAATGTATATTTAAAGCTATCAGTGCTAAAATTACAAGACGACTTACATTTCTGAAAATTGATTAATACACATTAATTCAGCAAATATAAACTGACAATGTATTAACTTTAAGTGGGAACATATATAGACACATATTCAATGAAAAAGCTTTGTTAAAGGGACGTTATGGTTAAGTTGCACTAATAAAAACCTATGAAATTCAGTAAAAAATGTGTTAAAAGGACGTTAAGGTTAAAAGTAAAATAGAAAAAACCCTGAAATTCGCCAGTTATGGTAAGCTAAGCAACCACAACTCGCGCCACCACCGTGCACTGCTAAGACAAACACCCAGAGCATCAAAGATGACATCACAAATATCATTGATGACATCACTGATGACATCACATGCCTAGCCCCTTCTTTTTTGTTCACTGACATATAAAGGCCAGGTGGCTCTATTTACTGACAGTCATAAACTTAACTTTCAAAAGGTATTACATTTATAGATATTGCTATTCTCACATGTTCTTACACTACTTTCCTTAGAATTTAATCACATCTTATGATGTACATATATAGGGGAAGAAGCAGGCCTGAAACAGAGCAATCATTGTTGTGCATGAATACAATCATGTAGGTTATACACAGTTGCTAATGATACTGCCTCTTGTTTGCTTACTTTACTCTCCATATATAAGCCCCATATTTGTATTCATTGTAGTTTATTCATGTTTTGTGTGTATTAGTAGAAATATGTAGTAAGTGATGCATTACTAGCTACTTAGTACATGTTTCACAGTACGGAAAAGTCTGATACAGAAGCATTCACAGTTTTATTATATAACTTTGGAAAATTACAAATATTGCACCTCTGTGGTGTATGCTGCAGCCAATACCTACATTTCTGTATGAGTAGGTTCCTGTACTAGAAAGAACACTGCAATGGAATGTTTTTTAGAACACTACATTGCGTAATGAAGTATGTAGTTTATTACACATCTCCCGATAATCCCTGATACTTTTTTGCCAACATTACATTCACAACCCCTTGTATGAAAAGTAAATGCACATGTGATGCCATCAGTGATGTCATCAATGATATGTGTGATGTCATCTTTGATGTCCTGGGTGTTAGACTTAGCAGTGCACGGTGGCGGCGCGAGTTATAGATTTTACTTGTAACCATAATGTCCTTTTAACAACGTTTTTTTACTGAATTTCATAAGTTTTTATTAGTGAAACTTAATCATAACGTCCCTTTAACAAAGTTTTTTCATTGAATTTCTTGGTTTTTATTAGTCCAACTTAACCATAACGTCCCTTTAACAAAGTTTTTTAATTGAATTTTATAAGTTTTTACCAGTGCATGCTATTTTCCTACAACTTACTAATATCATGCTTACCAAATATAACAATATTTGTGTCCAATTTACAAAGTGTCACCTTAAAACTCTGCCATTTCCCAACTTCTAGAATCCTTTTTAACACTTCTATACACTTTTTGCAACTAGTTCAACTAGTTTTGCATCTGTAGACATCTACAAACATCTGACTTCATTGTGGACCTTCCGGACAGTGCCACATGACCATACACTGGCACGCAGCATTATGACGTGTCCAAGAACTCGTCCGCACTTCACGATAAGATCTGTGCTTTGTGGACAGTTTGGAACTGCATTTTCTACTCATCTAGGAACTTTCAACTTTAAAATGTCCCTTGCACAGCTCCAACACCTATTCCTACTCATTATCCATTAACAATCTAGTACACAGTACATACTATTAGCAAAACTGCTATTTATCTTAAAATGGCATCAGCTATTGCCATCCCTCCTCCCCAAGAGCCACCACCACTGCTGTAATCAAGGAGCATAGGGAACCCTGCCCCTACCTTAGAAATAACACACGCGCAACGTTTTCCCCTGTCCACCTGCCTCTCCATATTAGTGTTTGGTGCCTCTTCCCTCATTTCCCTCCCCACCTTTCATTCTTAGCTCTCCTGCCAAAAAAAAAAAAATACATCCAAAAACAACAAAAGAAATGTTCCTTTAGGAACCACCGTTCACAGTTAAAAAATAGAACTAAAACAAAAACGTATAGACTCCATCTACTTTATATTTCTCAGTAAAGTACATAGACTCAATAAGATTTTCCAACATTTCCATTTGCATTTTGTGTTATGCTAATGGGAATATTGTGGCGTTCATTCCCCGTTCCAGGGACTGGAACGGTGGATACCGGCCCAGCAGCCCAAGTTATCAGCCCAAGCGAAGCGAGGGTGGACAACGAGGTCTCTGGACCATTATCCCCCATTTCAGCCCCTGTAATGAGGGATGAAGGCCATTAGCACCCTGTTCCCAAAGCGAGAACCCAGGGTGCCAAAAAAGGTATCCAGGTGTAGGAAGGAAAATCTGTTTCCAAGATGGTCACCATGGAAAGGGAAGGCGAGGGTTCCATACAGGGCCCCTCTTCGCTTTCCATGGCAGCCTGCAGAAGGCGAAGAGAAAACCCTATGACCATATTACTACGAGCACATTTTTCTTCCCTATCCCAATTTCGAACAACTTTACCACAAAGCCGGTCCCAGGTGGACATGGCCACTTTAACCCCATGTGTTGTCCCTCGTGGTCATGACCTTATTCCATGACCCGGACAATCTGACAACTGGCCATGGCTACTGGCTATACCTCAGTCACCAAAAAGGTATAACTCTATTTTTTGTACCTACATTATGACACTTGTTCAAAAATAAATCACGGGCACATTTGCAAAACCATGCTTTCAGATCCTTGCCAATGCTCCTTCCACAAGTTTGCTGGAAATACACATGTTTTATTTTTTCAAAAGTGTCAAATGTATTCACATACAATAATCATATAACCTAGCCCCCACTTGACAAAATCCATACAGACTTTGTGAAAACATGTATATCTAGATCTAAAATCTTTTTGCAAACTTTTGTGTAGATTTGTCTAAATTGCACCACATTGATAAGCCTTTACAATATTTTGGGACCCCCCTCTAATTTTGTGCCCTCCTGACAAAATCCCACCAAACATTGCAAAAACATGTATATCCAGATCTATAATGTGCATGCACACCTTTGTGTAGATTTGTTAAATGGCACCCCATTTATAAGCCTTTAAAATAATTTGGGACCCCCCTCTAATTGTGCTTCCTCTTTACAAAATCCCACCAAACTTTGCAAAAGCATTTATACCTAGATCTATTATCAGTTCCCCATCTTAAGTCTAGATTCGTCAAATGGCACCTCATTTATAAGCCTTTATATTATTTTGGGACCCCCTCTCTAATTTCGCCCCCTCCAGACAGAATCCCACCAGACTCATTTGAAATCAAGGCAAGAATATAAGTGCAAAATTTCATGTAGTTTAATTAAGTGATGCCAAAGTTATAAGCCATTCAAGAACCGCTTTTCACCAACACTATAATGCAGAGGTGTCCGCGAACCTCACAGGACTGTTTGCGAACATCTGAACTGTTCGCGGACTTTTGCGGCAAAAAATGCCTGTTTTTTTGCTTCTTGCAGCCATATCCCATCCCATCCTCATCACCCCTCACCTCCCCAGAGGTTATTTGAGAAGTTTGTCAAGTGCAAAGTTGTGTTTTTTTATACGTTTTTACTGCAATGTCCGCGGACAGCGGCAGCTGTCTGCGAATCCAAGATGGTGGGCGCATCAAGAAAATGTGACGCACCTCACGCTTCACTCCAACCAATCAGCGAGCACTTCGCATGTCCGCGGACATAACGCAAGCCGATCATGCAAACAGTTTCCTGTCCGCGGAGTGAATTTGGAAGTGTGTCCATGGAGCGGACATAGATATCACTAATTTCTTTACCTTACGTTTTGCTCATTTAAAAAACAAACTACTGGATGGATCTACACCAAATTAACAAAAGTACACTTTCGGGACCAAGCCGCCACTCCTGCTGCAAATTTGGTGAAAATCCGTCCAGCGGTTTGGGCTGTAGGTGCGACAGACATTTTTTTCCCATTATGTCTATGGGAAAAAAAGACATTTTGGGACCCCCCTATATCGTTGCCCCCCCTTGGCCAAACCTCACCAAACATTGGAAAACAATTCAGAGTGGGCCATATACTATCTTTGCAAAGTTCGGTGAGGATTCATCCAGGGGGAGCAAAGTTATAAGCAGCCCAAAAAGTGCTCTTCCTATGGGTTTAGCAACTTAACCATAACTACATGGCCGCTACAGCAGGCCATGTATTATATATATATATATATATAAAACTCGATGCAAGCATGCAATTCTTAGTTTCAAAGACTTCATCACAGTTCCGCCACTGTCTTGTGGTGTGAAGTTTGGTGGTGGCAATGAAAATGTTTTCATCAGATGCTGTTACCTGCAGCCCTTTAAGGTTATCATTATTCTGAAGATGACGTGGCACTACTATGCTCAGATCTGAATCTGCACTATGTATTCAAACAAGAATTAAAACCTGCTTGATCAATCCCAGACAATCTGACTGCTGTGCTGTTGATATAGAAAAGGACAAAGCCAGTACACAATTAATAAGCATTATCATAGACAAAAAGTCTCGTCAATATATACTACACAACTTGTGTCCGGTGAACATTAAGGTATATTTTGTGTACTATTGTGCAACACTGTTTGAAAAGTAATAGTAATCTTGTTAGAAGTGAAACATTTGTTTGGCAAAGGGCAGTGCACTTAATCTGTCCAGCGAAGCTATTTTGATTTCACAATATTACCAGCATTTAGAAAAAGTCAGTCTGATGACTATAAAGTGATCTTCCCAGTAGAAATACAATGAGGTTAAGTCAGGAAGATGAAGACAGTAATTAACCAAGAGCATATATTTAGTGAAGTGTAGGAAATGTATGTCTTGCTGCCTCCATAGACAATGCACCTATTGCAAAGTATGAGAAATAACATTCTTAGAATGATTACTTCAAAGAATACACCTAAAATATTGTATTACGGGGCTCTACAGTTCACAATATTTTACTAATGTGGAATGGCAGTGTGAAATAAATACTGGAATGCTATGGCATCCACAATGACAATGAATTCAAAAAACAACATGTTTTAACCCACGGCACAAACAATAGTGTGTTTAAAAAATCTTTTTTTTTTTTAATTCATGAAAAACATCTGTGCAGTTGTATTTTTCACAAGTGCACTAAAGTTAACAAAGCATTTAAGGCAAAACGATTCACTGAAAAATAGTCATTGACAATATTCTATTGCGAGAATTCATTCGAGCCAAGAGGAGTTGCTCCAATTAAAGAAGCAACAGCCCCAAAGAAAATATTTCTTTGAAGTGGGCACAAGAAAAGTACCATTGACAAAGCAATTTAAGATCCTAACCAAAGGAAGATAATTAGTCTACTCTTAGGTAAAGGTAAACCTCAACATAACACTACTAACATTGGTCCAATCCTCAAATAATAAGTATACAGTCATTTGGTAAATATCATACAGAAGGAATGGCATATTATTTAGTTGGACAAAGGACTGTCTAGTTACATTGACAAAAAGACAGAACGTGTATATAACAAAGGACAAACCTTGACAAATAGACTATTTCAGAGCTCCCTCGGCCTAAAGAAAAGAACTCAGCATAAGATGGCTCACAGGTAAGCATCAGGCTTCTACAAACGTGGTAACTGCACTGGATACAACAACTGAACTCCATAACTCAGGACACTTCAATCATACATTAAAATAATGAATCGACTGCAGTTCCACTTACGTAGTGCACATCATCTTCTGTGAATGTGAGGAAGTATGCATTGGAAGCACCATTCGACAACTCAATGTAAGCATTGCTGGACACCTACTAGCTCTGCAGGGCACCTCCAATAAAACATCGTCTAACCCCACCCCCCCCCCCAACATACCGGATATGAGGCTCATTATTTTGCAACAAGGCGTCTGAGCCTGGGTCTGCCTTCAAGCTCTATCCTCGCAACAAAGTGCCTTGAGGCCATTTGTGGATGAAAGCGCTTGGTGATCCTCTGAGAATGTCTTGGGATGACTGGAGCGCAGGCCTTCGCGAATGGGAGCAGGTGCCAGACACACTACCAAAAACAAACAAGCTGCTTACTCTTTAAGACGTGATTTTAATGGTCATCAAAGAGACTTTGGTCCGGCTGGACATTTTTAATTAATTTGATATTCCACGACATTGCCACACTTGCCTCCCTTGGAGTGTGTGTTCCCTTAACAAGGATAGTAACAGAAGTGGTGGTTTGATGAGAGCGCGGGTATTGCCATTCTCATCCTCGGAAGTAGCCTGGAGGCTGGAGCTTAGTGGACCTGACACAAATATGCATATAACTTATAATATCTTGGTTTAAGAGTGCCGCAATAAATAAGGATACCAGTAGCTCCAGCGCCATTGCAGGGGAGGTGGGGGGGGGGGGGCAGAGCGAGGGCACTATAGCCTGGGTCTTTTGGTTGTAGCCCCAGATAGAAAGTCAGTGGCTACAACCAAAAGGCTATCTAGCCCTGAGTCCTGACAGTCCCAACATTAGCGCAGCCCCGGATCTATTCCAGACCCAGCAAGACCCCTGAGCGTAGGCGTTGCTGGGGGGGGGCTAAGGGGGCTATAGCCCCTGGTCTTTTGGTTGTAGCCCCGGATAGAATCTCAGGAGCTACAGCCATAAGGCTGGCTAGCCCCCAGTCCCGACAGCTCCGACATCAGCATAGCCTTGGGTCTTTTCCAGACCTAGCAACACCCCTGCCCCTGAGTAGGTCACTCCTGTTTTCACTTTATTGGCCTGAAAAGGATAAGATGACAAGTCAAAAGGATAAGATGACAAGCTGGGTTTGCTGGACTTCACATCACGCACATCTCTACAGGAGGTGCAGTAGCTCACTGAGCTATCTACGTTCGCAAGGGGCTGGACGAATTTGCTCTTGAGTCAGTTGTTGCAACCATCGTTCATACAGCTTCGTCTGCTAGCCTCTGGATGTGTCACTCCCAGTCTCCCCTCTACCGCCCCCCCCTCCCTCCCGCCGTCTCCTCTGGCACTTCTGTCACACATGGAAACTAGTCAAATTTGCCTGCTTAACTGCACGCCAATTCAGAACAACAGACCCTCCCAATCTGCATAAAGGAATCAGCCCGCGAGTAATACTCCAGGCCCCCAGGGCCTACTGTAGGCCTGAGGCGGCTGTCAGGAATACGAAGCCCGCCCGGCGCCAAGCAAATATCGCGAGCAGATGGCGCACCACGCTCTCGGATGGCGCGAGCCGCCTTTCCTCAGATCCCGTTCTGAGGCTCCGAGCGTGCCTCTCGCAGCACGCACCGCAGGCAGCTCGCGCTGCAAGTTCTGACTTTTAGCTGTAGTTTTGACTAATTTTGGACTTACACCAGAACCTTGTTCACGAAGTTCAGCGCTCTCAAGGGTACATGCCACATTCGAAAATTAAGGAATTAACCCTATGGGCCCGATTAATGGATTGTTTTGCACGGTTCAAAGTGACTTTGCACTGTTGAAAAGTGACTTTGCACTGCGAACACCCCCTGATACATGGAACTGTGCAAAGTGTATTGTTTGCAGTGCAAAGTCATTAAAAAGTATTTTTTGCAGTACAAAATGACTTTGCACTGACTTCGCACTGCACAAATACACCTTACACAGTTCTAAGAATAGGGGTTTGTGTGGGCAGTGCAAAGTCACTTTTCAGCAGTGCAGTCACTTTGAACCAAGCTAAAAATTACATGAATCGGCCCCAATGGGGCTTCCTATTCTAGGTGGAAACATATACGTGACCCTCCTCTATAAATGACCCTCCTCGCTAGGGTTTGGACTGGAGATAAACAAAGCCCCTTCTGCCTCCCATGCCACCGCTAGGTCCACTGAACCTCATATCGGGCGCTAGGAGTGGACCGATCATGGGCTTCTATGCGTGCACTTGCTTTATGAATTTGGGCAGCCAGTTCCTGGCCCCTTACCAAAACGTGCTGTCCTTGATGTAGGCCTCCTCTAGGCCATCTGCGTGAAAATCCCTAGGCGTTTTTTTAATGGGATCGTTTTTTTTTGCCCCCCCCCCCCCAACACCCCCATCACCACTCTGGGAAAACGGAGTATGATCCCCTGATTCTACATGTTATGCAGCAGCATGAGCAAGAAGAGCACAACCCTAAAAAACTTGAATTTACTTTCTGCAACCTCTTGTTTCTCGCTTCCGTTTGCACCGCAGACTTATAGCTACAGGATGGTGGGAGGTGGAAGATGCCCCATTCCCCCATCTTGTCCCACATAGGCCCTGATTCATGGAATTATTTGCGGGCACTCAAATCCCTGTTTTACACACAAAACATTGCATGAATCAGGGCCATAATGTGCAAAGCCAAAAGGGGATCGCAGGAAGGTTTTGAATCAATCATAATCACAGGCACAGCTCTGGGCAACCCTCCAGACCATCGTTTTTCAGCCTGCCAAGCTATTACAAAGGGGAAGACCATATGAAAATCATTGGAGTTGCCAGGAATCAAATTTAGGAGGGGCACAGAGGGGGCCACAGACAAAAGTAGGGGGCCACCTATAAAAGGGCTATGTGTGACGCAGAAGCACTCCTGCAGAGAATATTTTGTGCACACCAACTACCACACCCCTTTTGTGCACCTCCCCTCCCATTAGAATGTAAGCACTAAACCATTAAGTCCCCAATGACGCATCATTAGCGGTTTTGTGTGCTACATTCTGATTGGAGGGGACGCTCTTGGCTGCAGGGTGACATAACAGCTCTTCATTGATGTGCGGCACCATGATTCCGTATGTACTTGACAATGTCTATCCTGCTCTGTAACTATATATGGATGTTCTTCATGTAACCTTCGTTGTAGTTTCATTGTAAATTGCACTTGTGAATACTTGACAATGTATATCCTGCTTTGTAACTGTATATTGATTCTATGCATGTAACCTAAGATATGCGCCCAGACGCCCTTGGGCCAGGCGTGCTATACAAATAAAGAAATACAACTACAAATACACATTGCAGTCCTGTGTGTGTGCTGCACTGGCTGACACAGCACTGCAGACAGTGCAGAGAAAGTAGCCCAGCTGAGGCAGGGGGAGCACAGGGGGGCCCAGGATTTCAGAGGGGGGCCCAGTCCCCCCCACACCCTCCTAGCAACCCCACTGATGCAGATCAGGCTTGGTCAAACCCCAAAAGGGACTGTCCAGCCTACACTGCTTGGTCACATCCCTTCTGCACGAGACCACAAGTATCCCCAGGCATGTTTCAGCCTTGTTGGGCGTCATCGGTGAGGTGTAGCCTGGGTCTGTAGGCCCAGCTGGCTTGGGACCCTCGTCTGGGCATACCTGTCCCACTTGGGGTGACTAAAGCAAAACAAAAAAGGTGCTGGCTGGAAGGAAATGTGCACCAGTATTTTTGGGTGGAGGAGAGGCCCAACATGGTCCTTAAAACTGCTGCCAAACGGGGGCTCTGGGAAGGAGAAGTGACCCTCCTCCTCTCAACAATAGGACATTTGGAGCAACAATGTGTTGCTGCTGGTGTCCTGCTGAATGATGCCCCCAGCCAGGGTGGCTGTACGATCATGTGCGATTGTATAGGCGTACTTGCAGAGTATACGAGAATGCCACAGTGAAAACACAGAACTTGGTCTTCCAGCGCCTCCGCCATTGGCAGAACTAGTTTGCGTATTTTCGGTCTCGTTTTCATTCACACGGTCTTCGTTGACCACCACCTCTGCGCATGCGCTGCCGCATCCTTTCGATGCACACCACGCTTCGCCTGCAGTGAGGCCTAAGAACACAAACTATCCACTCAAAAGGAGCAGAGCAGGGACAGTGTTTCTGAATATTATTATCTATCATAGAATAATTTCTGGCCTCGGCACAAATCACTTTTTTGATTGGAATGTATGCATTCATTTTACCTGTATTCTTAATCCCGGGATCACAGAGGATTTGTTCATGCTATTGTAAGCAAATCCAGTTAGAGCTGAACGTGGTGCCTGTGATGAGCTTTCAAAGGATTGCTTGATTTTTTTCGCTTCCATGCCCCGCCAAAGGCAATGAACCAGGGCCAGCTATTGGAAGACCATCTCATCAGAGGGTACCAAGGCAGTCACTCCTTAGTGCTGTGTAAGGTATACTCGCGGATAATATGTCAGATACAATTGCTGAAGAAATAACTTTTAGAGTCAGTGGAAAAAAGGGGGGGAAATTCAGCCCAGCCACGAGCTCAAGATCTGGCCCTTGCATAGATGCAGTTCTTGAAAGGAAGCGTGCAATGCAGGCAAAGATGGACGGGCAGAGCCGTGCATGGATCATACTAGTGAATTAGCAGGAAGTTGGAGATGGATCATACTAGGGACTAAGCAGTGGGTTGTACATGATAGGCGTGAGGTCTTCCAGCAGGAGTATGTGAGGGCTCTGAGTACAACATGCAGGGGTGTTCTGAAAAAAGTAACGGAAGGGATGGCCCTTAATGTGGAGGGATGTAGGGCTATGCTACAGTAGAGAACAAAAGTGGGGTTCCAACCACATATACATTTTTAGGCATTGCATTCCTGTTTTGGTGCCTGTTTAGATTTTATTGAATTACGTATGTATGCTTCAAAAGGCAAGCCAAGTATCCCTGAAGAAAATAGATTTTACTGTGGAATCAATCCAAGTGGTGTTCTGACAAGGCTATGTCTAGCTTCTTGTAAAATCCACCACCCGTGTGAATGCGTCCTGTGTGGCCTTCCCTCCCTTGCCCTGCCATACTCAACTCACACTCAGCAAGGACAGGGCAGTCCTGTTGTTAGATCTTTCGGCTGTTTTCAACACGGTTGACCATCTCACCCTGATCTCCCATCTTTCTGAGGCAGATCTTTCTGGCCAAGTTCTAGTATGGTTCAAAGCCTTCCTGGTCGATTGCTCTGAGTCGGTTTCCCTTCCTCCTCTTCGGTCTAAAACTGTATTGCTCTTGTGCGGTGTCCCTCAGGGATCTTCTCTCTCCCCCATATTATTCTATATTTATTTTAGGTCCCTTCTGCTTCTCATTCTATCCCACGGGTTTTGATGCTATTCCTATGCCGATGACACACAAATTCCGGTCCGTCTGTATCTCACCAGACCTGATACGGTGGCTCAGCTTAGGAGGAGTTGGGTTCATGGATGGTGACCAACTGGTTAAAGTTAAATGGTAACAAGACAGAGGTTTTGGTCGTTGGCACCCCTTATCCCTTTCTCTTCTGGACCACTGCACTGATTTTTGGCCTGTATCTCATGGTCCCTTCCCCTGCCGTCACCCTCTGTGAGTAATTTGGGGTTAAAATGACATCTTCCATCTCCATGGACTAACAGGTGGCAGCTGTTTGCAAGACCGGCCACTTCAAGCTTCGGATTTCTGCTTCTAGCGTCAAGGTGCCTTTGGCCCAACATGCGTTTAATGCGTGTATGTAACATAGCATACCTTAACATGTGCAAAACTAGCAAATGCACAAAAAGTCAGAGGACCTGGCATGAGTGAGCAGTGATCCCTTGGGGGTTTCGGGGGAGGGTGGTCTGCAGATGTACTTTGAAGATTGAATAAAGATTACCTTCTGCTCATGCAATCCATAAGTAATGCATGCATTTTTCCAACCACCACAGTGGTGACACGCCCAGTGGATCCTACCAAAGCTTCTGTACAGTGTGATCTTCTACACCACCTGCTCCTGATCCCTCTTCTGCTCTGTTTCCCACATGTTAGTCCACTCCTTCTCCAAACATCGGCTCCCTAAGCATGCATCCACCATGCAAGGTGCATCTTCTCCAGCTGCCTACTCTCATGCCCTGGGATAGCTCACGTCACCTGGAATCAACGGAAATACTCTTCTAAAACCTACAAAGAGGCCATTGATGGCGTAGCATTTGCTCCACGCCGGCTTTATGCACTGCTCTTCAAGTCGCTGCGCGCTGAATGGCAAAGGCTATTTGCACTGGCACTCATTGTGGTCAAAAAGGATGGCACTACAGAGATGTGTTCAAAAGGACCCTGGCATGCTTCGATAACTTTTTGGAGAATACATTGACATTGTAATTGAAAGAAAGGAAGACATTTTACTGAAGACTTCAACCCTTGATCAAATCTTTTGGGGATTGTGTTATATCCCTCACAGAACTGTCTAGCACAAGCTCACCTGGCACTAGTTAGTTCTACACAGTTATTATTCTAAGTGGCGAGAAGTGTTATGGATGCACAAGAATCCTCACTGGAGGAAGTGATCACCACGGACAAAGCTATTGACCATTCTCAACACTCCATGAAGGGCACAGGGAAGCCTGAGCGGAAGAGTGAGGTACGGGCAGTGAAAAAAGGCGCCTCCTCTAACAGGTACTCACACACACGCAAACAAGGCTGGAATGTCCTCTTGTTGAAAAGCCAGACACCTCCTCGTGAGCGTCAAGAAGAGAAGCCCTTACTACTTCCAGACACCTCCCCAGGAGCATCAAGCAGAGAAGCCCTTACTACTTCCAGACACCTCCCAGGAGCATAAAGAAGAGAAGCCCTTACTACTTCCAGACATCTCCCCAGGACCGTCAAGAAGAGAAGCCCTTACTACTTCCAGAAACCTCCCGAGGAGCAGCAAGAAGAGAAGCCCTTACTACTTCCAAACACCTCCCCATGAGCCCTTACTACTTCCAGACACCGCCCCAGGAGCGCTTACTACTTCCAGACAACTCCCCAGGAGCGCTTACAACTTCCAGACACCTCCCCAGGACCGTCAAGAAGAGAAGCCCTTACTACTTCCAGAAACCTCCCCAGGAGCAGCAAGAAGAGAAGCCCTTACTACTTCCAAACACCTCCCCATGAGCCCTTACTACTTCCAGAAACCTCCCCGGGAGCGTCAAGAAGAGAAGCCCTTACTACTTCCAGACACCTCCCCAGGAGCGCCAAGAAAATAAGCGCTTACTACTTCTAGACACCTCCCCAGGAGCGTCAAGAAAATAAGCGCTTACTACTTCTAGACACCTCCCCAGGAGCATATTAAAGGCACGAGATTTCCATTCTCGGATTCAGATATGGGACACTTATTATCAAGAACCGCCAGGCCCGAGCGAACGTGTATGTTGCTGAAAGAGATCCACCAGTCCTGGGCGGGGATGAAAGGCTGCCATTGCAAATCAGGCAAGATCCCAAGTGCTGACAGTAGATCCTCTCTCATCTGATGCCCTACTGAAGCAACATGCACAATCATTCTGTGAATATCCCAGAACCTTAAGATTATCTCCACTCCATTGTGTTATGTCCAGATGTGCCACCAGTAAACAAGTTATACCCTGCTCCCCTTACTGTCACACAGGAACTTTCTGAATTGTTCTGCTCCTCACAATGATAAAGATCTCACTAAACCGGATCTAAAGAGGGCTTATCACCAAATACATCTCCATCGCAACTCCAAGGCACTTAATCCGTCCCTCTTTCTGAGTGGGATGTTCCAATACACAAGCATGTCTCCTTGTCACCCACCCACCAGCAGGAATTTCCACTTGTATTTCCTTCCAGGATATGCCATCCCTGTGTATAGATATTTCATAGATAAGCACAAATTTACCATAACCCTTGCACTACACAGAATTCATTCCAGTGGCATGACCTCCCCACCCCCCACACCATGAAAAAACACAAATGCTGAAGGACAGAATTGACTATTTAGAGTATGAACTTTCCTCCAACTCAAAACAAAACTCGTAAAGCGGATATAGGGAACAATGTTATTTTTGCGTACAGGTCTTTCAAGGACCCTGCCAGGGTTGTTGCTAGGTCTGGAAAAGATCTGGGGCTACGCTAATGTCGCAAATGTCAGGACTCGGGGCTAGTTAGCCTTTTGGTTGTAGCCCCCTGATCTTTTGTTTAGGGCTACAACCAAAAGACCCAGGCTATAGCCCCCCCCCCTAGATTCCCATAGCAATGCCTCTGGATCCAATAAATAATTATTCTCTGATGAAACAGGAAAGACAAGTCTGTGCCTGAGTTGATGAACACGAGTTTTTACCTCTGTATTCACCACAAGGCTTAAATCCATATTCTTGTTCCCAATGGTATTAAGAAGATGTACTCCAAACTGTCAAGCCCGGCTACAAAGCTTGACTAATTTGATTTTCAAATATCCTACACCCTGTCTGGGTTGCTCCTTCCCATAGGTATCAACATCAAGACCACTGCTCAAGAGAGAGTCACTGCCTTGCTTCAGGGTGCCGTAGTAGGCACCAGGCATGCCATAAGTCTATGTGGATGACCTCTATTGCATGAGACTGAATATTAAGATGCCATAAGGGAACACTTATGGGGGCATTCAAAATGTCCCCCACCCTCAGCTCACAACTGCACTGGAAAGTGTCAGACAAACTTTAAGAGAAAGGTTATTTGCTCCTTAGAAGTGATGCGCTAACCCGTTCTCCTGGTTTCCTTGTGTGCTTGCCTAACACAGTTGGCACACGGTGGTCCCCACAGAAACCAGAATACAGGTATTTTATGTGTTTAGAATAGCATATTGAGGTAAATATAAACATTACGTACTTGCTAGAGCAAGTTGTTTATCTACAACAAGTTTAAACAATATAGGAACCTCATATCAAGAATATCAATGTTATGCACTGATGCATGAAATGCAATTTAAAGTGAACTCATAGTTGTATGAGGCATTTATGATACAAAACATTAAGGACAAACAACGACACACAGGACTAACATCAACGAAAGGAAGGGAAGGGAAGGGATATTAATTATTAAGGTATATGGTACCAGTGAATTAACCATTTCCATCAAATGGGCATTGAATTTTCCAAGAAATCCAGAAATTATTGAGATTTTAACTCATGCTTGTGATGCAATGGTGGGGACATAGAATTGCATTCTTCCATTCTATGGATGTTGCATACTAAATTACACCATACTTTGAAATGTACACCTTTGAAATCTGGAAGTAATAGTCTGGATTGCTATGGCAATGAAGAGATCGCACAGATAACATGTATTCTTATCAATGGCAGGATGGATAACTTTACTACCATAAAACAAAACAGTAAAGGAGAAATCCAACTATACCTCAAAAATAAGCTCAAGAGTTTCCCAAACCATTTCCCAAAATCCTTTGACATGAATACATTCAAAAACAATATGTTTGAAAGTTCCCTGAGTATAAAGACAACTGCAACATTTGTCATCCCAGGAGGGTCTACCCCTGAAAAGCATTAGTGGAGTGATGTAGGCCCTATGGTGGAAGAAATACAATGTTTGGAGTAGACTTGCTGAAACAATCGCTTTAGATATATCTGTCCACATAGAGTGCCATACCCATTGGGAGTCATTTAGGGAGCAGTCTTGGCTCCAAGCCTCTTTACACTGGAACGGAACTCCATCAGTAGACATGGAAGAACATCATTAGTAGAACATGTGTGAAAACAGAATCAAAAATATCGAGGCTGAGTACCCCAAAAGGAAATACACCAAACACAGGTTACAAAGGAACATACAAAGTACTTTATTTTATACTGAATCCAGTTACAAAAACAGAGCAAAATCAGATAGCTATCGGCCCTCAGTACAACACAACGAACTCCAGCGTGGTTCAGTGTGAGACGCTGTACATTAGAATGCATTGGGTTTTTATACACTTTGTGAGCACAATGTCTGCCCCACTTCGGGTTAATATGCCACTTAATACATCACCGATCTAGGGTTCATGCCAACTCTCGAACAACCACATATAACTGGTTTGCTTTTAATACATGTATCAACAAGCCTATACAGCAACTGTGTAATCTGGTATTTTCCATGTTAGTCTTCTTAAACATTAATACGATGCGGTTAAACAAGTGTTCTATGTTCAGTATTTGAATACATTGTTTTTATAATATACTCGTGGATTAGTTTCTTTACACGAGTAATCCCTTACAAACAAGTCAATGAAGGACAAGGTCTCAGTTCACGATCTCAACAAGTGGCCTGCAGGCAAGTTACATATTAGCTATGTACAGAGGTCAAGACGGCCATGTTGTATTTTGGAATGACATCGTCCACCATTTTAACTCAGAGGATGACTTTTACAAAGCGAATCCTAAAATGGCGGATTGGCCTAAAATGGCGGCTTACATTGATTTTAAGGACAGGACCTTGCAACACGGATTCTTTCGCAAGCGACTTTCGAGCAGCTTGGCGTAGGCCAATATACATATATTTATTGCAATAGGAGGCACGATATAATTTCTCTTTTGACAAACCCTCCTTTTGGCCTATGCCAAGTGCTAAAACTACTTTGGATCTCCTTGCAAATAACTCCATTCATCATCGTCCATGCACCCTGAATCACTGTTGGAAATATCCATTGCCATTAGGTCATTTGCTAACATTTCTTTCAACACATATTCTTTGGAAGTTTTATCTGGGGCATACACATTATGTCCTATCGAACCTATCGCTTGTGCGCAACATCCCCCTAGCATCGAACACATACCAGGTAGACACTGAATACAGCAACAAAGAAACAACAGGATTCCCAAAATAATTAGCAAGACCGAAAGTACCTTCCAACACCAAGATCGCAAGAAGTCCCAGAACGAAGCGCATAGATCCCAGTTTCCCTCGGGAACATGCACTTCGGAACTAAGGAAGTGCAGATTCTGTATTGCCTTGAAGATAGTTGGGGAGGAATCTGGTGTGAAAACACAGCAAGCGGACCCCATTAATTTACACACTCCATCACGTCCAGCCAGAATGACATCTAATGCCATCCGGTTTTGAAGTGCTACTAGTCTTATCGCCTTCTGTTCTAATGTCATATTATAGAGTATGTCCGTGGTCCAGTTGATGGTTCTCTCCAGTACTCTCGCTAGTTTTCTAATGTCTTCTGAATTCGCTATCTGCCCCCAAAATGGCACAACTGATTTAGCTATATCTCCCAATATTTGTGCTGGGGTGTCACCATTCTTGTCCCGCCATGGACGAGCCTTTGAAACTTCTCTTGTTCTAGCTATAAACACCCCAGGTAACAGGATCCCTAAATAATAGGTTCCCTGCCAATCCCTGGGCAACCATGGGAATGCTACATTACCGCAGACAAAGTAGACAGGTTCGCCTACATACAAAGATCTGTTTTCCCCAGTCAAATTCGCAACGTTGGCACAACCTAGAACATTTCCCACTGACTGAGTTCCATTCCTCTGTATGCAAAAGGAAACTGAAACGGGGCTATGATTAACAGTGAAAGAAGGAGGCATGGCATCCTTATTGCCTATTGGAGCCATCTTAAAGGAAATCAAAGATTGGAAAGGACGAGACAGTTTATCAGAAGGCTTAATAGAAGCAACGTTAGGTTTACCCCTGTTTGCGAAAAGCCAGCATCCCAGGGGCGTCAAAACACGTTTCTCAAAACTATTCAAATTGGTGCCATCAAAGTTCCCTGAGATGCTATCATTCCAACGGCCAAAGAACAGCGCTCTAAGAGAAGCATAGCAAGCAGTTGTCAAAGGTAAAGGATGAATATGCCAACCTAGCCCCTTATCCCCGTGTTGCGGTAAATCTGAGCAGACCCAACAGTTAGACTTATTAAAAATGGCATGCGTAGCATTCATGATAAGCAGTAGAGTGTTATTGTGGTACCTTTGTCTATGCTGAGATTCCCTATGGGATAGAGTATGCAAATGAACAAAGGGATTAGGAACAATAGGTATACTTTCAGTAGGTACCAAAAGTTCTAAAGAATGGGTTTCCTCAAGGTACCACAATCCTAAGGCAGCGACTATTAAAAAACCCAAATATCATTATAAAAATACAGCAATACATTTTTGGGGCCCAGGCATTTTGTCCATTGTCCCAGTTGGTCACCCCCTTATTTACAAGTCCCATATGAGCGGTAGCAGGCATTGTAGTCTTCAAACAGATACCCCAATGTTTGTTGCTGGCAACCTCCCGGTCGAGCGACTTCTTAGTCCTTCCACAACCCTAGCCAACAGAATCTCCTTTCTCAAATTTGGGCAAAAACAAGCCCTTGATGATCCTTTTCTTCTTCAAATGCACAGCCACACCGTGCCGTAAGTCTAACAGATGCACAGCAAAACCGTGCCGTAAGTCTATTTTCTTGGACGCAGATTGTACCTTACATTTCCCAGTACTGATTGATCCGGAAACAATATGTCGTCACTTCCTGCTGGAAGCAACATGACGGAAGCAAGTGAAGATGCCGAATTTGAAATAGCAGTTTCCGGATGCAAAACTTTTGAAGAGTGTGGAGACAAAATGGCAGCTTCCCCAAGTCTCACGGGCTCAGAGAGATTCTCCGACACACTCTCAGTGCTACTTACTGCTTTGGGATCGTTGGCTGCAGTATCAGCGAGGGGTTCTGTTTCTTCTGTAACGTGTGGCACAGGGTGAGGAAGTTTCTTGACGTGAGAAGCGTGGATCCAGTTCTTTCTCCCACAAACCCGCACCGCTGTCTGGGTGACCAACAGGACTTGGAACGGCCCACGCCAGAGAGGCACAAGGCAGGAAGAGCGCTCAAATGCTTTGACGAGCACCTAGCTTCCAGGCCATATGCTGTGGCCCGGGCCCTCCTATCTCACAGGTAAAGCTTCTCGTACCTGGTGATAAATCAAATACAGGTTTTTAGTCAACTGGCTGTAATAATCTGAAAGTAATACATTTTCAACATTTCTCAATGAATTGCAATTAGGAAGGTTCCAAATATTGGCAGGTCTCCCCATTACCACCTCAAATGGAGAGAGCCCAGTCTTAGTTTGAGGGGTTGTACGCATGGATAACAACACGATCGGTAAGGTGTCCGGCCATTTTAGTTTGGTGCCGGCACACGTCTTAGTGAGCTTCTTCTTAATGATACCGTTGTGTCTTTCTACTAGTCTGGCGCTCTGAGCTTGTCTGGGCGAATGGAACTATTTGTCAATTCGTAATGCCGTACATATCTGCAGAATTACAGCAGCGACAAAATGTGGACCATTGTCCGACCAGATAGCTCTTGGTAGCCCGAACCGCAGGAAGTATTCCCTTATCATGATTTTTGCACTAGTCATGGCTGTAGCATATTTAACAGGGAAAGCCTCAACCCATTTACTAAAAGCGCAGATAACCACCAGCACATATTTTTTATTATCACATCGTTCCATTTCAATAAAGTCAAAGTGGATCACTTCGAAGGGGACAGAGGGTGGCCCAAAACTTCCCTTTGGAGTTACTTTCCCCTTTCCCACGTTGTTTTGTAGGCAAATCATGCAATCCTGGAAGTAGCGCTGGGCAATTTTCGAAATTCTGTCATTCACCCAAACTTTCTCTAACATTTTTGTCATCTTCTGGGCACATACATGCGTTGCACCATGGGCCATGATGACCATCATCATTACATACGCGTCAGGGAGTAGCCATTTCCCTTCCACCATATCCACCCAACACCCGTCATCATCAAGTTTCCCCAAGCCTTCAGCCCACCTTTTGGATTCTTCTAATGTGGCATCAGCTTGGATATCCCGTACAGACCCAACATCCTCATCCAATGCATAAGCATTTACAGTCTCCTTTGAAACGTACATCTCCGTGAGGAGATCAGTAGCAGTTTGTTTAGCTATCTGATCAGCGAAAGCATTCCCTTTCCCTATATCATCTGTAACCTTTTGATGTGCTGCACATTCCATAACTGCTAACTGAGTAGGGAGCGCAAGCGCTGAGAGTAGTTGTACTATTAGGGAGCCATGTTGGATTTTGGTGCCATGAGAAGTTAGGAACCCTCTCTCTGACCAAAGTCTCCCAAAGTTGTGAACCACCCCAAAGGCATACTGACTATCAGTATATATATTTACTGCAACCCCTTTGGAAAGTTCACAAGCTCGGGTCAATGCTATAATCTCTGTGGCCTGCGCAGAATTATGCATGATTCTCTTAGGTTCCACAACCGTGCTTAATGTAGTGATTGCATAAGCAGCTGTGGATGTACCATCCGGAAGTTTGAAGCAGGAGCCATCACAAAACAGTTCTCCTTGCGGATTATCCAAAGGGGTGTCTTTCAAATCAATTCTACCCTTTGTCTCTTGTTCGGTAGTATACAGACAATCATGTGACTCTTCATCGCCGCAAGTAGTATCTTGCGGGAAAGGTAGGAGTTCAGTTGGATTAAGAACACAACACCTCTTAATTTGAATGTGAGGAGCAAATAAGATCAATTCATATATTGTCAACCATGCAGAAGTGAGGTGTTGTGTTTGAGTTCGGTTCAGTAGAACATCTACAGAGTGAGGCACCATCAGAGTTAGATCATGGCCTAGGATCATTCCCTTACTCTGTTTTACAGACGCAGCAGCAGCAGCGACAGCTCGCAAACATCTTGGCAAAGCGCATGCTACAGGATAAAGGGCGGAAGAAAAGTAACTGCACGGCCTATTATTCCCTCCATGTTCCTGCGTTAATACAGCGCACATCCATCACATTCATGCACAAACAACGCAAAGGCCTTTTCATAGTTTGGTGTGCCCAAAACAGGTGCAGAGCATAATGCAGTCTTAAGCAAGTCAAACGATTGCGGTGTTCCGCGTTCCATGGCAATGGCGAAGAAATGCCCTTCTTCGTCAAAGCCAACATCGGTTTGATCACTAGTGAAAAATTTGGGATCCACAACCTACAGTAAGAAGCCATACCTATCAAGGCTCTAACTTCCTTCTTTGTATTTGGGACAGACATGCCAGAAATGTGTTTTATTCTTTCAGGTGTCAATCTTCTTCCCTCCTTTGACAGGAGATAGCCTAAATAGGCGACCTCCTGGAAACAATATTGACATTTTTTAAGTGAAGCTTTGTGACCATGCTTAGCTAGATGGATAAGCAATAACACAGTGCCCTCCTTACAGGCGCTCTCAGAGTCAGCAGTTAAAAGCAAGTCATCAATGTACTGAAGCAATGTACAGGTAGAGGGCAATTCAAGGGTATCAAGTTGTTCTTTCAAAGCTCTACTATAAATGCTAGTACTCTGTGTATCCTTGAGGTGCACGAGTAAATGTGAACAAGCGTCCCCCTAAGGTGAACGTGAACAAGTAGCTACTATCCTTGTGTATAGGAATACTAAAGAAAGCATTCTTTAGATCCACCAAACTAAAATAAGTAGCTGTAGCTGGAATCATGGTTAGGATTGTCGTTACATCAGGCACAATTGGAAATTGTGGAGCCACGACTTTATTAATGGCACGTAAATCAACAGAATGGAATTGCATTATCGCCTTTCTTGTACACGGGTAAAATATTACTATTACACAAACTTCCTGAAATTTCTACAAACCCCCGCGATGCACAAAATCGGAAACAATGCATTTCAAAGCTTGCTCGCCCTCAACTGAAATCTCACACAGGGGAATGCGTGGCAGCTCAATTCCATGTTTCAAAAGAGGTTCAATCTGTAAAACACTGACGTCATTGTCGTCAACAGCCCATAAACTCTCTGGTACATTTATGAATTCTGGCGGCAAAGGTCTAGTCAAGAATTGCGAGACAGAAAATTGCTGTGGTGAAATCGTCAAGCGCCCTCCATCAGAAGAACAATAAATCACTGCGTTTAAATATTTTAACAGATTCAACCCCAGCAAGTTCTCTCCACAATTTGAAGTCAACAGAAATGGACAGTGGTCCGTAAAGTGACCCAAAGAAATAGGTACCGGCGAAGAAACCGGACAAACAACTGGTGTGCCAGAAAACCCTACAGAAACATTGGTTTGCCCTGACAGTGGAATGTTTGGAACCCGTGAATGATCAATGGAACACTTCTGTGCTCCAGTGTCTATTAAAAACTGATATTTCCTATTTCCCAGCACCATTTCAACGTAGGGACCTTTCTGATTGACGGGAATAGGTGTAGGTTCCAAAGCCTGCTTCGGGCAATCCTAACAAAATAGAATGTCATCAAAAGGAAGCTCTGCAGATAAATATGCAGCGGAAGGATGATCAAATATGTTCCTGGTGTCCACACTCGAAATCTGATTATCTTGCGAGAAAGGTTGCTGAGGATCCTATGTAAACTGACCTCTACCAGGGCCCCCTACACCCGGCGACCTCTGGATCGTCTACCCATATTTCCAAATGTATTATTTGACCTTTGTTGAAGGACGGGGCATTGTGCTCACCAATGACACTCTTGACGACAATAAGCACACTGGTTAATGTTCACAGGACCCAAGGGCACATTCCCTTGCGGGACATACTGACCTTGAATCTGAGAACTACCCCCTCTGGGGCCTCTAACAATTTGCTGTAATAGCACTTTAGTTTTCAAATCGCCTTTTCGTTTTTCAACCCTATCATTTTCATTATTGACACGGTTCTCGTAGTACTGAGCCATGTGCAGTACTTCTGATTGCGATTTCACCTGCCAACCGCTCTCAGAAGACATAATTTGTGACTGGATGTCAGGCAGCAATCCACGCACAAATTTGTCCACAAATAATCTTTTCCCAGACTCTGTACCTAGGTCTTGTCCACTGAAAACCGAGAATACCTGTTCAACCCGATTAAAGAACTCGGTAGCACCCTCAGACTTTCCTTGGACACAGTCCCATATAATTCTTTTCTCTGGAATTATGGTTTTTAATTTAGCAATGATTCTATCAGGCAAGGTTAATATCACCTGAGGCGGTCTTTCACCAGCTGGCCTTTCTCCATCGAGTCTAGTTATAGTTACCCATGTATCTCCCAACCCTGGCACGTCGTCTATAGTTCTAGCTTCCACAAATCTACGGACAGGAGTACAGGAAATAACAAATCAATATCACCTAAGGTGAATGCTGAGGATTGCAAGACGGACTCTATTTCTTTATAGAATTCTGTTAGATTTTTCCTAATATCAGGAATAGATTGCCTAATATTGCCTAATAGTATTAACTTCCTGTCTTGAGAACGGGACGTGAACGAACTGTGATACATAATGTGCAGGAATGTTCACAGCGACTATATTTTGTGCAGCATCGGCCGCAATCTCAACCTTTGGCACAAATTTCGGAGGAACCTCTCTCATAGGCAACTGAGAAGTAGGTGACTCCGAACGCTTACTAAGCAACAGAGCTAAATCGAGCGCTAAAGCAGTCGAAGAAGTGTCAAGTGAAAAAGCTCTTTTGTAAATACTCAATAACTCTGTGGGCCAACTAATCTTTCTTTTTATACAATCATCCTGTAGGTACTCTATCATTACCTGTATCACTTTCCTCTGCATTTCTGGTGTATACTGACTATATGTCTCATATACTTCAACTGGAGTTATTGACATATTCGAAATCCATCTAAGCGAGTCCTTCGTACATATTCGTGCTTCCTCAGATATGGATTTTCGACAAGGAAGGACCCGTTTCTGTACATACATACTTTCCTCCTCGTCATCCTAATTCTGCAACTTTTCTAACTCCTTTCTATACCCAAATAACCTCTCGACATGCTCATTTACTTTCTCCACAGTGTCTCTAGAAAACGCTAAAGTATTTAGATCCCTTAACCCTTGCGGGAGATCTGTATTATTTACCTTTCCCCACATTACACATAACTGAATCCCTAAACCTTCAATAAAAACATTTTTCTCAGGAAAATTATCCATATTACAAAGTGTGGCAAAAACATTAACTTGATCATCCTTTTCCATACAATACTTAGCCCATACAATTAACTCATGTTTCTTCTCCGGTGGTACAGTATTGCGAGTGACAACCTTTGACCCTGCACCTCGGTCGATTACAAGCGGCTCAGGACCATTTGGAAGAGAGGGAGCAGGCAAATTCAATGGAGGTACTGTGACTGGTGCGATAAGAAGAGGTCGAGGAGCTGGAGGAAGGGGAACATTAGAAGGAGCAGGAACAACGGGAACAACAGCAGGTAGAGCAGGAATAACAAGAGGAAGAGGCAAAGCAGCAGGAAGAGGAACATACAGAGGTGGCGCAGAGGCACCAGGCCTTCGTTCATTTAACAATTTATCTATAAATTCATCGGAAGCATGGAGGTCTTTGACGGATATAATTTTTGAATTCCAAGTGGGAAAGCCCTATCCATATTCCTAGTCAATTCAGAATGTTTATCTTGGTCATGCAATAATGTTTTTTCGGCGTTCGCCTTATGACGGCCCGCATGCTTTTCTCTACTTTTAAGTTGTTGCAACGCTTCTTTTTTCCAATTGTGCAAAACATCAAATGCTGCAGGTCTAGCCTTTTTCTTTAATAGAATTGACTCTAAATACTCAATACAAGGGATTTCGAAACTACCATTGATTGGCCACTGAAGTTCAGAGGCATGTCTGGTTTGTCTGTGCCAAATGTCATTAAATACTATACTTCCAATGCCATGCTTACAGTACATAGTACATGCCGGCGACCCATCCTGTGGTGCCGGATGGCTAAATTCCAAAGATTGTCTATCTCTGTGGAACAATGCCCTGAATCAGGTAGACAATTTCCCAGGCATATCAAATTATTGGTGTTCCCTGGATAATAATTGTGTCTGCAGATACAATGCGCCACATTCAAATTTTCAGGGTTGAATTAAGAGTCGGGTCACGACTTACCTGATCAAACCTAAGGAGGTCCGATTGGATTTCAAAGAATCTTACCTAACTAATCTTACCTCGTGTATGGTGATTTCGGCAAATCTGCCAGCCTCGATAAGTGGACCCTCGTCAAGATGCCATCTCAGACCACAAGCTAATCGTCCAGGGATCGGGTCATGCAGCGCTGCTGAGGTATCGCGTCTCGTTCAGTGGGGCCCCTTTTTGTCACACCGTCCGATCCCGGTCCGATAGCGTGTGTCAACCTTCAACAATCCGGCATCAATCTTGAGGGTCCCTATTCGGGCGCCAACTGTGAAAACAGAATAAAAAATATCGAGGCTGTGTACCCCAAAAGGAAATACACCAAACACGGGTTACAGAGGAACATTCAAAGTACTTTATTTTATACTGAATCCAGTTACGAAAACAGAGCAAAATCAAATAGCTACCGGCCCTCAGTACAACACAACGAACTCCAGCGTGGTTCAGTGTGTTCAGTGAGAGACGCTGTATATTAGAATGCATTGGCTTTTTATACACTTTGTGCGCATGATGTCCAGCCCCACTTCGGGTTAATATTCCACTTAATACATCACCGATCTAGGGTTCATGCCAACTCTCGAACAACCGCATATAACTGGTTTGCTTTTAAAACATGCATCAGCAAGCCTATTCAGCAACTGTGTAATCTGGGATTTTTCATGTTAGTCTTCTTAAACATTAATACAATGTGGTTAAACAAGTGTTCTATGTTTAGTATTTGAATACATTGTTTTTATAGTATACTCGTGGATTAGTTTCTTTACACGAGTAATCCCTTACACACAAGTCAACGAAGGACAAGGTCTCAGTTCACGACCTCAACAAGTGGCCTGCAGGCGAGTTACATATTAGCTATGTACAGAGGTCAAGACGGCCATGTTGTATTTTGGAATGACATCGTCCACCATTTTAACTCACAGGGTGACTTTTACAAAGCGAATCCTAAAATGGCAGATTGGCCTAATATGGCGGCTTACATTGATTTTAAGGTCAGGACCTTGCAACACGGATTCTTTCGCAAGCGACTTTCGAGCAGCTTGGCGTAGGCCAATATACATATATTTATTGCAATAGGAGGCACAATATAATTTCTCTTTTGACACATGGACAGTGTAACATTAGGGTTAGATAGATGAATTAATCTTTGATCTTGAAAATGATTTGCATTACAAATTAACAGATTATAATTTTCCATAATAGAATCTATTAAACGTACATATTTCTGTAGAAAATACATTGGCACATGAAATTTAGTTATGAACTCATCAAAAGTGAAGGTAGTACCCTGAATGAACAGCTGCTCCACATATTTAACACCAAGAGATAGTCATGATCTCCAACAAACAGTTTTCTTGTTAATCTTTATCAGGGGATTCATCCAAATATACTGCGATATAAACTCAGATCGTTTTTAATTTAACGAGAACAAGTATGATGGAAGGAACATAATACAAACATTAAAATTAGTACTAGTGAATCATTTGTTGTTATTTTTGATGTAGGGGCAGTCCATAAGAACATGGGGGAGACCATCACTCTCTCTATAATAAACCCATTGGGCACATTCAAATTGGTGGGAATAAACCACAACTCAGCTTGTCGTAGAACAAAGGACGAGTGATATTTTGTATAATCTGGGAAGCCAACTCCTCCTTCCATTCGGAACTTCTTGAGTTTACATAGTGAAATTCTCTGTTTCTTTTTTCCCCAGAGAAATTTGAGGATACAAGACTCTAATGATTTGAAGAAAGAGGCAGAGATATTAATAGGGAGCATATCTAAAGAAAAGAGTGTAATAGGTGAAATCATCATTTAAGTGTTTCAAGCCTACCCCAAGATGATAGGAACAGGGGGGACTATGTATTTGTGAATTCCTTCACCCTAGTTAGAATATTTGCTGTATTTTGTTCAATAATATTCTTGGTTGAGGGCGTTATATGAATAGCTAAGTGCTTAATACCGGCTCGGCACATCTCATTCCAGAACTTGAAATGTGGTATTTGGTGCAATGTATGTTAAGTGGTAGAATCTCTGATTTTTCTGCATTAAGCTTGTAATCTGATGCCAGGGAGAATTGTGTAATAATACGAGTCCGATGGTGTAGACAAGTGCCCATAATATTAAATAAAAGTAGAACATCATCTGCATAAGCAGCCGTTTTAATCTTAATACCTTTATATTGAATACCAAGTATGTTGTCATTCTGTCTTATTGCTTCTAGAAAGGGTTACAATGCAAGAATAAACAGAAGGGGAGAAAGAAGACAGCCCTGGCGACTATACCGATGGGGAGGAAAAAAGGGGGACATATGATTATTTATAAAAAGTGATGTTGTGGGATTAGAATATAGTACTTTGACCATAGACATGCATGTATAGGGAATTCCATGCCACATAAGAGCTTCGAACACGAAGTTCCATTCTGCCCTGTCAAAGGCTTTTTCAGCATCTAGTGTTATTGCCACATATGAATTAGGAGAATTTTGAATCATGTTAAGAAAGTTAATAAATAGTCAAATATTGGCTGAAGATGGTCTACCTTTGACATAGCGAACTTGGTCATTTTTAATTAAGTTTAGAAGGAAGGGGACAAGTCTATTAGCTAGGACTTTGGCATAAACCTTACAAACAGTTTTAATTAAAGATATTGGCCTATAGTTTCAAATAACTCACAGTCTTTGTTGAGTTTAGGAAAAACAATAAGCATTGCTTCAGAGAAAGATCCAGTGGCTTTTTCATGAGCAATAAAGGAGGTGTATAATTAATTAAGCGTAGTAACCAGTGTGTCCTTGCAGTGGGCAAAATAATCAATTGATAAACCATCTGGGCCTAGGGCTTTGCCTTTTTTAAGGTAATTAATAGCTCTATATGCTTCACTCAAGGATATGGGAGCATTTAATAATTGGAGATTGGAATTTAAATATGAGTTACTATGTATATGTTTAAAGAATTCAGTTTCATGGCTACTGCTGGGCAATTCTTCAGAGGAGTTTAACTTTTGATAAAAGTTTGAGAAGACTTGTAAAATATCCTTGTCATTCACCATTCTGTTGCCATCATGATCCTTAATGACAGTAATCTTTCCTTTATCCTTTTTTAATTTGAGATATGATGCTAAAGATTTGCCAGAGTTATTAGAAAACTGATAAATATTGGATTTATACTTTAAAAGATTGGCACATGAGTATTCTGTAACTAAGTTATTGTACTGTATTCTAAGTTTAATGATTTTTTGAAGAATAGAGGCGGAATTAGTCAAATATATTCTGATTGTAAGGATTTGATATGTTTAAGAATATCTTCTGTTTCTTTTTTGAGTTTTTTTGTTCTTTTTAGTGGCAGTATATGATATAATATGTCCTCATAATATTGCTTTGTAACAGTCCCAGTTATTATATATGGATGTATCAGCAGAGGAGTTTTCAGCAAAATATGCTGTTGATGTACACATTTCACAAATTGTTCATTTTTCAAGAGAGCTGAATTGAATCTCCATATGTTCTGTTGATGTATATTATGTGCATTGGATAGTTTGATTTGAACAGAGGCATGATCTGACAAGGTAATACCCTCTATTTTAGCATCTAATAAAGGGTTAGTCAAGGATTTGGATACAAAGATCATCAAATCTCGAAAAGGAGTTATGAGGAGGGGAGTAGAAGGTGTAATCCAAGTATGAGGGATGGGTGATACGCCATGCATCAATGGGGCCTAATTCAGAGACGAATTTAGCAAATTGTAAATGGGATTTAGTAGTTTTAAAACATACATTGGCCGTCTTATCAAGGAATGGGTCTATGATCTCATTAAAACTGCCACATACAATGAGGTTATTAGGATAGGATTTGAGAATATACTTTCTTAATTGAGTCCAGAAAGTAGGTTCAGCATTGGTGGGGCCATATGCATCTAAATAAAGTATTCTATGGAATCAATAAGGAGTTTAACCATTACCCATCTTCCTACATCGTCCTACTCTATAGATAAGACCTTGCATTGGAGATGTTTATTAATAAGAATGATAACTCCATTCTTCTTTCTGTCCGCTGCACTCGAAAAAAGACTTGACTAACCCATAAGCATTTCAATTTGTTAGCTTCCGCTTGTGAGCGGTGAGATTCTTGCAGGCATGCAATGGATGGTTTAGCTCTGTTGAGGTGTGAGGGGATTTTCTGCCGCTTGACAGGATTATGTAGCCTTTTGACATTCCATGTGGCTATTTTAAGTGTCCTGGATAATGGTGGCGGTAGTATAAACAAACTTGTAGTCAATTTTAATGCACTGGTAAGTTGAGACAAAAATTTGAAAGGAACACAAGGGAAAGGGAAGGACAAACAAAAAGAACATGGAATTTTGCAATGTCCATACAAACCAACTAGTGTAGAACAAAGTAGTGGTTAACTGCAAACAGTCACTCCATACCATGTCCAAGAGAAATCAATATGTAGTAGGGGTAGAGAACCAGATCAGGACGGGCCTACCCCGCCCCACATCCCAGCGAGAAGGTCATGTTATGGAAAACTTCTTGTGCACATATTCACTTCATATAGGTGGTGGTCTGGTGTGTCCATCTCGTCTCTTCTGTGGCTCTGGATAGAAGTGCGCAAGTCAATTGCATTCTGAAAGGTGAACATGTGAGCATTGAGAGTGACCTTTAGGGATGCTGGATGGATAATCCCATATCTGGCATTGAGTTGCCTCAGCTCTGGTTTAAACGCTAATAACTCTTTTCTCCTTGATGCAGTGGAATTGAAGGCATCCTGCGTTATACAGATTTTGGTGCCTTCCCATGTATCTTTTTCTGTTTTGCCTTGCCCATAATGAGTAGGACGTGCGTGTAGTCAAGTAAGGCGAAGATTAGAGTTCTCGGAGCATTCCATGATGGTATTATGGGTCCAACAATTTGGACTCTTTGGATATTACGTTGCAAGGATGTAGGAAGATCCAGAAGCAGAGGAAGTATGTGATATAGTAATTGAAAAGGCTTTTTTTTTTTCAATAGTCTCTGGAAGGCCAACAATTCATATATTGTTCCTTCTATTTCTATTTTCTAGATTTTCTGCTTGCTTCTGTATTGGAATAACTGTGTTTTCAAGCTATATCACCTTTCCTGCAATGTCTTCGGCATTGCTTACCCTTCTTTCCACTTCATTTATTCTTGATTCAAATGATGACCATTTGTCATCTAGCAATTGTAGTTTAGCTGTTGTAGCGTCCATAAAAGGTTTGAGTGATTTTATTTCATCCAGACTAGCTTGCATAACTTCGTCGTGGGAGAGTCACTTTTTTGACTTTTGGTAGCATTACCAGCAAACGTTGATGGCAAATCCTTGGAAAATCGTTTCTTTGAGGGCATACAGAAGCAGCATATGTAATGTTGGGTGTACACCAAGCTTCTACCTCAGGTTTAGTTAGTGATGAGAAAAGCATGCCTTTTAAAATTAAATTGAAGGGTGCCACTTGTTAAAATGAATTTTTCTTAAAATTCTTTTGCCATGAGCACATTCATACGCTTATCAAAGTGGTAAAGCCTTTTTCTGTAAAAGATTTCATACCTCTATGATCCAATAAGAACTTAATTTTCAGTATCCATGTTAGGAGTTATGAGCACCATTAAAATGAGGAAGCTGCATAAGCTAATTACACTTCAGGCATCCATACATGCAGAAAACCAAATTCCTACATTAAAACTTTAAGCAAAAGACATACAGTTCTCCTTCATGTATAAAAATTCAGAAAGCATGAGTCAAACTTCAACTAATATGTGCCAGAAGGAGTTTGTTTTCTACATTTGCTGTCAAAAATTATAACCAGCCTTAATATTGGGTAAATATATTTATATATGAAATATTCTGACAGGTGTATGCTTAGAATTACTTAATTATGATGTTGTACCTTTAATTTTAAAGGTGGGCCCTTGCATTTGCCAGAGTTCCTCCTCCGCGTCAGTCGGCCAGCTGACAGAACGTATCAGGTGTTTTCTTGCGCAACCTTGCTGCTTTAGGCCACGCCTCCGGAGATACGCAGCATGATTATTACTTCATCACAGGGAGAAGAAAAGACTTGGCGCGCCTTTCAATCCCGACCTGGAGACTTGATATAAAGAACCGGTATGCTTTCTATGGCTTCCTTTTCTTTGAAGACGTACATTTGTATAATTTATAAAAGCCCCGGGCAGGATCACAGAATCAGGCTACCGTTCTCATCGGGGCATGGCCACGACCAGAATTCCACTCTTTAACATCGTGGTGCTCACTTAAGAATGTAATCTTGTAGACCTGAACCAGATCTGCCACCCTGGCATGAAAGCATGTTTGGAAGATAACATGGCTCAATTTGTGGGGGCTTACTGCAGCTGGGGTCCAGAGTTCGGCGCTCACTACCCCTTTTTTAAAAAGAAATACATATACGTATACATTTACATGCATATGTATTTACTCCATTTCAAACAAAAGTGCACAAACAAAATGCAAAATTTGAAATAGCAGTCTATACAATCAGGTATTATGACGATACCATGAAGCATATAATGACAGAACACAGCATTGAAGAAAAGTAGATACACAACTACTCTTTACAGATACTAAGACTTTGAACTGCATTAATGTTTAGACAAGGAAAGCAGATGGTGCTAAATTTTCCACCCAGGCGCACAGAGACGTAGCCAGGATTGTTTAACAAGCGGGGCCTGAAGCTAATGTAGTTGGACCCACCACAATGACATTACCATCTGTAAATGTCCCCACAGTACCACCGAGTGGGCATTCACAGATCTTGGGTAGGCCTTTCCCACTGAAGCCCTACCCTGTCTACACCCTACAACCTGCACACCAGTCCTTCCTGCGCCCTGTCTCAGGCAGCTCACACTCAACAGGACAGGGCATACATGAACCCAAAGGTGTTGCTAGGTTTCTTAACGATCCGGGGCTACTCTAATGTCGTGACTGTCAGGACTCAGGGCTAGCAAGCCGTTTTGGTTGTAGTCCCTGAGCTTCTATCTGGTGCTAAAACAAAAAGACCTGGGACTATAGCCTCCCCAGCCCCCCCCTAGCGTCACTGCTGCATGAACCAACACACCCTGAGAAGGCCTCAGACCGGGCACCTGGATGCAGCACTGCTTGCGAGACCTGCAGGTGTACTTTGATGTTTGATTAAAGATTCCCTTTGGCTCTGGCTACCCCTGGGTAACTTGTAGTACTTGAACCACTCCTCCCGTTTTCTAGACTAGTAGGAGATCCCAGATAACAGGATTGAAATGCTCTGCCAGGGCTCTATATGGATCCACATTACAGGAGTAGGCGGGGCTACCCAAGGACGAGATTGATGGGTTCCAATAGCTGTGTGTGGACACCCAGTAGTGAAATATCAAAGAGAGTTTCAGGTCAAGATTAGAGGGACATGACAGAACTGTATGTGGGCCCCTTCAATGACAGAGATAGGGGTTCTACTCAGGGTTGGCCTAAGGGCAGGTCAGGCGGGCTACCGCCGGTGCGCCATAGCCCCTCAGGGCACCAGGTCGGGCAAGCCTTTCAAGGGCTACCCTGAGCTGGCGTAGTGAGAGAAGTGTCCTTTTGAAATTAAACACGCTCACGGGTGCATTTAACAACAATCGGGTGCTGGCACCCTATTGAGATAATTACCTACCACTGCGGTGCAAGGAGTGGGGCGGTAGCACCCGCTCCCGTGGACACCTTCTCCCACCACCAAAAATAAACATTTGGCGCCTCCAAACACCCCTCAAAGCCCCCCCCCATCCCGCAATTGTGCTCTGGAGGATAGATCAGGAGCAACCTGCTCGCCTTGATAGCAAGACGACGACACAGAGCAACATAGGTTCATGCCCCGGGTCCGCGATTAGAAACCGCTGGGTATTAAGCGCATTATAAATAACCTATCATATCACATCATATCATTGACCAGGGGCGTGGGGAGGGCAGGTATTCTTCTTTTTCTGCCCGGCGGGCTGCCTCCTCTAGGGCCGGCACTGTTTCTACTTGTGAGGATCAACGCGTGCTTTCAGAGCTGTGTGAGGCCTAGCACTATAATATCAAATAGTGCTGCAGGTCGGGACTTGTGTGATTTTGCAGAGCTGTATGTGCATCACAGACTTGTAATTGCAGTGGTTAGTGCAGGTCGGGGTTGGGGCGCTTCAACAGATCTGAGCGCGTGTAACACTCCTGGAATAGCAAGAGATATGGCAGGTTAAAATTGAGGGACATTAAGAGAGCTGTTGCCCTCCTATATTGAAACATCAGGGGGTAGTGCTGGTCAGATTGAGGTTCCTTCTAAGAGCTTTACACAGTATTCCTGAGGCAATCACCATTTTGCCAATTTTATATTTGTGTGCCCCAAAATAAATACATAGATCCAGATCTTTCTTCCTTTCTCCCTTCCTTCCACCATCTCCTTTATTTCTTTCGTCTGCCCCGCTCATCTCGCTTTTCCTTGTATTTCTGCCTTTGTTCTTTTTCAACTTTTGAATCTCTTTTTCCTTTCTTCCTCCCATACCTCAGCTGTCTCTCAAGCGATCACCCCTGCATCCAGGACCTGCAAGGCTGGTAATGGCACACCAGCCGAAGTCTAAGGTAGGTCAGATCGCATTGAAGGAGAGGGACTCGATGATTGCTCAGGGCCCTATAAGCCCACAACAAAAGAAGTTGGGCTTTGTACATATTACTTGTGCCCAATCCTATGTAAAAAAGAAAAAAAAAAGTTGTCTACCACCATGGGAATGAGAAAGAGGACTATGTCACCTTTTCTATTTTTATGGTGGCACGTGGATAGCAAGGTAGCATGGCAGCGAGGAGAATGAGGCCCTGATGCCAGCAAGCAAGGCAATGGTGACCTCTCGAGTGGTGGGTGGGGGGTTTAGGTAGCTGTGAGAAAGCAGGTGGTTACTGACTGATTTCGCTCCCTTATATACCCACCAAATTATCCAAGGGCAGTCCCCCGGGTTCTAATTTCCTTTTACATCCTATTTTAATTCCTTAGCACTTTCCTTTTCCAATTCCTCGTTGATTTTATTTTCCACTTTCTTTCTTCTCTTTTCCTTAGCTTCTCTCACTTCTTTCATTTTGTTTTGTAATCTTATGATTTCTAACTTCCATCCTCTGTCTTTATCTCTGTCTCTGTTTCTCCCTCTCACTCAGTCACCCACTTCCACCATCCTGGTTGTGTGAGCTTCTGACTAGGTGCCTCCATTAATTGAACGACAAAAACACAGCAAGTTCTTAAAGAGAGCTGAAAAGGTGCCTTGCAAGTATTGATATTTCCTCTGGTTTGTCTGCCTGCTTCACCTAGACTGCATGCCCTTGTTAAATGTCTTCATGGTACTAGTCAGAGTGCTGCCTCTAATCACAGAGCAGAAATAGACCCCCGCCCCTCCCCGCCCCCTATGCTACATCCCCTTTCGTTCGTGAGTGACTCAACTGTGCCCAGGCTGGGCTTGCCAGCATCCCATTCCTTGGCAGGGAATTCCGTATAATCTTCCCCATCTATGGATTATGCCATATGGCCCAGCGTTTGGGCTCCATATGGGGAAGTTGGCTTTGCCAAGCTTGAGCAGCCAAGAGCCAGCAGACGGGTTCCAAAAGCCTCTGGTGGGCGCCACAGCGACACATGTCACAAAGCAACACATCCGAGTCGCGGGAGAGACTCCAGCACCAAGGTGTTGGCCATATGTGAGTACATCTTGTCGACACGGCCCGCCCCTGGCTTTTCCTCAAATGTTGATAAAAACGTCCTGTCCAAATGCTTGAAGATCCATTTCCTGCACCCCTTCTGCCCGCCTACCTAGCCTTTTATAAGTGCTGCTCTTGAGTCAGTGCAACAGAAAATGGTCCCGGACACCAAGAAAAATAACCTCTCCATCTTGAATTGTGATGTGCATGACACACTGACCTTGTAACTCGCAAGAAGGGGACCTATTAGTTTGCACTGAAATGCAACATGTTCGGTCACATGCGATGTTCATCATTTGCAATACAAAGTGCAACACAGGTGTACAAGCAGGCAACACCGACTTTGCATGCCTTGCCTTTACACGTCATAGCAAACACTGTCTAAACGCTGTCTGACATTTATGCATGGCAGGCAGCATTTACAATGAATTAGGAATTCCACCTGCATTTAGCAGGTGTAGATAGCAGTCAGATTCCACAGGCATCTAATGCATTAGCAGTAACATGAACTTTGCAATATGGTGGTAATGCAGACAGATTCCGATGGAGGAGGTTAAGAGCGGCCGAAGAGGTCATTCCACTCCATGCACCCGCGCCAACATACATATCAATGGACACATGCACGGAACACAGTGTTATGCTCGTCTTTACACACGCTTTTTACACTATGCCATGACGAAAATCACACCCGGGTAGTAGGAGCAGACCTTTGAAAAAATAGTAGTAGCACATTGTTAATTTCAAAACACAATGGGGCAATAATCCAATTTTACACAGGGAGATCTCTATCAAAAACGTGTTCGGAGTTAATGCAGAAAATGGGACATGTTTAAGGAGTGGGCCAGTCTCATTGGTCAATATTAGATAGAATTCAAGTACGCACTTTACAACAGAGGGGTACAAAGGGCGGCTCGCCCTCTAGTAATTTTTTGGAAAGACTTCGAATTCTTACATTTTCAAAGCAGATTATCAGTAACATGGGTGAACAGTGGAAAATAATTAAAGATCATTTTAAAAGGTACCTTGCGCCCTCCCAAAGGAATGTTTGTGATAAAGGGTGCATTTTATATTGAACCGGGACATTAGAATAGGTCACAAGTCATTAGAACAGTGAGCTAGAGACGGGTGGCCCCTTAAATTAACATATGGGTACTAAGAAAGTGGGCTGTTTATAAGCAAATGCAGAATGGAGAGTCATAAAGCATGTTCCCATTGTCACACGCTGCAATTGCCCCATGTCCTTGACACCACACTATGTCATGTTATGCCATTTTCAGAGCACTCGTCTGACACTGGCATGCACACATAGCTCTTCGGGCAGTTTGCCACTGGCATGCACTCATAGCTCTTCGGGCAGTTTGCCACTGGCATGCACTCATAGCTCTTCGGGCAGCTTGCCACTGGCATGCACTCATAGCGCTTCGGGCACTTTACCACTGGCATAAACTCATAGAGCTTCAAGCAGTTTGCCACTGGCATGCACTCATAGCTCCTCGGGCAGTTTGCCACTAGCATGCGCTCATAGCGCTTCGGACAGTTTAGGTGTGCAATTGTGCACTGTTCTGGGTTTCCAGAGGGCAGCAGTCGAACATTATATAGCAAACGGCATTGAGGCAGAGCAGCAAACGTGTGGCACATTTACAATTCACCAATATTAATTAACATAACATTGCATGCAGGTTAGTATAAGAAAAAGGCAGAACTTGCCAAACTATTATTTGTGGTACCTGTATCCTGTAAATGCTCCAGTTTCAATATGCCTGCTTGCAGTTTGGTGCACCGTTGACTATGGCAGCGGCGATTGTATGACGCATGACTGGTCACACTGTAAGGCTGAAGTCAAAACGGAGGCTCTGGCCAATTGAATACACACTGTAAATCCTGAGTGTGAGCCATGGCATTGCGGATTCAGGCATAGTATGGCATAGCCCATCAGCTCATAACAAGGCATGACAATATGACACATCAAGACACATCAAGTGAGTAGTACGGGCATAGGGGTCAGGTTTCTATAAGCCTTTCTGATCTCTGTGGGATTCCTGACATGCATGCTGTACAGTCATAGCAGGGGCTCTGTACAAAAGGCCCCTATACTCATGCCTACTGATCCATGGAGGTCATGCCTGAACCTCAACGTGACATCAGTTTTGTTCTCCGGAGTCACTGCTGAGGCTCTGACATGTGGATGGATTATATTACAGCTCACTACAAGTGCGGCAACGTGGGTTATAGCGGCAGGAAATCCATTACCGCTGCAATTCCGTCACATTACCGCACCGCCATACTACGAGTTTGGACGTGAAGTGGATGACTTATGTCCAGCAAAAAGCCCCCCACCCCTCCCCAATGTGCAAAAATCTACAGAATTACTGCAGCAGAATTACCACCGGAGGTAACTCGGTTGAGATCCCCATGGAGTCCTACGGACTCCAAAAGTGTGGACTTACACTGCCCTACCGCAATTTGTAATCTTGCAGTAAATCCGCATGACCAAGTGGTGGTAACGATGATCGAGTTTGGTGGTAATTTGTTGGATTTACCACCACATTACCACCAAACATGTAATGAGGCCTATGTCTCTGCTTTTAATGAGATTTGCAGCCCTTCCCTTGCATGCAAGCTTAACAGTTATGCATTGGCTGGTGTTTAAACATAGCAAGAGTTCTGACGATTTCTAACTTGGAAATTTCCAACTATAGTTTTACAGAAGTGGTAACTGACAGGTCGTGCACTTGTAACTCATCTTTCCTTTGTTGTAATCAGCTATTCTGTGTTGTGTAATAAAGGTGCCCCCTGTATAGCAGCTACTCAAGCCGCCTGTATAGCGGCCACTCAATTGAAATGAAAATATTTTACACATTTTACATGTGTGCAGGGTGCACTGAGTTCCCTTTTTCTTGTCTCCAGTTTTGCCATATTTACGCTAATGTGTCAATACCCTTTCACTCTCCCTGCAAAGTGTGCACTGTATATTTGTTTATTTCTCCAGGACTTGGCTGGACCGCCAGTCAGTGAGGAGCACTCTCCTTTCAGTAAAATAAATACTCAGTCCAGTACTTCGAATTCCATAAACATTTCTTCTTTATTTGATCATAACAGATTGCGCATCATAGCTCCATGACATATAGCTGCCATCAATCCTGGCTCTCCCAAACAAAAACAGGTGACGCGTTTTGCGGCACCACTTGCCACTTGATCACAACTGTATATTTGTTTTTTCATGTTTCCTTTGCCCACTAGGCCCTCAGACTCGCTCTTTGAATTCCACCTTCTTTCAGTATGTTTTGTTTACCTGCACTCACCCTTTAATTCATGTTCTTTTTTCAAATACTGATTGTCATATGCCATCTTCAACTCGTGTTCACTTTTTAATGTGTCTGTACTTTGGACCTAAGTAGCTTGTGGTGGGTGGTGTGATGTCCAGCCTGACCCTGCACATGGTCAAGGCATGTGTGTCCTTGCCATGGCATTATATGGCCTTCACACTTGTGCCATGTATGATCATTTCCCGACGTGTGCCCATTCGCAAGTCTTGTCTATGTGATTGTGTAAGGATGTATAAGTACACCCACAAGCATATTAAGTATGCAGTGCTGTGACAGGGGCAGTGTGTCCACTCCATCAATGATGTGGACGTCAGGTCGTGCAGCTCCTGAAAGTGTATTGATAGGTGTGGAGGTGTTCTGCCAATGCATAGGTAGATACATTGAGTGCATCTTGCAGCACATCAAATCCTGGATGAGACAGTATGTGCTGCACAAGCACATTTCCACGTGGATGAGTAAAGTGCATGGCATTCCTGGAGAGTGGGTAAGGGGGGTGGACAGGAGGGTGTTAGGTGCCATGCATTTCTATATGCAGCTGCCATGGTCTGCCTGCATTCATGTACAGCACAATGACCTTCCACTTCCGGCTATGTTGATAAGGTGAATGGGCTCTTATTTTCTGCAACCTTGTGGGTTGAAAGGCTCATCTGCAAAAGTGAAGGGCACACTGTTTATTGCATCCTACCTCAACTGATTAGTGGGGAAGTAGTCGAATAGTGGGTACCTTATTAAAATGTGTGCAGGGCATGAGTCCTACGGCAGATGACTATGCATATAGGTGCTATATTCTGTCCTGCCAGTATTTTACAGAGAAGGGGTCTGGAAGGGGTTCCTTGAATATCCAGCTGCTCATCAGGATACTATCGGACTGCAGGTGGGACCATTGCGTTTCTGCGCCTACCCGTGTGCACCAAAATGAACAACTGTTTGAAATGTGAGCCCTTGCATGAGCATTTCCCTATATGAGTTGCACGGTCGGCGTAGGACCCGTGATCAGGGAAAGGATGTCCACCCAAGTCTATTCTTCGGGACCTCTGCATCTGATGTACAGACAGTTCTTTACTAGCATGGCTCCATGTATGTGTGTTGCTGCAAGCTGTGGAAAGGGATGGTGTCTCACATCCCATATTGGGGTTTCAGTCTGCCTTCCCTCTCCTTGTCCCTAGATACATTGTTGCTGTTTGACAAAGATGTGGAATATTTGTCCCCGAAATTGGATTTTACCAGGAAGTGATGGCCATTCACCTGCCATTCGTAGGTTCACTATTGATCATGCACAGTGACATGTCCAGACTGGTTGCCTGCATGCATCGCTATGCAAGGTGTCTGATACACTCATGCTACCCCTGTGATGCTATCTGTGTAATGTGTAATAAAGTGTACAATCGCCCCAGGCACCATGGACATGTCTGCATGCCGTACATGGTGATAGCTGCTCATCCTGGTGCGCTAGCGTTATTATGGAAATGTGCTGCTTCTCTCACTTTCATGCTGTGTGGCTCTGCAGGGGTGGTGTGTACAAGGTCCATTGTGGGGAGGTGTGACATTCCTTGGAGGAAATGCAGTGGTCATGTTTTATTATTCTAGTAACTCTTTTGTGGTGCTCTCCGAAGGGTCAATTGTGGCGGTGTCGTACGTCAGGTAATTATGATTCAGTCATGTTTACATGTGCACAGGGTTATACTTTGGCTGTCATGTTGGGCTGATGGATGAAAGAGGCTCACATTTAGGGAGAGATGTTGTCTGCAGTGGGTGGGTTTGGTCTGAGCATACTGGAGTTGGTGGCACTGTGTGTGTTGTACCTTTCATGTGTGTCAACATTGTTCCACATAGTGAACTCTCCCTTTAATGTGTCATACCAGGCAGTCCTGGTATGCAGTGTGCATCAGCGTTTCCATGTTTTCACCGGCACACACTCTCAGAGCACTCAATTCCAGCAACGTTGTGGGGGCATCGTGAGATGATTAACATGTGTGTTTGTAGGCATTGTCATTTTCTGACCTACTGCTTGAGGTAGACTGCTGTTACAGGGCATTTTGTCATCAGTAAATCCCCAGGACACTTGACTTTACGGTGTCCTATCCAGCCTGACGATGGTCCTGTTGGTGTGTCAAGTAGTGCTGACCCACACTCTGCATTGTTGTCGATGGTGTTGTACCCCATTGTGTGTGAGGTTGAGGACATCTACTGGATGAAACAGGTTCACAAGTGTCACGTCACGATGTGTAACTTCCTTGTAATTTCCCTTTGGGTTCCTCACTTGGCTCACACATGGCCAGCCCCGTAATGCTGCAGTGCAGAGGTGACGATGATGTTTATGGCTTCAAGCTTTGTACTTGGGGGGGACCCGTGCATGTCGTTCTATACTGGTGTCCTTTCATCAGGCCAGTGTCCATCGTGTGTTCATTGCAAAGTCCTGCCACTCCCAGTTTTCCTGATGTACAATGGGCAGTTTGGGGTGTTAGGATGTTCGATTTGGTAGTTCCATGGGGGCGCTTTGTGGCTCCTCCTCCTATTGTACACGTTTCCCAGTCTGTTCTGATCCCATGCAGTGTGTGGCAATTGTTGACAGTTGTGTATGTGGCGTATTTGTTGGTAAGGTCCAGCCCATGTGTTACGACACCACAACAATGCAAATTATTAATGCGTATTGCCCCTATGTGCACTTTCAGTAGTGTTCCATTCAAACTCTGCACATGCCGGGCACGTGCCTTGTGAGTGAGCGAGGTGTAGTCCTTTCCAGCTTACTGCTGACAGGAGATTTGCGGATGTTCCTCCGGTGGATGACATAATCTCAACATAACTACCGGCATGTCAGGACAGCCAATGTTGTTGATTTGTCTGACTGTCAGCGTGAAGTCTTTGTTACAGCGCTGGTGAGTATTTGTAAACTGTTAGATTGCAGTGTCATGAGTCACACAATATTGCTCTTTGTTGTGTGCATGTTTCCTATGTGTTGGCACGGCCCCCTTGTGTGCTCCCATGGGTGCCTCAGGCAGGTGACTGTGTACAGGCTGTGCCTGGAACTTGTCATCCGTTCATCATGGATACTTTCTTATGTGTGGTCACTGTTGCTCTCAGGCTGAAAGCGTGATCATGTAAAGAAGCTGTTGACCAGCCGCTCCCTCACTCATGTTTCTGTTGCACTGGGCTCCCAGCAGGTCAGTGGGCCAGCTTGTGGCTTCTGGCCTAAGGTCAGGTGGCAGTTTGGGATTACTTCTTTGCGCACTGCGATGTTAGAAAGCAATATGCATGTATGATGTTGCATATGACCTGTGGCCTGTACAGAAGTGCCCCACCCAGTGATCTAGGCATGCAAATCATGACTTAAGGAGGCCTATGAACAGCTCAATTATGCCTCTGCTGGCTGTGTGTGCCGTATTGTACCTCTCCTGTTGCCTATTCGCTGCCTGCCTGTAGGGCGTCATGAAGTAGGGTCACAATTCGTAACCACAATCACATGCATGAAGAAGGACATGAATGTTGTCAGTTTATGTTGTGTGTTCATTCGTGGGTGGTCTTGGATGGGTGGGAATTACCTTAGTGTTACATCAATGATGTTGTGCATATGTTGCTATACTCATTTGTCTGTGTGCCCATGGGTGGATGTGAGCATGTGTGTGTGTGTTGAGACGTGTTGAGTGATTCGGTACTTAACTTGCTGCCAAATGTCCATGTAGTGGCCTGCTTCCACTGCTCAAACAACACACAAGCTGAAGCAACTGAAGATGTGGCTGTTGTGGACGGAGCCTGGGAATTTGGCATACACACCCACGAAGAGGCTTCTGGCATAACATATCAGTTGTTTGTTGATGGAGTGCCAGCGGAGACACTTCTGGAACATGTACACATTGGCCTAGGGAGGGTATAGCGCAACATGGGTGCAGTCAATGGCATCGAAGACCCTGGAAAATTGATGCACTATGTATATTTTCCGTGCCACCTGTCTTTCTTCCTCCTGGGTTGAAGACATGTGGAAATTGAGCCAACTGTGTGATACAATGCATGTCACTACCTGGTGCAGGATGCGTGAATGCGTGGCATGGGATATGCCTGCAGTGATGCGACTGGCCCTCTGGAAGGAGCTGCTGGTGAAGAAATGCAGGGCAGCCAGGATCTTTACATGCGCCCCGATAGCACGTGACTGCTCAGTGGTGGGGTGCAAATCAGCCTCCCGCTCCTGCAATATGTCCATGATGACATGCAGCGGGAAGTGATACTTTCTGTAAACCTCTGTGTTGTCCATGCCGAAGAGACACACCCTTGTGCAGAAAACCCACTCCCTCTTTCTCTTTCTCTTTGGATGGGATGCAGCAGCGGGATGTGGGGCAGCATCGTAACATCCCGCCACATAGAGCACTATGGCTAAGTCGCAGGGGTACATTTCTTGTGGAGGAGTCGTGGAGTAGTGCAGTGTGCCTTTATGAGGTGATGTGTTGCGTCATGATGTGCATTCTGGTATTCATCATCGCTGTATGGGTTGAGTTGTTAGTAGGCGTGTGTGATGGTCTGCAGCTGTGCTTGTGTGGTGTTCAGGTGTTATTAATTTGGTGCCGTTATATTTTTGTTTCGCATGGGGGTGTTGGTCATTTTTCAGGGTGGTTGTATTTGTTCCACGTATTTTGTAGCAGTATGTTTGGTTGATGTGTTGCGGGACGTGTACTTGCTTTTAGGAGTCTATGCTGCTCTTGCTTTTCTTATTGAGGATTATGATGTTTGTGTTTAATTGTATGGGATTGCGTTGGATGAGTTACGTGTTTGTATGCATTTTATTTGTGTACGAGGATTCGGATCATCATTAGTTACACACAGACATACATTATTTTTCTTGACTTCTGACTTTCTGTGTTTTTTTTTTTCATAAGTCCTTTTCATAAATAGGTGTAAGTTACCGCAATGGAAGTTACGACTCATTATAGGCATACGTTGGATTTATAACACGTATCTTCCTTAGTACATTAGGGCCATATAAGTAAAGGCAAAAAAAAGGTGTTGCAGGGCCCGACTCTGAGTCCCAGCTGCAATCAAGTGAACTGAAAAAAACTTTGAAATACAGTGTATGTGGGAAGTGATGACCATCTTAAATTGGTGTCCTCCATGATGCCATTTTATATGTCACAATGCGGGATGCTGATTTAAGATGGTCATCACTTCCCACATCCACTTAATTTGAAGGGTTTTGTTGCATTAACTGATCACATTAGCTCTCTCTTAACTAACGTTTTTTCACTTATTTTCAAATGTTTTGTATACCTATTCCTGCAGTAATTTCCCGAGGAAATGATTTCCATTCTCTGCAGTAGAGTAGTGTTGTGCTGATTCCCCTGAAAATGGAAAGAATTGCAGAAGAAATCGCCGGTGATACTCTGGCAACCCGAAAAATGCTTGAAAATTAGAAATCCCTCCCCGTTCTCACAGGAATCATAATGTGCCATCTCCTCTTTTCCTGGTCTCCACACTCCCATCAATTGCCTTTTCCCTCCCTAATCCTCTCCCATCACCCAGGATCATGTGATGCAGTCTCTTTTCCAGACTGCTGCACAGTAATCTTGCAGGACTCCCCCAATAGTCCAAAAATGGTCTACCCGTAACTGGCTCCCCAGGCCATCCCGACTCCCCAGCTTCACATGGTGTCCTCTTTCCCCCTCCCCACCTCTAGCCTAATGTGATTGCATCATTTTTCCACCTCCAAATAGGTTTTTGGGCACTTTTAATTTTTGACTTCCTCCAATATTACCATGGGAATGCTTCGGATGGAGCAAAAAAATTGCCTGTTTTTAATTTTTGAAAAGTATCTCTGCTGCAAAGCACCATGGAAAATACATAGAACTTTTTGGGAGAAAGGGGCACTCCCTACTCCATCAAATATTTAAAAGATTACTAGACAGATTAACCTAAAGCCAGTCAAGGAAATTAAGTCAACACTGTGTGCTCATGCCTTTTCTTATGTGGCCCAAATCTGCCCAATGGTTTTCACGCTATGGCTGTTCAGACATGTCACCTTTTTTCTATGGAAAAATGATGGGAGCAGGATGAATACTGTGTGTTTCTGTTTTCTTAATAACCTTTTCATTTTTTAACAACTCTTTCCCAAAATGTCTTGGGAGACCCTGTGAAAACATTTTTTTGGGACAATTTCATACAAATCCATTCTGCGATCAAACTGAAAGAACAAAGAAATATCAAGGCTGAGTACCACAAATGAAATACACCAATCATGGGCTGAAAAGATATCTTTTATTACTGTACAGTTTACAAAGCAAAGCAGATAGCTATCTGGCTCCCAACACCTCGCAGTGTGTACCAGCAGACACAGTGAAGAGTGAGAGGTCCTGTACATCTAAACACAGACATATTTATACAATTTCCACAAAATTGTCCAGCCCCTCTCCAAAGTAATCATTCAAAGGCTAGAGTTTGTACCTAGTTAACATGACAGGTGTTACAATATTATACAAGGATTACAAGAGCTTGCATGTCCATGAAGTACAATGGCTCTGTTAATTCTTGAAACCTCGGTAAGCTTAGTTCAAGAGTCTCTACAATGTAGTTCAGCTAAAGCATTCGCTCAAGGTTTGTTCTTCACTGTTTCAATGTTTATACAAGGATGAGGCTTGTGAACACAGACAACACTTGAATGGCAGTTTGTATGAAGCACAAGGTTTCTTTGCCCAGTAAAAACAGTCCGCTCTCGGACAACCTAAACATTAACCGAACTCAAAGGTCTTTCAGTTTGACTGCAAGTCGAAAACACAGTACACCATTTTAGGACACGAAACATGAGTTAAAATCAAAATGGCGGATGAGACTTAAAATGGCGGCGAAGTTGAACCAAAATCGGAACTATGCAGACGTGGTTTTCCTTTGTAACGTGAATGGGTTTAGGCCAATATTTGTAATAAGGAGGCACTACATAATTACGGTTTAACAAACACTCCTTTTGGCCTAAGCCAAGAGCATTACTAAAACATTCGCTTTACTCGAAACCCCAGGTTTCAATGTCTGTACATCCTGAATCACATTCTTCAGAAATATCAATCGCCATTAGATCCTTGACAGTAATATCCTTCATTACAAAAACATCAGTCATCTTCTCGGCTGCATGTATTTTTGGCCCTAACATACCTACAGTTTTCGCACAACATCCCCCTATCATCGAACATATGGCAGGAAGGTATTGTATGCAACAACAACAGAACAATAGAATACCATGGATTACCACGAAGGCCGAGAAGAGTTTCCATCCCCAAGACCGTAAAAAGTCCCAGAACCAAGCACTAATATCCCAATTTCCCTCGGGAACATGTACTTCTGTACTTAGGACATGCAGATTTTGTATTGCCTTGAATATGGTAGGGAAGGAGTCTGGTACAAAAACACAACAGGCAGATTCCACCAATTTACATACTCCAGAACGCTCAGCCAGGATGACGTCTAACACCATCCGGTTCTGTAGAGCCACTAATCTAATTGCTTTCTGTTCTAACGTCATATTGTATAGTATATCGGTGGTCCGGTTGATGGTTTTCTCCAATACTCTTGCCAGTCTCCTAATATCCTCGGAATTCATGTCCCCAAAATGATAGAAAGGATTTTGCTACATCACCCATGACCTGCAAAGGAGTATCACCGTTCTCGTCCTGCCTAGGACGAGCTCTAGCAACCTCAGAGGTGCTAGCTACAAATACCCCTGGTAGCAAGATACCCAAATGACAAGTACCCTGCCAATCTCTTTGGTAGCCAAGGATAAGCTTCATTACCACAGATGAAATAAACAGGATCACCTACATAAAAAGGTCTGTCCTCACTAGTCATATTCGCAATATTGGCACAACCCTCAAAAGTAACCATTGACTGAGAACCATCCGTTTGTATGCAGAAGGAAACAGAGAAAAGGTTATGATTGATAGTGTAAGAAGGAGGCATGGCATCCTGTTTGCCTACAGGAGCCATCTTGAAAGAGATTAACGATTGGAAAGGTCTAGAAAGTCTATCGGAAGGCCTAAAAAAAGCAACATTGAGCTTGCAAAAAGGAAACATCCCAGAGGCGTCAGGACTCGTCTTCCAAACTCATTCAAATTAGTCCCATCGAAGTTCCCAGAGATGCTATCATTCCAGCGACCAAAGAATAGTGCCCTCAGATAGGCGTAGCATGCAGTAGTCAAAGGAAGGGGATGAATATACCAGCACAATCCTTTTTCCCCGTGGCAAATGCGATAATATCCAGCAATTAGTTCTATTCAAAATCGCATGGGTCACATGGGTTGCGTTCATTATTAATAAAAGTGTATTGTTATGGTTACTCTGTCTGTGTTGGGACTCCATAGAAGATAGAGTGTGCAGATGCACGAAAGGAGAAGACATACTGGGAACACTTTCAGTGGGTATCAAAATCTCAAGTAGACGCACCCCCTCAATGTACCAAAACCCAAGTGCTATCACAACTGTTAGACCAGTTAACATAATTACAAGAAAACAGTGAGTCCTCAAGGACCATGAGTTTTTATGTCCAATGTCTTTTTTAGCCACACAATCGATCGGTTGCTTCGTACGAGTAGGATTAGTGACAGGCATTGTTCCTCAAAGTTCGTTGCGGAAAGTCTCTGCAACAGACTCCTTAAGTTTGTTCATTGGTGATCTCCTGACCACGTGATTTATCTTGATTGAAGATAGCTTTTCCGGTCACGGCCACTTACTTTTGTTTCAGTGAGAGAGTGGCAAGGGTCTAGCTCAACAGTCGTTTCTTGTAGGCAGAGCCGTGCTGTGCTGTAAGTCTTGTGCCGTGGATGCAGATCGTACCTCAAGACTCTAAGTGTCAGTGCTTTCTGATGGAAGTGGTGAAACAGAAGCAAGATTGGTCAAGGGCGCAGAAAGATCTGAAGGCGAATTCAAAGGCCAAGTAGGACCTGGGAGCAGCAGTCTCCCAAGGCCCCACAGGCTCAAGAAGAATCTCCAAGACACCCTTGGTGTTGTTCAAAGCAAGCTTATTGCAAGAAGCAGAACCAACAGTTTCCTTATTCTCTTCTTCGTCGAGTGGCAGCGGGAAAGGTATTTTCTTGTTGTGCGTCGCGTGGATCCAGTGTCGTATTCCTTCTACTCATACAGCAGTCTGTGTGGCCAACAGGACCTGAAATGGTCCTCTCCAGTGCGGTGCAAGGCTGGATGCTCTTTCAAAGGCTTTTAACAGCACCCAGTCTCCAGGTCGAAGTCGATGACCTGGCACCTTGTACTTTACTGGGAGGGCTTCTTGCACCTGTTGATAAATTAAATACAAGTTTTGAGTTAACTGGTCACAGTTTGAGCAAGGAGCAAATGCTCCACATCTTTCAATTTCTTGGGCTTAGGCAGATTCCAAATGTTAGCTGGTCTCCCCACTACGATTTTGTAGGGGGAGAGTCCAGTTCTAGTCTGTGGGGTTGTCCGCATGGACAGTAGAGCTACCGGCAAGGCATCTGGCCATTTCAAGTTACTTCAGCGCAGACGTTTGTTAGCTTGTTCTTCAGGATACCATTATGGCGTTCTACAAGTCCGGCACTCTGAGCGTGTCTAGCCGAATGGAACCATTTATCGATCTGCAATCCCGTGCATACTTGCAGGATAACAGCAGTGATAAAATGTGGATCATTATCGGACCAGATGACCCTTGGTAAACCAAACTTAGGAAAATATTCCTTAAGCATGATTTTCGCCGTTGTCATTGCTGTGGCATCTTTCACAGGGAAGGCTGCAACCCACTTTCTAAAGGCACACATGACTACGAGAACGTATTCGTAATTTTGGCAGTGTTCCATTTTGATAAAATTGAGGTGTATAACCTTGAAGGGCATAGAGGGGGGACCAAAACTACCCCTCGTTGTCGATGTACCCTTCCCCACATTAGCTGCAAGCATACCATACAGTTTTGGACCAAGCGCTCAGCAGTCTTTGAAATATTTACATTTATCCAAACAGGTCCTGGCAATTTATAGATTTTTCTAGCACATATGTGAGTAGGACCATGAGCCATAGTAACCATAGCGGTGACATATGCATCGGATAACATCCATTTCTTGCTCACATTGTCTACCCAACAACCTTCCTCGTCCAAACTTGCCAAACACTCGGACCAGTGTTTAAGTTCTTCTAAAGTGGCATCAGCTTGAATATCCTTTATCGAATCAATCCCTTCATCTATTGCAGAGAATTTGTAGCTTCCTTCACTATATACATTTCTGAACGTAAATCAGTGGCGTCTGTTTAGCTATCCTGTCAGCAAAAGCGTTTCCTCTACCTACATCGTCTGTTAATTTCTGATGTGTGGCACACTTTATGATTGCTAGTTGAATAGGAAGTGCAAGTTCAATAGAGTCCTCCAGATGGACTTGAGCAGTATTGTTTTAGAAAGTGCTGTTTATAGCTGAACCAATCATAGAAGGAGAGCCCATACACGATTGCGCAAACTATGAAGAGTTTTATGATGAAATCCCTAGAGTAAAGGAGAATGCACTAGCAGGTGAAGAGATTGTTTTTATGAAGGGTCTTTGAGAATCGCCAAAATGATGGACAAAATACACAGGTGTCGCTGTGGTAAAGCACAGGCCAATGGGGAATTTCTAGAAAGTAGATTGATGTGAGATATACAGTTTTATTCAAATGCGCCAACCTTTTTAGGTAAATTGAGTGCAGTGAGTATTCGAGTTATGAATTGAATTAACATATTTTCAAAAAGGAAATGAACAAAAATAGAACAAAAGTAGAAAAGAGAGGTCTTCAATACAATGCTGCTGTTCTGTAATGCTGTTTATTTTAAGTTTCACATGTTATCTTCACATGTATAATTCCATTATCCAAGTGTTCATTCCACACTTGGTAACTCAATATGCAGAAAAGTTCTCAAATTGTAATATCTGTTTTTCTAGTTTTTAGTTTCCACGTACTCTCACTCTCGACACGTGTTTCCCCATTGCTTTAAACAATGGTTCTTCAGGAGAGCATATCCTAGTCAAATTAACATCTTTATTAGAAAAAAAACGAGAATAAGAAAGAAAAGGCCAATTATAACTAATAAGTTGGCTTTTTAGTCTTAACAAGATGTATAGTGTTTTCGTTACTCACCCTATATAGATCCTTCATAAAACCCTTTTAAAGGTATATTCACTTTTTCCAGGTTTGTTTTATTTTTCAATCAATTAATTTCCTTCACCGTAAGGTTTTTAGTAATATTCTGCAATATTCACCTCTCTGCTGAAAATTCTTAGCACGTTCTGTGGGTAAAGAGAAGGCTTACTTACATGGTGTAAAGTTTAGCTAACTAACATGCTATTTAAAAATGGCTTTGGAATAAATTTCTCCTTTAAATACATCCTTCCTGGGGAATTTCAGCTGCTCGTTAGTACTCGATTGCCTTGCCACTATTCAGCTCAGGCTGCAGAATTATTGGCATTAATACTCGCGATCGAGAATCATGCAGACCAGGAAGTAATATTTTACAATGACTCCGTCTATGTGACGTCGACGGTACACGCAGGATTAGCGTGCTGGAAAAAGAGGGGTTACCTCCAAGCGGACGGCACGCCAGTGCAGCACGCAGCCTTATTGGTCAGGCTTATTAAGGCACATCAACTCCCAGTAGGCATAGCAGTTGTTAAATGTACAGCTCACACGAAAGTGACAGATTTTATCTCACATGGAAATCAAGCAGCAGATGCTGAAGCCAAGCGCATAGCAAATACAGATGTAGGAATGATGAACGTTGAAACATGTGACGTGAATAAAAGAATGAATGTAATGATGACTGTAGTTGAAGGATATAATCATATGTCCAAAACACAGATAATGGAACTCCAAGGGTAGGCACCTCAAGAGGAAAAGAATTTATGGAGGTGAAGGGAGTGTTCTTTAAACCCCTCTGAAACATTGTGGTGACAAGGCAGCACTGGTCAACCAGTGATGCCTATAGCCTTATTAAGGGTGGCGCTGGAACAGCTACGCTACCCTGCACATACAACTAGGGAGAATCTTTCTGTAACTATTTCTGAGGAATGGTTTGTACCGAACCTAATGAAACATGTTATGTTGCATTTTTTTTGGTAAACTGTATTGTGTGCTAACAATTCACAGCTGGACGTAGACTGCGCACAGCTAGGGGAGTCCTTCCAAGACCCAATGGCCCTTTTCAGCACTTGCATATTGACTATGTCGACATGATACAATGTAATGGATACAGATATTTAATTGTTGTGGTGTGTCCTTTCTCAAGATGGATAGAGGCAGGCCAATGCACACACCCAGTCTCTACCTGTGCAGCCAAGTTTTTGGTGAGAGAAGTATTTCCTAGATGAGGAGTATGTGAGGTAATGAGATGAGATAATGGTCCTCATTTTGTTAACACAGTTTTTGAACATATCAGCTTGTTGCTTGGTATGAAGCACAAGTTTTCTTCTACTTGTCATCCACAAGGAAATGGAATCTGTGAGAGGCTCAATGGCTTGCTTAAGGAAAGGATAGCCAAATTGAAGCTTACTCTGAAGAAAGGGTGGTTGCATTAGCTACCACTGGCATTATATGCATTGAGGAACCAACCAGGTTCTAACCACCATCTTACACCTTACGAAATTGTGACAGGAAGGCAAATGAGAACACCCCTAATGCCTCCCTCCTGAGTTAGAAGTGATGCTCTGCCGACATCAGAAGTTCTTGGATTGGAATTGCAAAACTATTTGTACTATATGACTTCCGGATTTCTGTAATTTCAGGACAGTTGCAGAGACGAGGGTGTAGGGCAGTATAGAACACAGAAGGAGATGCTTCAACAATCCAACCTCTGGAATTTCATCTTCCCCAACTCTACCCGGAGATGCGATCCTAGCGCGTAACCACACAAGAAAAAAGTGGGACTGGCCCATTTCAATGGTCCCTTTGTCATTGAGGACGTAACATCATCTGCTGTTAAATTGCAGGTTAGGCACGCTTGGATCTTCCTGGGGGACGTAAAGATCTACTCTTGAGAAACTCCTCTGCCTACTCCATTCTGCGAAGAAGCTGCAATCATAGGGGAATAACCACATCCTGTGCAGACGAGATCTATGACGATGAAGAAGGACGCATAACCTGACAAGTGGAAAGATTAAAGAACCTTTTAGTTGGACTGTGGCTTGGCTTTGTACACTCCCTTTTGAGCTATTCATAAAAGGGTCAACAAAAACATTCAAACACTCTGTGCATCTTTGTTGCAGAGTTAAGGGAAGATCTGCATTCTTAAAGTAACAGTAGCTTATTGACTTTGACTGAGGCCTGCTTAAAGCCTTGATGAAAGGAAAGTGATAAAAGTTTATTGATTTTGGACTGAGGTATATTTAAAGTCTTGATAAGAAGAGGAGTATGCCAGACTTTGATTGTGGATACAGCAATTGGAAGAGGGTACAATAACCTGATTTATTCCACCCTGAGTTCTTGTTTGGCTCTATTTATGGTGTTACCCAGAATGACCTTTCTAGGAACATACTCACGTATTTTGAGTTGGTGTTGCGTTTTTATCCTTCTCTGGTGGGGAGAACTTGATGCATTCCAGCTTTCAGTCGAGATCCTGGCAATGACAAAATGATAAGAAGATTGCTCATAGTAATCACAGAACAATTCTTGAAGTTGCCTGAGTACAGTGAAGAAAATACAAATGCCCTTTTCAGCTGACACAGCACATAGACTAGTCAGTGTGGTGTTCTTTTGTCTAATTGAGAAATACCAGCATCTTGTTAGGAGACATACTGATGTGGTAACCTTTCTGAGAGATCCAAGAAACACTGCAAATTTGAATGGAATTTTGGAGGGGCTTTATAATCCAAGTGAGCATCTATTCTGAAAGAAATAACAGAGCAGTGTAGACATTTTCCTCAGAGGGACCTGGACAGATCGAGAAAGTGAATAAAGGACAAACTTTGTTCATGCTGATAGGGAAGCAACATGTCATCTGGACTGAAGCAGATTCGAGGCATTGATTGGGAGCTGATCTATGAAGTACAGCTGGTATAGACTTGAAGAGGTCATTTTTCTTCATAATAAAGGAACATTTACATCTCGATTGGTGAAAAAACTGGTTCGAGACATACAGATAAAATCGTTCTTAGCATCCAGTTAACAGACAATTGATCAAGGAATAGTTACTGGATCAAGACAGCAGATTCCAGAAGAAATATACAATGCAGAACCATTAAAATACGTTTTTCCTTCCTTAGCATCAAATGATCGAGATGGGGAATTTTAACAGCAATGTTGTGTTGCCCCATGAGGACAGATGCACATATTGTCCAAAAGTAGAATTTGTAAGGTGACATACCTTTGTGCCATCTACACCTGCATTGTGTTTATACTCATATTGCTTTCGCTGACTTTGAGAACTGCATTTTACATAGGTGCAAATGGAGCTAAGACTCCTGTGTATCTTCATAGCATAAGGAAGATGTACGTGTGGCAACTACAAGGCAGCCTAGATCCTACATAGTTATTCCTGTCCCAAGAAAAGATGGCAGGATACCTGATCTTGAAATGGTTGTTTTTAGTGATCAGTCACACACACCACTTGTTTCAGAGAATGCTTTTAAACACCGGATAGAGGGTCGGTGTACCAGGCAATGTAAGGGGTTAATAGAAGTTGGGCCTACCCAATTAATACATGCCAATACACCTGGTCCAGTGACAAGTGACCCAAGAACAAGTCCCAAATGAAAATTCCAGATGAAGATTATGAGAGACATTTTCATACCTATAAAACTTGCTGAGAGAAAAAGACTTGCTGAACTTTCTACGCATGGACCCCAGGCGGATGTTCCTGTAATTGAGCCAACCTGAAGAAGTTATGTTGATACATTTAGAGACATAGGGCCTCATTACACGGTAGGCGGTAGGGATTTACCGGTACCGGTAAAATACCGGTACCGGTAAATCCCTGCCGCCTTACTACGAGGTCCCTTAGCGGGTTGAGCTTTAACGCCTGCTTTTTGCAGGCGTTAAAAACCAACCCGCTAAGGGACCTCGGAGCTAATTACGGCACCGCAAAATTGCGGTGCCGTAATTAGTGCCTTCCCCATTCCCATAGAGCCCTATGGGGCAGGAATGGGAATGGGGAAGGGCAATGGCGGAAGGGGGATTTACCGCCCCTCCAACCTTGGGATGGGGCGGTAAATCCCCTTTCCGCCAAGGCGGTGCCGGTATTTTACCGGCATGAGCCATGGCGCTAATAGCGCCATGGCTCACCGCCTACCGTGTAATGAGGCCCATAGTCATAGAAAACTACATGAAGAGTTTGAAAACCAAAACAAGCACCCAAGAAGATAATTATGAACTGAATGATAATCTGGACAGCACAGCACTCTTGGGAAATAACATATGGTACCAACACATGAAAGAAGTTGCAAGAAGGACGTCAAATGAAGAAAGATTTGTATGTGCACTCCTGCCATACAGCATGGGGAAGTCGAAGATCTTCATAGCAATTGAAACAGATGTCCTTACTATACACTGCATAGTGCACCTAGCTTTCTGTAGTTCAAGAGGCCACTTTATGGGTCGGACAGCTGCTCTCAAATGGGAAACTGAATGGACAGATCCAGACGTAGATTTTTATATAGAATATATAAAGACAAGAAACAATGCCAAGACTAAGAATGTTGTGATCAGAAACGAGAAACCTGGAGTAAAACAAACTGGAATAAGAAGAGAATTAAATAAAAAACTGAAAGGTCCAGGAAAATCTTCAGAAGAAATTCGTAGATGGAAAAAGAGAGGCCAGATGCAGGCTTGGGGAACTGTCCTATCACCAGATGGCTGGGAGGAAGGAGTAGTGATTTGCAGAGACTGGGTAATGATGGGTCACTACCAACCAACAATCGAGAATGCACAAATGTTGTGTAAACCATTATGGCCAAAACCTGCTAAATTACTAACATGGGTCGAAGATATAGGAGGACCCCTGCAGATAGTACCATTGGAGATTTCTAAACTGTGCTTCAGGAACAATGGTACAAGAAAAATGGGAGAGAATCAGAACTGTGGGCAAATCATTGATGCACCATGAATGACAGGACAGCAGTAATCATGGATCATTATTGGGCTTTTGGATCCAAGGCCTACATCAGACTGTCTAAGAATTGGGGAGGAATCTGTACATTAGCAAATGTCCATGTTCCTGTGTAGGTGATTCCTAAAGGTGAACTGAACATTAACACTGTTACCCAAAAGCAGATGCTCATCTGAGGAAGACGAGATCTGTGGAGCTGATAAAGAGGATGATGAAAAGATAACTACTTTTCAGCAAAATCAATAGAAGCTTTTGACTCTATCCCATATGAACATAGACTGTTCAGCCAGACTTCTTCAGTGTTCACGTTGATCTTCATGCCAAGGATCCAAGTTGGAGCAAATACCAAGTCGCTTCAGATCACCAGATGGGAATTGCTGCAGACAATTAACACTACCATAAAAGGATTCAATTCAATTAGAGAAGAACTGAGAGCCATAAGACTGATGACTCTCCAGAACAGATATGACCTGGACATGATCACAGCTATGGACGAAGGTGTTTGTGCAAAAATTGGAGAATCATGTTGCAGGTTCATACCTTTCTCATGATGACGAGAATGGGACCTTGACAGAGGCCATAGACATGCTGACGAAACTCCATGACCAGATGATAGACGAATTAGAAGACACTGATGATGACAGCTGGTTTGGATCACTTTTCTCTTGGGTTCCACAATGGATGGCAGACATGTTCAAATGTATTGGCCCCCTGTTACAGTGCAAGAAAACAGCAAAGAATGCTATAGGGATGAAAATCATGATGGTTGTTGAACCTGGTTGGAAGCCCAAAGATCTGACTGATGAAGAAATCAGAGACTTTGAGAAGGCCAGTATCCATGCACCTGAGGGAACAAAGTTCTTGTATCCAAAGGACCATACGAAATATGTCGGAAGATGGATCTATTGCAGTCCAAGTGGACAGTGCATGCTAATGACATGGAACAACGATGAACATATGAAATCAGCGGGATGCCTGAAGGGAGCCATAAAAATATGGTTTCTTAAGAAGCATTTCTTCAAACCAGGATGTCTAGATAAAAAAGATGATGTGAGAGTGGTTGATGAATAGCCCAGAGCGGGGGAGTGTAAAGGAGGAGCCAAGTACCCCCACTCCAACTGCCCCACCTACATTACCTGAAAAATATCAAACCAACAACGATAGGAGCGAGGACTTTGTGCAGTATGCATAAGAACACATATATCTAAGAGAATATGGGAGGTAAAGCACACATTAAGGAAACCATACCTGCATACAAGACAATATGATGGGCATTTGAACGAGATTCCTGAAGAAGCAGAGAAACTAAATGGCAAAGATGAATGGTGACATCACACAAAATCGAATTAACACCCATAGAAGAGATAAACAGACCAGAGGATGCAGACGATTTATAAACCATCAAGAAAGTATCAAGGATAAGTGACATCTTGGGATCAAGGTGAAGAAACTTATGCCACAGACCTGATGAAGATACTTAGTTAGTTTGAACGTGTACAGATGCAATGAAACACAAGCAGCAAAGCAATCATGAAGCTAGGCACATGCTTTTGAATAGTTAGACTGTGGCAGGTGCCAAAATATACATATATAGATACATATGGACAAATAAAGGATGGATGTTTCCACTACGCATATTAGCAGTACTGAACAAAGGAAGAATGCCTCATTTCAGTTTCACAGTTAAGAAAAGCAATTGAATTAAACAGAATAAAAGCTCAGCTAAGGAGTTGACTGAGCCAAGAAAGCCAAGGTCTTATCAAACTTGAATTGGCTGACATTGAATACAATTAACGTAAAAGAACAGAGGCTCCTGTTCAGAAAGGTCAAGCAAAAACAAAAGACGTCAGAGGTCTATTGAAGAATAAAATCAAATATAGGAAAATCCAGTCACGTGATAAAGGGAAGTTGGATGAGCAAGATGGTCACACCTACGCACAGAGGCCAGCTGTGCCCATACTTCTTAAAAATTCTCAGAACACAGTACAGACTTAAGGCCAAACTCAAAACACTAATTGACACTTGTCCATTGAGGTGATGATGGATGATATGCTAATTGGTGGGAAGCTGGTGCTAAGATGAGCTCACCCGCACCTGGTTGCTCAGTCTGCATGCTGCTAGACGTAGGTGGAAAAGTACTGACAGGGCTAGGAGCTAACCAATTGTAGAGGACCACGTAATTAAGGGTCCTATAGCTTGTGTAGCCAATGGAATGTTTTACATTTAGTGACATTCATAGTGGCCATTCTGAGGGCAGGGCTTAGTTGCCTCAACTGATGTTAAGTATCCTATCACCATCCTCCACTGCGCTATACAGATGTAGAGCCTATACTTAGAAATACACTTAGACCAATCACACCCTCTGTTAGGTTTTTGTAGTTTGCCAAGTAGGATGATGTTGGTAATGACGCAGGTCAAAACGTCAATGATGACCAAATGTGGGTATAAAAGACCAGTTTTTTAATGAAGTAAGTCGAGTCAGAGGATCAAGCGATTGCTCATGTTCATTGTACTCACTGTTTTAGATACTTGATATTAAAACAGACACACTTTGCCAAACTATTTGTGTCGTCTTGATTATTGATGTATGAATACAATCTGCATCCCCATCCATCTCCATTGTATAGCTGCTCATCTTAAAGGGCTGTCTGAGAGAACACCTATCTCACACTGGAAAAGGAAGGGCTTCCTCCGTGCAGACTGCATTGCAGTGCAACATGCGGCCCTATTGGATAAACAAATTGAAATACTAGTGCTCCCATTGACTCTAGCAATCTTAAAATGCGCAGCACATTCTAAAAGGACAGATTTAATTTTTTGCAGAAATGAAGCCACAGATTGAGAATCCAAGAAGGCAGCCTATTTCCCAACCATTTCTAGTTTTGAAATAGAAAGCGTTAAACAAATGATAGGATGATGCATGTTGGTAAAGGAGGGCTTTTACATGCTGTCTATAGCCCAGTTTATTGAGATACAAGGTTGAGCACCACAAGAAGAGATGGATTTATGGAAGGAACAGGGGTGTTTGTTATCCCTCACTGAGGTAATATGGAGACAGAATAGCAGTGGAAAGCAAGTTATGCCTCTTGCATGATTGAGGGTAGTGCTGGAGCAGGCCCACTAACCCGTGCGTGTGACTCGAGAGAGTCTAGCTGCTACAATAGCTGAAGAGTGTGTTTTTCCAAAGCTGTTAGAGCATGTGGCACAGTTTATTTTAAATTGCATTGTGTGCCTGAAATGTAATGCAGGGCACACTTTGCGAACAGTTAGATGATCAATTCCTAGACCCAATGGCCCATTTCAGCACCTACATATAGGCTATGAAGATATGCTGCAGACATGCAACGGTTAAAGATATATGCTGTTCATGGTATGTTGGTTTTCTAGATGGATCGAGGCAAGACCATGCACACATCCTGATGCCACATATGCTGCCAAGTTCCTTGTGTGTGAAGTGTTCCCAATATGAGGTGAGGTTTTGTGGTCTGACAATGGACTGCATTTTGTAAATGAGTTGTTTGAAAACAAAGTACTTCTATTGGGCATTAAGCATGTTTGCCTCTGTGTATCACCCACAGGTGAATGGAATCTGTGAGAGATTAAATGGATTATTGAAGGATAGGATTGCAAAAATAAAAATAACTTTGAAGAAGAGATGGCTACATGGCCTACCCCTTTCTTTGTATGCCCTAAGAAATCAGCCTGGCTCAGATCACCATCTAACTCTTCATGAGAAGGAACTGAATTCCAAATGAGAACCCCCCTTGCTCCTACTACTAGGTTAAAAATGGATGCCCATAGTGTAGTGAAGGAACTAGGTGATGAGATGCATCATTACCTAACAACAATGTCTGCAAGTTTTTCTTCCATGTCTCAACAGGTCAAGAATTGAAGGGAGGGATCAAAGAGAAGCGACAAAGATGATCAACCCATTGAAGCAGAGATTTGTTAAAACAACCAATTTTATACCCAGGGGACCAGGTGCTGGATCGAACATCTGTGCACACTAGTACTCCCCACTTTGAAAGTCCGTACGAGGAGGAAGAAGTGACACTTACAGCAGCCAAGTTAAAAGGATGAAGAGCCTGGCTTCATTTGCATGACATCAAGCCATATAAAAGTAAAACCCAGACCTTTCATACAACTGCGACTGTGAAGCAAGAGAAGAAGTTCCACGTATGCAGACACGTTCTATGGCCAAGAGTAAAGACAAGGAAAATGAAGAACACAGCAGCACCTTAGACTAAAGGCCAATGGGCCTCATTACAATAGTGGTGGTCCGGAAATAAGTGTACCGGCACCATTGTTTCCGGACCGCCGCAGACCGGTCTGGAAAGCTCCGGCACCATTAGGAATGGTGCCAGTACTTTGGTTTCCCCACTCTCATAGAGTTCTATGGGACTCTATTGGAATGGAGACTTACATTTTACCAGGCCTGACTTTCTGGGCCGCTGGGGTTGTAATATCCCTGTGGCACCGGGAAGTCAGGTGGCGGTAAATATTTAGAGGTCCAGTAGCTACCCGCCGGTAGCACCGGCAGGGTTACTGCCGTACCCATAACAAGGCTGAATATCTTTTAACATTTGACAAGGAATAAACAGCTTGCAGTTATCCTGTAGCTTTTTTAGATAGGCTAAAAGAGACAATGCATTCAATTACTGGACCTGAAAGAAGAAAAGCACACTTCATCTTTATGTTACCTATTGCAATAATATTACACACATTCTTGTATACTGTTTTTACCAACATATTACAGTCTTATCCAGCTCTAATAAGAAGATACATCAATGTCATGATGTTTGTTGGAAATCCTAAGAACAATTGTATTATTTTTAGAATAATTATTGCAATAATATTGCAGTTCTTGATATAAAAGTGTGATTCATCGAGACTTACAGAGTTACACATTAAAAGTCTGAGCAAAAATGAGGACGTTTCAGAATATAAGATGCACATTGCGATCACGAAAAACGATGAGTTCCAAGGAATAATAATTGTGGCGTCATTCTGCATTATGATTTGTGTTTTCCTCCTGATTATTATGACATTACGACATAATTTAAGAAACATTCCAGATATGGTGGGTGACAATGGAACATTTACTATTCAACCTGATGAAATCACAAACAGCATTTTCTTTAATCTTATTGCTGTGAGGAAGGCATGGCATCGAGCAGAAGACACAGACACAATGGATCCAAGTTTCAAAAACCTTTATTTACGAATTAGCTTGGCATAGTGGAATTCCTAACTGGCCCTAATTCTAAAATTGAGTGCAGTGAGTATTCGAGTTATGAATTGAATTAACATATTTTCAAAAAGGAAAAGAACAAAAATAGAACAAAAGTAGAAAAGAGAGGTCTTCAATACAATGCTGCTGTTCTGTAATGCTGTTTATTTTAAGTTTCACATGTTATCTTCACATGTATAATTCCATTATCCAAGTGTTCATTCCACACTTGGTAACTCAATATGCAGAAAAGTTCTCAATTTGTAATATCTGTTTTTCTAGTTTTTAGTTTCCACGTACTCTCACTCTCGACACGTGTTTCCCCATTGCTTTAAACAATGGTTCTTCAGGAGAGCATATCCTAGTCAAATTAACATCTTTATTAGAAAAAAAACGAGAATAAGAAAGAAAAGGCCAATTATAACTAACAAGTTGGCTTTTTAGTCTTAACAAGATGTATAGTGTTTTCGTTACTCACCCTATATAGATCCTTCATAAAACCCTTTTAAAGGTATATTCACTTTTTCCAGGTTTGTTTTATTTTTCAATCAATTAATTTCCTTGACCGTAAGGTTTTTAGTAATATTCTGCAATATTCACCTCTCTGCTGAAAATTCTTAGCACGTTCTATGGGTAAAGAGAAGGCTTACTTACATGGTGTAAAGTTTAGCTAACTAACATGCTATTTAAAAATGGCTTTGGAATAAATTTCTCCTTTAAATACATCCTTCCTGGGGAATTTCAGCTGCTCGTTAGTACTCGATTGCCTTGCCACTATTCAGCTCAGGCTGCAGAATTATTGGCATCGATACTCGCGATCGAGAATCATGCAGACCAGGAAGTAATATTGTACAATGACTCCGTCTATGTGACGTCGACGGTACACGCAGGATTAGCGTGCTGGAAAAAGAGGGGTTACCTCCAAGCGGACGGCACGCCAGTGCAGCACGCAGCCTTATTGGTCAGGCTTATTAAGGCATATCAACTCCCAGTAGGCATAGCAGTTGTTAAATGTACAGCTCACACGAAAGTGACAGATTTTTTCTCACATGGAAATCAAGCAGCAGATGCTGAAGCCAAGCGCATAGCAAATACAGATGTAGGAATGATGAACGTTGAAACATGTGACGTGAATAAAAGAATGAATGTAATGATGACTGTAGTTGAAGGATATAATCATATGTCCAAAACACAGATAATGGAACTCCAAGGGTAGGCACCTCAAGAGGAAAAGAATTTATGGAGGTGAAGGAGTGTTCTTTAAACCCCTCTGAAACATTGTGGTGACAAGGCAGCACTGGTCAACCTGTGATGCCTATAGCCTTATTAAGGGTGGCGCTGGAACAGCTACGCTACCCTGCACATACAACTAGGGAGAATCTTTCTGTAACTATTTCTGAGGAATGGTTTGTACCGAACCTAATGAAACATGTTATGTTGCATTTTTTTTGGTAAACTGTATTGTGTGCTAACAATTCACAGCTGGATGTAGACTGCGCACAGCTAGGGGAGTCCTTCCAAGACCCAATGGCCCTTTTCAGCACTTGCATATTGACTATGTCGACATGATACAATGTAATGGATACAGATATTTAATTGTTGTGGTGTGTCCTTTCTCAAGATGGATAGAGGCAGGCCAATGCACACACCCAGTCTCTACCTGTGCAGCCAAGTTTTTGGTGAGAGAAGTATTTCCTAGATGAGGAGTATGTGAGGTAATGAGATCAGATAATGGTCCTCATTTTGTTAACACAGTTTTTGAACATATCAGCTTGTTGCTTGGTATGAAGCACAAGTTTTCTTCTACTTGTCATCCACAAGGAAATGGAATCTGTGAGAGGCTCAATGGCTTGCTTAAGGAAAGGATAGCCAAATTGAAGCTTACTCTGAAGAAAGGGTGGTTGCATTACCTACCACTGGCATTATATGCATTGTGGAACCAACCAGGTTCTAACCACCATCTTACACCTTACGAAATCGTGACAGGAAGGCAAATGAGAACACCCCTAATGCCTCCCTCCTGAGTTAGAAGTGATGCTCTGCCGACATCAGAAGTTCTTGGATTGGAATTGCAAAACTATTTGTACTATATGACTTCCAGTTTTCTGTAATTTCAGGACAGTTGCAGAGACGAGGGTGTAGGGCAGTATAGAACACAGATGCTTCAACAATCCAACCTCTGGAATTTCATCTTCCCCAACTCTACCCGGAGATGCGATCCTAGCGCGTAACCACACAAGAAAAAAGTGGGACTGGCCCATTTCAATGGTCCCTTTGTCATTGAGGACGTAACATCATCTGCTGTTAAATTGCAGGTTAGGCACGCTTGGATCTTCCTGGGGGACGTAAAGATCTACTCTTGAGAAACTCCTCTGCCTACACCATTCTGCGAAGAAGCTGCAATCATAGGGGAATAACCACATCCTGTGCAGACGAGATCTATGACAATGAAGAAGGACGCATAACCTGACAAGTGGAAAGATTAAAGAACCTTTTAGTTGGACTGTGGCTTGGCTTTGTACACTCCCTTTTGAGCTATTCATAAAAGGGTCAACAAAAACATTCAAACACTCTGTGCATCTTTGTTGCAGAGTTAAGGGAAGATCTGCATTCTTAAAGTAACAGTAGCTTATTGACTTTGACTGAGGCCTGCTTAAAGCCTTGATGAAAGGAAAGTGATAAAAGTTTATTGATTTTGGACTGAGGTATATTTAACGTCTTGATAAGAAGAGGAGTATGCCAGACTTTGATTGTGGATACAGCAATTGGAAGAGGGTACAATAACCTGATTCATTCCACCCTGAGTTCTTGTTTGGCTCTACTTATGGTGTTACCCAGAATGACCTTTCTAGGAACATACTCACGTATTTTGAGTTGGTGTTGCATTTTTATCCTTCACTGGTGGGGAGAACTTGATGCATTCCAGCTTTCATTCAAGATCCTGGCAATGACAAAATGATAAGAAGATTGCTCATAGTAATCACAGAACAATTCTTGAAGTTGCCTGAGTACAGTGAAGAAAATACAAATGCCCTTTTCAGCTGACACAGCACATAGACTAGTCAGTGTGGTGTTCTTTTGTCTAATTGAGAAATACCAGCATCTTGTTAGGAGACATACTGATGTGGTAACCTTTCTGAGAGATCCAAGAAACACTGCAAATTTGAATGGAATTTTGGAGGGGCTTTATAATCCAAGTGAGCATCTATTCTGAAAGAAATAACAGAGCAGTGTAGACATTTTCCTCAGAGGGACAGATCGAGAAAGTGAATAAAGGACAAACTTTGTTCATGCTGATAGGGAAGCAACATGTCATCTGGACTGAAGCAGATTCGAGGCATTGATTGGGAGCTGATCTATGAAGTACAGCTGGTATAGACTTGAAGAGGTCATTTTTCTTCATAATAAAGGAACATTTACATCTCGATTGGTGAAAAAACTGGTTCGAGACATACAGATAAAATCGTTCTTAGCATCCAGTTAACAGACAATTGATCAAGGAATAGTTACTGGATCAAGACAGCAGATTCCAGAAGAAATATACAATGCAGAACCATTAAAATACGTTTTTCCTTCCTTAGCATCAAATGATCGAGATGGGGAATTTTAACAGCAATATTGTGTTGCCCCATGAGGACAGATGCACATATTGTCCAAAAGTAGAATTTGTAAGGTGACATACCTTTGTGCCATCTACACCTGCATTGTGTTTATACTCATATTGCTTTCGCTGACTTTGAGAACTGCATTTTACATAGGTGCAAATGGAGCTAAGACTCCTGTGTATCTTCATAGCATAAGGAAGATGTACGTGTGGCAACTACAAGGCAGCCTAGATCCTACATAGTTATTCCTGTCCCAAGAAAAGATGGCAGGATACCTGATCTTGAAATGGATGTTCTTAGTGATCAGTCACACACACCACTTGTTTCAGAGAATGCTTTTAAACACCGGATAGAGGGTCGGCGTACCAGGCAAAGTAAGGGGTTAATAGAAGTTGGGCCTACCCAATTAATACATGCCAATACACCTGGTCCAGTGACAAGTGACCCAAGAACAAGTCCCAAATGAAAATTCTAGATGAAGATTATGAGAGACATTTTCATACCTATAAAACTTGCTGAGAGAAAAAGACTTGCTGAACTTTCTACGCATGGAACCCAGGCGGATGTTCCTGTAATTGAGCCAACCTGAAGAAGTTATGTTGATACATTTAGAGACATAGGGCCTCATTACACGGTAGGCGGTAGGGATTTACCGGTACCGGTAAAATACCGGTACCGGTAAATCCCTGCCGCCTTACTACGAGGTCCCTTAGCGGGTTGGAGCTTTAACGCCTGCTTTTTGCAGGCGTTAAAAACCAACCCGCTAAGGGACCTCGGAGCTAATTACGGCACCGCAAAATTGCGGTGCCGTAATTAGCACCTTCCCCATTCCCATAGAGCCCTATGGGGCAGAAATGGGAATGGGGAAGGGCAATGGCGGAAGGGGGATTTACCGCCCCTCCAACCTTGGGATGGGGCGGTAAATCCCCTTTCCGCCAAGGCGTTGCCGGTATTTTACCAGCATGAGCCATGGTGCTAATAGCGCCATGGCTCACCGCCTACCGTGTAATGAGGCCCATAGTCATAGAAAACTACATGAAGAGTTTGAAAACCAAAACAAGCACCCAAGAAGATAATTATGAACTGAATGATAATCTGGACAGCACAGCACTCTTGGGAAATAACATATGGTACCAACACATGAAAGAAGTTGCAAGAAGGACGTCAAATGAAGAAAGATTTGTATGTGCACTCCTGCCATACAGCATGGGGAAGTCGAAGATCTTCATAGCAATTGAAACAGATGTCCTTACTATACACTGCATAGTGCACCTAGCTTTCTGTAGTTCAAGAGGCCACTTTATGGGTTGGACAGCTGCTCTCAAATGGGAAACTGAATGGACAGATCCAGACGAAGATGATTATATAGAATATATAAAGACAAGAAACAATGCCAAGACTAAGAATCTTGTGATCAGAAACGAGAAACCTGGAGTAAAACAAACTGGAATAAGAAGAGAATTAAATAAAAAACTGAAAGGTCCAGGAAAATCTTCAGAAGAAATTCGTAGATGGAAAAAGAGAGGCCAGATGCAGGTTTGGGGAACTGTCCTATCACCAGATGGCTGGGAGGAAGGAGTAGTGATTTGCAGAGACTGGGTAATAATGGGTCACTACCAACCAACAATCGAGAATGCACAAATGTTGTGTAAACCATTATGGCCAAAACCTGCTAAATTACTAACATGGGTCGAAGATATAGGAGGACCCCTGCAGATAGTACCATTGGAGATTTCTAAACTGTGCTTCAGGAACAATGGTACAAGAAAAATGGGAGAGAATCAGAACTGTGGGCAAATCATTGATGCACCAGGAATGACAGGCAGCAGTAATCATGGATCATTATTGGGCTTTTGGATCCAAGGCCTACATCAGACTGTCTAAGAATTGGGGAGGAATCTGTACATTAGCAAATGTCCATGTTCCTGTGTAGGTGATTCCTAAAGGTGAACTGAACATTAACACTGTTACCCAAAAGCAGATGCTCATCTGAGGAAGACGAGATCTGTGGAGCTGATAAAGAGGATAATGAAAAGATAACTACTTTTCAGCAAAATCAATAGAAGCTTTTGACTCTATCCCATATGAACATAGACTGTTCAGCCAGACTTCTTCAGTGTTCACGTTGATCTTCATGCCAAGGATCCAAGTTGGAGCAAATACCAAGTCGCTTCAGATCACCAGATGGGAATTGCTGCAGACAATTAACACTACCATAAAAGGATTCAATGCAATTAGAGAAGAACTGAGAGCCATAAGACTGATGACTCTCCAGAACAGATATGACCTGGACATGATCACAGCTATGGACGAAGGTGTTTGTGCAAAAATTGGAGAATCATGTTGCAGGTTCATACCTTTCTCATGATGACGAGAATGGGACCTTGACAGAGGCCATAGACATGCTGACGAAACTCCATGACCAGATGATAGACGAATTAGAAGACACTGATGATGACAGCTGGTTTGGATCACTTTTCTCTTGGGTTCCACAATGGATGGCAGACATGTTCAAATGTATTGGCCCCCTGTTACAGTGCAAGAAAACAGCAAAGAATGCTATAGGGATGAAAATCATGATGGTTGTTGAACCTGGTTGGAAGCCCAAAGATCTGACTGATGAAGAAATCAGAGACTTTGAGAAGGCCAGTATCCATGCACCTGAGGGAACAAAGTTCTTGTATCCAAAGGACCATACGAAATATGTCGGAAGATGGATCTATTGCAGTCCAAGTGGACAGTGCATGCTAATGACATGGAACAACGATGAACATATGAAATCAGCGGGATGCCTGAAGGGAGCCATAAAAATATGGTTTCTTAAGAAGCATTTCTTCAAACCAGGATGTCTAGATAAAAAAGATGATGTGAGAGTGGTTGATGAATAGCCCAGAGCGGGGGAGTGTAAAGGAGGAGCCAAGTACCCCCACTCCAACTGCCCCACCTACATTACCTGAAAAATATCAACCCATGTATGTGACGTACACAGAACAGTTAAACCAACAACGATAGGAGCGAGGACTTTGTGCAGTATCCATAAGAACACATATATCTAAGAGAATATGGGAGGTAAAGCACACATTAAGGAAACCATACCTGCATACAAGACAATATGATGGGCATTTGAACGAGATTCCTGAAGAAGCAGAGAAACTAAATGGCAAAGATGAATGGTGACATCACACAAAATCGAATTAACACCCATAGAAGAGATAAACAGACCAGAGGATGCAGACAATTTATAAACCATCAAGAAAGTATCAAGGATAAGTGACATCTTGGGATCAAGGTGAAGAAACTTATGCCACAGACCTGATGAAGATACTTAGTTAGTTTGAACGTGTACAGATGCAATGAAACACAAGCAGCAAAGCAATCATGAAGCTAGGCACATGCTTTTGAATAGTTAGACTGTGGCAGGTGCCAAAATATACATATATAGATACATATGGACAAATAAAGGATGGATGTTTCCACTACGCATATTAGCAGTACTGAACAAAGGAAGAATGCCTCATTTCAGTTTCACAGTTAAGAAAAACAATTGCATTAAACAGAATAAAAGCTCAGCTAAGGAGTTGACTGAGCCAAGAAAGCCAAGGTCTTATCAAACTTGAATTGGCTGACATTGAATACAATTAACGTAAAAGAACAGAGGCTCCTGTTCAGAAAGGTCAAGCAAAAACAAAAGACGTCAGAGGACTATTGAAGAATAAAATCAAATATAGGAAAATCCAGTCACGTGATAAAGGGAAGTTGGATGAGAAAGATGGTCACACCTACGCACAGAGGCCAGCTGTGCCCATACTTCTTAAAAATTCTCAGAACACAGTACAGACTTAAGGCCAAACTTAAAACACTAATTGACACTTGTCCATTGAGGTGATGATGGATGATATGCTAATTGGTGGGAAGCTGGTGCTAAGATGAGCTCACCCGCACCTGGTTGTTCAGTCTGCATGCTGCTAGACGTAGGTGGAAAAGTACTGACAGGGCTAGGAGCTAACCAATTGTAGAGGACCACGTAATTAAGGGTCCTATAGCTTGTGTAGCCAATGGAATGTTTTACATTTAGTGACATTCATAGTGGCCATTCTGAGGGCAGGGCTTAGTTGCCTCAACTGATGTTAAGTATCCTATCAACATCCTCCACTGCGCTATACAGATGTAGAGCCTATACTTAGAAATACACTTAGACCAATCACACCCTCTGTTAGGTTTTTGTAGTTTGCCAAGTAGGATGATGTTGGTAATGACGCAGGTCAAAACGTTAATGATGACCAAATGTGGGTATAAAAGCCCAGTTTTTTAATGAAGTAAGTCGAGTCAGAGGATCAAGCGATTGCTCATGTTCATTGTACTCACTGTTTTAGATACTTGATATTAAAACAGACACACTTTGCCAAACTATTTGTGTCGTCTTGATTATTGATGTATGAATACAATCTGCATCCCCATCCATCTCCAGGGTATAGCTGCTCATCTTAAAGGGCTGTCTGAGAGAACACCTAGCTCACACTGGAAAAGGAAGGGCTTCCTCCGTGCAGACTGCATTCCAGTGCAACATGCGGCCCTATTGGATAAACAAATTGAAATACTAGTGCTCCCATTGACTCTAGCAATCTTAAAATGCGCAGCACATTCTAAAAGGACAGATTTAATTTTTTGCAGAAATGAAGCCACAGATTGAGAATCCAAGAAGCCAGCCTATTTCCCAACCATTTCTAATTTTGAAATAGAAAGCGTTAAACAAATGATAGGATGATGCATGTTGGTAAAGGAGGGCTTTAACATGCTGTCTATAGCTCAGTTTATTGAGATACAAGGTTGAGCACCACAAGAAGAGATGGATTTATGGAAGGAACAGGGGTGTTTGTTATCCCTCACTGAGGTAATATGGAGACAGAATAGCAGTGGAAAGCAAGTTATGCCTCTTGCATGATTGAGGGTAGTGCTGGAGCAGGCCCACTAACCCGTGCGTGTGACTCGAGAGAGTCTAGCTGCTACAATAGCTGAAGAGTGTGTTTTTCCAAAGCTGTTAGAGCATGTGGCACAGTTTATTTTAAATTGCATTGTGTGCCTGAAATGTAATGCAGGGCACACTTTGCGAACAGTTAGATGATCAATTCCTAGACCCAATGGCCCATTTCAGCACCTACATACAGGCTATGAAGATATGCTGCAGACATGCAACGGTTAAAGATATATGCTGTTCATGGTATGTTGGTTTTCTAGATGGATCGAGGCAAGACCATGCACACATCCTGATGCCACATATGCTGCCAAGTTCCTTGTGTGTGAAGTGTTCCCAAGATGAGGTGAGGTTTTGTGGTCTGACAATGGACTGCATTTTGTAAATGAGTTGTTTGAAAACAAAGTACTTCTATTGGGCATTAAGCATGCTTTCCTCTGTGTATCACCCGCAGGTGAATGGAATCTGTGAGAGATTAAATGGATTATTGAAGGATAGGATTGCAAAAATAAAAATAACTTTGAAGAAGAGATGGCTACATGGCCTACCCCTTTCTTTGTATGCCCTAAGAAATCAGCCTGGCTCAGATCACCATCTAACTCTTCATGAGAAGGAACTGAATTCCAAATGAGAACCCCCCTTGCTCCTACAACTAGGTTAAAAATGGATGCCCATAGTGTAGTGAAGGCACTAGGTGATGAGATGCATGATTACCTAACAACAATGTCTGCAAGTTTTTCTTCCATGTCTCAACAGGTCAAGAATTGAAGGGAGGGGTCAAAGAGAAGCGACAAAGATGATCAACCCATTGAAGCAGAGATTTGTTAAAACAACCAATTTTATACCCAGGGGACCAGGTGCTGGATCGAACATCTGTGCACACTAGTACTCCCCACTTTGAAAGTCTGTACGAGGAGGAAGAAGTGACACTTACAGCAGCCAAGTTAAAAGGATGAAGAGCCTGGCTTCATTTGCATGACATCAAGCCATATAAAAGTAAAACCCAGACCTTTCATACAACTGCAACTGTGAAGCAAGAGAAGAAGTTCCACGTATGCAGACACGTTCTATGGCCAAGAGTAAAGACAAGGAAAATGAAGAACACAGCAGCACCTTAGACTAAAGGCCAATGGGCCTCATTACAATAGTGGTGGTCCGGAAATAAGTGTACCGGCACCATTGTTTCCGGACCGCCGCAGACCGGTCTGGAAAGCTCCGGCACCATTAGGAATGGTGCCAGTACTTTGGTTTCCCCACTCTCATAGAGTTCTATGGGACTCTATTGGAATGGAGACTTACATTTTACCAGGCCTGACATCTGGGCCGCCGGGGTTGTAATATCCCTGTGGCACCGGGAAGTCAGGTGGCGGTAAATATTTAGAGGTCCAGTAGCTACCCGCCGGTAGCACCGGCAGGGTTACTGCCGTACCCATAATGAGGCTGAATATCTTTTAACATTTGACAAGGAATAAACAGCTTGCAGTTATCCTGTAGCTTTTTTAGATAGGCTAAAAGAGACAATGCATTCAATTACTGGACCTGAAAGAAGAAAAGCACACTTCATCTTTATGTTACCTATTGCAATAATATTACACACATTCTTGTATACTGTTTTTACCTACATATTACAGTCTTATCCAGCTCTAATAAGAAGATACATCAATGTCATGATGTTTGTTGGACATCCTAAGAACAATTGTATTATTTTTAGAATAATTATTGCAATAATATTGCAGTTCTTGATATAAAAGTGTGATTCATCGAGACCTACAGAGTTACACATTAAAAGTCTGAGCAAAAATGAGGACGTTTCAGAATATAAGATGCACATTGCGATCACGAAAAATGATGAGTTCCAAGGAATAATAATTGTGGCGTCATTCTGCATTATGATTTGTGTTTTCCTCCTGATTATTATGACATTACGACATAATTTAAGAAACATTCCAGATATGGTGGGTGACAATGAAACATTTACTATTCAACCTGATGAAATCACAAACAGCATTTTCTTTAATCGTATTGCTGTGAGGAAGGCATGGCATCGAGCAGAAGACACAGACACAATGGATCCAAGTTTCAAAAACCTTTATTTACGAATTAGCTTGGCATAGTGGAATTCCTAACTGGCCCTAATTCTAAAATTGGAGTAACCTTGAACATTAAATAATAACAAATATGTCCAAGTCAGTCTGATCAAAATAAAAAGTTCTACACAAAGAAACCAAACCATGTCTTCCTTCTCTAGATAACAAAATGTGTTAAGGGAATACAAAAAGGGAAATAGTGTGTCAAAAAGAAATGTCAGAATGGCTTCAGCATCAACTCCCTTCCCCAGGTTCAACCCTACGTGGTCTCTTAATAAACAAAGGATAGGTGGATTGCACACTTCCATTAGTGTTGCACACTTTGCTTTGGCTTCAATGGTTCAATCTTTAGGATTTCAGTTTTTGGCAGATCAATCCTTTCGTTAGGATTAACATACCTTGCCATCAATACTTAGTTCAAATGCTCTCAATGTCTCGCAGTTCTGCACAGGCTTCCCGCTGTCGGGCTCGAGCCTGTTTGGTTTCACTTTAACACAATATTGCTTTACAGTTCGGTACAGGCTTCCCTCTGCCAGGTTCAAAACTGTCTTTTTATTGGTGCGGGTCCCATCCCCATGCTTTATCTTGGATCTCTTTCACTGCCAATGCTTCTTGCTACTTGTACTTCTTTCACTTGCCTTCTAGGCCCTTTTCTAAAGTTCTTTACATTTTACTTTTGCCCTCTTGCCCTGGTTTTACTTTTGCCCTCTTGGCGCATTTCTTTCCTTTGCTCCTTGCTTGTAATATCTTTCGAAAAGTTCATAACATTTCACACAGACTTTCAAATGTGTGGCTTCCTCTCTCAGAAACACTCTGCTACTCTGTATTCCTTTCTTTTAACAAATGCTCTCTTCATTTGTATTTTATCGGCACACGCATAACCTTCAACTGTCAAATCACAGTCACTTTCACTTTACCATCAAAAAGACTTTTGTTGGGATCGATAACTCACCGGTTGTATCAAATGAATGCCTTTAATCATTTCTTCATAGCTCAAGGCTGCACCTCCTTTGCTCCTCCCCAACTCTGCCATTCACCTGCGAGGGCGCAGGCTGTTTCCTGGCACCCTGAAGATTTCTTTCCTCCGCTTGCTCGCCCTGCCTTTCAAACACTTGCGGCTTCCCACAAGCTTGGAAATCTTGCCTGGCTTTCCCTCAATCCTTTCACTTGCTGATCAGCCCTTTGGCCTTCCAAGTCACACAGCCTGGTTTGCATCCACCTCGGAAGAACTGTTCCTTCTCATACCCAGCCTCGCTCAAAGTGTGTCTGTGTGTGCCACCTTTTATTTTCACAGGCAGCCTTAACAAGTGGCAGGTGTACATTATTAGAATTACGTGCCTGACTCTGCCTGGCCTCATGACAGGGGCAGGGCCAATGTAAGTCAGGGGAGGTAATCCTTCTGTCCTCATTCCTCAGCTTCTTTGGTACAGTACTTCTGTCAAGATAAGGTGGGGAGGAATTATGGGAGTTGTAGTTTCCCATGAAATAAACAGGGATAGTGGTTAGATGGGTTGTGGAAAACGGGGGATATCATGTTGCACTATTGGGTGCTTCTCCCCCTCTCCCCAAGGATCCCCTACACAGGTCATTCTCCCTCGCTTGTCCACCCCCATGGTCGGAATCTAAATGTGATGGCCTTTCCCTGGTCACCTGAGTAAGGGATCCCCAGGGACAAGGTTGTGAACACCCTCTGGTATTTACACCAGGAATTTATTTTGATTTAAAGGGGATGTTGTGGAAGATCATGAAGGTATAAATACATATCTTGATAATTCAGCTCATGTTAAGAATAACCTATGGTATCAGCACATGAAGAGGTTGGAAGAACATCAGAAAAAAGCTGCTATGTGGGTTCCTTTATACCTTATACTAGTAGAGTAGTAGTAAAGCTTTATTTCGGTCATACAACCATAAAGGCAACACATACAAAGTAAAAGACAATAAATCATTGGAGCATTATAAATCATACAAATTTGATAACTATGTAGACGTTCTATAAAGTACCGTAAGGAGAGCACAGCTTTCAGTCTTAAGGGATAATACCAGCAGCCACATTTTAAAAGGTATCACATATTGAACCCTTATCATCCTGTACATTGTTTTTAATCGCTCTTGCCCTCTGTAACCATGCTCTGTCGATATAGTGTGCTTTAACAAATACAATACATGTACTTAGGTAATTATTTAATTATGACAACGCCTCTCTTGTATGGTGAATCCCGGCTGAAATTAGAACTGGTTTTAGATATTTATGTCTAAATATCAAAGTACTTTGACAAATTAACATAAGGTGCATTATATTGCCTGTCGTAGGCTTACACATCGGGGACCTAGCAGAGACATCGGCCTTCCAGATTTGAGTGACGTTTGCGACCGCCACGGTCCCTAGTCTGAAACGAACATATATGGATCTTTCATAAGCCGGACTCATCATATCAATGTAAGCAACAGCATCTTCAGACAATCTGTGGTTAACATACTCAGGTCGTGAAGACAATTCTGAAGCGTCACAAACTAGATCATTTCTTAGCTGGCTGTTAATAGCTATATTAATAGTCCTTTTGCTTACTGCCTTACAAGAGGCAGTACATTCCATACATTATTCAAATTAAGAGCAGATAAGCAATTTTTTACTCGGATCGACCATTTCGAGCTTCTACCTTCGCCCAAACTCAAAACATTAGACAAAGCATCACAGTAAGGTTATAAACCTTCCTGGCTCCACAATCTCATCCGATATCTGACCGGGTCATATTTCGCCTTAGTCACCATTGGGAGAATGCCTAGCTCAAGATATATTAGAGGGGACAGAGTAATTTGAGGTAACAATAACAACTTTTTTAGACATTTTTTATCACAAATTTGTAGCTTAGCTAAGTCTGTGTGGCCCCATATTTCTGAGCCATAAAAAGCTGCTCGGGCTGAGTGTTTCAGAAATAGGTTAAGGTCCGGGGAAAATGTACCACTACTGTATTGCACACAAACAATTATTAATGGCCCCATTATATTTTTCTATGCGGATATTAGTTTTGTCTGATTGTAGCACCCAACTCCCATAATCTTGAAACTTAATTCCCAAATAATCAAAGTGATTCACCTGTTCAAGAGTAACATCAGAAATCTTGAAACATACAGAGCCACATGTGGACAAGCGGGGCCTACAGACCATGATCTTAGATTTCCCAACGTTTAGCTCTAATTTTGGGTCTTTGCATTTGAGCTTAAATGTTGAGAGGTCCTTTTTTGGTCCTGATGGTGTTGTTGATAAAATAGCTGCATCATCGGCATAAAAAGGGCAGGATACTTCTCGAAGCCCATTTTTGGCCAGTCCTGGCACTCCTTCAACAATGCATCAATGATTTCTTGGACATAGATGTTAAAGAGCAGGGGTGCCAGGACGCAGCCCTGTCTCAATCCCCCACATACGCTGAATACTTTTGTACTCTCGCCACCCAAGCCAAACCAAACCTTCGCTTGGTTTTGGGATTATTATGAGGAGATCATTGAAATTAACTCCTGCAGTGCTTTGCGAGCTTCAAGTATACCCCAAAGGGTAGCCCTCAAGACTGAGTCGAAGGGGGTCATTACGACCCTGGAGGTAGCCATGCCGCTATTTGCGTCATGGCTACCCCCATTCTGTGTACCGGGTCCGGGTTCCTGGAATGGGGAAATACCGGGCCATTCTGACCTTGGAAGGCCCAGTATTTCCCCATTCCAGGAACCCAGACCATGTACATCCTCATTCCCATTCGAGCCCCCATTGGGCTCAATGGGAATGGGGAGGATGCAGACAACGGGCTTGTTAATGACGGGCCCATTGTTTGCATCCTGGTCTGCTTGGGGACCAGCTAAAGAGACCTTGTAATGAAGCGGTAGGGGGTTAATGGGGCCGGCAGCTCTACCAGCCGGTTATCCCCCTACCACGAGGGTCGTGATGACCCCCGAAGGTTATGTTGAGATCTAAAAAAGCGACATACAATTTCATTTTAAATACGCATACACATTTTTGAATTAAAAGAAATAATAAAACACATTGATCAATTGCACCCGATTAAGACAAAATCTAGCCTGGTGTGTGCTTATTACATGGTTGTTGTCAGACCAGGGGGGTCATTACAAGGTAGGCGGTAAGGGGTTAATGACGCCGGTAAAGGTGCCGGAGCCGTCAACCTCTTACCGCCTCATTACGAGTCTTCTCGCGGGACCCGCTAAGGATGCCTGGTTTTACCAGGCGCCCTTAGCGGGTCCCGCAAGCAGACCAGGGTTCTAACAATAATCTCTGCCTGACACCATGGGAGCAGAATGAGGCCAGTTAGAAGAATGGGATTACAAATTCTGAAAAGAACCGGGACCGGGACCCATACAAAGTCCTCATATTTGTAAAGTTCAACAAGTACCAAATCTGGGCCTGCTACCTTACCACTCTTCATAGATCTCAAGGTTGCCCCTACTTCAGTCAGACTCAGATATAAGTATGAATCCCTCTTATGATTTATCAGCAACATATTGCTAGCATTCTGTTCATCTTCTAGGTGAGATTTATAATGATTGGAAAAATATATCTCCCATTCCACACTCACTGCCTTCCGTAAGGCCATGAAAACCACGTTGTTCGCCTGACCACCCCACCGTCTGATACAACGTCCATCCTTTCCCCGAGATACGACGAATTGTGTACGTTTTTTTGCATAACATGCATAACATCCCTGCTTTCCAATGCACTGAACGTATGCTTACTGAAACTAAGGGCCTCATTACACAGATGGCGTTAAGGGATTACCGGCACCGCTATGGGCACCGGTGGCGGTAATCCCTTAGCGCCATACTACGAGGTCCCTCAGCGGGTCCCCTCCTTAACGTGTGGCCAGACCACACGTTAAGGAAGGGACCCGCTGAGGGACTTCAGGGCAAATAACGGTACCGCTAATAGCGGTACCGTTATTTGCTCCTTCCCCATTCCCATTGAGCCCTATGGGGGCTCAAATGGGAATGAGGAAGGGCATTGGTGAATGGGGAATTACTGCCCCGCCAACCTTTGAATGGGGCGGTAATTCCCCCATTCACCAAGGCAGAATCGGTAAAATACCAGCGGCAACCATGGTGCTACTAGCGCCATGGTTATCGCCGTCCGTGTAATGAGGCCCTAAGTCTCCTACAAGTAACATCACCACAATGCCCCTGGGCTGTCTGTGCGCTATGTAAATGTATAAAATATAAATAAAATAAATAATACAACAATACAGGGATTGGCTTCCACTACACTCTTTATCTGCTACCATTTTCCAAAAAGGGGTAATATCCCCTGTTCTAAGCGTTGTTCATAATAGACAATTTTTCACGAACAAATTCCTGTTTCTTTTTTAAAAGTGATTAGTTCCTTATAACTTGCTCTCAAAGAGCACAGTACACCTTTGGCGACCCCTTCTCTCAATTTAACCAAGGTTATAATGTCCTCTTTAGCCACACAGCATTCTCTGTCATGCCAATTTGGTTATATTCTGGCCTCTCTTTCGATGGCGGTTGACGGTGCAGTTACACATGGGACAACATTGGTCTTCATTTTTTCAAAGTCACTCAACAATTGGATAGTTAAAGTCTCAACTCCACAAATAGATACTAATTCACCGAGGATAGGCTGATATATACCAGGTGTTTTCCCTTGCGCAAATACCCTTGATCACTTTATCTGTTTCCTTGCATGACCAGTGAGCGATATTATATTACAGGACCTAGTCTCAATAACAGAGTTGATTCAAATAACTACAGTTATAGGTTGATGGTCACTCCGTTCTGTTGTCGATTTCAAAATCTGCGACATTATACCACTGGTCACCGGAAACAAGTATGTAGTCTATCAGTGAAGAGCCAGCTGGGCCAACAAATTACTTCTTAGCCATTTTATCGTTAGAGAACCACCCTTTACCGGCCCTCACATTTTAATTATATAGCCTTCTCGCCACTTCTGCAGGCCCTGGATGTGTTCTTTTGCGATATACTACTTCACCTCTGGGGTGCCCAAGGCTGAATACTGATCTTCCCATAAATTCACCAGATCTTTTAATGGTTCTACCTCCATGTTTAGACCACTTGCAACATTGTCAAGGCTATTTTTATCTTTTCCCATTCGTTTATTTGCTAACTGATACAGCGTATTGATTGTGGACATGCTCTGCGGGCCCGAGGGTCAGTTATATATATTGAATAGCATCAGTTGCTTGCTGTCCTCCATCAAAGCTATAAGGAGCTGCAAATCTGGAGATATACAAGCATTGTGTCTGCCACTTTTCACTGAAGGGTGGAATCTAACCAAATAACAAAGCCGCCACTGGGTCTGCCTTTAGGACCCTTGATGGCTGGGACAAATAAACTTGTATAGCCTTGGAGTAAAATGAGACTTACAGCCCAAGTTTCTTGGAGTAGGGCTATTTGGTAGTTCCTTATGAAATCAGACCACCCGCAAACATCTAGCAACCTGCACAAATCCCCAATATTTAATGACAGCAATCTATGCCCCGTGACTCCACACACTCTCTGTCTTTCCTCATGGAGTCATCAATATCATCTAGGTCAATAACTCTTCCTTCCTCACACCCTTTAGTGAGTCCTGTAAGAGAAGGCCCTGAATCCTGTGCAACGTTTCTTGCACATTTATTTGGCAGATTATAATATTTTACCAGTGCTGGGTGTGTATATTTGGGGCTCTAAGTGATATTCTGACGTGGGAGGGTGGATATGTTCTATGATCAATGCTCAAAGGCCCCTCAACAAGATCCTAGGAGGAAATACTCATTTTAATATAATCATCCCCTGTGACAAGATTACTGCTCATTACACATTTAAAAATGGCATCCCAGTTATCGACAAACAGCCTCTAACACGAATCCAGTTCAAACATTTGCATTTAAGGCTCTCATGTGACTCATGAGCGTTATCGGCAAGACGAGGCACATTGTGCTTCGCTATAACAGGACAATATTTGTCTTTCATGGTGGGAGGATTCCTTGTTCTCCTGTGCACACTTCCCTCATTACCAAGGTGTAATATACTGGCACCAAATAGGTAAGATCTGTTGTAACAAAGCCTGTTTTCCTTAGTTGATGGTATTAGTTGTCTTGGGTTGAGTTGATTGCAAGCCTGGATATTGACAGTCACTCCATTTCCTTGTGATTTCCCTTTTTCATATTTAACTGGTTTAGGGCCACCTTGATGCATCTTATTTACAGTTATAGCAGGCAGGTGATTTTGGTTCGCTAAGTTCAGGTCAGATTAGGTTGGCTTGATGACCACCAGCGTTAACCTTCACTTCCTTGATCTACTTCAGCAACTCAGTAAACCAGGATTCAATTTTGCCAAGAACGGATCCTTTGAAATTAGAGTATAATGTCAAGTTTTATTTTGGGTTCCTCATGTTCCGAAATATGTGTCCGTCTCGTCTCCTCCAGATCAGCTTGCGAGGCACACTCTCTATAAACCTTAGGGACACCACGAACAGGGGCCTCCTTTATGATCTTACCATTTTGTTTATACTTATGATATGCAATCCCTTTGCTTTCAGACGGTAACCACCGGGGCCAGTCTATCTAGGCATCATCACAGGAGAGCACTCTTTGCTAGCTAAAGCTTGGCAAAGAGGTTGAAAGCGGTTCAAGAGTGGTATTTGAGGATCTATTGCAAAATGTTCTGCCAGTGAAGATACCTCCACTCTTGCTGCTAGTTCTTTATCCTCTCCTGTAGCATTATCAATTATGGCCATTGAGCCTTCCAACACACTACTACGTTTATTTCCTTGTACACTATTCCCAAAACCTTGCACCTCAATGATGTTTGGGATCATTAGACCATCATCATGCTTCTTGCTAATGGACTTTACTGGTATTAGATAGTATGCCCCTCCTTCCTACCCAGATTTTTGATTAATCATAAAGGGGCCAGGGGGTTCTTATCTTGTGTTTCATCGAAGTTGTTCAATCGAGGTGCTTGTTGAAGGAAGAGGCTCATTGTTTAAAGGAATTATGTCATTGTCAGAACAAGCAATGCAATTTGAAGCTGCCAACGGGTAATGGTTAACTGTCAGCTGTGTTGCCCTATTATCGTGGTTTCCTGTGTGTGCTCCATTATTAATGGGATTTTCAAGTCCATCAATACATCTTTTATTTCTGTAATCAGATTATTAACATCTGTTATTGGTTTAAATAGCCTAAACCTTTTCATTTTCCCCTTAAGGGAAAACAAATTGGGTTATATCAGCTTTTCTTTTCACCATATTTAACTTTGATACCAATCAAGCCCACGTTACAGTGCTTAGCAGACAATAAAAATGTACACATTTCTCAGGGCTGGAATATTCCCCAATACAAAACCAGCAGGTTGAAGCCAGAGAAAAGGTTTAAGTAGCACTTTTACTGGCTAATACAACAGTAATTGAGCCTAGCGAAGCAAAGGCAAGTGTTCAGTCATCAGTCACAGCCATTTTGTGAATTTGGTTTCTGTATTCCCACAGATGGTTGATTACATCAAACAAAACGGAACATGAAGTCACTCAGCATAGTCAATGTACCAGCCATGACTAGTCTGACAGCAGAGTACAATGAACAGAGGCTATAACCACTGTCTTCCCCCAAGTGCCAGGTGCCTCGAGTTTGAGATCGAACACCATTTTATGACCAGGGTAGAGTTCGGAAAAAAGTTGCTAGAAAAAGGAACACTTATTTTCAAACCTTATTGCCTTATTGGCCAGCCCTTTTACGGGAAACAGGGTGGAAAAAAGGAAATGCAGGTATCCTCCGATATGAGATTTTCTTGGAAATGTATTTGTGATTCGCCCAGATTCTTAACCAAACTCCAGTAACTACCATCTTCTTTTTTAATAATATACGGAATCATTTTTTCAGCCTCCATTTGGAACATCCTACACTTAATAGTTTCAATCCTGTTTTTGTATCCTTGTTTAAATTCTTCTAACCTTTCGTTTCATCACACTAACCTCCACTTAACTGCTACAGATGTGCTTAGTACTAGCCTGACTCACGTTTCTACACTCTTCAATCTCTAAATGTTTGCCCAAAGGTCTCACTTGCTTATAGCAGTAGGCCGAAGGATGCTCTTCTATACAAATCCCAACAAAAACAGGAAAATGAAGCAGAGAGAGTGCAATTCTCCATTCATCTGGGATAAGGATTCCAGATGCGCCCTTATCTTTCTATTAAAACTAACAATATGTCCTGGGCGCCAAACAACTCTATGATTTTCAGTTGCTGCAATACTCCCAGGGAAACAATCTCAGCAGGGATACTTATCTGTCCTTTAAAACTCAGTGCGAGCATGTTATGGTCACTTGGTTCTCCAGAGATGATTTCAAAGTACTCACACGACTGAAATAGGATCTGATTGCTGAATACATAATCAGTAAGGGATTCATGAGAACCTCTCTACCATGTACACTTAGCTTCCAGGTCTCCTTGAACATTCCCATTAAGATGAAAGTTGTTCCAATCTTTTATCAGATTTTTCCTTCTGGTCTCCTTTTGTTTCTGTTGCAACCAATATTTAGTCACTATCTGAGATTTTCACCAAGAAATCAAAAATCCCCTAGAGAGATCACATTTATATCCCACAACCAGAGAATATCTCCCCTTGGAAATAATTCATACTATTTGAAGAGAACACTCCTCACACACTCAATAAACCTCCCCAAGGACTCACCCCCTTCAGTTGTATATAAATTGATGACTAAAACATTTTGACCTTGTCCTTTCAGAATCATGTGTACCGCTAAAAGGCCTTCAATTGCTTCCCCAAAATTATAGACATTTTGTGCCCACAAGGCTTTTACTGCTATTGAAAGACCTCCCCAAGCTCTGCCAGGAACACCGTGGATGGTTTTCTGAGTAGTACTGTAATACCCATCCAAGGATAAGTGTCTCTCATTAGTGTTTCTTGAATGCAAATTAAGTCATAATCCCTTAATTTGTTACATAGAATAGCAATTTTTAAGAGGTGGGTGAATGCGATTGAGTTCCATGATAAATAATACCAAAGATCAGACCTCTTAAAAACCAGGTCTACAGACTTCCCTATTAGAAAGCCCATAATTTAACATACCAGGCAGCCAGGACCAATCGGTGCCCCTCTCCTCATTCCCTTGATCGGAAAACATTGTCACCTCCCTCCCTGACTTGGTAGCTGTTCCACACTGCATCCACAAAGCTTTAAGGGGAGAGTTCCAAGACATAGACGCAGTTGATGGGGAATGATGAGTAAACGGTCCAGTTGGACCCGGGGCTCATAAGTCAACACCACTAAGTCTCAGTTTATCCGAGCCTGCCAACATGAGTTCTTTTACCACCGCCGACATGGCATGTAGCACAACCCAGTCTATCCTTACTGAATCCAAAAAAGCTACCTAAAATAAAAATCCTTGGAAGATATTAACTGCAGGGACATGATTATATGGAGTATAGATAGAACATTTCTGTGATTCAGGATCATCTGGTCTTCAGTTATAGACATTTCTTCAAAAATATGTTTTTCCAAAATGCAAGGTCTCGCAAGTTCTGTCCTTTTGGTTTGCAGAGTATTCTAAAATCTCTTTTGAAGAACACCCAGAGTCCAGCACAGGACCTTGTGTCCTGTCCGCAAGTCCCATCCTTTTTTCGACTTGCCAAGGCACTTGATCAACAGGCCACATCCTTCACCACAGATCTTTGCATGTCCCCTTGCTCTTTCAATGATGCAGAGCCTTTCTGGTGTAAAGGATAATCCCTAACATTCAGGTGAGATTTGGATGTCTGGCATCCACAATCAACCCCTTTGTTACCAGACACTCTGCAAACACTGCCAGGAATAGGCCTAGATATCTGATCCACGCTACAGTTATTTTGCCTCGAAGTCTGACGAGGCATTTGATCAGTACTAGGATCAGCCCTCATAACCCAAGTTGTTTGGGGCCCCTGTCTTGATCATTTCTTTTTGCCCTTTTTTGCAGTTGTTTTGCAACCGTTGAAGGCTTTTTACACAATATCTTTTGGCTCTGTGACTGACGGGAGAACTTTTCCTTTTGCAAAGGGTAACATTGCAAGTGTATTCAATTCTTGTTCCTCATTTTGAAAGGGAACTACCACTGAAAACCACAACACCAATGATAATTCCACCAATATTCAGTGGAATTAGTGTTACAGCTGTATAATAACAGACATACGTAACAGTACTTCAACCATCAGAATTACACCCGAACGGGTAGTCCCATGAGGCAAACTGGAAGTCAAAGGCAAGGGAAAGGTGACTGTAATGTGGCAAAGTAAACAGCAGTTCACTGAGCAGGAGCTCAGTGTGCTTGCAGAGTAGGTGGTAGCCCATGCGAAGAGATGTATGGGTTGCAAAAAAAGCAGTGCAAGAACGCCGGCTGGGTAGAAAACAGGGACAAGGTGGTGACCGTAGGACATGTCCCACGGGACAGTGTACACATGCAGAAGAGGTGGAACGACCTCAAAGCCTGAATCTGCACCATCATCGCCAACCACCGCCGGAAGACAACAGCTAGTGCTGCAGTAACAGTTGTCGCACTGCAGCTGACCCCGTAGGAGGAGACAGTGAGCAGCATCCTCTGGGTGGAGAACCTGGAGACTGTGGGTTCAGCAGAGGTTGGAGTCAGCATCCAGGAATACTGTAGTATGCTGCTTGCATTGAGTGCACAGATGCAAGTGTTAGAATGTTACCTAGTGACTGGAACCTACACTACATCAAGGTTCCAGTGGAGTCAGTTGGGACACACAGGATGGGAGAGAGATGAGTGAAGATGTTTATACCTTGTGCTCCTACCCTCTTCCCATAACTTCTCTGTAACTAATAAAGTTAACTTCCTTTTATATATATACCTGCCTCCTGTCTGGTCCCTGCGTACTTCAATGAACCCTAAATGCTACAGTGGCGACGAGGATGCTTTTAAATGAGGCTCCAGATATATTAAGGGAGGTCGCGCCTCCAGTAATGGCAATGTTGAAGTACCAAGGTATGAGAGCATACATTATGCTAATTAGTAATCCGTATGAGTGGATTGTATGTTTAGTGAAGTTAATGTGTAGCCTAAAAATGAGTATTGAATGAATTGTCTGATGATGTTTAGGCAATGGATTTGAGCCGGATTATGGTTGTGTGCTGGTTAAGTGGTAAGGTGTGGAATAGATCCATAATTTGTGAATTAGATGTTTTATTTGAATATCCATAAATTGAGAGTATGTACACGTGATAGGTTGTTTGGCCAGCTTCTTGTCCTAGTGTTCTTTTCACGTACTGTGCCTATGCAGTTACGATGTTTTATATATATACCTGCCTCCTGCCTGGTGCCTGCGTGCTTCAATGAACCCTAAATGCTACAAAGACCCTGGTGAGTACTTGTGTGAATGATGGGCCATTTGCACAACAACCCCATTAGCATGTTGACATACAAACACCTCCATGCATTCAGCTGAGAGTAACCCAGACAATGCACAAGCCATGAATGTGACACCACAGGTCAGTACATCATGAGACAAAGGAAGGTGTGAACCCCTGGAATACTCACCAGTGGAATGATGAAGCCATAATGTAGGACTTATAGATGTCACATCTCCACCACCAAGCATACCAAGCACCCATGTACAGACATATCAGCCAAACTGCTGCCACACACGCGACGAATGACAATCAAATGTGTGTCTCATACCAACAACTAATGAAAAGTCCAGTAGCAACAAGGCCTCCATAAAGGTTTTGTCCCACCTAATTTCGCAATCATACAGCCATAGCTAGCAGGGCCCCCCTCAGCTACAAGTGCACCAGGATAAACAAGCAATATTTGATCTCTCCTACATGAGCACACGTCGCCCTGTATGACAGTGAAACACAGGCCAACATGGTCCAAACAAAGCACACATTCCAGACTGTCCAAAGGCACTCAGAACACATGCAGTATGCCCCCATGGGGCCATAGAAGGCCATGGCCCTCAATCCAACTAATGCTGGACTCAGAGTCACCGGAAAACACACTGCATACTCCTGCATGTGTCCACACATAGGCACTAGAGCCCCCCCACCTCCCTGCAGTACACTGACCCAACCCTGCATGCATTTCAGCACACCAAGGCCACCAGGACGAATGTGAATGACATTAGCGTGAAGAAGCAAAATAGAAATGCTAAACACTCTTCTTCCTACCTGCTGTAGGTGACTCAGGCTGTCCACTGCTACTGTGGTTGTTGACACTGGTGAGGAACCCTGGTACACCATAGGAGACAGTGAGGCACACATAGGGGCCAGGACACGCAAAGAATACACGTTTGGAATACTCACCTAAAGATATCGTTGCTTCCACCTGACAGGCGATGCACTAATATACAATGGGTAAGAATGTTGTCATTTGAGCTACGTGCATGTGGGGTAACTTACCCATGCCTCCAGAGCAGGACATTTCACACCCGACTCAGATAGTGAAGGAGATGCATGTGATGACAGAGCACATCACAATTTTATTTTGTATTTATTTTTTCATTTGTAAAGCACCTACACCCTTGGGGGATCAGGGCGCTGTTATGGAACCAGTTACATGCAGGAAACACAGTCATAAAAGGATAGGGGCAGACAGCTTCCCTCCCCTTTTAGGTAGATCAGCAAAGTGCAGATCAAAAGCAGTTGTTGTTAGGCAAAGAGCCAAGTCTGTAGTGCCTTATGGAAAGGCCAGTAAGATTATTCCGCCCTTCAGGCAGGGGGAAGAGCGTTCCAGTATTGCACTGCCAATATAGGTAAGCAAGAGCCTCCTCCTTTGATTTTCTTGAAAGTTGTTGGTATGAGGCAGTTCGAGTGGAGGGCTCTAACCGGTCTGCTGGATTAGGATCTCATCAATTTCAGGGACAAGTATTCTGGGCCGTGTTTGTCAAGCATTTGTTTGTAATAGCCAATAGACATGAGGAATTGGGGGAGAAATGTATTGTCTGGCAGGACATCATCAACAAATATTGTGAAAGCACATATGGACACCTGTCCCTGTACATTTAACTTCAACTCTATTCAAATGTACTACTCTAATGCAATGACCACTGGATCAAATGGCTTTATAACAATGTGATTTATGTTACCAATGTACACTTAGTCCCTAACAATAGGACCATCTCGACACCCTCATCCCAACACCATCCCCCTCCTCACATCCTCATCCCCAACACTATGCCCCGCCACACTCCCTGATCCCCAACACCATACCCCTCCCCACAACCTCATCCCCCACACCACCCCTCTCCCGACACCATCACCCCTCATCCCCAACACCATCACCCTCCCCACACACCTGTGGTATCCAGTCTGTCTATGAAGTTCTTCACTACCTCCTCCTCTAGTCCCTTTTTCATGTGGGTGTGGGTGAATGACTTGTGCAGCACTGTGAGCACCCTCAGTAGGGGTGGCCAACATGGAACTAGCATATTCACTGCCCCGGAGGTGCTGCATAGTAAGGTTGATGGCCCTGGCCATTGTCTCATGTGAGGAAGAGATTTTCACAGCCATCTCCCTCAACCTCTGACCTACTAGGGTGTTACTGGCACTGAATTCTGCAACATGCTGGCACAGATGGTCAGGGGACATGTCCATCCATGTGGGGGCACCCAGCACTGCATCACGTATCACCTGGGACGGTCTCAGTTGCTCCTGGGTGTTCTGATGTATTGCCTCCTCCCGCTGCTTGATCTGGGTAAGCCTCTCCCAGGTGGCATTCAGTGTGTTTCCCTGCACTGGCCCGGGAGATGGATGGGTTTGCTTTCCCTCAATGCCTGCTTGCTCCTCTTCATCATGTCCTTGAGAATCTATGTCTTTAGGACGGTCGTCATGAAAGGCACGGCGAGATGACATGGGGGAGGATTATATGGGTGATTTACTGGGTAGGGTGGAGGAATCAGAAGGCCACTGCCCTGTAGGAGAAGCTGCAGAGCTTGATGCAGTGGTGCCAGACTCTGAGGGTGTAGTGGCAGCGGGTGCAGTGGCCTGGCCCCATATCTGTATGTATTTGGCACTTGGGTGGGTGGGTTGGTCGTGTGACTCACCAGCATGGTGGGACGTGGCTCAGTTGTGGGAGGTTCAGCAGCCTCCACCATGGCCAAAGTTGGTGGCATGATCATGGCCAGTGTGGCAGTGCCACTGAGGTGGCAGAAGCAGTGCCCTTGGACAGGGTTGTTTTGGATGTCTTGTGGGCATTCCCCTTCCTTGGTGCAGCACATCCTGTGGCCTTTTTCACACTTGCTGGGGCAGGTGTGCCGGAGGTGCTGCCGCTTTCCATGGGGCCTGGGTGTCTTGTGGGCCTGTTAGGGGACATGAAAGAGTGCATCAATACCTTGATGGACTTTAGTATGGTATGCTGCTATGTAGTGTTCTATGTACTATGGTGTCACAGAGTGCAAGTAGTTTGCTTAGCGTTCCATTTTAGCTGATGGTGTATATACATGGGGCAATTAGCAGGCCTCAAACACAGTTCATTTGTATACATGAAGATGAACTCAAATGTTATTCACATTTTCTGGTGATGTTGTTTCTTTCTTCCTTACTTTAGTTTTCCATGTATATGCCTCTGATTTGTATTAATTGTGAGTCTGTATATGTATTGTTTGTACTAACGCAAGAGTGTCGTATGTCTTGAATTGTTAGCTATTTATCCAATGTTTAACATTACTCAAAACTCTAAGGAAGCATTCATTATTTTACTATTCAAAATTATCATATTAAAAATATTGTACTTCTATGGTGCATGCTGCAGCCATTGCCTATGTGTTTGTATGATTATGTTCCTTTATTAACAACAACACTCCAATATAATATTTTCTGTAGATGAGTACTTTCTTTAATACATAAAATATGTTATTGTACATCTCCTAAACACCTCAGACATCCTGCTACCAATATTGTTAACACAACCCATTACGGGAACTTTTTATCACAATTAATTGAACATCTTTTTTTATTGTAATTTAGTTTAATAAACATTTGTTTTGTTGACACATTTCCAATTTCCAGGGCTTCACAATTGTTACTCATCTAATGTCTCGTCAGTTCCTTGTTAAAAACGATCTCCTTTCAAGCTAATGACAGACCATTTTACTGAGGCAATCTTTTATTTCCTTTAGTTCCATCTAGTATCATTCATTTTGAGTATTCTTTAACATTGTTATTTCTTGGTCTTTCATTGGTTTTTCTAGCACGTTTATTCCTTCACATATAAATCATACATTACTTCCTTGTTGAAAATTGCTCCACCAATCGTTGTTCATCTTGGTTTGGAATTGTTCTATATAATTGTTCAGAAATCCTTGTCCTTTCTGCTGTTACTGCTATACAGTCAAATAACAGGTGCCTTACAGTTTCCAGAGTTCCCTGTTTGTGACAGAATCTACATTGTCCATTGTTCACTCCTCATTGACATCTTGTATGGTTAAACTCATTAGTTGGAACTACGTTTAGCCTTATCTGCATCAATCTCTCCTGATGATGTTTGCCTGGACATTTCATTAAGTATTACGACATGGTGTCCCTTTTCCAATTGAATATGTGATGTCATAGGTGATGCCATCAATGAGATTTGTGATGTCATCTTTTTTTTTTATTTTTATTTTTTAAACTTTGGTTTTTATTGGCATTGACCTCCAAATACGACCAATATGTCCGCAAGCCTTCCTTCATGTGTTCTAGGAGGACCCGCAGTTGTGCTGCGTGGTAAAACAACTGGAAATCTGGGAGACCGAATCCCCCCTCCTCCCTTGGAAGCGTCAGGGTGGCTCTTCCGACCCTCGGGGTTTTTCCCTGCCAATGAAGTCTCAGACCCCCTTATGCAAGTCTATGAAGGTTTGAGTGGGTACCCGGGTAGGGAGGGCTGTAAAGAGGTATAAAAGCCGGGGCAGTATATTCCTTTTGACGGCCGTCATCCGGCCATACCATGAGAGGATCATTCTTCCCCATCTCCTCAGGTCAGAAGTGATCTCGGACATTATGGGCTCGTAGTTGGAGGTTCCCAGTTCTGATAGGTACCTAGTGAGGAGGACGCCCAGATATTTTATGGTGCTCTTGCCCACCGCTATCCAATGAAACCTGGTCAAGGGGTCCAGTACCGGGTCCACCAGGCGCATTGGAAGGAGAACGGACTTAGTTGTGTTAAATTTCAGGCCTGAAAAACACCCAAAGGAGCTGACCTGGGACAGAAGGGGAGGGTTCGAAGAGACCGGGTCCACCAGATATGCCAGGATGTCATCGGCAAACAGGGAGAGCTTGAATTCCACCTCTTCCCTTCTAATACCCCTGATGTCTGGGTGGGATCTAACCGCTATGGCCAAAGCCTCCATCGTGAGGACATATAGCAGGGGGGAGAGAGGGCAGCCCTGTCTAGTCCCTCGGGTGAGAGGAAAGGATTCTGACAGCAATCCGTTCACATTGACCCTTGCGGTAGGGGCTCTATAGAGGGCGGCCACCCAACTCAGGATGTGCGTCCCGAAGCCCATTCGCTGGAGAAGGAGGGTCATGTATCTCCACTCTACTCTATCTAAAGCTTTTTCTGAATGCAGGGAAAGGATGCATGCATCAAGATTTGAGTTTTGGGTGAAATGTACCAGGTCTATTGTTTTGTGGATATTGTCCGACCCTTGTCTGCCCCTAATTAAACCCACCTGGTCCCCGTGGACTAGCTTCTGCATTATCCCCTCCATCTGCCTACCCACCACCTTGGCCAGGATTTTGACGTCGATGTTGAGCAATGATATGGGCCGGTAGGACGAACATTCCCTCAGGTCTTTACCTTCCTTGGGAAGGACCACTATGATGGCTCCCATCATGGAGTCGGGGAGGGTGCCCCCTTCCAAAACCGAGTTGAAAACCTTCGCCAGGTAGTGAGACAGGGAGGAGCGAAACCTCTTATAGAAATAGACCGAAAAGCCGTCTTCCCCTGGGGAGGTCCCCACCTTCATCCTGCTGATCGCCTTCTCCACCTCCTCCTCGGTCACCCGACCCTCCAGCCCCTCTGCCAGCTCCCGGGGAAGGGACGGTATCTGTATGGAGTCGAGGAACACCTCAATCTGGGAGTCGCCACCGTCATATTCCGAGGCGTATAATGACTCGTAGTACTGGCGGAAAGTTTCACTTATGTGGGGGGTGTCATAGCCTAGTGTTCCCTTGTTGTCCCTCACCTCTTCCACCATCCTGCTTCTCTGAACCTCCCTCAATTTCCAGGCCAGTACCCTATCCGCTTTGTCCCCCTTCTCGTAGTATTTCTGTTTGACTATTTGGAGGCTCCTTTCCGTTTTATGGAGGAGCAGGTCTTTTAATTGGAGCCTGTAGTCCTCCAGGGTGGCCACACGGTCTCGGTTTAGGGTCTGTACCGGGGAACCCCCAGTTAAAGGCGCGCTATTTTTTCCCTCAAAGTCCTTTCCTGGATCTCCCTTTCCCTCTTCTGACGAGAACCCATTTTAATGAGTACTCCTCTTAGGGTCGCCTTGAAGGCGTCCCAGAGGGTGCGCGTGCTCACCTCCCCGTTATCATTGAGCTCAAAGAACTCTGAAATTGCGTCCACGACGGCCTGGGCGTGTACCTCATCTCTCAGTATGGCATTGTTACATCTCCAACGTCCCCTCCGTTCCCTACACCAGTCCCCTGCCAAGGTGACCTTGACCAAATCGTGGTCTGACCAGGGCACGGGGTCTATTCTGTAACCCGCTATGTGTGGGCGGAGCACCTCTTCCGCGAGAATATAGTCTATCCTGGAGAAGGCTTTGTGAGTGGAGGAGTAGTATGAGAAAGAGGGAGTCCCCGTTCGGGGGGTGGGCATCGTGTCCACCAGGCCCAGGTCCTCATTCACCACCAAAGCAGCATGACATGGCGTCTCCTGCGGGTCTGGGGTTTGAAGCGCCCACCCGCTGTCTATCTCTGGATGGGTCGAGGACCATATTAAAATCACCTCCCACCACCAATGGGCCCTGGACAAAAGTTTTCAGCCTTTCCCCCACTCCCTCCCAGAATTGGGCCTGGCACTCGTTTGGAGCGTATACTACTTCCAAGGTTATGGGCGCTCCCCGTAGGGAGCCCCGTACCAAGAGGTAACGGCCTTCGGGGTCCCTGAGGGAGGAGTCTTTCTCGAATCCCAACCCCCTAGCGATCAAAATTGCAACCCCTCTTTTCTTCCCTTTGTGGGATGCATAAAAAATCTCCTCGATACCGCCCCCACGCATCCTGGGCTCCCTCCCCCTCGCCCAGAGTGTCTCCTGCACGAACAGTAGGTCCAGCTTATCCCTCCTAAACTCTCTGCTGATTAGGGATCTTTTCATGGGGGTGTTCAGGCCCCGCACATTCAGGGTTCCCACCCCTAGGGCTGGTCGGTCGTCAGCCATAATCGCTGTCACCTTCCCCCTTGGTCACCGGTGTTGCATGGTCGCTCCCTCCCTGCATTCTGTATTTCCTTGTTTGGACATATTTGAAACCTTTGCCCAACTTACCCCCCAACTCATTCCCCACCCCGAAATCCACAACTTGTGTACTAACCCCCACCCCCCTCCCCGGCGTCCAGCCATGTAGTCCCTCCATTCCTGGATTTTTGGCTGGCCCACCAGCCGGTTCCCTACAGCCAGGCGTCAATAACAAAACACGCTAACGTGAGCACCCCCCATCTCGCCCCCCCCAAACTCCCCGCATGGGCATTGCTTGAGGGGGAACTAAAAATGTCTTCCCCACCCGATTGTCTGGGCCCGATCTATGCATGTTCCGGGCTGTACCCCCCGCCCAGTGGGCGACCGTCCCCTGGGCCCAGGGTGGTATTTTTCACAGCGCCCATGGTTGTGACCCCCCCGATGCCACCTTATACTTGCAGTTCGAGGGGGTGCAGCGAGGGAAGCGTCCCCAGGGTCTTCCAGTTGTCTGTTCCCGACGATCATCGTGGGGTCGCTGTTGTTACCCCTCCGAATCGGCTCGATCTTCCTCCATCGGTGTCGGTGGTGTGTTCAATTTCTTGAACTTCCTAGCGCCAGTTTTGCTTCTTCTGGAGTTAGACTGGCCAGGAGTGCCCCTGCTGAGCGCTTCCGGGCCTACGGGCACCCTCCTGGGGGCGGGTTCACCCACGTAGTCCTGGATAGCACCCTTGATGTCCTCTTCCGTTACCAGCGTTGTGCGTTGGCCTGAGTATTCAAAAGATAGGGAGAAGGGATATCCCCATCTATAACTGACGCCCTTCTCTTTCAGATGTTGTGTCAGGGTGGGGCACATCCTTCGTTTGGCAAGGGTGTAAGCTGAGAGATCTTGAAAAATAGAGATTTGGACGCAGTTGTAAGTTATCGTCCCCGCCTTCCTCGCAGCCTCCTGAACTTTGGCTTTTTTTTCGGTGTAATAGTGAAAACGGGCCAGAACCGATCTGGGGCTCCCCGACCTTCCCCCGGCCCTGTACACCCAGTCAAACATGAGTTCCATTGTAATTTCTTCTGCAAACAGGAGGGTGATAATGTCTCTCACCACTCGGGTCAACTCTATCTCCGTTTCAACCTCCGTTTCCGGGATCCCAAAGAACCTTAGATTATTCCGTCTCTCCCTATTTTCATAGTCGTCCATTAACCCGGCTCTCTCTTCATCCCTCTTTTCCAGAGCAGCGAGCCGTGTGCCGAATTGGACTTCCTGAGATGTAGAGGACAACTGATAGTTTTCCACTTGTAGGACCCTGTCCTCGTTTTTGTCAACTCTTTGGTCCAATTTCTCGAACTTCTGGGCGATATCAGATCTCATTTCACTAATCTCCTGGAGGATGGAGGCGAAACCTCTTTCCATCGTCATTGCGGGTTGGCCAGCGGGTTCAGGGTGGGCCATGGTTCAGGAGAGAGAAGGGACCTCGGTAGTGATCTCTGTTTCTTGAAAACGAAATGTTTGTAGGGTCTTCTTCCAGCTCATGGGGTGCTACTCGTCCCCTGTTGCGGGGGTCCGCTGCTGTCTGGGGGGCCTCTGGGGGGAAGCTGTGCCACCCCGGTGCCAGACAGGTTCACGTTTCACCAGTGGAGTTTGTAGACGGTGAATTATCCCTTGCTGGGGGTGGAGCAGCCCACCAGGCGGGCACTCGCCCCGCCAACCGAGGACGGGGGCCTCTCACCTGGGTCGCGGGCCACCTGCAGGTTCAGGGTAGGCCGTGGGCCAGATGAAGTTCAGAATGCCAAAGGGGCTCTCCAATTCACGAGAGCGGTAGCTCGTGGGGTCTTCCTTCAGTCCGTGAGGGCGTACTGACCCCCAGCTATGTGGTCCGTTGTGGCCTAGTGGGCCCTTGAGGGTGTGCTGCACTGTCCCGGGGTCGTATCGTTGCACGTTTCTCAGGTGGGGGCTGCAGGGGTGAGCTTTGACCCCTATGGGGGATGGGATGGTCCCCTCAGGCAGGCACACGCCCCGCCGACTGCGGACGGGGTCCTCTCACCTGGGCTGCCGAGTCACTGTCGTCTCCCGGGGTAGTCCCCCTGGGGTCATCCGTCGTCTGGCAGGTCCTCGCGCCGGGGCCTGGCCTGGGGCCTCCCCCCGCCGTGCCCACGGCCATAGGGGACCTCCCCGTCGGCTCTCCGGCCAGAGGTCGCTGTCGTGGCTCTGGCTGGGACCCGGGCTGGGGCAGCTCACGCCCGTCGCCTTGGTCCCCATGGGGGGGGCAGGTCTGCCGCCCACCCGAGGCAGAGCTTTGCTGGGGGCCTCCTCTCCTGGGCCTCCTCTGGCGTTGTCTCCCTGGGCCCGCGCCGCCGCGCCGTGGGACCCGGAGCCGGGCCAGAAAGACGTCCGTCTCCTCCGTCCCAGGTCAGGTGGGGGGGCCGCCGCTGGTCCCCGCCCGGGGAGCGTCACCCCTCCCACACTCGCCTTCCACCACCGGGGCCAGGGGGGCCCGGATCGTCACCCCAACCTTCTCGCTACAAAGGGCTCCTTCACATCCAGCACAGTCACGCGCGGCACCTGCCCAGTCGCGCACCGTCACTCCCAGAACTCCAGTTCCACTCGGAGTTGGAGGTCCGTTCCTTCGAGCGGGGGTGTCAAAGGGGGTTCATCAGCTCCTGCCACCCGTTGTGCTCGCACGGGGGAGTCTCGGGGGGGCTCAATCCCCTAAATAGGCCCAGCCTCGGCGGGAACACCGCAGTCAGGCAGCCATTGCCTGTGCGCCCCCTGGTGGCCTCCCGTGATGTCATCTTTGATGTCCTGGGTGTTGTTGTTAGCAGTGCACTGTGGTAGTGCGAGTTAGTGTTGCTTAACTTATCATAACTGATACATTTCTGGGGGGTTTCGGTTTTACTTGTAACCACAATGTCCATTTAACAATGTTTTTTTTTCACTGAATTGTATTGGTTTTCATTAGTGCAACTTAACCAGAACGTCCCTTTAACATCTTTTTTTCACTGAATTTCCTAGGTTTTTATTAATGCAACTTAACCATAAAATCCCTTTAAAAAAGTTGTTTCAGTGAATTGGTAGGTTTTCATCAGCATACCCTTAATTTTCTACACATCATACTCAGCTGCAATGCAGCAGCTTTAGAGCCTGGAGACAGTGCAAATGTCTGCAGACAGCTTGCAGCATTCACAAAGTCCACAAGCACAGGGTAGAAAGAAAATGATGTACCTTTCAACCAACCAAACACATATACATAAAACAACATTACATACATTTACTAGACCCAAATCTAACATTTTGTACAAAATCATGGTTGAAAAAATGTACACATTATTTTTTCATGTAGCACACAACATAATGCAATGCACAAAGCACAAACCATAACTGTACACCTCATAGTTTCACCTCAGTACAACTCTGCATACATACACCAAACGCTTATTCGAAAACAAGCTGTTACTAAATAATAAGTGCACAGTATTTATGTCTGTATTATTACCATTCATTATATAAACATGTCTTATAAGCAAAACACACTATTTTTTTATTTTCACAGAAATGGCAAACACACTTGTGTGGTTGGAAACAAACTTCCCAAAAGAAGAAATGAGCGATGATAAAATCTCTAATGATATACAATACATCTCTTAATATAAATAAATGATGTAATTTGTGCAGAGCTCACTGAAATGCACATTTCTTTTTTTCGTATAGTACTTAGTTTGCACGAAGAAACAACACCCCAATTTCATTATGCAGAATCCCAAGGATCACAAAGAGAAGCCCTATCCCCAACTGTACATAATAAAATTGTGATGTTGTCTGCAAAAGTGGATAAAATCAGTAATGACTTTGAGGAACTTTTAATTTATGTCAAAAATCATGTGATTAAAAATGTTCTTTATCACTGTCCCTCTTGCACCTGTCCCACATGTCCCCAGAAATCATCCTCATAAAATTCCCAAAATTTAAAATAATAGTGCTTGAAACTGCACTCCCTATCATGTTTTCGGGGGGCTGGCGACTCTGGAATCATTGGAGGAGAGGACTCCATTGAATGTCCCATCACGCTTCCAGGCGCAACTCGCTACGCAGTCTAGTTGTCATGCAACATGGTCGCTGCCGTGAGGTTTATCATTCATTCTCTCCGGATGGCCGGCATGTTGCAACTATATTGGATTTCCTCTGTATGTTGTCACGTTACATGTTTTCCTCTTTTGCAGTGCTCCATATTCTATCCTTTGGCCTCTGACCTCTCTCCTTGCTAATATTTGCATCTGCTGCGGATTCCTCTCTGTGCGCATTCTCCCTCTCTTTCTCTTTCTCTGCCCTGGTCTTTCTACGGCTCTCTGTTTCCCTCTACTTTACCCGTACAGTGTTACGTTTCTTACATGTTTGGTGAGCTATTTTTCCTGTTTTCCCTTTCTGACATTGCTTACTGCCCTCCGGTCTGTTTTCCGGACCTTGCCACTCTGAGTTACTGTTACCAATTTGGATTTGCCCATTCTACAGTTTACCTGCTGTTTATCCGACTCTCATCTTTCGATACAAATATACATTGCCAACTGGGAATCTTGGACTTTGGAATCTAGGGTTTTTTTTATCCTGAAGGCTTTTTCTCCTACCGAGAGGCTGTCTCAGAAGCAAGGTCACTGGCCTGCTGAGACTTTGCGGCCACAGTGGCTTCCTTCCGTGGCAGACCGTATCTTCATTAAAAAAAGGAGTTACTACCTAGAAGAAGGAAGAAGATACCATCTCCGGAACCCAGCTCTTCAGGTGAGGAGGAGGAGTGGGACTTTGAAACTGAGTCTACCGGCTCGGAGGAAGTATCAGTTGAGACTCCCTTCCTTCCCGGATCATTATTGTACAGAAATTCCTAATTCTCCCAATTGTTTCCCATTCCAATACCCCATCCCATTCTTAAATAAATGTATTTGTTATACTGTAAATATCTTGCATATTGTTCTGTAATTAAAAAAATGGAACCTCCAATTAATAGTCTGAGGACACCACGACTGTCTGGGGTGTCCACACTTAAAATGGAGGTGCCCCAAGACAGCCCGCAGTGTCCGGACATGTCCAGTTTTGCATGACATAATTTTAATTAGTCCGCGGATAGAGCTCCTGTTCTACGGACAGTTATGCGTATGTGCCCTGCGTCTCACACCTGATTGTTGTCTGCGGACAGTCGTCATGGCCGCGGATGACCCAGACATCATCATGTGACTGCGCCCATCTGCGTGATTGCCTGACTGCAGACATAGACCGTGCTCCAAAGACAGTTTAAAACTGCATTTTCCATCAATCTAGGGTGTTTCAAGTTGAAGATTTACCCTTCTAGAGGTGATAGACCCATTCTTAAGTGATCTGGCAACTTTTTTACAACTTTACAAGGCATAGTTTCGATTTGGTTGTCCGCAGACAGTCATGCTGTCTGCAGACATCTCCTCTGAAGGGACCCACCCATTACTTCCAGTCATTCTCATTCTGTCTATCCAGGAGAGAGCACATGCTTTGCAAAGCTACTTGAAAAAGCTGAAATCTTGCTGCAAATGGCATCAGTAATGGCTATGCCTCCTCCCCAGCCTCCTCCACCACCACCATCGCCATCTGGAGGGTCTGGAAACAGGCACGAGGATGTATAAGAGGATGAGGAGGAAGACGAAGATGAGGTAGAGTAAATGCCTCTCTACAGCGCCCAAAGTGATTCCTAGGTGTGGTTGTTTTTCACCACCATTGAGGGTGTACAAATGATTGGGCAGCCAAGGTTTGGTGTAATGAGTGTAAAGTTGTATGCAGTCATGGAAAACCAGGGCTGTACTCCTACAGGACCATCTTCATGTGCCACCACACCAGATCCAACCACTCTGGTGCTCTGAAAAAGGTTGTACCTTTTTCAGGTAGAAGAAGGCTGTCACCCTCTATATCATCTTCCTGAACCACTCCTGTAACCACACAAACTACTCCTGTGGGGCAGAAGATTCCAGAGGCTGCTTCGCAGGCCATACAGAACACTGTTGATCCTTACCTTTCGAGGGTCACAGTACTAAATTTTTATACTGTGATGCACCAATCTGCAGTGGGGTGCAGTTTCGTAGTGCTTTTGATGCTGCGGTCAAGGAGCACGAGAAACAGTGCCCCCACCTTAAATGTAAGGCTTGCTCAACATCTTCCTCTGTCCACCTGCCCATCCAGCTCGGTGGTTGCTGCTCCTTCCTTCCCTTCCCTCCCTTGCCTCTCATGAATTTTATTTTAAAGTAAAAAAAGAAAAAAATCAAAAAAACACAAAAAAGGCCACCTTTCACAGTTAATAAAATAGAACTGAGAAAAAATATCACAGGCCCCTTTGCAGCCTGCATAGTTCATGGACAGCACGGTAGTCCGCGGACATCTGGAACATTCCAGGCATGGAGTGAGAGAAAGAAAGACATTTAAAATGTTTTTTGTGCAAAAGTGGTGGCTTTTAAAAGAACATTTTTTGACTTTTTGACTTTTTTATATTTTTTGATTATTTCGTTTTAGGTACTAAAAAACATAATAATTTTTGTATCTTTCACAAAAAAGTGCCTCTAATTTGTTTGTCTATTTTTCATTTTTATTTAATGCAACTTTTAACAAAAACTTGAATCTATATTAACAGAAATTGCTTTAATTTATTTTGAACATTGTGAAGAAAAATATTATTGCCTACATCAGTTAGATGCACTCCAACTCTTCGAAAAATGTTGGCAACATCAAGTCATGCAAACATCCCGCAAAAAGGCACATTCAACATTGTTCACATTGCATCTTGCTTTTTCAATTTCTTGACAAAATAAATTTGAACGCATCCACATTTGTCTCTGACCTAGTCGGGGAAACATATTTTTCGAATGTGGAAACAGTTCTATCAATTTCCCAAATGGGTCCTTCATTGCAAACTGTATTGATATTCCAGTATCATAGCCCAAAGTGTTGCTTCCACAGTGAACTATAATGCTGTCCGCATGCTTCAAGTGAACCATATTCTCACAAAACAGGAGGAAGTCCACCCACTTCATTTCTCGAACTCCAAACCATGAAACATCAAATTCATTGAATCCAAGATTTTCAGACAATCCACAGTGGTCAGTATACACCTTCAGCCAAAAATGTTTTTCTCATTTTTTATATCCTACACCAACGCATGCTTTATTATACGCTCCACATTTTCCCATTGAATTTGTTCATATGCATGTTTTCAGAGCATTTTTAGCATTGAAAAGAAAAATGTAATTCCCAACATCATTTATATGCTCTCAATCACACTGAAAACTATTTACACCATCCAACATGATATTTTCATTCTGGAAAGAGGCCGTCCCTAAAACATATATAAAAAAGCACATACACCTGTATTCAAAAGCTTCCTTGCTTTTTCCATGTTTGGACTCAATGCATTTGGACATCTCCACCTTCGCCTTGGAATAATTGCAGAAAAAAATAATTTGCACAGTTGGAAACAGTTCCATTAGGCTTTTCGAGAAATCCTTAATGTCAAACTGCAATGATAAAGCAGTCACATGGCCCAAACATGTCCGTCCACAATGCACAATAATAATATCTGGCCATTGAAATTGAGCCATACTCCGACAAAATGACAACAAATTCACCCAGTTTACCCAGAAACTGTATACCACTAAGCCTCCACTCCCTGCAATCCAATAGTAGCACAGATGCCACCGAATTCAGTATAACCTTTTAATGAATACATGGAACAATATCCCATCATCCAGACATTCATCTTCTTCCTAGCAATAGCCACAGCCATCTTCCTTGCACACAGCAAACAAAACACCTACTACCCTCCATTCCTGCAATCCACAATCAGAACACCTAATTGGCTAATTTCCACAGTTCCTTTCCATGCCAGGCATCCTTAAAAGACCCAGGCGTGGCACATGCCATCCACGTACTACCGCGGTGTCCACTGACACTTTAGCACAGGGAAGCCCTTCTACCCTTTCCATTTTCTTGTTCGGAACATTCTCTCATTGGCTGCTTTCAGTTACACATGCATCCACCAATCACGTCCACAACCTCTACACCTAACCCTGTCATCTCAGTTCAACACTTCAGTTGTGCACTTCAACTCTGAGAGTACATATCTCCTATTAATCACAGCCATCTGCATCAGAAACCACTGTAAACTCTCCAAGATTTCTATTTCCAGATTCAACAACATCTGCATATGACAAGACATAGTACAGGTATGCTTATATTTTTTTAAGTATTTTCTTCAACACGTTTGTTGGGGAGGACCCCCAGGTATGCCAAAGGAACACTGGGGGTCTGATGACTTGGAGGGCCCAACTCCCTCCCCCAGGATACACAGAGGACTCAGTCAATGGCAAATTCAAACTGTGGTATATTACAGGCAAAACCAACATGGATCAGTACAGGAACAGAGAATATCCATGCCCATCTCGTTCTTCCTCGGCTCGCAGGCCAGTTTTACTACCCAATGTCGTCAGCATTGCATCACTACTTGGGCCCCTCTCCAGAAAATTTAGCGGACCACTGGATTGGGTATTGAGTATTCTACCACATGTAGTGGACATTATAGATGTTATTTTACTGGCCCATGCATGTCAGGTGGCTGGCCTGTTTCATCCCAAGGTACTGACTATGACATTGATGCAGTGTCATGGACTTACCATTGATTCTTGCCCATTGTTACCCACCCCTAGGGTACTGTCATGATTCCTGCCCCTCATGTCCCCAGCCCTCCAAGATGTCAGGCTGGAGCCAGGCCACAATCACCTACATGGCCTTCAAGGGCCTCTCCATCCCTCCAAAGACCCACTTGGAGTCAGACATGGCACTTGTGGCACCAGACTCACTCACTCCCATAGGATAACATTGGGGATTGGACTTGTAGTGCATTGATGGGGACAAGATGGATGCCCCCACATATTTCGGTTCCCAGAACTGCATGTGCGGTCTCGTCTTATGGGTGTGGTTCAGCCCAGAGGCACCTGGGATACCCAGAGACTATTTAAGCCACACCCAGGCTGAGAAATATGCTTTGCATTTTCTGCACCTGCAGCGTGACACTCACCGTGTTCGGTACGGTCTCCAGTAGGCCTGCATCTTTCTTCTGCGCTCAGCTCCTGCAAGAGCAAAAACACTGTTACGAACAGCCTACGTACGGCACCCCCCCTTTTTCTGTTGGTCTTAACTTTAGAAGTAACCAACATTGCCTTGTCTATTTAACTGCGGCTGTTCTTATATTGTCAAATGTGGCTGTAGCCTCTGACCGCCAGCTGGATGATCCCCTTCAACCGGCATGGCGTTCAGGCTGCTTGGCTACATTAAGCTAGTATTGACTGAATTATCAGTCGTGTTTTTAGAAAAGTACTGTTTTTCAATTTTCGAATTAAATGGTGTTCTTTACATAATGAGCTTGAAACATGATCTAACATGTATATTTTAAACATACAATGAAATACAAATAAAATATTCATGGTTTCTAATGTTTCTGTTTCTGTTTTTGGTATGGTTTGATCTGTGGTTCTGAATTTGGGTGCCCCTCTCCCTGTTCTATAGACGGGTTCCTCCCTAATTTGGCTTTTTTCCGCGGACACATTTTGTGTAGATTATAGACAAGATGGATGCCCCCACATATTTTGGTTCCCAGAACTGTATGTGCGGTCTAGTCTTTTGGGTGTGGTTCAGCCCAGAGCCACCTGGAATACCCAGAGACTATTTAAGCCACACCCAGGCTGAGAAACATGCTTTGTGTTTTCTGCACCTGCAGCGTGACACTCACCGTGTTCGGATTGATCTCCAGTAGGCCTGCATCTTTCTTCTGCCTTCAGCTCCTGCAAGAACAAAAACACTGTTAGGAACAGCCTTACCTTGCGGTGCTTCTACCCATCAGTCATCGCTCCTTCTGTTCTGCGGGCATCTTCGGCGGTGTCATTTCCATCCCAGCACACCGCTTCCTAAGGAAAAGGGAAAAGAACAGAAAAAAGGCATTAGTAAGCATCCTGCAAATCTTCGCTTATTTTTAAATACTGTACGAGCTTCAAATGCTTACCTGAATCCCAGCTGCTCTGGGGGAACTCTGTCTCCGGAACTTCTCATCCATCTGCAAGAGGAAAAAGACACTCCAGGTTAATGTGGAAACATCTAGAGGCGCCGCATGCCGCGCTTACCCACCGCATTTGTTCTTCATAACCGGCATCCACGCTGAAAACGTTGCGGCACCTGACAGACAGAGAAAAAGAGCTCAGTTCAATGCAAATACGAAAGGGGTGCATTGTGCATCACACTCTCACTCACCCTCGGGGCTACTCATCTCAGCAGCACGCCGCCATCCCCGGACGCCGGCCATCATCTAAAGAAGGAAAGGAACAAAGTTAGAGAACTGCTCAAAAGACTCATTATACTTACCTGTCGGACTCTTGCCAGTGAAGTAACTAGGCAGCAACGAGCCCGCATCAATCAATGCGCCCCTGCGCTGAAGGCAGGACAGAGAGCATACTATCCAAGAAAACAAGGTGAGCTGTGGATCAAAGGGAAGGGTTGGACCCCGGGGAAGAAGGGGTTCAAGCACACAGAGACAATAGGGAGTTAAACTTTACCAATCCTGTGTTTCAGTCCCAGTCTCCAGTCGAATAGCCTCCAGGGAAGGGTTTGAGGTCGTAAGAGGTCAGAACAAGCTGAGTGACTTCCCCGTGGATACCAGGTGAGCGTTACAGAATGCAAAGCCTCACATCGAAATCCACCTGGGCGTCGTGGAAATGTCAGAAACCGACCAGTTAGCCCACATGTTGGGGCAGCTACGTTCCGGAGTACATGCAGCCAGGCAGGAGACCAACACCCTGAGGAGAGAGCTTATAGTAGCCAAAGAACGCACTGATGATTTAAGCCAGCAACTTCTCCAGTCACAAGAAGGGCATGCACCATTACTGGAAAACGTGCCCTCGATGCCAGCGTCATCAGCCAATCCCGTTCAGATAACCCTTCCTGGGGCAGTTCCCTTGGCCCCACCCGAACGATTTACGGGGGATCCCAAGAGGTTTGCAACGTTCATGGACCAGTGCTGCCTGCACTTCCTTTGTAGGCCAGGGGCCTTTCCGAATGACTAATCATGGGTCGCTTTTGTGCTATCCTACCTGAGTGGTAGCGCCGCGGACTGGTCTGTACCCTTTGTGGCCCAAGACGATCCTTTGCTGCATGACTTCAGGGGCTTTCAGCAGGATATGGAAAAGCTGTTCGCCCGTCGTACTCATGGCAGGCATTAGACAACGAACTTCTGTCCCTACGCCAAGGGAATCAAGATCTATTAACATACATAGCCACGTTCAATAGACTCGTAGTTGAAGCAGAATGGCCAGTGGAGAAGAGGACCAGGTTATTTCATCAGGGGTTGCGGGGGGAGCTCAAGGATGTTCTCGCACAAGTAGTGAACCCCCTGAAAGACTGCTCAGAATTCATTGACCTGGTTGTTCAACTGGATCATAGGTTGCAGGACCGAAGAGCAGATCGAACCAGACCGGACCCTCACCCTATGTATGTGCGTTCAAAGGACAATACTGCCCGAACAACGGAAGGTTCAGGAGAACAAATGCAAATCAGGGGGGTCAATTCCCCCTTGACTAAAGTGGAAAGGGATAAAAGGAGACAGCAGCAGTTATATCTGTACTGTGGAAGGTCATGTAATTTCCTTAAAGAGTGCCCTGTGAAGCCACCGAGGAGGACGGTAGGGGCCACGGTAAAGGAAGATAGCATCAAGGAATCAGAAAACTCCCCAGCCCGGCAAGTGTAGGGGTCCACTTGTCGAGCGAAGAAAGTGAACTATAGATCTCCCATTTTGCACTATCTGTGGTCTTGATCAATCACCAACAACCATCTCAGATGCACGCAGTAAGAGCGTTCATAGACAGTGGAGACGTTGGCAATTACATCGATCAGGATCTTGCGCAAAGATGGGGCTTCCGTTACGCCCTAAATCAACCACCGACACTGTTACCACAGTCGACGGAATGGAAATAGCTTCTGGTCCAGTATCCCAATGCACTGCAGCTTTAACCCTTCTGGGCCAGGATGGACACCAAGAATCTATCGTTTTCTACCACATTAAGGCACCACAGTTCCGGTTGATTTTGGGAATGCCATGGTTGTTAGCTCACAATCCTCGAATCGATTGGCGAGCAAAAGAATTGGCCTTTCCCAAGACTTGTGCCCACACATGTTATCGCCAAGAGAAACAACCAATAGACACCAGAACCTCCACGCTTGCGTCTGTGGCAATCAGCACCCTACCAAGTGAATACCAGGACTTTCAAGATGTCTTTCAGAAAGAACAGGCTAATACCCTGTCACCGCATAGACTATACGATTGCCAAATCGACCTGATACCCGGCACACAAATCCCTTGTGGGAAAATTTACGCATTCACAGAACCAGAAAATCAGCACCTGAAGGCCTATCTTGACCAATACCTGGCCAACGGGTTCATCCGTCCCTCGAAGTCTCCAGCAGCCAGTCATCTATTCTTCTTACCGAAAAAGGAGGGGAACGTGAGAACGTGCATCGACTATCGCGCACTGAACCAGATTACTGTAAAAAATTGCTACCCCCTGCCACTGATCCCTGAATTGCTTGATCAAGTCAAAGATGTCCAAATATACACAAAACTAGACTTGAGGGGGGCATATCACCTTGTTCGCCTAAAACAGGGGGATGAATGGAAAACCGCTTTCGCACCAATTACGGCTTGTACGAATATCTAGTAATTCCCTTTGGCCTTTGCAACGCGCCTGCTGCATTTCAATACTTCATGAACGATGTCCTACCGGAATTGATTGATGTCCTTGCTCTAGTGTACTTCGACGATATCCTAGTATATTCTGCATCAAAGCAGTACCACGTTAAACACTTCCAATCCGTATTGGAGAAACTCTGTAAACACTAGCTCTATGCCAAGCTCAAAAAGTACTCATGCCACGTCTCTGAGGTGGAATTCCTGGGCTTTATTCTCAGCCCGAATGGAATCCGAATGGATGTACACAAGGTAGATGCTATCCTGAACTGGCCATCCCCAAATTCATTCAAGGGGGTTCAAAGTATGCTGAGTTTTGCAAACTTCTACCGCCAGTTCATTCCAGGATTTTCGCAAATCGTGCATCCCATCACGTCATTACTAAGGAAAAGCAACAAAAAGTTCCAGTGGACAACAGAAGCCGAGGAGGCTTTCCAGGAACTCAAAGCAAGATTCATATCTGCCACAATCTTACGCCACCCTCGCCCTGATCTCCCATACCTGGTGGAAACGGACGCCTCAAGCATGGCTATGGGAGCTGTCCTCTCACAAAAGGACCCCGAAACGGGCCAGTTACACCCTGTTGCCTTCTGTAAATCTTCACGTAAATTCACACCCCCTGAACTCAATTACGCTATTACAGACAAAGAACTCCTGGCCATTAAGTCAGCCTTTAAGGCATGGCGGCACTACCTCTTGGGCGCCAGACACACAATCACCGTAATAACTGACCACCGGAACCTCCAGTACCTAAAAACGGCAAAGGCCCAATCCTCACGACAACTACGTTGGGCTCTTTTTTTTGCTGAATATGACTACGTGATTACATGTCGACCAGGGGTGAAAAACGGGAAGGCTAATGCCTTTTCCCGTATGGGGGTGGAAGAGCAAGGGTATCAGACCCCTGACCCAATAGCAATCATCCCGAGTGACAAACTCCTAGGAATCACAGCAACCATAACTCAGAAAGAATTACATGAAGAAATCCAAAACCTGATGAGTCCGGAGCAATTACAAGCGTGGAGTGCACAAGGAGAACATTACATGATAAAAGATCAGTTGCCCTACTTCAGGAATCATTTATTCTTACCAAACCAAGAACTACGAGAACAAGTCATGTCCGGTTATCATGATTCCTTGATCGAGGGCCACCCCGGAATCGCAAAAACCCTAGCCAAGATAAAACGAAATTATTGGTGGGCCACGTGGCGTGAAGGCATTATCCGATTCATCCTATCTTGTGGAGTGTGTGCTCAAAACAAGTCATCCAAGTAGAAACTGGCGGGGCTATTACAACCATTGGAAATCCCACCAGCACCCTGGCACATGGTGTCCCTTGATTTTATTACTGACTTACCACCCAGTCAAGGGTTTAACACTATTCTTGTGGTTGTGGACCTATTTTCAAAAATGGCACATTTCATTCCTCTTAAGGGGCTTCCAAATGCTTCCACTCTGGCAAAGGTATTTCTTGAAGGCATCGTATGGCTCCATGGGTTTCCTTCAGTTTTGGTCTCAGACCGAGGTACTCAATTTGTTTCTAATTTCTGGAGAAAATGCTGCTCTGTGGCCCAGATCGACATCCGGCTGTCCTTCAGTCACCATCAACAAACGATTGGTCAAACTGAGAGGACAAATCAGACGCTCAAGCAGTATCTGCGTTGCATGTTACACTAAGCTGAAGGAAGCTGTTTCAACCTATTATGGATAGCTGCATATGCTTATAATAATTCCCTACACACCAGCACTGGGCAGACACTATTTTATACCATGTATGGCAGGCACCCACGTACTTCTGAGTTGGACGTTCCTACAACCCTGGAAATGCCAGCAGTCAAACCCTTGCACACAACCATTTCTCAAACCTTTAAAAGGGCAGCTGAACACCTACTTCAAGCTAAGAATCGACAAAAGAAGTTTGCTGATCAACACCCAGCAAAGGCCCCCAACTACCAAGTGGGAGACAAAGTCTGGCTGGCGTCTAAACACGTATCCATTAAAGGAGCCCGAACTTTCCGTCCAAGATACCTGGGTCCATTCACCATCACCTCCGTAATAAATCCTGTGGCGGTCAGACTAGCTTTGCCGTCAAACATGCAAATTCATCCTGTGTTCCACATGTCTCTCCTTAAACCTGTTCAACCTGGGACCCGGGTAGCAATGCCACCGCAGCCAGTAGTAGTGGCCGGGGAGCCAGAATTCGAAGTCAAAGACATCCTAGATTCAAAGTACATCAGATCCAAATTATACTACTTAGTAGACTGGAAGGGGTATGGTCCACAAGACAGGACATGGGAGCCTTGTGAGTACATCCATGCACCTCGCTTGCTTAGGCGATTTCATCAAAACCATCCAACCAAACAAGGACCAGACAGAGGAGCAACCTTGAGAGGGGCCTTGGGGGGGGTGCTGTCATGATTCCTGCCCCTCATGTCCTCAGCCCTCCAATCTGTCAGGCTGGAGCCAGGCCACGATCACCTACATGGCCCTCAAGGGCCTCTCCATCTCTCCAAAGACCCACTTGGAGTCAGACTTGGGGCTTGGGGCACCAGACTCACTCACTCCCATAGGATAACATTGGGGATTGGACTTGTAGTGCATTGATGGGGACAAGATGGATGCCCCCACATATTTCGGTCCCCAGAACTGCATGTGCGGTCTAATCTTTTGGGTATGGTTCAGCCCAGAGGCACCTGGGATACCCAGAGACTATTTAAGCCACACCCAGGCTGATAAACAGGCTTTGCATTTTCTGCACCTGCAGCGTGACACTCACCGTGTTCGGTACGGTCTCCAGTAGGCCTGCACCTTTTTTCTGCGCTCAGATCCTGCAAGAACAAAAACACTGTTAGGAACAGCCTTACCTTGCGGCGCTTCTGCCCATCAGTCATCGCTCCTTCTGTTCTGCGGGCATCTTCAGCGGTGTCATTCCCATCCCGGCACGCCGCTTCCTAAGGAAAAGGGAAAAGAACATAAAAAAAGGCATTAGTAAGCATTCTGCAAATCTTTGCTTATTTTTAAATACTGTACAAGCTTCAAACGCTTACCTGAATCCCAGCCACTCTGGGGGAACTCTGTCTCCGGAACTTCTCATCCATCTGTAGGAGGGAAAACACACTCCACACTCCAGGTTAGCGTGGAAACATCTAGAGGCACTGCATACCGTGCTTACCCACCGCATTTGTTCTTCATAACCAGCATCCACGCTGAAAACGATGCGGCACCTAAAAGACACAGAAAAATAACTCAGTTTAATGCAAATATGAAAGGGGTGCACCATGCATTGGGCTCTCACTCACCTTCAGCGCTACTCATCTCAGCAGCACGCCGCCATCCCCGGACGCCGGCCATCATCTAAGGAAGGAAAGGAACACATTTATAGAACTGTTCAAAAGACTCATTATACTTACCTGTCGGACTCTTGCCAGTGAAGTAACTAGGCAGCAACGAGCCCACATCAATCAACGTGCCCCTGCACTGAAGGCAGGACGGAGAGCATACTATCCAAGAAAACAAGGTGAGCTGTGGATCAAAGGGAAGGGTTCGCCCCGGGTAAGAAGGGGCTAAAGCACACAGAGACAATAGGGAGTTAAACTCTAACAATCCTGTGTTTCAGGCCCAGTCTCCAGTCAAATAGCCTCCAGGGAAGGGTTTGAGGTTGTAAGAGGTCAGAATAGGCTGAGTGACCTCCTCGTGGATACCAGGTGAGCGTTACAGGTACTAAACTGTGATTAGCTAGAGCTGACGTTGCCACGCCTGGGATCCACAAAGGTTCTCAGCTCACTGTGTACCTCTTCAAGGTAATAAGAATGACTATGTGTCTGTGTTGTAACTTGTATGCACCACCTTAGCTTATGAGTGTGGTCTCCTGTTCAGCACAACACTTGTCGCATATTGTTGCATGCTTGTGTCTGAGAGCCTGAGACCAGCTCTCCTTTCCCACCACCGATCACTGTCCATTGTCTGCTTCAGCCTTGTCACGTGTTCAGAGACCACACATTTGAGCTGTGCAGCTCTGAATTATGAGGATTTATTAGTATTTTCTACAGCTGGTCCCTTTGTCGTCTGGGGATTGGAATGTCATCCGTATCTCTTAACTTTGGTTGTGGGTTCTGTCCCACACGTCTTGCTCTCTGTCCAGTCTGACTCAGCTCAGCTCATCTCTTGCTCAGAGGCCTGAGGCCTGCTGTAATTTTCCTAAACCTTATAATGCAGTTTCTACAGTGTCCATGCTATGCTACATTTCCATAGGTTAGTCACACTTGGCTCTGTCAGTTCCCATAGGTGCTCCTGCAGTTCCATAGGGTTATTTGCATGTAAGCATCTGTTAGCTCTGCTCAGAATATCTTGTCTCTTACGGGTTCTGCGTTGCTGCATTTGGCTATTGGCAAAAATAATAAAAGCAATGACAGTATGTATGTATCTGTCCTCTCACCATAGAACTGTACGCTCATGATCTTCATGTATTCAAGTGCGTGTTTGTGTCCCAAAGTGCGGATGGCATGTGTGCTTCATGCCTAATGCTGCTATGTTGTGGTGTCTGTACCGATATCAGCAACATGGTTTTGTGGTGTTTTATTCCAAGCTGTCCATACAGGTGTCCTTAATAATAGCCTGTGGCTCTTCATCCACAAATGGGTAGACCCTTGATCCGTATGGCTGGCTGAGGGAATGCCTCGTGGCATACTTACAATCATAGGTCCGTTGAAATCCATCTGAAATAGAATGGGTGATTGCGCTGCTTTCTGGCCTTCTTCCTTGTCATGAATTTAGTAGGAGGGGTAGGAGGTGGTAGGCTTCCCCGCCCCTCTGAAATTTTACAAATAAATACACAGATAAAGAGTTACTGGGGTTCCTGCTAACAGGTTTCTCAATGAGCATAGTCTCTTTTTTAACCACCCCAGCAAAATCCATACATTGCGGCATTCAGCACCTGATCACATCAAACAGTAAATACTTTCAATTCTGTCTGTTTAAAAATATGTCTTTTTAGGAGCAATTTGATGGACATTTTAAAATGCATATGTGCATTTATAGCAGCAGTGTGTTTAACTATTTATTCATGAAAGAAATGAAAATCAGATAGAATTAATTTGTACACCATTTTTAAGTGGCCCTTAGTGTGTGCCAGTTTAATAAGTTGGTAGTACATGCATACTTGCCAACATCACCCATTTAATCTGTAGGTGCCTATCAAGCCTTCATTTTCTTCCTTGCATTCTGTGACTTGTAACTCCACTTCTCCCATTATAATACTCACTCTACAAGTTCCAGAATGAAAAGATAAAAACAAGACTGGACTGGAAGATTTGGAAGTGTGACATTTATATTGAATCAAAAATATTACATACATTAGGTACTACACCATTACCACATATACCCACTAATTTTCTTTTACAATTACAGGAAAGTAGAAGATTGCTGAAAAAAGATGCTGAAAAAAGAATACCCTTCACATCCGACCAAAGTAAGCACATTAAATGGACTATGCATAGTTCAGTAATTGTAACAATATACTTCCTCTATATATTAGCCCAGAGTATTCTTTTCAAATCAACATTTATTTCACTCTCATTATATTGCACCATTCACACTCTTTCTAATCACATCAAAACACCACCGTTACAACACCCACTGTTTTCCACAAAGCATCACAATGTCCCTACTTATTCAATCACACCACTTCTCCCTTCCTCATCAACCCTGTACAGACTCTTACTCTTCTGACCTTCCCAAACACACCTATTATGCCACTTCACAATCAATGATCACTCTATTCATCTCTACAATCACACCCACAGACCTATGCACCATACATGCATATACATTTCAGAACTTTCAAACCCAAACTTTCTTTTCCCAACAGACAAAACAAAATGCCAACTAAAAAGCAACTCTGTAGAAAAGAAATAAAAAAGAGTAGATAAGAATAAAAGCAAGCCATAATGTCATCCACCTCTAAACAATGTGTAGAAACCATTAAATCAAAAGAGCTAGTAACCTCACTCAACAAAACGAAACCAGCCACAATTAAAAAAGGTAAGGCCCCTCTGGCAAAAACTAAAAGTAAAAAAAGTTGTACAAAGAAAAACAGCCCTACCAATGAACTTAACACTATATCTACCAGTGTCAGCGTAGCCACTGTAAAGCAATCCAAACAGTGAATGTTACAAAATAATGTCCACCATAGAGTTCTTCTCAATCGTTTAACAAAAGTTGTAGTCACAATCTACCCTTAAAAAAAAACGCAGGAGACTAAGCCTTGAAGCTCTAATTGACAGCACATTTCTACTACAGGGAACACTGTATATATTCATTTTAAACAGAATGAAACCCTAACCAAATTAATTAATAAATTAGAAAACATACTTCTAAACATGTACAATGTCAATACAATACATTTCCAACCTTCCGTGAAGGTCAATGGATTCACACAAGCAGCACAGAGCCATATTTCAATGAAAAGGCTTACAAACAACAACAACAACAAACAATTGTCAGACAGTGATGGCCGAGGGTATGTAATGGTAGGAGACACCATTACGGCAAAAGAAACCCTTATAGAAAAAAACATCCCAAACAAATTTTCAACCAAATGTTCCTTTTGCCCAAACAAACTGTCCAGTGTACAAATGGACATGCAGCTCAATGTGTAACAAACAGCAACAATCTTTTAAATCTTTACGACAGTTCCTTTAATCACTATGTGAATCTAACAGACAAATGTAAAATGAAAACATTACAAACCATGGACTCTTGTCCAGTGCACAGCCACACTGGACTTCAAGGACATTTATTAGCCTGAATTTTAGGAACTGCTTGCAATCAAAATGTTAGCAACACACCATTCTGATATATGGAATCGTGTGCATAGACTATACTATGCAATAGGTCCTGCTCTACAACTGATATAACATTCTCCTACATGGAACACTAAAAGAACTCCTTCAGGAAATAGAGCACACCCAAAGTAAATACTTTGGAACTGAAGCTGACTTAGAAAATTCAGTAACTTCGGAAAACATTATCGAAAACCTCACACACACCAACCTCCTAACACACATATACAAACAAGAAATAGCTAAGTTTCACACCACATGTGCAGAAATACCCGACCTAGTATGTGTCTGTTGTCACAGAACATTTTACAAAAGGAGCACACAAATAGTATACATGGCCTAGAAAATAGATGGCATTGAGGAACCCAAATGGTTACAATTAGCTTTATATCTAATAGCAGAAAATAAAAACAAAATAAGTGACCCCTCAATACTTTGCATGTAGTGCAACACAAAGATTGACAATAATCAAATGCCATCATGTGCTATCACTAATAGCTGAGAAATATGCCCACTTCCAAAGGCTCTCCAAAAACTTAACTTGTATGCGAGCAATATAATCCAAACAGTAGACCCATGTTAAGCTTTAATACGCCTTCAAACAAACACAATCAAATTACCCCATCTGAGTTACAAAAGGGCATCCATGGAAAAGTAGTATATTTGCCTTTAGATCTTAAAGAACATATAGAAACTCTAGGAGTACCATGACCAATAGATCAATCTTTGATTGTACTAGTTAATGGTGTACCAACACAAGACAAACAAATTTGGCAACAACTAGTTGACTTAAACAACATCAGACAAGCCCATGAACATATAAAAGAAAACAATGAATACAACAAAGATATAAGCATAGAGGAAAACATTAGAGAAACCACTCAAATAATTCAAGATTCACCAGCAAATGGCCAATTTGAACATGTAGATCCTGTTACAGCAGTCAACATTTTAGACCAGTATGCAATTCACCCACTACACTCCAAAGACACCATTGAAGATGCATTAGAAACATTTCACAAGTGTCAATTCAAAAGATTGTCAACGAGCATATGGGAAAAAAGTATAGAAGCACATTATTTTCCTCTCCTCTTTCCTACAGGAAAAGGAGGCAGATATGATGAAAAGTCCTCACAAATTAGTGCATCAGAATATTGTTCTTTACAAATGTATTCTGAAGACTCAGACAAAAGGTTTAATATATGTTCCACCTCCTGTTTGAAAGGGAACTAGAAACTCCATGGTATGGAGTTGCACACACATTAAAAACAGGTTTTATTTTTTTTAATATATTCACTACCCAACTGCTTCAAAAATTAAAAGACGATGATTAGGTTTTGCAGTCAAGTATCGCAAATCTATTGGCAAACATGCATGGTACAAATGAACCAACGTCATGTTGATGTATGCTGTATGCTGTATACTAAGGAACCTAGGCACACCCACATGAATTGTTACTTTAAGTTGTGCAGAGTATGTATGGGATTACTTACATTACTTCTTATGGACTGCAAACCAAAACAAAGATGGAATAGATATAAAAACATAAGGATATCTCTGTTCTCCTCACTTGAGGTACTTTCACCATCGCTTCATTGCCATGCTGCACTTCATCTGCAATAAAACTACCCCTTCACTCAGAGAAGTGCTACTCTTCTTCTGGAGAAAAGAATATCAATCCAGAGCAGCACCACACATCACATGCTTTTGTGGATATAACTTGTCCCCAAATTTGGCCATGACAGTGATGGCACTGTTTTACAGTTTATTGAAAAATACATTACCTGTGACATCCCTTAAGAAATCACAGATAGTGACCTACGTAGACAAATCCTACGCTTCCAAAAACAGAAGTGTGGCAAATACTGGTCAAAGGTAAATACTATACAAAATGTCGCTTTGGCTTCCCTAGACCAGTTTGCAAAGAATGAAAAGTAAACCGATTGATGTCTTCTGTTAGACACAGTGTAAAAGGCAAATCCCCGAAAAACACATACAACATTAAAAGGGACGAATCATCCAAGTACATCAATGATTACAATTCAATCCTTGCCCTCCTTTGGAATGCAAACATAGACATACAATACATTGCAGACAATTCCACTGCTGTTTCACAATATGTCACAGCCTACCTCACCAAAGCTGACAGAACAGAGCTAAAGGACATCCAGGATGACATATCATCTTATAAAACACTGTCATAAAAATTGTACAGCTTTGGTATAAAAATGCTCTCCCATAGAGAGCGCGGGTGCTACGAAGCTGCAGACGTTTTAACAGGTACAGGGTTATATGACAAATCTGAACACATTTTCTGGCTAAACCTTGGTCCAGCTTCCTCCTGGAAAAGAGTACTAAAATCCTACGAAGATATAGAAACAATAGCCACAAATGATCCCACAGCCAGGACATTTTTAGAAAAAACAATGTAATTGACACATACTACCCAAATAGAAGTACTGCTTTGGAAACCATGTGCTTGTTCGTCATAGTTCAAAACTACACCTACAAAAACAATGTCACACCAGATAGGACAACTGGCAAACATTCAGTCTGAACCTGTGAAAGAAGTCTTATAAAACTTAATAAACCCAGCCAAATTAATCATATAAAGTTATCATTTAAATCTCTGCAACATAGAGAACTGTATTACATGGCCCTTCAGCAATGTTTTAAACCTTGGAGAAAAGAAGAAGATATTCGGTGACTATGGGCCTCATCATGTGTTGGGCAGGATCCCAGTGGTATTCCGGCCGAGCGATATTTGCATTAACGCCACATCACGAGTTGGCATGCATGCACAAACGGCCGTGGTGTTAATGCAAAGAGTGTCTGGCGGTAACAGTGGCTGCGACCCCGAAAACCCAGCACACATTGCGTTATTGTTGGCGTCCCGCGCTCCTAGTATGAGCTTATAGCACCATGGGAAACGCATCTCCCCCGGAACGGGAAATCACAATCTGCCAAAGATCGCAGCCCCTGCAAGCCACCCACTGCTGGAAACACTGCAAAATGTCCCAGGACCGTGTAAGGGGCAAGTCTGCCCTGGACAGGGTCAGAAAACCCATGTTTTCAGACCAGAATTAACCATACTGGTGGAGGAGGTAATAAGCCATCAGGATGAGCTTTATGGCCCACAGCAGAGGAAGACAAGCACAGCAGCGTATGCAGATTTGTAAAGGGGTGAGCCAGAAGGTGAAAACGGAGGGCCGTGTGCCCAGGGATGGGGAATACTGCCGCAAGCGGTTCAATGACTTGTGGGTCTGTGTTATGGGGCTCCTGGCCCAGCACAGCAGTGAGTCCATGGGGACTGGAGGAGGGCCACCACCACTAGAGCTCACACCATGGGAGGAGCAGATCACCACCCTAATCTATATGGATACAATTGAGTGAGTGGGTGGAGTGGAGGCAGGCACTGGCACCCAAGAGGTTGCAAGCAAGTCACTCCCCAGCCTTTGAAAATGCATTGTGTGTGGTCCACCCTTCCCTACCCAGTGTGAATGTCTGAAAACCAGGCACTGTGAGTGCATTGTGTGTGATATACTGCAACCACCCATGAGTAGGCCCTTTCAGCAGTGCACCCTACCTCCCCCAGGTATCCAGAGTAGCCTGAACTACCCCCAATGTATTAATGTGAGCACAAAGGCACACATATCCATTGCCTGGCCACAGCAACATGATGTGTATGTGTGTATCCTAGCCCCCCCACTTACAGCAGCATGTGTGCATTCACATCAGACATCTGAAAGTGTCACACCCATATGTATGAGCTGCCCCCCCCCCCCTGTAGTACGTCCCAGCAATCCCAACATTGTGAATAACAAACATGTAATGGCCAAGCATGATACAAAATGTGCCATCACCCCCTGTAAAGCATGAAATGTGTGATACAAATCTAAGTTGCCCTGTCCACATACCAGACCATATGTTCCCTACAGGCACGCAGCCATTATTGGAGGGAAATGTAGAAGAAGAGGAAGCAGGCCCATCCACACGCACGCCCAGACATGCCTCCACCAGCACCACCACCCCGAGAAGGGACCATCATGTCAAATCAAGGCATAGGACACACCCCAGCTCACCCCATTGCAGCACAGTCAGACCGCCTCAATGGCCCCAAGACACCAGGGGGTCGCAGCCTCAACCGCCCCAAGACACCAGTGGGTTGCAGCCTCAACCGCCCCAAGACACCAGGGGTTCGCATGATGTCAAAGTAGCCACCAGAGGAAACCAACACAGAGGACGGCCACATATCCAGTGATGATCAGCATGGTGCACCAGTGTTGTCACCCATTCAGAGTCCCAATCAACAAATAGCCACACCCCAAGGGACCCCGGAGCAAGTGGATGTAGAAAGCCACACTCCCCATGTCCCCACACCCTGATGTTGTGCGCACATACCATTGCACGATAAGGACACCCCCTCATATGGCTCACCTGAAGGCAGCCCCTCTATCCGCAGCAGCCCCAACAGACAGGCCACCACGTCTATCAACAGCTCCCCTAACACTCCGCGTAGAGCTGACAGGACAATCAGCCCCACACAATACAGACCCATAGTTACGTAGGCAGCAGTAATGGGACCCCTGGATGTCATTGAGGCACGTCAGAAGCGAATGGAGGATATGGCGATCGTGCACAACCACCACATAAAGGCAATAAGCAGTGTTATTCAGGGGGCAGCCAAGACCATGGCGCGGGACAATGCCAGCACCAGTATAGTGGTTGAGTGGTGTACTGCGACCCTCACTGGATTTGGGCAGAGGGTCTGTGTACTCTGTGAGGTCTAATCTGCTCATGCAGAGCAGATGCAAATAACCTCCTACGCCAGCAACTGCAGTTGGCTGCATCAATTCCATCAACCTTGCCAAACCCCACTGAGGGATCCTTGCAGGGCACACACCAGAAGATGTTGGACGTGGGAAGCACACAATGCGTGTACACCTACGGGCAATGTTATTTGCCAGCTCTGCTGGAGTTTGTGGATTACGCACAGGGGTCATGAGCCATGTGTGCTGTGGGTATCCGGAATCACCTGCAGGGGACAAAATGTGGACATTAGGCCAAGGTTGGTTCAGAGGATGTGCAAGGGTTACACATCAATACTCTAGGCACTATGGTCAGGTATGTCTGCAATGGGTACATGCTATCTCATTCCAATATTGGTATACATTCTTCATCTTTAGGGACATGCATGAGCTGACCTAGACATGCAGCCTGTGTAAATGAGTAAGGTGTTATGTGTCAGGTTGAATTTGCATGCACTTTTTGTCAATGTATATGCAGCAGTATATCAAAGACTATGTTTATGGATATTTGTGTGACCCTCATGCTGAAAAAGTACGGTCATGTTTCCATTTCTCCTTTGATCATGGTGTCTTCATTTGCACCATGTGTGCACTGCATTGTGCGCCATTTGCTCTATGGAGAACGTACTGCATGCACCAACCCCTGTGTCTCATTGCCACAGTGGTGCATCCTTCACTTGAGGATGATGGTCCCATCATATCTGCCTGTTCATGTACTATATTGTTAGGTGATGGGTTATGACTGTCTCTATGGCTGGTGTCGCATTTGCTACTTGGGCACATTTATCAACATTTGCCCAGGCATGTGAATGGCCATTCAGGGTTCACTTTCTCAGGGATGTTCATGGTTGTGACTTCACCTGCTCAGTTTATGGATATTTGTGTGACACTCATGCTGAAAAAGTACGGTCATGTTTCCATTTCTCCTTTGATTATGGTGTCTTCATTTGCACCGTGTGTGCACTGCATTGCGCGCCATTTGCTCTATGGGGAACGTACTGCATGCACCAACCCCTATGTCTCATTGACACAGTGGTGCATCCCTCACTTGAGGATGATGGTCCCATCATATCTGCCTGTTCACATACTATATTGTTAGGTGATGGGTTATGACTGTCTCTATGGCTGGTGTCGCATTTGCTACTTGGCACATTTATCAACATTTGCCCAGGCATGTGAATGGCCATTCAGAGGTCACTTTCTCAGGGATGTTCATGGTTGTGACTTCACCTGCTCATCTGCAGTGTTTTTGTGGATGTGTTTTCAATTGGACTCTCTTGGCATTCTTGTGTGGTGATCAGGGTGAGATTGCTCTTGGGTGTCAGGGTGAGTAGCAGCACTGCATTACAGACAAGATGCATTGTGGTTGTTGTCTTTCCATATGTGATTGTGCATTCACAAGTGTGCAGCATTCACCTTCTGTGTGTTCTGCTGTGGGAATGTGTGCAGGGGTCCATGTGTGAGACACATGCATGGAAATGGTGCTGTGCTAGTGCTGACTGTGTCTCCTGGTGGAATGCAAGGATTCATGTGTGTCTGTGCCCCTCCATCAGGTGAACGTTGGCATGCATTTCATGCAGGAATTCTACTCACCCAAAATCCATGTGCATTGGCCTCAGTGCCTCTCCATGTAGGCTGGCAGGGTACTGTTGCACAGCACCATGTAGTCGTGGGTAGAACCTGGGAAGTGGGGACAGCAGTGGCTGAAAGTCAAGTCAGGGCTACAGTTCATCTGCACGTTGAGGGAATGGAAACTCTTCCAGTTCCTGTAAGCTGCCTCATGGTCCTGGGTTGCTACAAGTGCAACATGTGTGCAGTCTAGGGCTGCAATCACGTTCGGGACTTGGGCAATGGCATGGAACTGTGCCTTGATTTGGTTGACCTGTGCCTGTGTGTCTGGCAATGCAATGTGCTCATTGACATGGAGCAGCAGTACATCCAGCACCTGTCGCAGCATGGCACTGAAGGTGGACTGAGCCATACCATGCATCATGGCAACTGTGTGTTGGAAGCTGTCAGTCCCGAGTTACTGTAGGACGGACACAAGCTTCACAGTGGGGGCACAGTGGTACTGATGGATATCCGGATGGCTATGTCACCCTGGATTGTGTCCAGCAACTTGGTGATGGTTGCTCTGTCCAGCCTGTACTCAGACACCAACTGCCCATCAGTCAGGGGCAAGGGTGTTGGCCTGACCCTGGGGATGGCTGGCCACCTTGCTGGTGCTGGCCTCTTCCTCCTCCTCCCCACCCCGACCCCTATGCTCCCAGGGCCCTGGTGGGTTTTCAGGCCTCTGTAGCTCCAGACGCAGCATGTACATGTCCACATCAAGGCTCCCGGCTCCAAAAGGAAACATTGTGTTGGGAAGGGTGTGTGGTGCATGGGTGGGTCTTTTGTAGGCCTCCACGTACATTGTCTCCACCTGGGCCCTTATTGCTTTCTCCTCCCTGCTTCTAATGGCTACATGGTTTTGTTGAGGGTGTGTGGGCCATGGGTGGGTCTTGTGTAGGCCTCTTGTGTGCATTGTTTCCACCTGGGCCCTTATTTATGTCTCCTCCCTGCTCCTTATGGCTACATGGCGTTGGGGAGGGTATGTGGGCCATGGGTGGGTCTTGTGTAAGCCTCTTGTGTGCATTGTTTCCATCTGGGCCCTTATTGCTGTCTCACGTCTTCTTTTACCTCCAGTATTTGGCCAGAGGTTTTTTCAGCAGTATTAGCACCGTTTTACCGCCGCTATGAGCGCCAACGCTGTACTTGTGATAGGTCTCTAATAGTGCGTTAGGTTGCCGGTGCTATTAGAGCTGTCCATATTACAGCCGCCTGTTTTTTGGTTCCAGCTGTAATAGCGTCAGCAGGATTTACAGTTGTGATCTGGTGGAGCTAATACCATTTCCGACGGATTTAAGGGCTACCGCCCAACTCGTGATGTAGCCCTATGACTCATTTGAAGCTGCATTCATAGCAAATGAAAGCAGTATAACAAATTTCAATTTCAAACAATACAAAGAAATGTTGGACAATGAACGTCAACAAGAGGAATTAATTGAAGCTCAACTAGATAAAGAAACTCCTGAGAACAATCAACCTTCACTCACAGGAATCCAAGAACCACTTGGAGAACCACTCATTCTAAATGAAGCAGAAATAGCCATGACTGAGGTAGAAAATACCATGTATCAATATAAACAATCTGAAGAAGACTTGCCAGTGCTCACAGCTACATGATTAACAACTCACCATGTATCTAGAAGTCACTGAAGAAATCAAACATGGTTTTAAAAATGAAACTAAAACTTGTACCTGCAAAAATTATAAACCACTGCTCCTGTATGTAAGTGGTGAAGCTGGTTCTGGTGAAATGTTTTAAATTAAAATAATCAGCTCATTTCTGCAAACCTTAACAAGCACCAACCTTCTGAGTGTTGTAACAACCCCTACAGAGTTAGCTTCCTACAACACTCCTTCCACAGTGAATTAAGGGAGAGCACCCCTTGCCTAAGGTCGGGGGTGCTGGTAATACAAGTAGAGCTGGCTTGCTCCCAGCCCACCTTTTAAACAAAAGAAGTTTCTGGGAGCACCAAAGGTGTGACACCAGTGTGCCCCCAGCTCACACACAGAAGGCAGTCCTTTCATCCGAGGAGCCGGTGGTAGGCAACGCTTTAAGCACCGGCTCCTTGAATGGAAGGTCACCCTGCTTCTGATCTCTCTGTACTCAGTAACAGGAGGTGCAGTGGCGGCTGCTTATTTAGGGCGTAGGGGCACCGCCCTCCCAGCCCCCAGGGAGCACAGAGAAAACAGTGTTGGCTATGTTTATTCCTTTTTGTTACACGCGATGTGGCTGCAATGTTAAGTACATATATAAATAATGAAATCATCTTGCCGTGTCAGAGCTGGGCCTGACACATACAGAGGGGCGCGTCCCATTTTACGCATTTATTTCCTATAGTATAGTGCATGGAGCTCAAAGGCTCCACGCACTTAACGTAACCCATTATCATAAACGAGGCTGGCGGGGCGCTAGAGCTGTGGCCCCGCCAGAATTAATGTGTGCGCAAGCAGCGCAGTGTAGGATCCTCACCTGCATTACACCATAGCAACAGAATATTCGGGATTTTCATTGGCTGTTTGCAAGCCAATGATAATCGTGTTGTGATGACTGTGGGTGGGGTGATGGGCGCACGTGCGCCACCGTCTGAGTATGTTTCAAACTTGCAGAGCCCTCAGCCAGGGAGTGGTCGGCCAAGCTTCTATAGCCTCCAGAACAAGATAGCATGCAGCAGCAGAGTAGAGCCACGTGCGCAGTGCAGCCTTGCTTTCACTTGTGGACCCTCACCCATCTGAGGATTCTGAATCTGAACGGTAAGTGCTGCCCCTCAAGCCTGTACCACGTGGCTGAACCATTACTAGCCCAGCCGCGGTACGGCCTCAGCCATGCCCTGCCCGGAGCCCAGTTTTCAATTTCAACGCTCTCCTTTCTCTGCTGTGACAAGAGGTCACGACGGAAACCGAGAGGGGCGAACTGTCGAACAAGTAGCCTGGGCTGCCTCAACGCTAGAGGGTGAGATGCCGGAGGCAGTAGGCAAATGAGTGCACTGAGCAGGGGTGACTGGGCGATCGGGGCTTGTTCATGAGATTCCATCAAATCAAACATATAATACTGAAACAGCAGCAATGCTTTGCAGTTTGTCTTGATGTTAAGACGGATTTAATGTACTAAATGCCTGGGGTAGGTGCCGCGGAACTGGTTTTCATTCCAACACTGAATCCACGCAAATCACACAGATCGACCGAACTATGCTGGCTGTGAATGCCCCCCTCCCGCTTCCATCAAGATACACCATACCACTTTCAGGCTATGCAGTGCTTCAATCACATAAGTGCTTTCAAGATCTAACGCTGTCCATAGTTGTTGCTAGATAGGCCTCTGTTCATCACAGTGCGCACAGAGCAGGTTGATGCACCGACAGAGAACTCTTTGATATGAATTGTATTTGCACATTGTGTGCACATATATGACTGGAATATTTCACGGTGCAGGCGACACAACCCCACGTTTTAAATAGATGCCGTTTATTATTTTTGCATTTTTAATTCCGTTGACAAACGTACATCAGCATTCCCCGTTATGTACTTTAGCAAGCAAAATATTACAGCACGCCTGCCAGGCCCACTGCCTTTCCTGGTGTTTTCGAATAAAGGGCATTCAAGAATACCTTTACCCAATCTCTATTTAGCTTTTGTTCTTTTAAGATGAAATGAATCAACCCTCCAAATTACGCTCTAAGGAGCGCATTGCTTAACTTTCACCCATTTATGAAAGCGCGCGCAGCCCGTCCGCAAATGTACTTAAAAAAAAGCAAGGCTATTACAAGTTTAAAGATGGCCTTTTTATGGAGAAATGTAAGGATGTTAGTTTTATTGACTACAAAAGTGTGTCTCCCTAAAAATTGGAAATCCTCAACAAAAAGAACATGCAGTTATGATATTGTTAGTGCGTTGAATTAAAACTAACATTACATTGTGGACACACACATTTATAATTAAAGTGTCGTTCTCGAGTCGAAAGGATCGTGTTGAATGTCTGAGCCAAATGCTCCAAAAGCAGAATGCGGGTCTCGAGCATTAGCACAACAGCAGGCGCTGCCTTATCACCCCGTGATATTACTGCAGGCGATAATCACCTAAGTGTACTAGGTAACCCCTCAACTAACCGGACCGCATTTGGGTTGGAGCCAGATCACAACACTTTCTGCATTCATCCATTTACGCCAATTTAAAACAATCCCAGGATACATTTCACGTGGCATGGAAACGCTCAGGGTCCCTTTCTCCGATTTCTTTTCTTGCATCACAGATGCCAGACATGACATACACTGCCACCAGGACCAGTGCGCACACAAGCCTCACTTGCACATTTGTCCTTGATGAGTCTTTGGAGGTTGCACTGGCATGTATGCACTCTCTCTACTATAAGATGCGCAACCTCACTTCTCGGCTATTTGCCTTCTCTGAATGTGTACCCATATTGTCATTTGTCTGGTCCCTGCTGCCCGTTCATTCACCCAGAGGGATTGCATGGAATATTTATGGCATTGGGTACGTAGAAAGTACTGTGAGTGGTAAAAAACAATATTTACTCCATGTACTTCTTTATATACATGCTGTAAATATACCATGTGATTGCTGCTGTCGAGCAGACAGAATTATACAAAGAAGTGATATTTAAAATGCCACAGCCCCAATTTATGTATGGAAGTAATGGTGTAAACATGTGGGGTCAGATTTTCAAACAATCACTCGAGAAAGCAAGGGGGTGCCCTTTTTAGTTCTAGCTATTGGGTGGAGCTAAAGTGCAACCTATAAGCAAAAACAATTAATTTGCAGTACAGTAGTGGGGAAAAGGGATATGAGCAGGCACACAAAGCTTGCATGTGTTCTTTGATTATTTACCCACCCATTGACTTCCGTGGCCATGCTAATCCCTATGACGATTCCCACCCACTTCCTGCCCCTCCCCACCTAAAACACATCCACCTGGGATGTCGTTGAGTAACATCGAACTTTGTGCTTGAAGTGCCTGCCAGTGTTATTTCAAAGCAGTCTTCGGAGAGTTAATGCTTTAGTTGGAGCTGTAAATGGATTACTAGTGTAATGAACATTTCTTAACCAAGTGTGCATTCAGAGCTTGTTGCATATCCTTCATTGAAATCTGGTCAAAAGCAAGCACTGGCAAATCCAACAGTTTGGCCTTCTGTATAGGTATTAGGCATTTGCCAGACACTGTTACTATATGCCCAGGTATTCACACTATTTTGAAGCTGCTACAATTAATGGCCAATTAGTCTAATTATTGCAGTGCCTGGCAAATACCTATGCCAAGCCTACACACAAGCCAAAAATGTTGGCATTGCAAATACTTACTTGCATGGCTTAAAAAATACATAGTTGACATTATCTGCAAAGGTGACCTGAACATTTTGTGGTATTCAGTGAAAAAATGACTTTCTGTCTTGCCCCTTAACATTCATTAGTGCTAGGAAAGCATTCCAGACATTAATATGGTAAAGCCTCCCATCATTAGTACCTAAATCCTAATACTTTTTAGGTAATCTTTGTGTTGGTTTGGTTAGTAAATTGGACATTTTGGAAGCCCTTTTTCCAAACATTTTGCACGGGAACCCCCATCCCCCGCTCACCCCTTGATGTGGGTCGGACTAACTCACTCGCTCGCTTCTAAATTCGCCCTGCTAAATTTACGCCCCACCACCTTTCAAAGTCACCAGCCTCCACTGAGGAGGTGGGCTGGACTGCCCATCTCTCCTTTTGTTTTCGAGTCAAGTCATCAAGCAGCATGAAGCCACTTGGCTTCATGCGGCGTGATGATGATTTACTCAGAAACAAAAGTAGAGCTGGACAGTCCAGCCCTCCTCCTGTTTCTGAGTATAGGGACATCAAGCAGCCTTTGTAGCTGAAGCGCTGCATGGTTACACATGCTGCTTACAGGTGTCAGTACTTCCAAAGTGCTGACACCTGCAGGCAGATTGTGTAAATGCAGTGCTTCCGCTACACAGGCTGCCTGATGGAGGTGTGGGCGTGGCTGGGGCTAGTTGGGAGTGGGCCCCGGCAGAGCCCCAGCTCGGGAGCCCCCTTTGGAGACTACAGGACTCGCACCGGCTGGCTCCAGCCCACTTAAAGCCCTGTCCTTCCAGAAGAACACCAAAACAAATAAGAATACTACACATTATCAGCAGAAGCTGCTACTGAAGTACGCAGAATTCTAAAATAGATGAAGTAAACATGTTTTCGAACATCATGTTAGCTTTAATTCTCCACAGAGTGCAAGACGTCTTAGAAAAAAGACTACAAAAAACTGTTTGGAGGAAAACACGTTATTGTTTTTCAGAGGCCTACCACAGTTAACACCAGTAAATGGTTAACCTATTTTCTAAACATTCGGATATAAACAATGCTGCAGCACACTCAACAGCATTGGAAATGTAAATCTCTGGTAACATTTTCAGTACAGATATCTAATTCAAAACAAGTGTCAGTCTGCAGGCCATACCTATGCTAACATTTTAAAAAGCATTACAATGGGTCTGTTTATTAAAGATGCAAAATCTGTTTGAAATAGTAGACTAATCCGTGAGCTATATGGGCAAAACACATCTGCTCCTGATGTCATGGAACAATTAAACAAAATATAAAATGCATATCCTTAATGCCAACCATTGTTAGCAGTTGTCAATTCAACAAGACAATGTTAAAAAAAGAAATGCACCCCATACTACATATCAGCTCCACAGACAAAGTAGAAGGGCAAAGCATAACACTCCCTATGGTTCAAAAACCACCAGCACGACTTACACAGGCCGATTCATGTAAATAATGTGTGCTGAAATTTTCGGCGCAAGCATGCGAAAGCGTGCGAATCGAAGTGCCAGTGCGAAAAATCGCAGCGAAACCCGTGCACAGCGATTCATGGAAGTCCGTGCGCGAGGAAATCCCAGGATGTGCGCCAAAATACTGCGTGGCGCACACGTCTTCAAACTGCGTGCACTAAGCGCACAGCGAAAGCGCACATAGCGCGGTGCACTCAACAAAAGTAGGCGTAACACGGGGCGTGACACGTGGAATGGGGAACAACGCGTGAAAATGAGGGCGTCACGGGGGAAGTACAGGTGGCAAGTGCGCGGAATGCCCGCACGAAACCTACAACACGTATTCATGGAATCGAATAGGGCAAACCAGCGCACGGGCAAAGACGCGCACAGGCCTAAACACGTCCGCCACACGAAGGCAGGCGGTAGCGTCCCTGCGCATGAAAGAAATGTGCGCCAAAATGTGCGCTAACAAAAAGGACGTATATACAGCCATGATGAATGTCCCATACTGTGGCCCTCTAGGACAAATGATGTGCAAAGGGGTACGCGACAAACACTGACACCCGCTGTGTGAAAAATAGCGTGTGCGTGTATTTTCGGGGGGATGTGGGAAGTTTCACACGCGATAGGCCTTGGGCGAGCGGGGTACGTGTATTTCAGGGGTTCGCGTGAAGTTTCGCACGCGATTGGCCTTGGGCGAGCGGGGTACGTGTAAATCTGGGGTGCACGGAAAGTTTCACACGCGAATGGCCTGGGTACATGTATTTCAGGGGTGCACAGGAAGTTTCACACGCGATTTTGCTGTCAGAGCGGGAACGTGTGTTTCGGGGGTGCGCGGGGAGTGCTACACATGAATTGGCAGTGTGGGTCGCCCCAGGTGTCCCCTCTACCCCCTCCACGACCCCTGCAGGCAGCCCACACCACAGGGCACTACCCTGCACCCCTGGTCATGTCCCGCAGGCAGCCCATCCACCATGGGCATGTCCCCCAGCCAAGGCACATATCACCTTGCAATATGATCAACAACTCATGTCCCCCTGCACCCCCACCCCCCAGCAGTCAGGGGCACCTGCCAGCAGGCCCCCACTCATGTCCCCTTGCACCCCCACCTCCCAGCAGTCAGGGGCACCTGCCAGCAGGCCCCCACTCATGTCCCCTTGCACTCCCACCCCCCAGCAGTCAGGGGCCCCTGACAGCAGGCCCCCACTCATGCCCCACTCATGTCCCCCTGTACCCCCACTCCCCAGCAGTCAGGGGCACCTGCCAGCAGGCCCCCACTCATGTCCCACTCATGTCCCCCTGCACCAAAACCCCCCAGCAGTCAGGGGCACCTGCCAGCAGGCCCCCACTCATGTCCCACTCATGTCCCCCTGCACCCCCACCTCCCAGCAGTGTAGGGGCACTTGCCAGCAGGTCCCCACTCATGTCCCCTTGCACCCCCACCCCCAGCAGTCAGGGGCACCAGCCAGCAGGCCCCCATTCATGTCCCCCAGCACCCCACCCCCCAGCAGTTAGGGGTACCTGCCAGCAGGCCCCCACTCATGTCCCCCAGCACCCCCACCCCCCAAAAGTCAGGAGCACCTGCCAGCAGGCCCCCACTCATGTCCCCTTGCACCCCCACCCCCCAGCAGTCAGGGGCACCTGCCAGCAGGCCCCCACTAATGTCCCACTCATGTCCCCCTCATGTCCCCCCCACAACCCCAGCAGTCAGGGGCCCCTGCCAGCAGGCCCCCACTCATGTCCCACTCATGTCCCCCAGAACCCCCACCCCCTAGAAGTCAGGGCCCCTGCCAGCAGGCCCCCACTCATGTCCCCCAGAACCCCCACCCCCTAGAAGTCAGGGCCCCTGCCAGCAGGCCCCCACTCATGTCCCCATGCACCCCAACCCCCCAGCAGTCAGGGGCACCTGCCAGCAGGCCCCCACTCATGTCCCCTTGCACCCCCACCCCCAGCAGTGCAGGGTGCCTGCCAGCAGGCCCCCACTCATGTCCCCTTGCACCCCCACCCCCCAGCAGTCAGGGACACCTGCCAGCAGGCCTCCACTCATGTCCCCTTGCACCCCCACCCCCCAGCAGTCAGGGGCGACTGCCAGCAGACCCCCACTCATGTCCCCTTCCACCCCCACCCCCAGCAGTGCAGGGTGCCTGCCAGCAGGCACCCTGCACATATCACCTTGCCACATATCACCTTGCAATATGATCAACAACTCATGTCCCCCTGCACCCCCACCCCCCAGCAGTCAGGGGCACCTGCCAGCAGGCCCCCACTCATGTCCCCTTGCACCCCCACCCCCCAGCAGTCAGGGGCGACTGCCAGCAGACCCCCACTCATGTCCCCTTCCACCCCCACCCCCCAGCAGTCAAGGGCACCTGCCACCAGGCCCCCACTCATGTCCCACTCATGTCCCCTTGCACCCCCAACCCCCCGCAGTCAGGGGCCCCTGCCAGCAGGCCCCCACTCATGTCCCCTTGCACCCCCATCCCCAGCAGTGCAGGGTACCTGCCAGCAGGCCCCCACTCATGACCCCTTGCACCCCCACCCCCAGCAGTCAGGGGCACCTGCCAGCAGGCCCCCACTCATGTCCCCTTGCACCCCCACTCCCCAGCAGTCAGGGGCACCTGCCAGCAGGCCTTGACTCATGTCCCCTTGCACCCCCACCCCCACCCCCAGCAGTCAGGGGCATGTGCCAGCATGCCCCCACTCATGTCCCCTTGCACCCCCACCCCCCAGCAGTCAGGGACACCTGCCAGCAGGCCTCCACTCATGTCCCCTTGCACCCCCACCCCCCAGCAGTCAGGGGCGACTGCCAGCAGACCCCCACTCATGTCCCCTTCCACCCCCACCCCCAGCAGTGCAGGGTGCCTGCCAGCAGGCCCCCACTCATGTCCCCTTGCACCCCCACCCCCCAGCAGTCAGGGACACCTGCCAGCAGGCCTCCACTCATGTCCCCTTGCACCCCCACCCCCCAGCAGTCAGGGGCGACTGCCAGCAGACCCCCACTCATGTCCCCTTCCACCCCCACCCCCCAGCAGTCAAGGGCACCTGCCACCAGGCCCCCACTCATGTCCCACTCATGTCCCCTTGCACCCCCAACCCCCCGCAGTCAGGGGCCCCTGCCAGCAGGCCCCCACTCATGTCCCCTTGCACCCCCATCCCCAGCAGTGCAGGGTACCTGCCAGCAGGCCCCCACTCATGTCCCCTTGCACCCCCACCCCCAGCAGTCAGGGGCACCTGCCAGCAGGCCCCCACTCATGTCCCCTTGCACCCCCACCCCCAGCAGTCAGGGGCACCTGCCAGCAGGCCTTGACTCATGTCCCCTTGCACCCCCACCCCCACCCCCAGCAGTCAGGGGCATGTGCCAGCATGCCCCCACTCATGTCCCCTTGCACCCCCACCCCCCAGCCATCAAGGGCACCTGCCAGCAGGCCCCCACTCATATCCCACTAATGTCCCCCTGCACCCCCACCCCCCAGCAGTCAGGGGCACCTGCAAGCAGGCCCCCACTCATGTCCCCTTGCACCCCCACCCCCCAGCAGTCAGGGGCACCTGCCAGCAGGCCCTCACTCATGTCCCACTCATGTCCCCCTGCACCCCCACCCCCAGCAGTCAGGGGCACCTGCCAGCAGGCCCCCACTCATGTTCCCCAGAACCCCCACCCCATAGCAGTCAGGGGCACCTGCCAGCAGGCCCCCAATCATGTCCCCTTGCACCCCCACCCTCTAGCAGTCAGGGGCACCTGCCAGCAGGCCCCCACTCATGTCCCACTCATATCCCCCTGCACCCCCACCCCCCAGCAGTCAGGGGCTCCTGCCAGCAGGTCCCCACTCATGTCCCACTCATGTCCCCCAGCACCCCCACCCCCCAGCAGTCAGGGGCATCTGCCAGCAGGCCCCCACCCATGTCCCCTTGCACCCCCACCCCCCAGCAGTCAGGGGCACATGCCAGCAGGCCCCCACTCATGTCCCCTTGCACCCCAACCCCCCAGCAGTCAGGGGCACCTGCCAGCATGCCCCCACTCATGTCCCCTTGCACCTCCACCCCCCAGCAGTCAGGGGCACCTGCCAGCAGGCCCCCAATCATGTCCCACTCATGTCCCCCTGCACCCCACCCCTCAGCAGTCAGGGGCACCTGCCAGCAGGCCCCCACTCATGTCCCCTTGCACCCCCACCACCCAGCAGTCAGGGGCACCTGCCAGCAGGCCCCCACTCATGTCCCACTCATGTCCCCCTGCACCCCCACTCCCCAGCAGTTAGGGGCACCTGCCAGCAGGCCCCTACTCATGTCCCACTCATGTCCCCCTGCACCCACACCCCCCAGCAGTTCAGGGGCACCTGCAGCAGGCCCCCACTCATGTCCCCTTGCACCCCCACCCCCCAGCTGTCAGGGGCACCTGCCAGCAGGCCCCCACTCATGTCCCCTTGCACCCCCACACCCCCAGCAGTCAGGGGCCCCTGCCAGCAGGCCCTCACTCATGTCCCCCTGCACCCCACCCCGCAGCAGTCAGGGGAACCTGCCAGAAGGCCCCCACTCATTTCCCACTCATTTCCCCCTGCACCCCCACCCTCCAGCAGTCAGGGGCACCTGCCAGCAGGCCCCCACTCATGTCCCACTCATGTCCCTCTGCACCCCCACCCCCCAGCAGTTCAGGGGCACCTGCATCAGGCCCCCACTCATGTCCCCTTGCACCCCCACCCCCAGCAGTCAGGGGCACCTGCCAGCAGGCCGCCACTCATGTCCCCTTGCACCCCCACCCCCCAGCAGTCAGGGGCACCTGCCAGCAGGCCTCGACTCATGTCCCCTTGCACCCCCACCCCCCAGCAGTCAGGGGCACGTGCCAGCATGCCCTCAACCATGTCCCCTTGCACCCCCAGCAGTCAGGGGCACGTGCCAGCAGGCCCCCACTCATGTCCCCTTGCACCCCCAGCCCCCAGCAGTCAGGGGCACCTGCCAGCAGGCCCTCACTCATGTCCCCCAGCACCCCCACCCCCCAGCAGTCAGGGGCACCTGCCAGCAGGCCCCCACTCATGTCCCCTTGCACCCCCACCCCCCACCAGTCAGGGGCACCTTCCAGCAGGCCCCCACTCATGTCCCCTTGCACCCCCACCCCCAGCAGTCAGGGGCACCTGCCAGCATGCCCCCACTCATGTCCCCTTGCACCCCCACCCCCCAGCAGTCAGGGGCACCTGCCAGCAGGACCCCACTCATGTCCCACTCATGTCCCCCTGCACCCCCACTCCCCAGCAGTAAGGGGCACCTGCCAGCAGGCCCCTACTCATGTCCCCTTGCACCCCCACCCCCCAGCAGTCAGGGGCACCTTCCAGCAGGCCCTCACTCATGTCCCACTCATGTCCCCCTGCACCCCCAACCCCCAACAGTCAGGGGCACCTGCCAGCAGGCCCCCACTCATTTTCCCCAGCACCCCAAACCCCCAGCAGTTAGGGGCACCTGTCAGCAGGCCCCCACTCATGTCCCCGAGCACCCCCACCACCCAGCAGTCAGGGGCACCTGCCAGCAGGCTCCCACTCATGTCCCCGTGCACCCCCACCCCCCAGCAGTCAGGGACACCTGCCAGCAGGCCCCCACTCATGTCCCACTCATGTCCCCCTGCACCCCCAGCCCCCAGCAGTCAGGGAGACCTGCCAGCAGGCCCCCACTCATGTCCCACTCATCTTCCCTTGCACCCCCACCCCCCAGCAGTCAGGGGCACCTGCCAGCAGGCCCCCACTCATGTCCCCCAGCTCCCCCACCCCCCAGCAGTCAGGGCACCTGCCAGCAGGCCCCCACTCATGTCCCCGAGCACCCCCACATCCCAGCAGTCAGGGGCACCTGCCAGCCGGCCCCAACTCATGTCCCCTTGCACCCCCACCCCCCAGCAGTCAGGAGCACCTGCCAGCAGGCCCCCACTCATGTCCCCCAGCACCCCCACCCCCCAGCAGTGAAATGGCAATTCCATGACACAAACAAAGTCAACTATGTACATCAACACATGTCCACCACACGAAGGCAGGCGGTAGCGTCTCTGCACATTAAAAAAATGTGAGAGCAAACAAAGCAATCCCAAAAACCTGACACAAGTGTCACAAAGTACAGTGTCCCTAATGGAAACTGGCCACACACAATATGCTCCTAGTAATGCTGAACTAACAACACACATGACCAAATACTTACCAACTAAACAATGCATCTAGACGAGATCAAACATTTCTAAAACATGACGGTTCTAAGTTAAAGTAGTCGTAGTCATACAACCTGAATATGCCACCACATCGCCCCCTTCAAACTGTAGTCTTGCAGCCTTCAAAACTGGTCTGTGTACTGCATACAACATGAACTCCATCTCCAAAGTAGACGGCCTTGTGAAGACATGAGGAATGAACCTGCAAATTCAGAGGGAGACATGGTAGCAAAATCAAACATTAATACACCATGCAGTGTACAATACAACAACAATATACACAAGGAATATCTACACAGTATTGACTACAGACTGCCCACACAGCTCATGGGAGCCCAACGTCACTGTGTACATCACTGTCACTTGGTCACACCCTTTGCAAGCCCATGGAAACGGGAAGCAGGAGGGGTGTGTGTCTCATGAACCCAAGCATCTAACCCAAACTCAGGACAAGCCTGCATGTGCCCAGCCGGAATACAGTGGATGCCCACGGGAGCCACACAAGGCAACACACTGTTAAATTATTATTTTAAAAAATCAAAAATCAAAAATCAAAAATCAAAAATCAAAAATCAAAAATGGCCATGTGGGGGCTAGGGGGGAGGGAGGCCCCCCAGGAGGTCTGAGGACAGGGTGCGCACCAACAGCCATCTGTCTGGATGTTGGGGAAAAAAAACACCTTCATGGGCTCATGGCCTGCACGGCTATACCAATGTGGGAGAATTGCTGGCGTCACTCTCATGACCCTCTGCTGCTGCATCAGGAGGTGGTGGTGCTATGGGAGGCAGCCCATGCAAAGCCCTGGTATGGTCCTCCATGGCAGCAAGCATGCGGGTGTGGAAGGTCTCGTTCTGGAGGATTATAGTGCGGAGATCCCCATGCAACACCTGACGTGATGCCCGGATCTCCTCCCGAGTTGCCCGCATCTCAGTTGAGAGCGGACTTGTGAGGTGCTCCAGCCGCTGTTCTGCCCTATAATTAGCGGAAGTCTCAAGCTCAAGAAGAGTCTGCCTGAGGTTATGGAGTTCTTCACTCAGGGCTTCCCTGCGGGCCTGGGACTCTAATGAGATGGATTGGCGCAGAGTCTTCAGTGCCGCCTGTCGGTCCCTGTTGGACGCCAACATGTCTTCCCTGTGAGATTGGCAAATGGAGTCTGTTGCCTGCTGTAGTTGCTCCATCTGCCTTTGAGGGGGAATAATGGAAGTGGTCACCGTCTCCATAGCCTGAGCCATTATTTCAACTGATGCTGATGGTTGGGTTGCCATAACGTACATGGAGTTCTCCCATACGCTATTGCCTGGTGTCGTACGGCTACCGCGTCGACGGGCACCACACCTGTTTGGGGCAAGGTGATCTGCACCTTGCTGTGCTGGCCCCGCCTGAGGCTGCAGGACTGCATTCCCCCTCTGATCTGCTGGCCCAGGAACAGGATCAGATGCTGTGGAGTGTGACCCTGCATCCGTAACCGCCAAAGGTGCCTCTACCAACACTGACATCCCCATAGAGGGATCTACCCCTGGTGCAGGTGGGTTGGCCAGAACAGAATCCCTGCCAGAAACACTTACCTGTGACGGCACATAGGTCTCATCATCTGAATCAGCACCTGAATAGAGGTCTGGGGAGGTGCACCCAGAGACACCCCTGGAAAGTATGGTCTGCAGGAGGATTGGGTTCTCATCCACCACCACAACATGTCCCCCGCTGGTGCCCGGTCGTGCCTGGGATTCCTCCTGGGTCTGCACCATCTCCTCAACCTCAACTGCATCAAGTGCGTCATCCCCTGCAAAAACATGAAAGAGAAAAAATGGAAACAGGCATTAGCACCATAGCACACAAATAGGCCTGTCAAGCTACAGAACCAGTACATGATTCGCACATGTCCCACATGACTATAACCCTCCCATGCCTGCACTGTCACTGAGTAGTAAGGGGAGGTAAAAGGCAGACACTGATGACACCAATAAGGGAGAACAACACATTTGCTGCATGCTGGGTAGCACTGCGATCACACATTGGCCTGTGAGTGGCATGTCCAATAAACATACATGACACATGGCAGCACACAGATGGCATTTAGCATAGCCATGGTACATTTGACAAGTACAGCCATATGTCAGTGATTGAGTACTGTCACCCATCCATGTGAGATGGACATGATGACATGAAAAATGCTGCATACTGGGACTAAGTAGACATGTCCCCTTCACTGCAACACATGCAAGGTACAAATATACAGTAATAGTTGGCTGATCTATTTTTCCTCACATTGACATCGCAGGAAACATCTGTCATTTTCCACATGCAAACAGGCACTCATCTGAACATTTGTGCTGGCCAATACTCCATCAGCCTGAATGGTCTCATTGTGTACATAACCAGGTAAAGCATTGCCCCAGTGTGGCCAGTAAACAATGACCGAAGCATATCACATATGTCACAATATGGTTGATAAATGTCCAGCAAAAAAGGGGAGAGTGGAAAATATTATCCTGAAGGCACACTTACAAATTCTGACCAATGTAGTTGCAAGATGGCAGTACAAGGTCAACTGCACAAATGTGGGCCTAATAGGATACTGTGGGCAGAAGGGATGCAGTCATAGCCAAATACAAGGCACGTGATCCCATGTGAGGAAGGAAATGGGTGACCCATAACACTCTGGAGTACACACCCTCACCTGGCACTCAATCAGAACCCGTCACCCAAAATACTCACCGGACAATGCTTCGTAATCAGGTAGTTCTCCCACACCTCGGATCTGTTCCTCTGTGATGAAGGTCCCAGCAACAGACTCATGTTCAGTGAGTTTGTTGTCCTCTTGTGGGGACCCACCGCCAGTCACCAGAGTAGCAGCATGATTTTAGGCCAGCTTGTCCTTTGCTCTGCGTTTCAGGTCGTTCCACCGCTTGTAGCAATCATCAGCTGAGCGCCTCACAAATCCAAGGGCACTTATGTGGTCGGCGATGGTCTGCCAGTGCCCCTTACGTTGACCAGGTGTGGTCTTGGACCCTGCAGTCACCACCATTTCGCGGCTATGTTGCGACACATAGCTCACAAGTGCATTAAGCTCTGCGTCATTAAAGCAAGGCTTCCTTGACGTGCCGGAGTGTGTAGCCGTGCCTGGGGTCTCAGCCTGTCCTGCCAGAGCACCCTTCTTCCTCTTTTTAGAAGGTGGAACGGAGCCAGAGTGGCTAAAGCCGCTCTGGTCAGTAGGGGCAGAATCACCGGGGGACTTGGTTGTTGGAGTGTGCGAATGCACATTGACCATAGGACTTGGTGCAGGCATTGGCCCTCATTACAACCTTGGCGGTAAGTTTTCAACTTTACCGCCAAGGCGTAATTTACGTTAACGCCATGGTGGATGGTGGAATTACCGCCCCATTCCAAGGTGAGTGGGCGGTAATTCCCCATTCACCATTTGCCCTTCCCCATTCCCATTTTTGCCCCATAGGGCATAATGGGAGTGGGGAAGGCGCTAATTACGGCACCGTAAACTACGGTGCCGTAATTAGCACCAAGGTGGCTTAGCGCCTTGCATTTTAACGCCTGCTAAAACCAGCTGTTAAAATGGGAATCAGGCGTTAAGGGTTAACGGCGCCGACAGCGCCGTTAAACCCTTAACGCCTGGGTTGTAATGAGGGCCATTGTCTGAAGTGTGATGTTGGCAGGGGGAACATCCGTATGATGGACCAGGACCGACACTGTCCTGGCTGGGAGAGTCAGAGCTGGGGAGGATGGAGCTGCAGCTGCCCCTGCAGCCTCACCACCCTGCATACTTGGGGCAGCAGATGACATAGCTGCCCCAGATCCACGTGCCTTGGTGACAACTTGCACCGCCACACGTGGCCTAGACTTGCTGACCTGTAAGTCAGCCAGGGAGTCATCCTGTGCCAGGTCAGGTGCCACAATGGGCTGGTCCAACAGGGGCTGAGCTGGGATGGTCTCAGCTGCGTTTCCCTCAACCATGGGGGGGGAGCATGGGCGTCCCTGATTGGTCCTCCACACATGGGGGTCTAGGGGCACCCAGCAAATCCTGGCCACGTCCCCTAGCGTGCCCACCACGTCTACCTTTTGAAGGTCGGCCACCTTTGCCTCCCTTACCGCTTGGTCGCCTCCCAACCATGGCACTGATGTTGCTGTGCGTATGGGAGGAGCAGTAAACTATTGTCCTGGGCAATTGGGAGTCAAAGGGTAGGGTACTAGATGGAATTCGTACCCTAGTGCTCTAACAAGGCTGTCTGTGACCCCTGGGGGAAGATGACGGGTCACGCAATGCACAGGCAGCCCAAAAACAAAAATAAACGTGCATGCAACACCTCGTAGAACACGTGCATGTAAAAATGAACCTGCACTATGCTGTGGCACCCAGAAACAGACAAATAAGCGTAGGCGTAATACACGCAGCCTACAATGACCTCTGAAGGGGAACGCGATACACGGGGCAAGCACAGTTGCTAAGTACGTGCAGAACTCACCATCTGCCTGGAATAAGAACGTTAAAAATACACGCGTGTGCGCGTTGGCAACACCCCCGCCAAAAGAAGAATTGTACGCTGTCTGAGGAGACTGGACAAAAGGAGAAGTGAACACTGTTTGAGGAAACCGGCCCAAAAAAAGTAGAAAAATGAAAGCTGTCAGAGGTAACAGGGAGTACGAACTTGAAACGCTGTGAAGTAATCACGTGTGAACCGACAAGAAGTACAGAACTCACACACTCGCTCTCCACGAAAAGCACGTACAAGAAAATGGCCTTCTACACTTACCTTTTAAACCGGCCTACACGTACACGTCATTACGCGTGTATGCGTCCTTTCCTCCAATTACACGCGCTGACACACAGACGTGCAGCTTTTCCACGTGTGCTCTGTCATCACGTGCTATGAGGGAAACACCCGCGTGTGTCACATCACAGACACGCTTACGCACTAAGGGCCTTTGGTCCAATGAAATCGCGTACGTGCGCTGATGCCCTTACGCGCTAAGGGCCTTTCCTCGAATTACACGCTGACGTGCAAGATTTACACGTGCCAAATCACTCCGTATCAAGCTGGCCACACGTTCACACATGGAAGACCACGCTCCTGCCCAGAAGGCTGAATTACTGCCCCCCAGAGCCAAGAGCATGCTCCCACCTGTCATCTGCTGCTGCCTGATTGCCTGCTGCCCACGTGCCCTGCCATTTCCTGCCTGCACGTCAGCCCGGGGTGCTATTGCTGTGACCACCCCTGCTGGAACTGAAGACTCCCGACTGCTATTCCATCACTCCACAGCCCAGCCCCAGGATCCAGTTGCCCACCCACACCTGCATCTGGGGTTGCCATGTCGGGCACTACACCATCTGGCACGACTGGCAAACCCCAGCCAGAGAGGCAGAGGGCCACCAGCTTCACTGCCACCGAAGTTGGTGTCCTGGTGGAGCAAGTCCTGGGGCAGTATGATGCCCTCTTCGGAAGTTCGGCCGGCGACAAGGAAGGATGGACTCGGATCTGGACGGACATCGTGACTGCCATCAACGCGTAGGGGGTGGCAGTCTGCGACTTCCTTCATGTCAATAAGCGCTTGCAGGACTTCAGGTCCAGGACCCTCAACAAGGCCCGGCGCCTCTTGAAGGCAGCGGATGCTAAGGGGCGCCGGGGCCACCTGTCGGAACATCAGATGCGGGTCCTGGAACGCATACGCCCAGCGCTCCACGTCCAGGTCCTTGAGAGGCAGACCCGTCTGGAGTCGAGCGGTAAGTGTACATGCATACTGATTGGAAGCTGTGCGTCTGGTGGTGTACCAGTAGTGTGCAGGTTGTACATGTGGTTTTGTAGGGCCATGTATGGATGCATATGTACAGGGCTGTGAGGCTGACACATGCAAGTCCTTTCATGTGTGAGACACATGGTGGTGTATGTGTGGGTAAGCATGCAGGCCAAATGCAGATGTGTGAGCACACATGTTTGGATTACTGTGTATGTAAGTTGGCATGGTTGTGGTGTCACACATGGATGTTGGTTCCAGCTGCATGTATCTGCACCGTGCACATGTGCATGTGTGTGTATTTGACATGGGTGCAACAGTGATGCAACATGGATGCATGTGACACTGATATGTAGAAGACTGATTGCCAGATGTGACATGGATGCCAATCTCATCACTGCGACAGTTGGCGGAGGTGTACACATGCATGTAATTGTGGTGGCATGTGTGCATGTCTAGTGCACTCCCTGTGTTTCATGTGATGTCTGGCTCACCTTTGGCTGCTCATGCTGTTGTATGTGTATGGATGGTGCTGGCTGTTGCAATATGGCTGTGGAATAGCTCATGTGTGTGAGTTGCAATGACATGTGTGTTGGGGATTTTGATGCCATGTCTGAAGTTTGACAATGCCACTCATGTACAACTGTCATGTGTGTATGAGTCCATTGTACAGTGCCCTGATGCCTGTCTCCTATCTCTCCCTGTCTGCAGCGTCAACTGATGAAGAGGGCGGAGAAGGTGCTGTGGAGCACAGCGGCAGGGATTGCACCGCCAGCAGGAGACGCAAGGCCCGGCTCCCCTCCCAGGTTGTCATCTCGTCGGGGAGTGAGGAGTCCGGTGCCATGTCCCAGGTCGCAGCTGCCGAGGGGAGGTCCAAGAGGCGGAGGTTGGAGTTGGACTCTTCGGCAGCCGAAGGGGCAGCTGAGACTCCACAGGGCCCAACGGAGGAAGATGGCATGGAGTCATCCAGGTTGGTGGGGGGTTTGGTGGAGGAGGAGGCCATGCAAGGGACAGAGACGGGGTCTGGAGGTGGGGATTCCACTGGTGCTAGTGGTGCAGTGCAGGGGCAGGGACAGGAGGCAGCACAGGCCGCCGTGGAGGTGCCTGTGTGTAATCCTGTCCCCGATCCTGTGACTGCATCATCATGCACCAGCAGGGATACCTACATCCAGACCCGTTCTCAGGGAGGGGATTGGCTTACACCAACTGGCCTTCCTCTCCCTGCGGATGTAGCTATCCGGCACCGGGTTGAGCCTGTCCTGGGTCGGGTGGCGTTGCGTCAACGTGCCATGCGAGCTGACCTGCAGTCTTTTCATGAGGAGACTGCACATCTTCTCTCATGGCTCGTTGACCTCATTGACCCACTAGGACAGCTCACCAGGGCCGGATTCCTCAGTTTTCTAGACCTTGTTCCGACCCCCTCCTCAACTGAACCCCCTATGCGCCAGTTGTCCTCCGTGCCTTCTTCCCACCCATGTGTCACCTGGGGGCCCTGTGGAGCTGCCTCTGACCCTGCGGCCAGGCTGGTGGAGGACAGATCCCTGCCACAGTCGGGAGTCGGATGTCCAGCAGGGGTGGCCACCTCAACAACTGCACCCCAGCTGGAGGAGGATGTGCAGGCAGCATGAGCCAGGGCACAGGCAGCAGCACAGCAGCAGCAGCAACAAGGTGGGAGCCATGATGGCTCGGGGCCTTCATCATCGGAGGGGCAGGCATCAGCCAGAGGGCAGGAGGACCCTGGACAGGAAGTGTCTTCCGTGTGGCAGGGGTTGGGCCATGCGATAGATACAGAGTGGCAGCGGGCAGAAGAGGCACGGCTCACGATGGTCAGGGCGGAGAACTCCATGCGTAGGGCCCTGAGGCGGGCCGAGTGCCTTGAGGCCATTCACAGGGACCTGGAGTTCCAGATGTCATTGTCACTGCGAACCCTCGGGGCCATGGAAGAGGACCGCCTCCGGGACATCGAGCAGGAGTTCGATGATGCCCTGACCCGGGACATCAACATGTGAGCCGTTGGACTTGCCCGCTGCCCTTGTAAATAGTTAGATAGTGTTAGGTTTCCTTTGGTTTTTTATTTATTTTGGTTGCGCTTGGACAATGCACCACGTTTCTGTATATAGTTTTTCATTATGTAGTATTTTTGATAGGTTTCATTTCTTCAGTTGGGATCATGGACCTTGGATTGTTCATCTGTATATAGTTCACTATTGGATTCAACTTTTTTTTTGGGATTTCCCCATCGAGCAATGGTTTTCACTTTTGTTTGTCCCTTGGATTTGCTTTGTTGGACTGTGACTTTGGACACCTTACCTTTGGATTATGATTTCTTGTTTTTCATTATTTTACGGACATGCAGCTTTTGTTTTTTTATTCCCATTGTTGTTTGTTTGATTTTAATTCCATTCATGTTGCTTTTAATACATTTTTTTCTTCATACTTCGATGTGTGGTATTATCTCATTGGTTTCATGCATGTCATGATATGGGTTTTGACATCCACTTGCACCCATTGTGTGTGTGTGATGGACATGTGTTCATTTGCATACTTGCCATTGGGGTTGTATCATGTAATTGGCATTTCTATGTGGGTGGATGCAATACTTGGGTGGGTCTTTGGCATGTGGAGGCTGGCCATAAGGGCCAGGGATCTAGATTGTGATGACGTGTTGGCTGGGGGACATGTGTCAGGGCCTGCTGGCAGGTGCCCTGCACTGCTGGAGGGTGGCGGTGCAAGGGGACATGAGTGGGACATGAGTGGGGGCCTGCTGGCACGTGCCCTGCATTGCTGGGGAGTGGGGGTGCAAGGGGACATGAGTGGGACATGAGTGGGGGCCTGCTGGCAGGTGCCCTGCACTGCTGGGGGGTGGGGGTGCAAGGGGACATGAGTGGGGGCCCGCTGGCAGGTGCCCCTGATTGGTGGGGGGTAGGGGTGCAGGACGACATGAGTGGGACATGATTGGGGGCCTGCTGGCAGGTGCCCTGCACTGCTGGGGGGTGGGGGTGCAAGGGGACATGAGTGAGGGCCTGCTGGCAGGTGCCCCTGACTGCTGGGGGGTGGGGGTGCAGGGGGACATGAGTGGGACATGAGTGGGGGCCTGCTGGCAGGTGCCCTGCACTGCTGGGGGGTGGGGCTACAAGGGGACATTAGTGGGACAAGAGTGGGGGCCTGCTAGCAGGTGCCCTACACTGCTGGGGGGTGGGGGTGCAAGGGGACATAAGTGGGGGCCTGCTGGCAGGTGCCCCTGACTGCTGGGGGGTGGGCGTGCAGAGGGACATGGTTGGGGGCCTGCTGGCAGGTGCCCTGCACTGCTGGGGGGGTGGGGCTGCAAGGGGACATGAGTGGGACATGAGTGGGGGCCTGCTGGCATGTGCCCTGCACTGCAGGGGGGTGGGGGTGCAAGGCGACATGAGTGGGGGTCTGCTGGCAGGCGCCCCTGACTGCTTGGGGGTGGGGGTGCTGGGGGACATGAGAGGGACATGAGTGGGGGCCTGCTGGCAGGTGCCCTGCACTGCTGGGGGGTGGGGGTGCAAGGGGACATGAGTGGGGGCCTGCTGGCAGGTGCCCCTGACTGCTGGGGGGTGGGGGTGCAAGGGGACATGAGTGGGGGCCTGCTGGCAGGTGCCCCTGACTGCTGGGGTGTGGGGGTGCAATGGGTCATGAGTGGGGGCCTGCTGGCAGGTGCCCTACACTGCTGGGGGGTGGGGGTGCAAGGGGACATAAGTGGGGGCCTGCTGGCAGGTGCCCCTGACTGCTGGGGGGTGGGCGTGCAGAGGGACATGGTTGGGGGCCTGCTGGCAGGTGCCCTGCACTGCTGGGGGGGTGGGGCTGCAAGGGGACATGAGTGGGACATGAGTGGGGGCCTGCTGGCATGTGCCCTGCACTGCAGGGGGGTGGGGGTGCAAGGCGACATGAGTGGGGGTCTGCTGGCAGGCGCCCCTGACTGCTGGGGGGTGGGGGTGCTGGGGGACATGAGAGGGACATGAGTGGGGGCCTGCTGGCAGGTGCCCTGCACTGCTGGGGGGTGGGGGTGCAAGGGGACATGAGTGGGGGCCTGCTGGCAGGTGCCCCTGACTGCTGGGGGGTGGGGGTGCAAGGGGACATGAGTGGGGGCCTGCTGGCAGGTGCCCCTGACTGCTGGGGTGTGGGGGTGCAATGGGTCATGAGTGGGGGCCTGCTGGCAGGTGCCCTGCACTGCTGGATGGTGGGGGTGCAGGGGGACAGTAGTGGGACATGAGTGGGGGCCTGCTGGCAGGTGCCCTGCACTGCTGGGGGCTGGAGGTGCAAGGGGGCATGAGTGGGGGCCTGCTGGCAGGTGCCCTGCACTGCTGGGGGGTGGGGGTGCAAGGGGACATGCGTTGGGGCCTGCTGGCAGGTGCCCCTGACAACTGGGGGGTGAGGGTGAGGGGGACATGAGTGGGACATGAGTGGGGGCCTGCTGGCAGGTGCCCTGCACTGCTGGGCGGTGGGGCTGCAAGGGGACATGAGTGGGGGCCTGCTGGCAGGTGCTCTGCACTGCTGGGGGGTGGGGGTGCTGGGGGACATGAGTGGGACATGAGTGGGGGCCTGCTGGCAGGTGCCCTGCACTGCTGGGGGTGGGGGTGCAAGGGGACATGAGTGGGACATGAGTGAAGGCCTGCTCGAAGGTGCCCCTGACTGCTGGGCGGGTGGGGGTTCAGGGGGACATGAGTTGGTGATCAGTGGTGCAAGCGAACAGATGGCTTGCCTGGGGTGCATGGCCATGGTGGATGGGCTGCCTGCGGGACATGACCAGGGGTGCGGGGTAGTCCCCTGTGGTGTGGTCTGCCTGCAGGGGCCGTGGAGGGTGTAGAGGGAACACCTGGGAGGAACCACACTGCCAATTCACGTGTAGGACTCCCCGTGCACCCCCAAAATTCACGTACCCTGCTCTGACAGATAAATCGCATGTGAAACTTCCCGCGAACACCAGTAATACACATACCCCACTCGCACATGGCCTATCGCGTGTGAAACTTCACACAAACCCCAGGAATATTGGCCCTGTGTGAGTGAGTGGGGTACGTGTATTCCTGGGGTTCGCGTGAAGTTTCACCCGCGATTTCAGCAGGGTACGTGTATTACAGGGTTCGCGTGAAGTTTCACCCGCGATTTCAGCAGGGTACGTGTATTCCTGGGGTTCGCGTGAAGTTTCACCCGCGATTTCAACAGGGTACGTGTATTACGGGGTTTGTGTGAAGTTTCACACGCGAAAGGGCCCTGGTCGAGGGCGTATGTGAATTTCAGGGGTGCGCGGCAAGTTTTACACACGAAAGGGCAATGCCCGTGCACAATACGTCACAGACGAGCTTACACTCTAAGGGCCTTTGGTCCAATGTTATTGCGTACGTGTGCTGACGTGCTTACGCGCTAAGGGCCTATCTGCGAATTTCACGCTGATGTGCAAGATTTTCACGTGCCAAATCAATCCGTATCAAGCTGGCCACGCGTACACACACAGAAGACCACGCTCCTGCCCAGAAGGCCATTTTCCTGCCCCCCAGACCCCTGAGCACGCTCCCACCAGCCATCTGCTGCTGCCTGTCTGCATGCTGCCCACGTGCCCTGCTATTTGGTGCCTGCACGTCAGCCATCTGCAGGGGTCCAGTTGCTGGCACACACAGGGGGCCCTGGTGGAATCTGGGCCGGAAGACGATGTGGAGAACGACCGGCGCATAGCCTCCACAGAGGAGGAGAGGTCTGCTAGAGTGCGTGTCACATGTAGGAACCCACCGTCACAACGCTGCTCTTCGTGATGGCATGCATTCTCCGCCCAGGAAGAACGCCTGTCATCACGAATGACACGCATGCACAATGCGACACCCACCAGGACGGATCCCATATGGTCGCGGGACCCCTCGCCCGCAGGTAGTAGAGAGGCAGGTGATATGGCACTCTCCACTACCTGCGGACGGGCCTGGGACGGGGCCTCCCTGCTGGTGCATGATGGTGCATTCACAGGGTCAAGGACAGCGACATGCACAGGCCCCTCCGCTGTGACCTGTGCTGCCTCCTGACCCTGGCCCTGGACTGCACCACTTGCACCAATGGTACTACCCCCACCAGGCCCCATGTGCGGCTCAGTAGCGGGCTCCTCCTCCTCTGTGGAGACCACCAACCTGGATGTCTCCACACCGTCTTCCACCATTGGAAGCCCCTGTGGGGGCTCACCCAGCCCTTCCACCACAGCCGTTGTGGCAGACGCAGCACCAGCCCCCTCGCTCCCGGATGATGGTAATTCCTGGGAGGGTGGCTGGGCCTGGCGTCGCCGCCCAGTGGAGGCATCCCCGCCGCTTGGCTCCACAGCGCCGTCTCCGCCCTCTTCTTCACTTGACGCTGCGTAGAGGGAGACATGGAACACAAGCATAGGGTACAGTACAAAATACCCTAGACAGGAAGCAATAACACATGAGTGGCTCTGTCAAATGTCACTTCCATCCTGTCATTCCACAACACGTGGGTGAATGCACACAACACACATGCAGAAACAGTCCTTGCGCCTGCAATCAACATCAACATCCATGTAGAAGGGCCCCTGTAAACCAAGATGTTGCCTTCAAAGTCACATGCATCCATGGCGTTTCAAAGTCACACACACACTTCTCAGGCACACACACACACACATGTGCACCATACATGTACATGACATCAGCACCCATTCCTCACCCCCACTCCATGTGCAGGAACAGAGACAGCCATGCTTTCATGTGTGCATTCCACATAGAGCACCCCATGTTGCATTAAAACACATGCACCACCCATGTGGTTCACACATAACTGGTCTCACATGCATGACCATGATGTCCCTGCACACACACATCCATACATGGCCTATGTCACACATACAGGCAAGAATCAGACTACCAGCACACTGCTACTTGCCCTGTCTCACACAGCAATGCTTGGCCACTTACAGCTCAACTCCAGACGGGTCTGCCTCCGAAGGATCTGGGCGCGGAGCGCTGGGCCTACTCCTTCCAGGACCCTCAGCTGGTTGGTACTCATGCGTGCCCGGCCCCCCTCCGTGAGGCGCCGGGCATTGTGGAGGGTCCTGGACCTGAAGTCCTCCCAGCACTTCTTGACGTGCTTGATGTCGCGGGTTGCCACCCCCTCCGCGTTGATGGCAACCACTACGTCGTCCCAGATCCTCTCCCGTCCTTCCTTGTTGGCGCGTGATGTTCCGAAGAGGGCATCATACTGCCCCAGGACTTGCTCCACCAGGACACCAACTTCGGTGGCAGTGAAGCTGGTGGCCCTCTGCCTCTCTGGCTGGGGGTTGCCAGTGGTGCCAGATCATGTAGTGCCCGACATGGCAACCCCAGAGGCAGGTGTGGGTGGGCAACTGGGTCCTGGGGCTGGGCTGTGGAGCGATGGAATAGCAGTCAGGAGTCTTCGGTTCCAGCAGGGGTGGTCACAGCAACAGCACCCCGAGCTGACTTGCAGGCAGCAAATGGCAGGGCACATGGGCAGCAGGCAATCAGGCAGCAGCAGATGGCAGGTGGGAACATGCTTGGGGCTCTGAGGGGCAGTGATTCAGCCTTCTGGGCAGGAGCGTGGTCTTCCGTGTGAGAACGCATGGCCAGCTTGATCCGGACTGATTTGGCACGTGAAAATCTTGCACGTCAGCGTGTAATTTGAGGAAAGGCCCTTAGCGTGTTAGCGCATCTTCGCACGTACGCGATTTCATTGGACCAAAGGCCCTTAGCGCGTAAGCGTGTCTGTGACGTGACAAACGCGGGTGTTTCCCTCATAGCACGTGATGACAGAGCACACGTGGAAAAGCTGCACATCCGAGTGTCAGCGCGTGTAATTGGAGGAAAGGACGCGTACACGCGTAAGTGACATGTACGTGTGGGCTAGTTTGAAAGGTATGTGTAGAACGCCATTTTCTTGTACGTGCTTTTCGTGGAGAGCGAGTGGGTGAATTCTGTACTTCTTGTCAGTTCACACGCGATTACTTCACAGCATTTCAAGTTCGTACTCTCTGTTACCTCGAACTGCTTTCATTTTTCTACTTTTTTTGGGCCTGTTTCCTCAAACAGTGTTCACTTCTCCTTTTGTACTGTCTCCTCAGACAGCGTACAATTCTTCTTTTGGCGGGGGTGTTGCCAACGCGCACATGCGCATATTTTTCACGTTCTTATTCCAGGCAGACAAACTGTGCTTGCCCCGTGTGTCGCGTTCCCCTTCAGAGGTCATTGTAGGCTGCTTGTATTACACGTACGCTTATTTTTGTGTTTCTGGGTGCAAAAGCGTAGTGCGGGTTCATTTTTCCACGCATGTGGTCTACGAGGGGTTGCGTGCACGTTTATTTTTGTTTTTGGGCTGCCTGTGCATTGCATGACCCGTCATCTTCCCCCAGGGGTCACAGACATCCTTGTTAGAGCACTAGGGTACGAATTCCATCTAGTAGCCTACCCATTTTACCCCCAATTGCCCAGGACAATAGTTTACTGCTCCTCCCATATGCACAACAACATCAGTGCCATGGTTGGGAGGCGACCAAGCGGTAAGGGAGGCAAAGGTGGCCGACCTTCAAAAGGTGGACGTGGTGGGCGCGTTAGGGCACGTGGCTAGGATTTGCAGGGTGCCCCTAGAACCCCATGTGTGGAGGACCAATCAGGGACGCCCATGCTCCCCCCCCATGGTTGAGGGAAACGCGGCTGAGACCATCCCAGCTCAGCCCCTGTTGGACCAGCCCATTGTGGCACCTGACCTGGCAAAGGATGAATCCCTGGCTGACTTCCAGGTCAGCAAGTCTAAGCCACGTGTGGAAGTGCAAGTTGTCACCAAGGTACGTGGATCTGGGGCAGCTATGTCATCTGCTGCCCCAAGTATGCAGGGTGGTGAGGCTGCAGGGGCAGCTGCAGCTCCATCTGCCCCAGCTCTGACTCTCCCAGCCAGGACAGTGTCGGTCCTGGTCCATCATACTGATGTTCCCCCTGCCAACATCACACTTCAGACAATGCCTGCACCAAGTCCTATGGTCAATGTGCATTCGCACACTCCAACAACTGAGTCCACCGGTGATTCTGCCCCTTCTGACAAGAGCGGCGTTAGCCACTCTGGCTCTGCTCCACCTTCTAAAAAGAGGAAGAAGGGTGCTCTGGCACGACAGGCTGAGACCCCAGGCACGGCTACACACTCCGGCACGTCAAGGAAGCCTTGCTTTAAAGACGCGGAGCTTAATGCACTTGTGAGCTATGTGTCGCAACATAGCCACGAAATGGTGGTGACTGCAGGGTCCAAGACCACAACTGTCAACGTAAAGCACACTGGCAGACCATTGTCGACCACATAAGTGCTCTTGGATTTGTGAGGTGCTCAGCTGATGATTGCTACAAGCGGTGGAACGACCTGAAACGCAGAGCAAAGGACAAGCTGGCCTCAAATCATGCCGCAAATCTGGTGGTGGGTCTCCACAAGAGGACAACAAACTCACTGAACATGAGTCTGTTGCTGGGACCCTTGTCACAGAGGAACAGATCTGAGGTGTGGGAGAGCTACCTGACTACGAAGCATTGTCCGGTGAGTGCCCATGTGTGTGTGTAGTGCATGTGTATGTATTTTGGGTGGCGGGTTCTGATTGAGTGCCAGGTGAGGGTGTGTACTCCAGAGTGTTATGGGTCACCCATTTCCTTCCTCACATGCGATCACGTGCCTTGTATTTGCCTATGACTGATGTCTGCATTCTTTCTGCTCACAGTATCCTATTAGGTCCACAATTGTGCAGTTGACCTTGTACTGCCATCTTGCAACTACATTGGTCAGAATTTGTAAGTGTGCCTTCAGGATAATATTTTCCAATCTCCCCTTTTTTGCTAGACATTTATCAACCATACTGTGACATATGTGATATGCTTCGGTCATTGTTTACTGGCCACACTGGGGCAATGCTGTACCTGGTTATGTACACAATGAGACCATTCAGGCTGATGGAGTATTGGCCAGCACAAATGTTTAGATGAGTGCCTGTTTGCATGTGGAAAATGACAGATGTTTCCTGCGATGTCAATGTGAGGAAAAATAGATCAGCCAATTATTACTGTATTCTTGTACTTTGCATGTGTTGCAGTGAGTGGCACATGTGTACTTAGTCCCAGTATGCAGCATTTTTCATGTCAACATGTCCATCTCACATGGATGGGTGACAGTACTCAATCACTGACATATGGCTGTACTTGTCAAATGTACCATGGCTATGCTAAATGCCGTCTGTGTGCTGCCATGTGTCATTTATGTGTATTGGACATGCCACTCACAGGCCAATGTGTGATGGCAGTGCTACCCAGCATGCAGCAAATGTGTTGCTCTCTCATATTGGTGTCATCAGTGTCTGCCTTTTGCCTCCCCTTACTACTCAGTGACAGCATAGGCCTGGGAGGGTTATAGTCATGTGGGACAGGTGTGAATCATGTACTGGTTCTGTAGCTTGACAGGCCTATTTGTGTGCTATGGTGCTAATGCCTGTTTCCATTTTTTCTCTTTCATGTTTTTGCAGGGGATGACACACTTGATGCAGTTGAGGTTGAGGAGATGGTGCAGGCCCAGGAGGAATCCAAGGCACGACCGGGCACCAACATGGGACGTGGTGTGATGGTGGGTGAGAACCCAATCCTCCTGCAGACCATACTTTCCAGAGGTGTCTCTGGGTGCACCTCCCCAGACCTCTATTCAGGTGCTGATTCAGATAATGAGACCTATTGCCGTCACAGGTAAGTGTTTCTGGCAGGGATTCTGTTCTGGCCAACCCACCTGCACCAGGGGCAGATCCCTCTATGGGGATTCAGTGTTGGTAGAGGCGCCTTTGGCGGTTACAGATGCAGGGTCAAACTCCACAGCATCTGATCCTGTTCCTGGGCCAGCAGATCAGAGGGGGAATGCAGTCCTGCAGCCTCAGGCGGTGCCAGCACAGCAAGATGCACATCGCCTTGCCCCAAACAGGTTTGGTGCCCGTCGACGCGGTGGCCGTACACCACCAGGCAATAGCGTATGGGAGAACTCTATGTACGCTATGGCAACCCAATAGTCAGCATCAGTTGAAATGATGGCTCAGGCAATGGAGAGGGTGGCCACTTCCATTATCCCCCCTAAAAGGCAGATGGAGCAACTACAGCAGGCAACAGACTCCATTTGCCAATCACACAGGGAAGACATGTTGGCGTCCAACAGGGACCGACGGGCGGCACTGGAGACTCTGCGCCAAACCATCTCAATAGAGTCCCAGGCCCACAGGGAATCCCTGAGTGAAGAACTACATAACCTCAGGCAGACTCTTCTTGAGCTTGAGACTTCTGCTAATTTTAGGGCAGAACAGCGGCTGGAGCACCTCACAAGTACGCTCTCAGCTGAGATGCGGGCAACTCGGGAGGAGATCCGGGCATCACGTCAGGTGTTGAATGGGGATCTCCGCACTATAATCCTCCAGAACGAGACCTTCCACACCCGCATGCTTGCTGCCATGGAGGACCATACCAAGGCTTTGCGTGGGCTACCTCCCATAGCACCACCACCTCCTGATGCAGCAGCAGAGTGTCATGAGAGCGACGGCAGCAATTCTCCCACATTGGCATAGCCGTGTAGGCCATAAGCCCATGGAGGTGTTTTTTTTCCCCAACATCCACACAGGTGGCTGTTGGTGCGCACCCGGTCCTCAGACCTCCTTGGTGCCCACCCCCCTCCCCCTGGCCCCCACATGGCCATTTTTGATTTTTAATTTTTGATTTTTTAAAATAATAATTTGACAGTGTGGTGCCTTGTGTGGCTCCTGTGGGCATCCACTGTATTCCGGCTGGGCACGTGCAGGCTTGTCCTGAGTTTGGGTTAGATGCTTGGGTTCATGAGACACACACCCCTCCTGCTTCCCATTTCCATGGGCTTGCAAAGGGTGTGACCAAGTGACAGTGATGTACACAGTGACGTTGGGCTCCCATGAGCTGTGTGCGCAGTCTGTAGTCAATACTGTGTCGACATTCCTTGTGTATATTGTTGTTGTATTGTACACTGCATGGTGTATTTATGTATGATTTTGCTTCCATGTCTCCCTCTGAATTTGCAGGTTCATTCCTCATGTCTTCACAAGGCCGTCTACTTTGGAGATGGAGTTCATGTTGTATGCAGTACACAGACCAGTTTTGAAGGCTGCAAGACTACAGTTTGAAGGGGGCGATGTGGTGGCATATTCAGGTTGTATGACTACGACTACTTTAACTTAGTATTGTCATGTTTTAGAAATGTTTGAACTTGTCTAGATGCATTGTTTAGTTGGTAAGTATTTGGTCATGTGTGTTGTTAGTTCAGCATTACTAGGAGCATATTGTGTGCAGCCAGTTTCCATTAGGGACACTGTACTTTGTGACACTTGTGTCAGGTTTTTGGGATTGCTTTGTTTGCTCTCACATAGCATGACATGCCATGTTGTGTTGGGTGGCGGTGCTGGGGAGGGGTTGGGTGACATGGCATTGTTCTCATGTTGTATTTTGCAAGGGGGTCATACATTTAGCAGCATATGTGTCTTTTGATGACACAGCATTGGTGGTGTTTCTGTAGGTAGGGATGCGCACATTGTGACACTTCCAGGTGACCAATCTCAGGATGGTATGGTTGTGACAGTTGACTGTCCCTCATGTCATCATCATTGATTGTCAGCTGGTATGTGGCAAGGCTGTGTGCACTCCACAGGGGTGTGATTCTAAGTGAAGTAATTAGCTACCAACTGTGTTCGGGCTGCCTCTCCCCGTGCTCTTTCCCCTCCCATGCACAGCGGGCATGCTTGTGGTTGGGGATGTGGGGGCACCACCATGTCCACCGGCAGGCCCTGGCGTGTTGCAACGTTGTGCAGGACACATGCTGCCACTATGATCCTGCACACTATTGGGGGAGCGTATAACAGCTGCCCACCAGAACGGTCAAGGGGGCGAAAGCGTGACTTGAGCACTCCGAATGTGCGCTCCACTATGCCCCGGGTTGCAATATGGGCTGTGTTGTATCTTACCTTGGGTGGCGTGGTGGGGTTCCGAATTGGCATCATTATGTGGGTGCTCAGAGGGTAGGCACTGTCCCCTGGGGAGGTGGTGATGGGTATCATTAGTGGGGTTGTGACATTACTCAGTATCTGGCATGCATGCATGTGCTGTGGCATTTATACTCACCAAGCAGCCATGTATCGCCATGCCGCCCAGCTTCTAGGTCCCGGTTTAGGGTTGACATTCTGTAAATGAAACTGTTGGCATATACTGAGGTGATGATTCCCTTGGCATCACATACTACCTGCACGTTGATGGAATGCCAGTGCTTGCAGTTTCTATAGATGTGCTCTGATGCCCTTGGGGGACGTAGGGCCACATGGGTGCAATCAATGGCACCTAGGACTTTGGGGAATTGTGCCACCCCGTAGACATCCTGGACGACAGCCTGCCTTTCTGCAGGTGTTCTGGGCAGGTATATGTGCCTGCGGACTGATGGGCGTGCAGTCATGATGGCCAAGACCTGGTGTAGGCTGCGTGACTGTGTGGCCTGTGACACCCCCCCCCCCACTATGGCACTTGTCTGCTTAAATGATCCAGTGGCCAAAAAGTGCAGTACTTTGAGGACCTTCTTCAGGGGGCTGAGTGCTTGGGAGCAGAGGGTGGGTGATGTGAGGTCATCCTCCCACTCACTGACCAGGTCGAGTATTATGTGAGGTGGAAACCTGCACCTCCCATACACCTGGTCATCAGGCATGCCAAAAAGGCTGGTTCTGGGTGTGAAAATTCTGGGCCTGACTATCCTCCTCCTCCTCCTGCGGTATCCCACGACAATTGCTGCTAGGAACGGTATGTTCATCCTGGCATCTGAGCTTGCTTGTTGTTTGCGTGCACTTTTATGCTGCGCGGGTCCACATACGCCTGCTTCCTGCTGGCGTACGTGTTTCTGGATTAGCGCGTCTTTTTTGGTGCGTGCGTGTGGGCGTTCCGCACATTTGCCTCCTGTACTTCCACGCCCATCCCAGATTTACACGTACCCCGCTTGTACAGGCCCAATCACGTGTAAAACTTCACGCAAGCCCAACTTACCGCAAGCCCAACTTCCCGCGAGCCCCTGAAGTACACGTACCTTGCTCGCCCAGGCACAATCGCGTGTGAAACTTCCCACGCAACCACGAAATACATGCTATTGTTGACACAGCGGGTGTCTGTGTTTGTCGCATACCCCTTTGCACGTAATTTGTCCTGGAGGGCCACAGTATGGGAAATTCATCAGAGCTGTATATACGTGCTTTTTGATAGCGCACATTTTTTTAATGCGCAGGGACGCTATCGCCTGCCTTCGTGTGGCGGACATGTGTTGATGTACATAGTTGACTTTTGGTTTGTGTCATGGAATCACCATTTCACTGCTGGGGGGTGGGGGGGCTGGGGGACATGAGTGGGAGCCTGCTGGCAGGTGCCCCTGACTGCTGGGGGGTAGGGGTGCAAGAGGACATGAGCGGGGGCCTCCTGGCAGGTGCCCCTGACTGCTGGGGGGTGGGGGTGCTGGGGGACATGAGTGGGGGCCTGCTGGCAGGTGCCCCTGACTGCTGGGGGGTGGGGGTGCTGGGGGACATGAGTGGGGGCCTGCTGGCAGGTGCCCCTGATTGCAGGGGGGGTGGGGGTGCAGGGGTACATGAGTGGGACATGAGCGGGGGCCTGCTGGAAGGTGCCCCTGACTCCTGGGGGGTGGGGGTGCAGGGGGACATGAGTGGGACATGAGTGGGGGTCTGCTGGCAGGTGCCCCTGACTGCTGGGGGGTGGGGGTGCAAGGGGACATGAGTGGGGGCCTGCTGGCAGGTGCCCCTGACTGCTGGGGGCTGGGGGCGCAAGGGGACATGAGTGAGGGCCTGCTGGCAGGTGTCCCTGACTGCTGGGGGGTGCGGGTGCAGGGGGACATGAGTGGGACATGAATGGGGGCCTGCTGGCAGGTGCCACTGACTGCTGGGGGGTGGGGGTGCAAGGGGACATGAGTGGGGGACTGCTGGCAGGTGCCCCTGACTGCTGGGGGCTGGGGGCTGGGGACATGAGTGGGAGCCTGCTGGCAGGTGCCCCTGAATGCTGGGGGGTGGGGGTGCTGGGGGACATGAGTGGGGGCCTGCTGGCAGGTGCCCCTGACTGCTGGGGGGTGGGGGTGCTGGGGGACATGAGTGGGGGCCTGCTGGCAGGTGCCCCTGATTGCAGGGGGGGTGGGGGTGCAGGGGAACATGAGTGGGACATGAGCGGGGGCCTGCTGGAAGGTGCCCCTGACTCCTGGGGGGTGGGGGTGCAGGGGGACATGAGTGGGACATGAGTGGGGGCCTGCTGGCAGGTGCCCCTGACTGCTGGGGGGTGGGGGTGCAAGGGGACATGAGTGGGGGCCTGCTGGCAGGTGCCCCTGACTGCTGGGGGCTGGGGGCGCAAGGGGACATGAGTGAGGGCCTGCTGGCAGGTGTCCCTGACTGCTGGGGGGTGCGGGTGCAGGGGGACATGAGTGGGACATGAATGGGGGCCTGCTGGCAGGTGCCACTGACTGCTGGGGGGTGGGGGTGCAAGGGGACATGAGTGGGGGCCTGCTGGCAGGTGCCCCTGATTGCTGGGGGCTGGGGGCGCAAGGGGACATGAGTGGGGGCCTGCTGGCAGGTGCCCCTGAATGCTGGGGGGTGGGGGTGCTGGGGGACATGAGTGGGGGCCTGCTGGCAGGTGTCCCTGACTGCTGGGGGGTGGGGGTGCTGGGGGACATGAGTGGGACATGAGTGGGGGCCTGCTGGCAGGTGCCCCTGACTGCTGGGGGGTGGGGGTGCAAGGGGACATGAGTGGGGCCTGCTGGCTTGTGCCCCTGACTGCTGGGGGGTGGGGGTGCAAGGGGACATGAGTGGGGGCCTGCTGGCAGGTGCCCCTGACTGCTGGGGGGTGGGGTTGCAAGGGGACATGAGTGGGGGCCTGCTGGCAGGTGCCCCTGACTGCTGGGGGTGGGGGTGCTGGGGGACATGAGTGGGACATGAGTGGGGGCCTGCTGGCAGGTGCCCTTGATTGCTGGGGGGCGGGGGTGCAGGGGGCATGAGTGGGGGCCTGCTGGCAGGTGCCCCTGACTGCTGGGGGGTGGGGGTGCAGGGGGACAAGAGTGGGGGCCTGCTGGCAGGTGCCCCTGACTACTGGGGGGTAGGGGTGCAAGGGGACATGAGTGGGGGCCTGCTGGCAGGTGCCCTGCACTGCTGGGGGTGGGGGTGCAAGGGGACATGAGTGAGGGCCTGCTGGCAGGTGCCCCTGACTGCTGGGGGGTGGGGGTGCAAGGGGACATGAGTGGGGGCCTGCTGGCAGGGGCCCCTGACTGCTGGGGGGTGGGGGTGCTGGGAGACATGAGTGGGGCATGAGTGGGGGCCTGCTGGCTGGTGCCCCTGACTGCTGGGGGGTGGAGGTGCAGGGGGACATGAGTGGGGGCCTGCTGGCAGGTGCCCCTGACTGCTGGGGGGTATGGGTGCAAGGGGACATTAGTGTGGGCCTGCTGGCAGGTGCCCCTGACTGCTGGTGGGTGGGGGTGCAAGGGGACATGAGTGTGGGCCTGCTGGCAGGTGCCCCTGACTGCTGGGGGGGGTGGGGATGCTGGGGGACATGAGTGGGGGCCTGCTGGCAGGTGCCCCTGACTGCTGGGGGGTGGGGGTGCAAGGGGACATGAGTGGGGGCCTACTGGCAGGTGCCCCTCCAATGCTGGGGGGGTGGGGGTGCAGGGGGACATGAGTGGGACATGAGTGGGGGCCTGCTGGCAGGTGCCCCTGACTGCTGGGGGGTGGGGGTGCAGGTGGACATGAGTGGGACAGGAGTGGGGGCCTGCTGGTAGGTGCCCCTGACTGCTGGGGGGTGGAGTGCTGGGGGACATGAGTGGGGGCCTGCTGGCAGGTGCCCCTGACTGCTGGAAAGTGGGGGTGCTGGGGGACATGAGTGGGGGCCTGCTGGCAGGTGCCCCTGACTGCTGGGGGTGGGGGTGCAGGGGGACATGAGTGGGACATGAGTGGGGGCCTGCTGGTAGGTGCCCCTGACTGCTGGGGGTGGGGGTGCAGAGTGACATGAGTGGGACATGAGTGGGGGCCTGCTGTTAGGTGCCCCTGACTGCTGGGGGGTGGGGGTGTATGGGACATGAATGGGGGCCTGCTGGCAGGTGTCCCTGACTGCTGGGGGGAGGTGGGGGTGCTGGGGGACATGAGTGGGGGCCTGCTGAAAGGTGACCCTTACTGCTCGGGGTGGGGGTGCTGGGGGACATGAGTGGGGGCCTGCTGGCAGGTGCCCCTGACTGCTGGGGGGTGGGCGTGCAAGGGGACATGAGTGGGGGCCTGCTGCAGGTGCCCCTGAACTGTTGGGGGATGGGGGTGCAGGGGGATATGAGTAGGACATGAGTGGGGGCCTGCTGGCAGGTGCCCCTGACTGCTGGAGGGTGAGGGTGCAGGGGGACATGAGTGGGACATGAGTGGGGGCCTTCTGGCAGGTGCCCCTGACTGCTGTGGGGTGGGGTGCAGGGAGACATGAGTGGGGGCCTGCTGGCAGGGGCCCCTGACTGCTGGGGGTCTGGGGGTGCAAGGGGACATGAGTGGGGGCCTGCTGGCAGGTGCCCTTGACTGCTGGGGGGTGGGGGTGCAAGGGGACATGAGTGGGGGCCTGCTGGCAGGTGCCCCTGACTGCTGGGGGGTGGGGGTGCAGGGGGACATGAGTTGTTGATCATATTGCAAGGTGACATGTGCCTTGGCTGGGGGGCATGCCCATGGTGGATGGGTTGCCTGCGGGACATGACCATGGGTGCAGGGTAGTCCCCTGTGGTGTGGGCTGCCTGCAGGCGTCATCGAGGGGGTAGAGGGGACACCTGGGGGGACCCACACTGCCAATTCACATGTAGGACTCCCCGCGCACGCCCGAAATACACGTTCCCCGCTCTGACAGCAAAATCGCGTGTGAAACTACCCGCGCACCCCTGAAATACACGTACCCAGGCCAATCGCGTGTGAAACTTCCCGCGCACCCCAGATTTATACGTACCCCGCTCGCCCAAGGCCTATCGCGTGTGAAACTTCACGCGAACCCCTGATATACACGTACCCCACTCGCCCAAGGCCTATCACGTGTGAAACTTCCCGCACACCCCCGAAATACATGCACACGCTATTTTTCACACAGCGGGTGTCAGTGTTTGTCTTGTACCCCTTTGCACGTCACTTGTCCTAGAGGGCCACAGTATGGGACATTCATCATGGCTGTATATACGTCCTTTTTGTTAGCGCACATTTTGGAGCACATTTCTTTAATGCGAAGGGACGCTAACGCCTGCCTTCGTGTGGCGGACGTGTTTAGGCCTGTGCGCGTCTTTGCCCGTGCGCTGTTTTGCCCTATTCGATTCCATGAATACGTGTTGTAGGCGAGCGTGTGGGTGTTCCGCGCACTTGCCTCGTGTACTTCCCCCGTGACGCCCTCATTTACACGCGTTGTTCCCCATTCCGCATGTCACGCCCCCTGTTACGCCTACTTTTGATGTGTGCGCCGCGCTATGTGCGCTTTCGCTGTGCGCTTAGCGCACGTAGTTTGAAGACGTGTGCGCCAGCGTGCGCCACGCAGTATTTTGGTGCACATCCTGGGATTTCCTCGCGCACTGGCTTCCATGAATCGCTGTGCCCGGGTTTCGCTGCGATTTTCGCACTGGCACTGCGATTCGCACGCTTTCGCACGCTTGCGCCGAAAATTTCAGCGCACATTTTTTCCATGAATCGGCCTGTAAATAGCTTATAAAAATGTATCTCCAACACATCTGGATTGGAGAAAATATTTACTTTGTGTCTAAACTGCAGAGTAATTTTAAAACATAACCTTGATGTAGAACAAGGTTTAGTCAATGGAGCAATTGGTAAAGTTGTTGGTTTCCATACAAATCCACATGACAACAACATTCACTTTGACAAACTTGCGGAAGTTAAAGAAATTGCCTGCACAATTACACATTGCCCCCTTTTCAAAGACATGTACGTACGCAGAGAACAATTCTCTCGGTCTCTTGCATAGGCTGTCACTATTCACAAATCGCAATGTCTAATGCTAGATCATGCATTGATTGACATTGGCAGCACAGTCATTAAAGAAGGTCTGAGTTATGTAGCACTTTAATGTTTCCATACACTCAATGGTCTATTCCTAGTTAACTTTGATGCAATCAAAGTCAACACTGACATTCCTTGCACACTTTAATACAACAGGCTATGTGCACAGTACACCCCATCTAAATATGTGCCCTGTACCTCAAAAAATATAACCTGTGAACAAAAAACTAATATAAATGTTAGGCGGAAACCTGTGCAGTTCCCTCTGGGACCACTGCAAAAGATGTAGGACTACAGGTGTTGGCGGTGAACCCACTTGGTAGCAGCCTGCACCACACAGATTCACTCGGTAGCTGTGGCTGAGCAGTCAGACTTCTCTCAAGAAAAGTTGAGCAGTATGTGGAGTATACAAAATAGGGCAATTCTTCACAGCAAGACAAGCAAACACGCAACAAAGCTTAGTGTAAAGATATTAAGGTATTTATTTATAACAGAACATCTATGAAAAAACACTAAGGCAAATCACGGCAAACAAATCAAACACAATTACTCTACGGAAAAGAAAACGATCAATCCCCCTAGCACTATCTCGACAACTCTAGGTTCTACCGGTACCACTTATTTTCAGACAGAGGTGTATACCTCAACCTAGATGACACTTGAATATTAGTTAGGACGGGAGAGAAAAAGATAAGCAGGTTACGAAATCAACGTGGTTCAATACTTTGCAGTTAAAATGCACGGCAAGAAGGCAAGAATCACAACAGAGCATAAAGTTCAGAGGCCAGGCCCACTCGGGGAAGATGCATTTAAGTCTTTGTAGCAAATTGTTATCGGCAGATTGAACCAGTTCAGAACAATGAATGAGAAAAGCTCGGAGGAGACCCAACGGAGAGGAGAGGATTAAGACACCTCACTCAATCCGATCAAAAGGGAAGCCAGGTGGACACAGTACCTTGTTGTGGAGGGCAGCTCCGGCGGGGGCAGTTGTTCCTGGTGGTGGATGCACGTCGGGTCTTTGCCAAGAGTAGAGATGATCTCGTCGTCGAAGAAAAGTGAAGTCCGGTGCACCACCAGGGAAGAGACCAGCCGCGGAGTGCTCCGTCACAAAGTACAGGGGTAGTGGCTATCCGGTTGCCGAGGTGCTCTGCACGGGCAATTCAACCACTGCGTCCTGAGGCGAATAAAAAGCAAAGGTGACTGGTTGTTCCCACCAGTCAGGGGAAGAGACTCTCCGGCCGGGAGATCTCCTCTGTCGTCGGGAAGTGGTGAGTCGGTTCCGCAAGGCTCCACCGGAGGTGTCGTCGTGCAGGTCGGCTCAGCGGTACCCACGTCGGATTTGTTAGGTCCTGTGGCGACTTCTGAAGATCCAGTCCCAAAAGCCCTGCTTTTATGCAGAAAACCCCCATTCATTCAGCCTAGCTGTCAATCAACACATGCTAAGTGGTGAGCGGGAACGCTCACCACTTGGGCCAATCACTCCAGAGTGCAACCGGAGTTGGCAAGGCAACTCGGTCCAGGGTGCCTAAACCCCCACCCAGACAGCATGGCACCACTTTGGAGGGTCTCTGTCCAGAGGCCCGCCAAAAGTGGAACAAAGGGCTCAACCTTTGGTTTAGGAGTCACAGAGACGAACACAGACGCCATTTTAAAAACCGAGTTCTGGCAGAAAATACCATCCGATAAACTTATTTAGGATAAGTAGACCGGTGGTACGTTAGAGATTAACGAGAAAAAGTATCAATCTCTAACAATGGGACGAATCCCATAGGGTTATGTTCGGGGTCAAACATAACAAGTAGTTTCCACTGCCACAAGCCAAAACTCGACGAGGGGGGACGGGACAGTGCCCCCTCGAGTAACAGATCCAGGAGTAATTGAATTACACCTACTAGTATGTCCACAATAAGATGGTTTGTACTAGTTCTGTTAGTAAATTTAGGTCTAGTAAAGCCAATGGTAACTTTTCATGCCCGGGGAGACAGTAGTCAGTTCCCGGGTATGGAGTCTATGGTGAGGGTCCGCTAGGACGCCCCAGTGTTACGGCACGTAGGGTGCGGTGTAACACACATAGAAAAACATATGAGACCCTATGGAGTAAAAGACCTCATAGCCCATAGAACACATTGACATTCAAGGAATTACACACATACATGTCCAAGAGTGGGAGAAAAAGAGTCTCACTCTTGGCAGGATGGAAAAAACAAACTCCAGAAATCCAGCAAAGCTGCTGGGGGACTCACTAGGTTAGGAAATTCAGCCTAAACAGAGAATTCTCCCTAACACTCGCCCCCCCCCCCCCAGACTAAGGGACAGGAGGATTTAATCCACTCCTGGATGAATCTCATACCTCTAGTCGATGACATACATCCTAGAGAGACCATCAGCATTTTGGTGGTGACATCCTGACCTGTGCTCAATGGTGAAATCAAACCCTTGCAGGCAGATCGACCATCTCAATAGTTTTGGGTTTTCCCCTTTCATTTGCATTAACCATCTCAAGGGTTGGTGGTCAGTCTGAATGACCAAAGTAGAACCATACAAGTACGGCCTAAACTTCTTCAGCGCCCACACGATAGCAAAGCACTTTCTTTCGATTTTTGCCCACCTTGTTTCAGGATCCTTCAGCTTGCGGCTGATGAAGCAAACGGGGTGCTCCCTACCTTTCCCATCCAGTTGACTGAGTACGGCACCTATTCCTACATTTGAAGCATCTGTCTGCACAATGAAGTGTTGGCGGTAATCCGGAGCTCTGAGTACTGGGGCTTGGCAAAGAGCCTTTTTCAGGTTTTCAAAAGCCTGATTGCACTCCTCGTTCCATTTAACCTTTTTAGGAAATTTGGGCGATGAGATGACATTCAGTGGAGAAGCTATGGTCCCATAGTTCTCTATGAAATTCCTGTAATACCCAGTGAGGCCTAGGAAGGCTCTCACCTGGGCTTGAGTAGTCGGTGTTGTCCAATTTTGCACAGCTTCAATCTTACTGAGCAAAGGCCTTATTTCTCCACTGCCTACCTCATGCCCAAGATAGACTACCTTACTCTGTCCAATTTGGCATTTACTCGCCTTTATGGTCAGATTGGCACGTCCAAGAGCCTGCAAAACATCTCCCAGGTGGGTTACATGTTCTTCCCAGGAATTGCTGAACACTGCAATGTCATCCAAGTATGCCATGCAGAAGTCCTCCATCCCATTCAGAACCTAGTTTACCATCCGTTGAAACGTAGCAGGTGCATTCTTCAATCCGAAAGGCATTACCTTAAACTGGTATAAGCCAATGGAAGTGGAAAATGCAGTTTTCTCCTTGGCATGGTCTGTCAGGGCTATTTGCCAATAGCCTGACGTCAAGTCAAATGTGCTGAGGAACTTGGCAGCGCCAAGTTTGTCCACCAACTCATCTGTTCTTGGCAAAGGGTGGGCATCAGTCTTGGTGACTGCATTAAGAGCTCGATAATCCATGCAGAATCTAAGTTCTTTAGATCCGGCCTTTGGTACTAACACAACTGGGCTAGACCATGGACTAGTAGAGGGCTCTATTACCCCGAGATCAAGCATCTTGCTGACCTCACCTTTGATGTGGGTTCGTACGTTTTCTGACATGCGGTATCCTCTGCTTTTGACTGGCAGACAGTCACCAGTTAGTATGTCGTGTGGCCCCAAGGGGTCAAGCCTGGTGAAAGCGAGAACAGAGAGGCAAACTGATTCAACATAGATTTGCATTCTTCTTGTTGCTCGGGTGTCAGATTGGAGGAGAGATTTACTCCTTCAATTTTTTCGTCTAAAGGCAAGCCTCTGAGGAGATCCGGAAGAGCTTTACTCTCTTCTTCTTCCTCGGATGATGCTAGAAGTAATGCTCCTACATCAGGTCGTGAGACATACGCTTTAAGTCGGTTGCTGTGAAAGACTGTCGGAGCCTCCTTGGGATTGCCCAAGTCCACCAGATAGTTAACCTCTCTGAGTTTACCCACTACTCGGAAGGGTCCCATCCACTTATCTTGCAAGGCCCTCTGCCTTGTTGGGATCATAACGAGAACGAGCTGGTCTTGAGCGAACTCAACCATGTTAGCCTTTTGATCGTGCCAGTGCTTGACCAAGGCTTGTCCAGCTTTCAAGTTATCGCTTGCTTCCGTCATCATGTGCGACATTCTCCTCCGGAGACCTATCACGTAGTCAGTCACTCTGACTGGCTTGGGGGAAGGAGCACTCTCCAACCCCTCCTTAATCAGGGCCAATGGACCTCTGACGGGATGACCATAGAGGAGTTTGAAGGGCGAGTAACCTACGCCCTCCTGAGGGACTTCTCTATAAGCAAATAGAAGGCATGGCAGTAGAAGGTCCCACTCGTGCTTAAGGGGTTCCTCTAAAGCACCTATCATGCTCTTCATGGTTCGGTTGAACCGTTCTACCAACCCATTGGTTTGTGGGTGGTAAGCCGTTGAGAACTTGTAAGTTACTCCGCAGGTTTTCCACATGGCTTTCATGTAGTGGGACATAAAGTTTGACCCCCTGTCAGAGATTACTTCCTTAGGAAACCCGACCCTAGTAAAAATACCAAGGAGGGCCTAAGCCACAGCCGGAGCTGTAACAGTCCTCATAGGAATTGCCTCATGATACCTAGTAGCATGGTCTACTACAACAAGTATAAACCTGTTGCCTGAGGAGGTTGGAGGATCAAGGGGACCAACGATGTCAATCCCTACTCTCTCAAATGGGACTCCCACAACTGGGAGAGGCACTAAAGGTGCCACATTCTTGGAGCCAACCTTACCAGAGATCTGGCAGGTGTGGCAGCTCCTGCAGTGTTTTTCTACTTCGGCCCCCATCTTCGGCCAATAGAAGTAGAGAGAGAGCCTTTCCTTAGTCTTCTTTAAACTCAAGTGACCAGCCAAAGGAATCTCGTGGGCTAACTGCAAGAACTGTGGTCTGTTCTCTTGGGGTACTACAAGTTGTTTGTAGTCTCCAGGTGCAGACTCGGTCGGTTCACTGTAGAAGAGGCCATCTTCCCAGTGCAACCTGTATTTCCCAGGCTCTTGCCCTTCAGCCTGAGCTTCTGCCTGGTGGCGAAGACCTTCCAGAGTTGGACATTCTCTCTGTCCCTTACTGAAGTCTGCCCTGCTGGGTCCACCTTCTGCCAGTAAAGACTGCAGCTCAGGATGGTCAACAGGATCCAGATCTCCAATGAGTTCCTGGCCTTCCATTAGCTCTTCCTCAGAGTCTAATTCTACCACACATGGTCGTACCTCCCTCGCAGCCTCTGCTGGAGGTGGAGTTACGGGTGTAACTGTGGACAACCGCGGGGAAGTCCGTGTTGGCTGCACTGGAACGCGGGCTGCTGGTTTCGGGGTAGAAGCCTTAGGTTTCCCTTTCGCTTCTGATTTCTGGGAGACAGCTGCCGACAATTCCAGTGGAGCAGGAGTGATATCTTTCTTCATCATCTCCTGGAGAGTACCGCGCATGGTCCTCTCTCTTGCAGGTCTGGTTAGCTCCTGTAACCGTTTACTAGGAGGTCTGGGAGTATGCGATACAACTCCGAGAGTTTTTAAATCGTTACCCAACAGTACGCGTCCTGGTACCTCACTTTGTATGCTGACAGGTATCTTCACAGTCATTTCGTTAAACTGGATGAGAACTGGTAATTGGGGAAGCATCTGCACAGGCCCTCCAGCTAACTTGGGGAGGCGTTTGGGTGCCTTAGCAACATCCTCAGCCTGAAAAAATGATTTATCCACCACAGTTATGCTGGCCCCAGTGTCCCTAATGGCAGGAGTCTCCTGACCATTCACCTGGACACTGTCCTTATAATACTCTTTAGTATTATCGGGGATAGAATTATAGACATCCAAATTCTGTTGTTCCCACAACCCCAGAGATACTAAAGAAATGCTGGCGGAGACTCCAATGGGTTCATCAGCTAGCAGTAGAAAGTTTCCACTTGCCATTTGGACTTCCTCCTCTGGAGCGAAGGCTAAGGAGACAAGCTGGACCCCTGAAGGTTTACCCTTACATCTGGGATCTCCTTTCACGTGGTCAGTCGAGCCACAAACAAAGCATTTCCCAAATGCTTTCTGGATGGTGGCTTGTTCTGACCTCCTTCCGGTTTGGCACCAGAAGGTACACTATTCTGCTGTGGTTTTCCCGGTGGCTTACCCTTCTGGTTTTGTTTGGGGCCCTCTTTGGAATGTGAGTTATTAGAATTCTCTTTTGAGTCTATTTTAGGCTGTTTTACCTCATCCTTTTTTTGAGTTGCCCCAGAATCCTTATGTGTAGCCCTGTTGGCAACCCCAAGTCAGCAGCCTTAGCTAGCTCCCTGGAATCCAATTCCTTCGAATCAGCCAAGTGCTGTCTGAGCTCAGGAGAACAGGCATCATAAATAGACTCCAACATAAAAAGATTCCTCATACCCTCATAAGTGTTCACTTTGTAACCCTTAATCCATCCCTCTAAGTTTTTCAACCCTTCACTCACCCAGGTAGCCCAAGGGGTACCATCATGCTTTTTGAGGGTTCTAAACCTCTTAAGATACTGGGAAGGGGTCTTCCCGAATCTAGCTATCAAAGCTAGTTTCACACTTTCGTGATCCGTCTTATCCGCCTCCCCCAACTCCATTACCACATCAGTCGCAACAGGAGGGAGCCTAGAGAACAACCAGGGGAGCAAAGCATTCCCGGTGATGTCCTGGAGCCCATGATTGTATTCAAACAGTTTCAACCAATCCAACACATCCAATCTTGGTTCATACATACCCACTAATTCCTTCGGCATCCGGGGTCTTTTGGGACTGGAGCTCCTAGAGGAACCAGAGGAGAGAGAAGCATTTTCCATAGACAACTATTTCATCTCTAACTCGTGATTAAGTTCTATTTCCCTGAGTCTTAACTCAGCTTGCTTCTGCTCAGCCTGGGCATTCATCCGTCTGAACTCGAGCTCTTGGTTTCGTTCAGATTGAGCCAAGAACCGTTTGTATTCTAGTTCGAGCTTCATTTTTTCAAGTTCAAAATAAGCAGGGTTACTTGTGGGACCTGGTATGGGCCCCGTAGGCACAGCTGGTAAGGCGGGTAGAGGAGCGGGGGAGACAGTTTCGTTAGCCTCGCCATCCTCGTCAGCCTCTTCATCGCTATCATCAGAATTACGATTCAGATCAACACCATCACTGTTATCTACAGTCGCTGGAGAGATTGGTTCCTCTGAACCAGTACCCAGACTTTGGTTCGCCAGCAATCTCAGAGAGCTCGCAGACTCTCAGTATTTTCACCTGACAAAGACTCTTGACTGTAAGTTTCCCTCGTAGACATGTTTTTTGAAAGTTGCTTTTTGTGCAAAGTTTTGTGGTTAGTTATCCTACAGTGTCGAAAAGCACTCTAAACTGTATACTCGATACAAATCCCACCGCTGTACACCAGTGTTAGGCGGAAACCTGTGCAGTTCCCTCTGGGACCACTGCAAAAGATTTAGGACTACAGGTGTTGGCGGTGAATCCACTTGGTAGCAGCCTGCACCACACAGATTCACTCGGTAGCTGTGGCTGAGCAGTCAGACTTCTCTCAAAAAAAGTTGAGCAGTATGTGGAGTATACAAAATATGGCAATTCTTCACAGCAAGACAAGCAAACACGCAACGAAGCTTAGTGTAAAGATATTAAGGTATTTATTTATAACAGAACATCTATGAAAAAACACTAAGGCAAATCACGGCAAACAAATCAAACACAATTACTCTATGGAAAAGAAAACGATCAATCCCCCTAGCAATATCTCGACAACTCTAGGTTCTACCGGTACCACTTATTTTCAGACAGAGGTGTATACCTCAACCTAGATGATACTCGAATATTAGTTAGGACGGGAGAGAAAAAGATAGGCAGGTTACGAAATCAACGTGGTTCAATACTTTGCGGTTAAAATGCACGGCAAGGAGGCAAGAATCACAACAGAGCATAAAGTTCAGAGGCCACGCCCACTCGGAGAGAGGCAAGGCACGATGTCCCAAAAAGTCTCTAGCGAAGATGCATTTAAGTCTTTGTAGCAAATTGTTATCGGCAGATTGAACCAGTTCAGAACAATGAATGAGAAAATTCGGAGGCGACCCAACGGAGAGGAGAGGATTAAGACACCTCACTCAATCCGATCAAAAGGGAAGCCACGCGGACACGGTACCTTGTTGTGGAGGGCAGCTCCGGCGGGGGCAGTTGTTCCTGGTGGTGGATGCACGTCGGGTCTTTGCCAAGAGTAGAGATGATCTCGGTGTCGAAGAAAAGTGAAGTTCGGTGCACCACCAGGGAAGAGACCAGCCGCGGAGTGCTCCGTCACAAGGCACCACCTTTTGGTCGCGGTACAGGGGTAGTGGCTATCCGGTTGCCGAGGTGCTCTGCACGGTCAATTCGACCACTGCGTCCTGAGGCGAATAAAAAGCAAAGGTGACTGGTTGTTCCCACCAGTCAGGGGAAGCCTATGGTGACTTTACATGCCCGGGGAGACAGTAGTCAGTCCCCGGGTATGGAGTCTATGGTGGGGGTCCGCTAGGACGCCCCAGTGTTACGGCACGTAGGGTGCGGTGTAACACACATAGAAAAACATATGAGACCCTATGGAGTAAAAGACCCCATAGCCCATAGAACACATTGACATTCAAGGAATTACACACATACATGTCCAAGAGTGGGAGAGAAAGAGTCTCACTCTTGGCAGGATGGAAAAAACAAACTCCAGAAATCCAGCAAAGCTGCTGGGGGACTCACTAGGTTAGGAAATTCAGCCTAAACAGAGAATTCTCCCTAACAATAAACAGAACATATAACAGATCTCCCAACAATACTACTAAAGAAATTACAGCCAACTGCTTCTCCATCAAATAATACAACCATAAAACTGTCTACTACAAATCTAACTGCACGTTCATCAGAGGAGAAAGAGACACATATCTCTTCTCCCAAAAAATCTGCAGGTCCATCAAACGATGCAATGACACAACTCTCTGGTCCACACACACAACTGGAGTAAATTGCTATGAAAATGTTACAATCAATCTTCTCATCCAATTGGCACCAATTGTTCACAACATTTACTTAAACGGCTCAGACCAGTTGTGATTGCAAATGCTTGTCCTGCATAGAAATGCCACAAATAAGCTGGACATCCCTTACAGTGGGCCTCATCACGACTTTGGCGGTAACCCTTAAATCCGGCGGTCGCGCTATTACCGTCGTATTTAAGGGTCCACCAAATCTGGTGAAAATTCACGCTATTACCACCGGCGGGAAATCCGCCGGGGTAAGAGCGCAAATTTTCCCCATTGAGCCCAATGTGGAATGGGGCATTCCCGAATGGGCTCAATGGGGAATGACGAATTACATTACCGCCAACCTCGTGATCCGGCGCTATTAGCGCCGGGGAGTTTGGAGGTAGGGCTAATACCGCCGGCGGTAATACCGCCGGCGTTACCGCCAAAGTCATGATCAGGCCCAGTGTCTCAGATATAAGGCACAAATTGGACTACTGTGAAGGAATGGTAACATTTACCATAAACACAGAAGAAGATCCTCAAGAATTTCTGATGTACTTGCTACAAGTGCTGGAAACCAAAACCATCCCTATAAATGAAATCTTCCGAATCACATACACGTGGAAACATACATGCAATCTCTGCAACCATGTTTCACAAGAGCACATCCCTAATGAACAATTGTATATGTATCCATGTCAAATTGTGAATACATTCCATTTCACCAGGTTATGCAGAATGCAAATCATGGAATTATGCCCTTTTTGGAATTCAGGCAATCGCTCCAGCATACAAATAAACTCACAAAGCCAATATGTCATACTAATGCTTATAAGGTTCAATTCAGATGGCACCAAAAATAACTGTAAGCTCACTAGCTCTACACATAGCCAAGTATCTCTTGCCAAAACGAATTTCACAACAGTAAGTATAACATTCCACACTGGTGTCCCAAACTTCAAGGCATATGTAAAAAAAATAAAAGTGGTTGGTTTGAATGTAGCGACACCTCTGTTACTCCAAAACATAGATTACCAGCAAATCTAACAAATGCCTACTTAAAATTCCTTCAACCCAAATTTACCCACAATCAACAGTTAGAATATGCCAACAGGTATCTAACTACATACCTAATACTACAACAGTACTTTTAAAAGTCAATCTAGTTAGAATATGCCAACAGGTATCTAACTACTTCAAAAATACCCTTCATTACTTTTAAGACTGATTTCCTACACTCTGGCCTGGTGGACAGATGTATAGAAGGACAACCTATATTGTGACAGTGACAACTCTGGGAAGCTGTAGTCAAACCAGTTTAAGGTAGCAGTGACAGGCAGTCTAGGCTAAATTCTACAGAGGAGTGAGAGTGTAAAGGGTCCACAATGAGATCACACAATGGGAGTCACAAATTACACGTAGATAGGATGTATAAAAATACAGTTATTTAATTATGGCCAAACACACTATAAGAAAAACGAATACAAGCAGGTAGACTTATCAACCAATACCATCAAACTAACATACATATATAGTCACAGGTTCAAGTGCATAATACAGATCAAAATACTCATGTAAGGGAATAAATAGGTGAGTATCACACACAAAAGGTCCACAGAGATGATCCCTAACTAATATTGTCCAACCCTAAATTTCCTGGAGATTTGTGCCCTATTGTTCAGGATACAAAAACACACAACTCAGGAGGCAGGAGAAAAATGTAGGTAGGGTCTCTGGGGTCCAGTGATGGATTCTTAGAGCCAGGGTCCAATGTAGACAAGTGTCCAAAATTACCCCCAACAGTCAGAAGTCTTGACAAGGCAACTACGGGCAAAGCCAATAGATTTAGAATAAAGGTTATTATAAGTCCATTGACTTATAATGGTAGTGTAGGGGTATGTTAAAAAGCTCAGTAACTTACCCCCCTCACTCCGAATCTTCCCAAGATTATCCAGAACAAAGTAATGGTGTCCTGGCTTGCTTTTCCCACCGAATTCCATGGTCCTCGATTTTCACAGGTTGTAGGTTCGAGTCATTCTCCGGTTAGGATTTTTTGCTGGTGCAAGGACTCTTGATGAAGAAATGCAGAAACAAATGATGCAGCACCCTTCTCAGGACAGCAGGCGGGTCAGAAAAGCAGGTTTCAGACCGTGCATGCCACACACATCGATGCAGCAGGACTCAGTAGCCGCGGTCAGACTTTCTGGTCTTTCGCGGGTCCCCTGGGTGTTAGGATGCCAACATTTTGCAGAGGGTGTCGTTCCAGTGGCAGCTGAGAGTGTACCAAGTTTCAAACTCAGAACAGCAACTAAGATAACCCAGTAGCCCAAAAATAAAGCTGGTCAGCCACAGGATGATTCCCGTGCACTTCCAAAGGTGTTTTTTGTGCTGGGCACCAAGTAGGCTTCGGGAATGGATGGTCCCTCCACTCCTCGGGTCGTAGCACCTTTGCAGGCCTACTGAAGATCACAAGACAGACAGTGGTCCACCATGACTGCAGCAGAAGTTGGTTGCCAGGCCTCCTTCAGACAGGTAACAGGTTTCTTTGCGGGTCCTCTGAGCGGGACGGATTCTTGGCTCCTTCAGGTTCTTCCAGGATCTCCGAGAAATGCATGCAGGGGCCCTCTTCTTATCCTAAAAGCCAGGTAGGAGTCAAAACTTCCACTAGCCAATGGCAGAATTAGCCCACACACACCCCCCAGTGGTCCAATTCATGCATACCACTCAGACACACAAAAACCAGGATGTGTATTGGGGTCAGACTGACCCAGCCCCCATCCTGCCTGCAAACGCACAAAGCCCTGCAGTAGCTCGCCAAAAGCTGCTGCTTTCCCCGGCACTGGAACTCCTTATAATGATCTTTCTGCCCTCTGAGGCCAGGAAGTAGGCTAAACAACAAGATGCAAAAAGAATGGACAAAAAAGCTCTTGGCACGGCCATGTTTGACCAGTAGCCACAGTAAGTAGCCAAACGCGTTAAACGCAGTTAAGCTAAAACGAAATTCCCCAAAAAGTGGGGAAAAGTCACTGCTGCCACCAGCCCATCTTTTAAGCACCTCTAGAGTAACCAAAACATAATTTGAGTGTTAGTCTAGGGAAAACAAAAATTAACCCCATTGCACTGCAGTGTAAGCTGTTGTGTGCAATGATAACAAGTTACCACATGTGATACAAAAGTAGCCACAAGTAGCAACATAGTCACCAGACTAAGGGAAACACTGTTTCCCAGTACTGATAGCCTTAATGACCTATCAGTTTCCCCATAACATGTGAGCAAAGGCCAGTACAGTGACGCTTAAGGCTTCACTGCACTGCAAAAAGTGCAGGTCAGATTGAAAAATAAAAGCAATAAGTTTGGGAGTTCCATAAAGATGGAAGGAAAGGTGCAGTAAAGAGTATCTTTCCTAACAATTACAATCCACTTCACATACGCCATCACGATTCTTGTCACTTCAAAACTTCTTCTAAAGCCTAATGTAGTTAGAATGCGCCAACAGGTATCTAACTACTTTAACATTCCCTTAATGACAACACGCTTCAAACAAACATACTCTCACACTTAAACTCACATTTTTAATCATATATACATTTTTTACCATTGACACCAATGATTATTTAATGTCAACACAACAACAGTGTATCATACACCCACGTTGCACCAAACATATTGCATAGAATGTACTGTTTATGAGGGTCAAACTAAATAAATGTATATGTACAATTGTATGAAAGTAAGCTCTTAATCTATCCTGCTTATCAAATTATACTGTTTTTTTTTCCACAGAAAAAAAAACACAGAGATTCCAGCTTCATTAGTGGATGCAACTAAGTAACCATGCCAAGTATAAACTAATACATATTCCATAATCACTATCCTGAATTGTACTACAAATTGTAGAGACACATTTTCTCTACTGTATTATCATTCCATTGCATTGCCTGCATTCTTTACTTCTAGGTTTTCTTGGTTGTCTATTGTTCTTTGTTGATGGGTTCTGTATTGCACCTGATTGTGTAGGTCCAGTGTTTCTTATTCTGCGCTGCTGTACTTCCCTCTCTGTGTGTCCCCCTCTCTTGTGCCTCCCTACTGTCTGCCCCCAGTGTTAGCCTTCCCCTGCTTGGGCTCCCTTCTCCCTTTCCCACACCGCCTCTTTCCGACCTGCTCCCTCTATGGTGTTTTATGTCTCCCCTATCTTCTCTAACTGCTATTCTATCGACTCTTCTATCCCTCTCACTGAGTCTGGCAGGAGGAAGCTCAAAAGGGACATCCTGGCCTCCAACCTAGGCCTCCCTATTGCTGATACCTACACCAGTGCTTCCTCCAGACAGACCCTTACTGACATACTCTTTGTTGTTCCCTCTCCAGGCCTATGGACCCCCCATATGGTCTCTGTTTCTCTCATTTTTCCTCATCTCGCATTAATGGTGGCACCCGGTGGAAGGCCCTCCTGGCTGCCTTGCACTCCTCTAAGACCATCATTAATGTCTACTTAACTGGCACTGTATTGGTCCAGGGCCCTCAGGCCAATCTCCTCCTTTTTGATAGACGCTTCCCGCACCTTATCAACTTCCTTCTTCTCCTGCTACCCCTACTTACTGCTCTCTGGCTCCTCTACCACCTCCTTCATCTACCACCTCTACGGCACCTTCTGCTGCTTCTTTGTCCACCCTGTGTCCTCCTTCCTCCACTACCTTTCTGGCACTCTTCTTCCTCTCTGACTGCCCTGCCATCTCTTCCTTCCTCCTCTGCCCATTCGTGGGCACCTCCAACACATTTTCATGGCGAATCTCTGGCCTGTACCCCTCCACGGAAGTCTTTCAAAGGTGGCAACCTGTTCCACATCACTACTCTCAACTCTTGCTCCGCTGTCAAACATTCATCTGACATCTGCTGTCTCCTGGAAGAGCTTGATTTGGATGTACTCGGTCTCACCGAGACTTGGTTCACAGCCAGCTCTGTCATGAGTTTTGACACTCTCCTTCCTGAGATCCTCTCCAAACCCAGAACCAACCATACCAGTGGGGGTGTAGCCCTGATTTTCCCAGAGTGGATCCCTGCTTCTGTCATTCCAAAGCAGGACTACGACTTCTTTGAATGCCTGATCTGCAGGCTCACTATCTCTCCTGGCCTCTCTCTCACCATGGCCACTATCTACAGGCTGCTTTGCCAGGTTGCCCTCTTCTTCTCTGAGTGGGCTAACATCTCCTCCTCCCTCCTTGCCTCTAGCTTTCAACTTCTCCTTTGAGACCTGAACATCCTCCTGAATGCTACTAGCCCCTCCTTTGGGCTCTTTCACAACCTCTGCGACTCCCTCTCTCTATTCTTCCTTCAGCCTGACTCACTTTGCAGGGCAACCCTGGTTTTTCTGATCTCTCCAGACCTCCCCATCTCTGACCCTCTCACCACTCCTCTTTCTTTGAGCAACCACTTTCTTCTTCCCTCCCACCTTTCTTTACCCCCCAGATCAAGCCAACCCCAGCACTGCCACCCACCTTCTCAGTCATCCAGCCCATGACGTATGTGTCAGTTGCGGCTTTCGCTGCTACTTTCTCTCCTCCTACTACACCTTTGGCTGACTCACACTCTGAAATAGCCCTCTCTAACCTTCATCTCTCTATCTATAACAATCTTGACGTCCTTGACCGTGTCATGAGGATCCGTTTGAAGCCCACATCCAAGTGCAACTCATGGTATGATTCGGACCTTGCTACTCTTAAACGCAAGTGTAAGGGTGGCTGAGAGGAAGTAGAGGGCATGAGTCGCACCCCCCTGACAAACTGGCCTACTGCCTGCTCCAAAGGCACTACAGACTCTCTGTCCTCTCTAAGAAGAGAACCAACATCCAAACCCACATCTCTGCGGCATCTAACAGCTCGGCCAAACATTTCAAAATCTGCAAGGAGCTGGCCAATCCTGTTGCAGCCTCTACCTCTCCTGTTCCCTCCCAGGACATCTGCACGGCCCTGGCTTCTCATTTCACCACTAAAGCTCAGAACATCTTATCCACTCTCTCTTCCTCTGCCTCCTCTTCCTCCTCCTCTACCACCCGTGTCCCCTTTGCGGCCGTCTCTCCTCTTTCTTACTCCGCCTTTCCCCTCTTCACCCCTGATGATGTTTCTAAACAAGTTTGATCTATAAAAGTCTTGTCAAAGCCGGTTCTCCCCTGCTCATCCAGAACTATCAAGGACCATATTGACACCCTTGCTCCTCTGCTTTCGACATGGTCGACCATGCCACCCTGCTCAATTGCCTCTTTGACAACATGGGTATCACTGGTCAGGCCCTTGTCTGGTTTATCTCCTTTCTCACTGACCAACCCTCCCAGGTCCAACTTGGATCTTTCCTCGCTCTTCTATCTATATCTCTACTTGTGGTGTTCCCCAGGGGTCTAACCTTTCTCCCTAGATTCTCAACCACTGCCAGGCACCTCTTGCCCACTGCATCACTACATTTTGGTCTAACTTTCAGTGTTATGGGGATGACACCCAGCTCTCCTTCAAGCTCCCCTCAGCCACCTCTGCTCTTTCTCTCATACCAGACTGCCTGGCCGCATTTCAGGAATGGCGTGCCACCAATGATCTCTGCCTTAATGCCAGTAAGAATGAGATCCCCTTGATTGTGACACATGCACCCTCTTTTCCCCTATCACAGCCATGCCCCCATTTATCTGACCACTGGCCACAACCACCACAATAGAATTAAATCATATAACAAGAATAAGCAATACACCTTCAAATAACAAAACTCACCCTGAACTCCCTGCAATTCAAATTGTCCATGAACACCAATATTGGCACTCTCTGCAGCATCTGCAAAAAATGTTTTCACCTATACAACCAGTTCCATATCATCTTTATTCCACACCTCCACCCTTTCCAACCCCTCTTTCAACCATCAAATAACCTGAAATGTGTTTTCCAAGCTGCTCGTTCATGGCACTGTCAGCAGACTACTGCAGTGTCTGTGGAGCGGGCGGCACCTGTGCCTACTTTTGTCACCTAGAAAAAACAGCTCCATATCATCTTTATTCCCCTCCCCTACCCTTACGAGCCCCCCTTTTGACCACCCAATAACCTCAAATTTGTTTTCCAGACTTTTTCCTCAAGGCACTATCTGCAGACACCGGCCGCTGCTCGTGTATCCAAAATTGCGACTGTTTCGAAAATGACGCCCCTCACACTTTTCACCATCCAATCAGCATGCACGTTCTATGTCCGCAGACATCACAATGGACCCTGATTGGCCCAGAGGGCTGTCCGCAGACCGAATAGGGAAGTGAGCCCGCGGACCGGACCCTGATGTCACTATTGTTTTACCTTCTTTTTGGATGTTGACTGGATGAATTTCCACCAAGATTACAAAAAAAGCACACTTTCAGCCCAAGCCGCTGCTCCTGCCATAAATTTGGTGAAAATGTGTCCAGCAGTTTGGGCTGTTTACGTGAGCAAACATTTTTTTCCATTGCGTCTATGAGGATTTCCACCCATTTTGTGACCTAGCCTATAACACACCAAACTTTGCAGGATCATTCCAAGCGGGCCATATACTTTTATGCAAAGTTTTATGAGGATTCGTCCGGGGGGGGCTAAATTATAAGCTACCCAAAAAGGGCTCTTTCTATGAGTTGAACAACTTGATCATAAGTAGAGGGCCGCTGCTGCAGGTCCTGTAATGTGTCTGTGTCCAATCACTGAAAATGTTTCTATTCAGTATATGTTTTCTTTCTCTATGACAACTGAACAGTGGAAAGTAATGATACATTTTAGAGACTAGATAACTGCATTTTATTACGAGGGACCATTTTTGTGTGTGCATTTTAGTTGTTTTTAAGAAACACGAGCTTCAACACGTAATGTAATAATATATTATGTTCACTTAGAGATTAACATTTTTGCAAAACTGTGATTGTTTCCTTGAAGTTTAAAAAGCTGCTGTGGCGGGTGGTTGTGGAATGAACCCCTTTTGCTAAAGCAAAATGTGATATTTGTTATCAGTGTATTGTACTCACAAGCTTTTAAAAAGTTTAATCATTTCCATCCTTCCTAAGGTATCCTCCTACTGATTCCCGTGTCCCTGTCATTCACGCATTATTCTTCCTCTGTTACTCTGTGACCATTGTTCCTAGAGAGAGCTGTGCTTTGCAAGCAACCAATTGGATATTAGGATATTTACTTCAAGCTCTTGATTGATTGTTTGATTGATTTAAACTTATAATACATGGCAGCCTGCATATAAGACCCTGGAAATCATTTTCTTACTACAGGCTAACTGTAACATCACAACTGACCTGTAATAAGAAAATGGCATCACAATTGAAGCGCAATTAGTTGTTAGGCTTCAGTTGTGACATCACAATGCCTCCTGCTTGAGCCAGCAGAGAGAATTTCAGCTGTCACTGCAGCACTTCATTAAAACCGTTAAAAGCTTTTCAAATGCATTGCTTGCAGAGTCGTTTTCTGTGACACATTGCCGCTGGTAATTGACAAGGAAATGTTTATGGTAGAATGTTCAATGCTGGAGTTTAACTCATCTGAGCAAGAATCTGTATGTTACTACTTATTCTGAAGCACAAAATGAAAGTTGCTTTCATTACATTTCATTAAACTGCTTGAGCTATTTATCTGCAACATATTAAGAGCTGCATTTTTGCCTTTTTAAATCCAGATTCTATTTTGATATTATGGATCAGCAAATGGAATATCGTTTACATTATATTAAGCAATAGCAAAGGTACTAAAGGTGAAGACAATGTGTAGCCATGTATTATAAGGAATACAATACCCCCTGTCAGGGGTGTTGCTAGGTCTGGAAAAGGCTACGCTAATTTTGGGATTGTCGGGACTGGGGGCTAGCTAGCCTTTTTGGTTGTAACGCCTGAGCTTCTATCCGGGGATACAACAAAAATACCTTGGGCTATAGCCCTTTCAGCCCCGCCACCCTAGGCAACGCCTCTGCCCCCTATAGTACATGAAAAGGATATTGCAAGTCACCTTGCTGTTCCTTGACCTTATACAACAACTCAACCTTGTTCCTCTATCTGGTCACAAAACTCCTTGGTGACTTGCAATATCCTTAAAATGTACGCAGGGGATACATTATCCCATACAATAATGCACACCTACAGCCCTAGGGTTTTCTGGAAACTTTTCTTCAAACTGCCAAGGAGAACAGATTGGTGTTTAGAGATGATTGAAATAAAGGGAGTGTTAAGGCTGCTCTTTGAATGAAAGGAAGTCTCTTCCAAATGTTTGCGTCCTGGACTGTAAAGAGGGTTCCATCGAATGATTAGAGCTAAATAGGGGGGATGCGAAGGAGAAACGAATTAGCCTTCCCGATTGTTCTCAGAGGTTGGTATCTGGAGTGTGTCTTTGCATGGTAGCTGGGAGTTGGGCCAGGCCCTTCTGGCATTGAACGCCAGACAGGCATTTTTAAAGTGGATTCTTCTGGGCACAGTATGCCAATTCAAAGACCGTCTGCCGTGCGAGACATGGTGCTGTCTGGTAAAGCTGTTTACTAATTGGCAACATCTTTCAGGACTCACTGCATCCTGGTTATGACCGCTAAAGGAAGGGCAGCATACAGCGTGTTAGCAGTCCCAATTTATTGAATGAATGGCAACACCAACATAACTCTGTGTAAGTAACAAGCAAACGGACTGTAGGTTCTCTGTTAGCAAATCATTGGCTGACCAGGAAATTGATTTGTGGTTGTGAACATCCTAGTCATCCAACGTAAACGCAAGTGTTTTTCCCTGGTTTCCAAAGGCAGATCAACTCCTAACACATATTAAATGGAAACTTCTGTCAAACGTTTATTTTTCCAAGAGAGTGATAACGATTTGTTCACTCTTAAGCAGCATGAAGGATTGCGCACCCAATCCTGGATGGCCTGTAGTCCTCTCTGTGGTCTAGAGAGTTATCTTCCTCTGTGATGGGTACATACACCCAGGTGCCATGGATGTCTGACTGCATCCTCTGTGTGTGTGTTTTTTAGCAGTATAAACAAGAGCATCAGGTGGATGCCAAAAGTACAGGTGACGTTGTGAATCCCTGGGGGACACCACAAGTAACTTTCACTGTGGTGATGAACACATTCCGATTCCAACTTCTTCTTTTAGCAGAACTCCATCTTTCCCTGCTTTCCTCTCGTATTTCCCACTTCCCTGTTCTTCCCTCCTCTCACCACTCCTATACATTCAACTTTTTCTGTCATGTTTCCCTTCCGCCTCTCTTTTTCACAGAGCTTTTAAATGGTCTTTCTCTGGCATAAGCGCTGCACACGCAACCAACACAACACAGCATTTACGTTTTCATGGAGGTGTCTATGCTCGGGAGAGGTGGACCAGGGTGGGCTACGCACCAAGCACGCACTCCTGCTCCAGTACCCTGCAGACCTGACGGAAAAGGGGTAAAGTTCACCCTCGTCGACTCAAAGGGAGGAAGGTGGTAAAACAATCGTAAACATTGGTGCAGGTTCGCGCTTGTACTGCAACCATGTAGCCAAGGGCAAGCCTCACTCTCCAGCAGATGGAAATGCATGAACATTTTCTCAAACGCTTGTAATAATCAATCTACACCACAACCCAGTACCTTAAGTGCCACTGGAAAATGAGCCGGGGCGGATCAAGGGATGTGGCCAAACGGTGGCAGGTCACCTGCCGGCTCATTAGGCCACACACATGTGATGAGCTGCGGCTCAATGGGCTTCCATAGTTGTGGTGCTTGCCCACAGGCATCTCTTGCTTGAAGGGATGCCTTGCAGGTGTGGTGCCACCATTATGGATTAAAGGCTTTTTTTTCTGTAGCCATGCAGCTCTTGCACATGAGCGAGCACTTCAGGCGTTAGGAAAAAAAAAGCCTTGTCCTGTAGTCACAGGGGCTGCCAGGGAAGATTAGAGATTTCTGAGCCTGCAGTGGCTCGGGCCGGCTAAGCCCTGGCCCATTTAAAGCCCGGCCACTACCGTCCTCACGGAACAGTGTATTTGTTTGTATTTGTTTATACAGCAGAGCCAAGCCATGCTCAACAGAACAGTCCCAGGGTATGCCCTGCCACCCCCCCCCCCCACTGACCCTTTGAGGACTGCTCGACTTCAAAGCCAGGCATTCCAAGCATCGCTTTTGGCGCCAGCCGTTTCGGGCGCAGGGACCTGCACGCCGAGATATTTGTGCTTGCTTAAATATAATGTGCACCGAAGGACGGAAAAATGCAGTACTTTGGTTGTGCCAAAACAGCCGACGCCGAAACGGCTGAGACTAGGAACACCCCCATACCAGCAGCTGCTTACCTGTGGCCAGGCCTGTTCGCCCCAATACTCAGCTAGAAAGGCACCTTTGCCCCAGTTCAGCAATTCAGAGTCCCCACACACACCCACCCAGCCCCCGGGTCATGAATGTGGCTGGCATACCACCAGCGGCAAGGTGTCACGATACCCACCATGCACCCTGTCCAACACGCAGTGCCGTGACTTGACACGTCCCACCCCACCGCGAGGTGTCAACGCGAAAAACAATAATTTCCCCCTCATAGTAGTTATTTTTGACAAGCTCCGAGGGGAAAAGAGCTGACGTCCCTTTGATATGCACTATTGACGGAGGCCTTCCTTTATTGTGTCTAATTGCAAAGCACTAAAGTCGCGCAATATGAATATTCAGCGCCTGCCTTTTGGTGGGGTTCCAGGAGCGCACATTGCCTGTGATTTCCAGCCTGACTTCGCAGCATGGCGCCCTGTCAAAGTGAGAGTGACAGTGGGAAGGCTATTAATTGAAATAGCTTCATTAATTAGTAATTAACAGCGGGGTAATGACTATGTCACACATCGTATTTCAATGACTGCCCTTCATGTGTTATGGGGGGCTTTAATTAAAGAATACGCATTTTAATTAAAAGGAAGGTTTGGCCCTTTGGACTCGGAAATTCCTGAGTGCGCGATAACTTTCAAGGCTGGGGATTGGGGAAGGCTATTGTTTCGAATAAAGGAGAGGCCTGGCGCACAGGGAGAAGGAGACGACTGCCCGAGAGGTCAAGGAGACGACTGCCCGAGAGGCCGAGGCACTGAGGGCAGAGTCAGGTACGTTCCAGGACTGGGTAAGAGACTCAGTAAACCGCTACCAACCTCTCTGCCAAGCGCTCACCTTTACTCTTTAGGTCCGTGAGTCGTGTCTCTCTCTCGAAGTGGTTCACTCTGCAAGAATTGGCCCTTAACATCTAGTTTGTAGTGAACGTGCACCACCAAGCCGTTATATAGTTCTTTCAATTTGTCTGTTTTGGATATAATTCAGAGAGGGGTGCAAACCCGCTGGAGAGGTGCCTCCGTGAAATGGCACACTATGTAGAACAGAGGTGAAGACCAAGGTCATGGAGCCAGTGGTGCGGGCTGCACTCCCAAACACCACGTGGTGGTGTGGCTATTTGATGTTGGTCAGTCGAGAGTAATAAATCTTCAAAAACTGTGTTTATGCTTATTGAAAAAAGTAGTACTTTTATTCATATTTCTATACTTGGCAGCTATACATCTTTGTCAGAGCAGATGCGTTAAATGAGCTCATAACGGCCTATGCATTTCGGAATAAACGTCCTTCTTCAGGGCCAGCTCTTTAGTGTGCTCATGTGATGGCCCTTAACATCTGTCACTCACTGAGTCACTGCTGATTTGTTGCGGCTCATATAATTCTGGTAGCGATGTGTAAACATCTTGGGCCTTTTAGTGACTTAATGGTGGTTGAGAGCTGAATAGGAGACTGCAGGCTAGGGGTTGGCCATGGCATCTCAGTTCTCCACCTCCTCAGTCAACCGACTGCCGAATACTGGCATACAACACTCCACACACACATTCATATCTACATTTGCTCACACTCGCGCAACATCAACACCACTCAATCACAACTGCGGCTCTTATTCAACCTTTACACTTAACGTTTCATCCATCAAGTGTCCATCTGCAAACTCCCTAGGCTGCTTCATTTCACGCGTATCTCTACTCTGATGCCTTGTCAAACTTACCTCTCTATACTAGGGCTGCAAGGAGGGAGTGGTGGGGCGCATGGCAGAACACTCTCAAATGGAAAGAGCTGGGTTGGTAGTTGAGAATGTGGTACCGGAAACGTGGAACTCGTGTTTGTGTGGTGGAATGGAATAGACCGAGGAAAGCTGAGAGCAGCGATGTAGCCAAAATGTCTTGCCTCGGTGAGCCTGCACACTTGGGCCCAGGACAGGGGCCACCACACCTAAATCACATTTGCTATTTTTTACCAGGGTGTTTTGTAGTGGAGGATCATACCACACACCTTATAGGGAGAAAGGTGTAGGTGGGCACACAATATACTTATTATATAGCTCTATTGCTGGGATGCACAACATACGGCCCGCGTGCCAAATTTGCGGCCCGCCAAGAGTATTTTGTAATGAAATGCGGCCCACTTCAAGCAGTCAGACACATTTCTTTACATAAGTGAAGTAACAGTTTGCACATTGCTGGGGTCAGGCTAAAGTCTTTGAGGCTCGAGAGAATTAAAAAGGTGTCCTCAAGTACCATATTTGACTAACTTAAGTTTCTTTGGTCACCTGTAGCCACGGTGCTTTTCTGCGGGGGTGCCTACTTCATGCATTTTAAGTTTTATCATTAATCCCGCCCATTGATATTGATGCAGTGCAGTGGTGTTTTTGAAAAAAATAATGTGTTGTGTATATGCGTGTAACTGTATAATTGTATACTTCCAAAGTTCTAATTAGAAAAACGACGAGGCAGAAACAGAGGGAAGGAACATATACTGGCCATCTCTACCATTTCTAGTTATCTTCTCAAAATATGTACTTACTCTGACGTTGGGCAGGTGGGATACGTGTCACACTTGCCAACATCTGTCTGCCCAGGCAGCTGGCTGTATTTTGACTGTCTTATTTGAAGATAGCCATGTTGCTTTTTCTTATCCTTCAATATTCCACGTGAACGGCACTTCTCTTTATTACATGCATAAGTTTTGGGGGATAGAGTGCAAACACCATATCTTCCAACTTTTCCCATGACAGTGGAGGTTGCTATTTTAATTACTGTTTTTAGTTTGCATGACTAGTCGGCCAAGCCGCCACTAGCCAACAATTATAAGTACTTCATAGATGATGGTACATCCACTGGACTATGCGTTGCCTACAAGTGCCTCAGAATGCTGTGTCCACTCTACACATGCACACTTTGTACTAAGCACAGACTAGGCCTCACTACATGTGTGCTAGTCCGGAAACAACAGTGCCGGTAAACCTAAGGGCAACCATTGTTTCCGGCACACTACAACTTTACAGGCGGGCGCTGCCCCGCCCGGCAGTGTCAGACCTGCCAGGTGAGATGGCACCCGCTCACAGAGATCTCACGGAAGCACCAGCACCGCTGTTAACAGTCCCCGTGCTCCCGTGTGCTCATTCTCGTTGAGTCAAATGGAACTCCACGGGAATGAGGACTAACAAAATTACTTGCGCCTGACTTCCTGGCCACTGGACTCGGAATAGCACGTAATTAAAAATGTTTTCCGGTCTGGCGTCAACCCGCCAGATTTACCGGCAGGGTTACTGCCGGAACCATAATGAGGGCCACTGTGCATTCAAGTGCAGTGCCCTGGACACTGCACTTAAACTCAAAGTCTGTGTATTTAATTACAGTGCCCAGGCCTGTGTTCATGTGTAGCCGTGCACATATTATTAAAATAACAGGGGCACAGGCATACTAGAGGGAAAAGCTTGTATGTGTTTGAACAGGGTTGCAACAAAACCTAACTTTAGTGGGAGGGGCAGGATAACCTTTAAAATGTTGGGAGAGGTGATAACTTCAGAGATGGTGGGGGAGTGGCAAATTTATCTGTGGGGGGGCATCTCACTTATTTATGCATTCTGTTGAGACTATTCTAGCGCAGATTCAATGTTACAAGCAGCTTACTCTCTCCATGAAGCCTTAAGGCACCCAATTAAGGACTGTGTTGAGAATGAGCGGCCTCCTGTCCCCTATCTACCTGTTTAGTCACTCCCCTGACATGAAAATACTAACCCAACGTCACGATTACGATTGCATACAAATGTTTGCATATGAATGCAGGTGCTAGCAATGAAAAGCTCTTGTTAGTAATTGTCTGTGCCGTTTATCATCTGTGTCTGGTAAATGTGAACAGCGTGGAGACTAGAGATAACTCATTCTCAATATATTTATTCCTTACATAATGAATGTTCCCTTAAAAAATGTTTGTGCCTCTAATGGTGATTCTTGGGTGGAAGCGCGAGGAAAACTGTATTCACCAAATCAAATCAGTGACTTTGTACTTCATAAAATGAAAGAGACTGCTGGTAGGGGTCTGACGTAAATGTATGTGCTACAGATTGACCTGGGCTAAAATGTTGTCTAGCGTTTTGATTGTGCATATTATCTTACTGAAATATGCTATGCTGCATTGGAAGCATTCATTTTGCTTTGTAGATGCAATAATGGTTTAATGTTGATTGGTTTGACGAACAAGATTGGGGAAACTCAGCTAGACTGCCATTTTGGTACAGCAAGTTTGCATACACTTTTGCACTGCGGCATGCATTTTGGTAAAGCCAATGTGAGTATGTTGTGAGGGTACTGTTATAAATTGTCAGAACCAGCATGGACATATTGTCTTATAGTATCATTATTGGCATTATGCACAAAGCAAACATGAGTATGTTCTTATATGTGAATACTGGCCAATAGTGGTGCAGCCAGTATGGAAATGTATGTGTTCAGCCAGAATGAAAATCTTTTTATACTTGCGCATATTGTGGGCCAAGATATCATGAAAACCCTATGCACGTTGGTGATTTGCATCTATTGGATTTTTTTATGAGTTACCCTACATAACCCAATTGCAAACTGTTTGGATTTTTACCCAATTTTTGTAAAAAGTGTGGTCTAAAATGCACAATTTACACCCATTATTTAAAAAAGACTTCTTAGGGGAGAACCCCCCAAACTACACTTGGTTGGTGTGGGCTCCCTCGCTACGCTTGCTTGCTCAGGCATATTGGGACAAATACTTGCGCCTCTCCAGTTCAAAACTTCACCAGCCGCCACTGTTTAGTTGTTATATGGTCAAGTATACTCTTCTCTTACGGAGCATGAGCAGGGTTTTTTGAGAGTTTTGGTAAAAAAAGGGGAAGTCACAAGACAGTATGTTCAAACAACTTAATCTAAGCAGCTACATTTCTAAAACGTAAAAAAGAAAAATATAAAAATAGTCCTTTTAAATCTTTAAGAACATTTTAAAAAACGTCCTTAAAACATATATGCAAAGTCCATACAGTGCTCTGTACAAAAAATGATATAAAATCATACTTCGGAGAAAGCGATATGCAGTAGCACCTGGAGTGTAGCAAGTGCTGGATGGGATTACCACAATAACTGATTTCAGGCCCAAAAAAACAGAGAGACCTAAAGAATATAGCAAAATACTACTTTATTATCAGTTCAACACTAAAGTAAGGAAACCTGGCAAGCATAAGAAGTTGCAGCTCACTCACTCTCAGAACATTTCTTTTACACAAAAGCCTTTATACTTCGATGTATGTCAGCTATGATATCATCCAGCATGGCAAACAGTAAAAACCTATCGGGTGGAGGGATTGGTTAAGGGAACATGTATACCTATAGTTCTTTTATTTGTTAGTAACATCGTTGGCTGCGCCTTATCAAGTAGGCACACCTTGGCCCATCTCTAACTACGTATAATACAGATAATAGTAGAATAACAACAGCAGATTGGCTTCTTCAACAATGTATAGTTCATCACCACATAGGCCATCCTGATTGGCTGCCACTCTCTTCCAACCTTGGACATTTGGCTTGTTAGCAACACGTAAGCAAAACAAAACCTTTATCTGGAGCAGTATGAATAGGCCCTGTTTTCTGGTCATGCAACACGTGTGAGCAGACCATGATTCTGTCCACCTTGTCCTTCTATTTAGAGATATTTGATTCAATTATACTGGATGCTATTACTCTCCTCTGCCTCTGGAGATTTCGCTGCTCCCTCTTGCATGTGCTTTCTGCATCTTTGATTGTACAATACTTGGCACTCGCACATGTTCACTCCATTGCTTAATCTAAGAGAAATATGTCCTACGTACATGGCTTATCCTCTTTGATTCCTTCTGTGCCTTGCAGTTTGTTCTTGCTGCAGCATCTGTGATCCTGAGCTAAACAAATATTTTTTGTTCTTGCACGTATTAGTATTCGAGTGCTTGTCAGCTCTGCAGCCTTGATCTCTTTCTTCTTGAGGCTTCTAATTTACTATTATACCAAACCGAAGTCCATTTTGTCAACATGGCTGCTTTATCTTTGTTATATCTCCTACATTTAGCAAGCTTTTATATGTCTCATCTATCTTTCTTTTCTGCGTATATACATCTACTGCATCTCTACACATTTATCTTATCAGCGGAGATGATTTCTTCGTATTTATATATATGTTCACTCCGTTACTTCAGTCACATCTTCATTATTTGAATATTCATACATCCTTTCAGTGCGTCTTCATCTCTTCTCTTCATGACATCACTTTACACCTGTCAGACTTGACTTATAGTTCTTATATATCCACAAGTGTCTGCAGATTTCCTTCTACCACATCAATTTTAGGGTTCGTTTGGTACGGTTGTCTGAGTGCATAATATCTGATCTTTCATATCTTCTGTGTGGTATTGGTATTATACCAAGTGTCATGCACAGTTCCTTCTTGCTGTTGTCCCATTATGATGGAGTTGATGGGCTGGGATCCATGAGTGATGTGTACATTTGCTTCTCTACACCCCGCCCTCTAGTCGAGTCCACGACCACCTCCTCAATCTTCTCCACCTTATCTTCACACTATGGTTTCTTTGGAATGCATATCTTTGTCACCCATCTCATATTACCTGCATTCTTTATATGTTCACCCACACTCCAGGTCATAAGCCAACACTACACAGTCGGTTGACAGAATGCTCAAGGTCCCACATAGTTCTTATGACCCTTGGGGTGATAAAACATTGTTCCTGGGAGTGCCAGAAGAGTTCCTTTCAGGTGCTCACGGTTGGTGTTTCTGGTCTGTGTGTGCTCATCAGTCACAGCATTTAGGTCAACCATTATCTTTATCCCAATAGCTTTCTTTACTGTCTTCTCACACTGTCCTATGATTATTCTTATAAGACAAAATCCTGACAATACTAGCACTAGTATTGCTCCCAACAATTTGAAGACATTTGCCATCCAGGTTGGAATGCACTAGAATAGGGATGAAACCAAATCTTCATTTTCGGTATCATCTACTTCTTCCACAATTTTCATATACAAGGTCGACAGCAGAGTTATTGCTTCTGTCAGGATTCCATTTTCTGCATTGTGGGAAGGTCTGTTGGTACAGCAAGAAGGCCCGAATTTTGTGCACACGCCTCCTTCCATTGCTGTAATTAAATCCAAGTATATATTATAGGGCTCCTGGCGATTCCCTGATCTGCCCAGGTGAATTAAATGATAATGTAAAAAGATGATCAGGGTGTCCCGAATGAAAGAAGAACTCTCATGACTCATCAACGTTTAGTAAATGCTTTACCCATGACGAGTTTCTGAAGAGTTTAGTCACAACAGAATGAGTTGCCTATTAAACAAAATCCTAGTAACACAGGACAAAACAAAACATTATGCATATGTAATTTGCTGAAAATGGCAAAGAAATCAATGCACATATGGGAAAACAACAGAAGCATTCTTCACAAAAACATGTTGTGCAGAGTAGGTGGGTCCCATTTCATCTACTGGGAACCAACGTTCTTATTACATTTGTTGAATCAAACAGCTTCAAATGACAGAGATAACATTTGACACCGTGGAAAGAATTATCGGCAAAGGTGTGTTTTGGCCACTTATAGCAGATCTGAGGTGCTTAAGGTAGGGCGTCCTTCATCAGGACGAAAGACGAAAAGTGGATCCTGTGTGTATTGTGTGAAAAACTGTTAGACACAGATTAGAAGGGACTCTACTAGTAGTGGTTTGTAGAGGGTCCAGGTAATGCTTTGAATAAACTCTTAACAAGGCCTTAATGATGACAGTCACGATTGTAAAGTAGCTGCGAGTGAATCATGCAGTTAGCACAGATACGCTCTCCGTCAGTGTCAGTATGACTGGGTCTGAATGTTTGGCTGTGATGTACTCAAGCAGGGTTGGTTGAATCTCTCACTGTGTGTTTAGGAATGCCCATTTATAAAGCTACATGGTACTCTCACAGTAGTACATAGTTTTTCATTGTTCAATACTTCATTTAAATTATAAAACATAATTTCATGAAATGCCATAAGCATAAGGAAATAAAGAACGCATTGTACAATATTTAGCTACAAGAAGCATTATCAAAGAATTGATATGTTGTATTGTATCCTGTGAAGCAGCGGCTTTCTTGCTAGCAATGTGTATCTTACATAATGAACGATTTCCAATTTATTTAATTCCATCGTTCAGCTTCTGTCACTTTTATAAACCACACTTTTTATAAAAGAAATTGTAATATGATTGCAATAACGATCCTGAAACTAATAGGACTGTTTTTAGGATTGCCAAAAAAAAGTGACAATATCAACGTGTCATCTCAATATAGCTGGTTAAGTTTTGTATGTATACAAAACTAAAACAGCATACAGAAATTTGTGTAATGGGCAACATAAAGTGTCATGTGCTTCCTCCAGTACTTGTTTCAAAGCATTGTCTCTTTAGCCAAACGGGAATTGTGGTGTTTGTTTCCCTTCAAACTTGGGAATAATTAACAGTCCAAATTGATTTTAATTCATCTTTTCTTTGTTGGCTTTTGGTAGCCGATCTAGTCTGCATTTGTGGGACTTATTCTCTTGCTTTACTGTCACTGGGTGCAGGATGGGTAACAGTCTTTCCTTTGTAAATATTTACATCATTCGGCCATCTCTGCTAGGTACCGCCCTTCACGATGGGGCTTATCCCAAGTGCAAACAAAACATCTAACAAGCACTTGGTCACCACAGTACAAATTAAGTGGCTTCCTCAAGTTGAACGAATAAACTGTTTGGCTGTCTTCTTCAATCTTCTTCGACCCTTTCCTCTGATATTTGGTCTGTAGGGAAATAAAAGAAACACTAGCACTCATATTTGTCAATTAATCATTCATCCTATCCCCTAATGTGTTTGCTATACTATTGGAATCATTTTTTTTATTCAAGTGGGAGGAGCAAGGGGTATCTCACATGGCATCCAGTGACCAATTCATGAGGAGTCAGGTGGTGACCTGAGCTAGGCTCATTTCTCAAGGCAAAAAAAAACCAAGGGGTAGGTAATTTAGCTATCCTTTCTTCCAAGTCATTTTAATCTTAGCTATCCTTTCTTTAATGAGTCCATTTAAATGCTCACATATACCATGTGTATACCATCTGTGGGTGAGACACAGACGCAAATGTGTGCTTAATGCCTTGTAGAACGCCTACCTGTTTGAGCAATATATTTACAAAATGCAGCCCATTATCAGACCGCAGGACTTTGCACACACACCTCATCTAGGAAACACCTCACGTATAATAAATTTGGCAGCACACGTGGCATCGGTGTGCATACACAGACCGCGTCAATCCATCTTGAAAAGGGACATACTACCATTATCATGTATCTGTAGCCATTGCATGTTTGCAATATAGCAACATAATCTATATGCAGATGCTGAAAAGGACCATTGTGTCTGGGTATTGCTCCTCTCACTGTTCACAAGGTATGACATTGTGTGAACTTCTGGCAGACAATGCAGTTCAAAATAAACTGTGCAACGTGTTCTAACACATTTGGGCAAAACTAGTCTTCTGCAATCATGGCAGCAAGATTCTATCTGGTTGTATGTGCAAGATAGTGAAACTGATCTAGCACAACTCTCAATAATGCTAGAAGCATGACTGACTTTCCAATGCTATCTTGTCTCCATATAGCCCATGTGAGGGATTAAAAAAACCCTGTCTCTTCCTTAAAACCTGCTATGTGGAATTCAACATTGCAGCTCCCTTAACTGTACAATGGATAACATATTAAAACTTATTTTATCAGCATGTGATGTTCTGACATTTGCTTAACAACTTCTACTTCCAAATATGAAATATTGGGAAAATATGCTGCTCATTTGGCTTTTACATCTGCAGCATCATTACTGTAAGAAATCATGTCTGCCCTCTTAGTATGGGCTTTGCATTTCACCACAGCGATAGCCAATGGGAGTTTTAGTACCTTAATGAGTTTTTCCAATAGCAGCACATGTTGCACTCTTGTGCCGTCAAAATGGAAGAAACCCCTCCTTTTCCAATGCGACAATCCTGCGTGTGTGGTTGATGTCACATAGGGGGAGTCAGAGTACACTGTTACTTCTTCATCCTCATATCTCTGGAGTGCAGCGATAAGCACCACTAATTCTGTAGTCTGTGCTGAGAAATGTGACAGCAATCTTGCACTGGTCACTTCCATTTCACCATCATGTTTTAACTGTACTACTGCCGATCCCATATGCCTTTCTGCTGTCGTCTGATACATTTTAGAAAAATCATCAATGAATAGAATTTCCCCCACTTCAAGAGAATTTTCTCTAACATGGGTCATGTACATAGTCTCCTTCCCTACTGGTTCTGCTATAAAGTTCACTGGATTCACTACTCTACATCTAACAATTCTGATTGCTGAGGTTGTACTTTTGGGTTTCTCTAAAATGCCAGACAAGGAATGCTCGATGAATAACGAAATCAAACACACCATTGTAATACTACAGCTTCTTCAATCTTGAAAGCAGCAGCAGCTAATAGGCGTTCGCAGCAGCAATGCCCTTTCATTACTGAGTCTAAAATCCAACTATAGTAGGCTAATAGTTTATGTCCATGTCTGAATGTTGTCTTCTCTGTGAGGACTGCTGTCACCACTTCTCCATTTGAGTTTGAGAATAAGTAAAACTCCTCATTATAGTCCGGAATCACTAACTTAGGGACTTTACAAATCACCCTTTTTTGTTTTTCAAATCCTTCAGTCATCTCATCTGTCCATGTTATTTTACTTGTACCTATCTGTCCTTCTGTGAGTCCTTTTAAAAGTGGTTGAATATATGTACTGTAATCAAAAAACCCAAGCCCTACAATAATTATATAGGACTATCAGTTGTTGCATTTTCCTCACTGTCTCAGATTTTGGAGTTTTCATCATCATTTCTTTTCTCTCAGGTGTCACCTGTCTCCCCTCTTGAGAGATCAGCTGTTCTATGTACAGGACCTCTTCCTGGCAATATTGTAATTTCTCCTTGTCCACTTTGTATCCTTTCTCTGCAAATAATGTATTTAGTCGAACTGAACCTTCTCTGCATCTGTCTTCTGTTTCACTGCACACTAATATGTCATCTACATACTGAATTATTGTGCTCTTGAGTTGTACATTACCTAGGTACATCTAAAGAACCCTATTAAAGATCGATGAGGACTCATAGTACCCCTGAGGTAATCTTGTATGTTTCCAGTGCTGATTTCCATACGAAAATGAAATCAAATCTTGTGAGTCTTCATGAAGGGGAATTGAAAATAAATAATTTTTTAAAATGTATAACTGTAAAATATTTGGCTTTAGCTGGGATGTTACATAATATCATAGCCGAATTCGGAACCAGAGGAAACTCTGCTTCAACAATATTGTTTGGACGGCGTAGAACCTGAATAAATCTCCATGACCCCTGTTGATTTCTTCACCCGGTACGCAGCCATGTTTCAAGGCGATTCTGATGGTACGAATATTCCCTGTATTAAAGCAGACATGGTTTCAAATATGCCTTTGTCGGCTTCTCTAAGTATAGTGTACTGTTTTGCTCATGGCAAAATTGCTCCTGGTTTCAGTTTTATTTTAACTGCTCCATTCAAAAGACCATTTCACATGGACTGCTGGTCCACAAGATGCTTGGCAGCTTTTCTAAATCTTCCTGGAAAAACAAGTTTCTTTTTCACCAATGTTAGGCAAAACACAACTGTATGAAAGCTACTAGCAACAACCTGAAAACCCAAGATTAGGTCCAGATCGTAAAACCAAACCCTAAAAACAGAGTTTTATTTATTTTACTTATTTAACTGTGGGGTGGACTCAAATCTATTCAAGAAGGAATAGAACAAGGTTGTGACTGAAGACAGGAGGATAGAGCGAAACGTGAGTACTATCCCTACCTAACGTGCTCACTTAGCTAGGTTGCGGTGTTACAACGCCTATCTATTAGAGACAGAATAAGAGTAAAATTGCCACTTCTACAGTAAGTAATACATTCAACCTTGAGAGTCTCAGCCCACTCTCTTCTCGATTGGCTTAATCGGAAGAGACTAGCAATAAAACCAGGGAAAGGAAAAGGGAGTTAGCCCAGGGAAGTCAAGAGAGTCAATATTTCTCTTCAAACTAAACCGTGTGGCATCTAATGGGATTGACAATTTTTAATAGCCCATCGATTGTCACACCGCTCCTGGGGTGCTCATTATAAAAATGACACAACTTCGGGAAATGGGATAAGTTCCCAATTCCATAAACACACACAAAGACAATACAAACACCTCTTCCCATGTGGAGTCAACTTTTTACTCATGGGAAGTGGGACAATGTAAAAGTTTGCTCAAGACTAAAGTGGGGGCGAATTGGAACCCTTTTAGATGATACAAACACCGTCGCCCGGTTTCAGTGGCTTAGGTTTAGTAACGCCACATTCTTCAGGACAGTCTAAGCTCCTCACGAGAGGGTGCATTTTACTATGCATCAACTAGTTTAGTGAGGACAATGGTTAAAAACAATGGATGGCATGGTACATTACCACCCTGAAGTAGATGTCATGGAACTGGAACAGTCTGGGAAGAAACCTGTGGGATCAACAAAATGAACCACAGTTACTAGGAAGCTGCTAAATTCCATTTATTGGATTTAGGATGGCACAACACTAGTTTGCCAACCACAACAAACACAGCACCATGGCTATCGCATAACACCTCCTAAATTCCCAATCTCAATGTCTCATCTCTCGGTGTCAAAGGGTGCCACCTTCGTTTATTAGCCATAACGTTATTTTAGAAAAAATACCCACAGCATATGTGATAGTTCTAACAATGGTATAGAATTCTCCTAAACAACTCCTGTAATCTTAATGACAACAAAGGAATCTCAACTCGACTTACCCTTGGTATTCACTCCCTTTAGTTCTAACAACTGGTATGCCACAGATTAGTGTCCAATTTTTGCTGTCCAGTCCACGTGTAATACATCTGTGAATAATTACAACGTTTATGATGATATTTCAACAGACTGGATGTCAGAAGCTCTCAATATGAGGAGGCCGCAATTGATATCTCATAGGCACATATTTTAGGGCAGGGATATAAGGGGGAACCAAAATTCATTCATTTGGTCCCGGCCCACAATGGCAAGTTTGCTTGTTTATTTATTTGTAAAATCTGCAATCAAGGGTAAGGATGCAACTACAGGATTGTCCCAAGGGCAAGATAAAAAGGGCAAGATTAAAAACATCCCTGCCGACAAAAGTTTACACATGTACTTACATGAAGATTGCATAACACAGGCGCCTTTTCAATCAACAGCGCAGCGCTCTGGATCAGAGCGTCTATCCCCTATGACTCACGTCTCCGTGTGTTAAATAGGAGTCAAGGGGGCGTCGGCCTTTCCTTCATGTGTCACGTGACACGCATTTGCGTGTCACGTGTTCTTGCCTCTGACTCCGTATAGGCCCATTCGTGTCAATTACTTGTGTCACGTGACATCCCCGTGTCACGCGTATACGCACCCGCCTCCTTCGTGGCCGGCCCGTTGGCATAGAAACACCAATGACGCACATCAATGCATCATTGGTTATGATGGAAAAATCTTGTTTCCATCTACGGGTCGCGTGCACTCTCACGCGACTCGATAGCGGTCAGTCCGTTCTTATGGAGGCGCAAAAGAGGTACACATGGCAACCTCCAAAACATTTTTACAAAATTTGCAAAATTTGGTTCCATTCTAGGCCCCACTTGGGGCTAGTAAGACCCCCCTACAATGCGCACGCGAATCTTCGCTCGCCGAGGTCAGGCAGGTGCCGGGAAAATGCCCCCTTGAATGCACTCGCCACTCCGCATATGCTACAAAGAGGAAGGGGATGTGTGTGTGTCCCGACCCAGTCAGGCACCACATATTAGACCCTAGCCCAGGGCCACTCGCATGCTTACACTGCACACATTCACAATCAACGCCAAAGCGATCCTTCTCCCTGTGATGCCACCTCAAGGGCAGGGCAAATTGTAATTGTGTAAACAACACTCAGTATTCCATCCTATGGGTGTAAACCCACAGTCGGAGCATCTACGGAGTAACTTCCGATATCAATCATTAATCACAGATGTCTCCATAAATAACTTAAGGCATCATGGCCAAGGAGTGCCAGGGTATGTTTTCATTAAGGCCCACTTTGTCGGTTTTTAAACGGAAAACCCATTTTTGTTCCTGCTTAAGTAGAAGGAGACTCATATCCCCTCCTCTTCTGGGACATTTTACCTTTTCTATAACGGTCCACTCAATATCAGAGGCCTGATGTTTAAGCCTCTGAAAGTGGTCCACCATAGGGGCATTCTCCCGGTGAGTTCTGAGACATGATAGGTGTTCCTGGATACGTTTTTTAATTGGCCTTGTAGTCATGCCAATATACTTTTTATCACAGGGGCACCGTATCATGTAGATCACATTTGATGTATTACAATTCGTGAGGGCCAGTTGTTTCCATGGTGTCTTTAGACCAAGGTCTAGTGTTTTGGTGCGTTTTGTGAGACTACAAACATTGCACTGACCACATGGTGTATGTCCTTGTGGGGAGGTGTTGTTCCACAGGGTAGTTTGCCCTGTCGTCTCCTGGGCTGGTGTATATGAATGTATAAGGGTGTCCCTCAAGTTTTTTCGTTTTTTCATAGCAAATCGGGGTAATGGTAAGTTAACCTGCCCGACATTGAGTATGGGCCATAACTTAATGATTTCCCTTTTTATCAAATTGATTTTATTGGAATAACTAAAGACTGCTGTGATCGTGTGGTCTCCCACCGGTCGTGTTTTTTGTTGTAGAGTTAGATCCCGTGGGATGTTTTTGGCTCGTTTTCTTGCCATACTCACAGTTTTTTTTGGGTAACCACGTTCTCGGAGGCGATCTGTGAGTTCCTTTGCCTCTCGGTTATACTCCTGAATAGTAGAGCAGTTACGCCTATAACGTAAAAACTGCCCGAAGGGTAAGTTTTCACGAAGGCATTTCGGATGGAAACTGGTGTAATCCAGAAGAGAGTTGCGATCAGTGGGTTTTCGGAAGATAGTAGTAACTAAAGCACCCCTACTTGGTTTAATTTCTACATCAAGAAAATGTATGATCTCTTTTGAGATACAATGTGTGAACTTGAGATATCTATCTCTAGAATTAAGCCAAGACAAAAATTCTTTAAATTGATCTAGAGTTCCTGTAAATATAGCCAGGACGTCATCAATATATCGTGACCAAAGGGTGACATGTGTCCGAAAGGGATTGGAATGCTGATATATATGCGTCTCCTCAAATTCAGCTACATACAGGTTCGCCAGGGAGGGCGCAAATGTGGCGCCCGTAGCCGTCCCTGAGCATTGCTCATAGAAGGACTCTTTGTAGAGAAAGAAGTTCTTAGTGAGTGCTAGTTCTGCTAAGTGCATTATAAGGTCAATGGGCACCTCAGGAGGAATTACTAGATCTCTAAGTACTTTTTCCATTATCTCCAGAGTCGCTGTTTGTGGGATATTCGTATATAGTGCTTCTATATCGAGTGTAACTAAGTATTGGTTAGTGGGGTCAAAAGTCTGACCTTGAAGTGTGTTTAATATGCTCATGGTGTCTTTAGTATATGAGCGCATTTTTGGAATAAGTGGCCTCAAAAAGAAATCCACAAACTGGAGATGGAGTCAATACCTGCAACAATAGGTCTCCCCGGGGGAGGGGTTAAGCCCTTGTGAACTTTCGGTAGGGCATAAAATACCGGAATTTTTGGAAATTTTGACATAAGGAAAGCTGCTTCTTTGTTGCTAATGTGACCTTCACATGCGGCTTCTTCCACAATATTGGAAATGGCTCTGCGGAGGTTCTCGGTGGGGTCACAAGTAAGGATTTTATAATGTTCTTCATTATTTAGGAGCGATATAACCATGGCATCATAATCAGCCAGGTCCATCACAACTGTGGCCCCACCCTTATCTGCCTGCTTGATTATGATGGTTTTGTTGATGCTAAGTTCACGTAAGGCCTTACGTTCTTGAAAGGTAATATTCTGGAAGGAGCTCTTTTCTTGTTTCTCAATTTCCTCCATTTTTTTCATTATGGCCTTCTCAAAGGTTAGAGATTCTGCAGAGGCAATGGGTGGGTAAAAGGTGGATCTGGGATGTAAACCCGTAGCATCACTTTCTCTCTCATCTGTTGTTACCTGATCTATCGTGCCAAAATGTTGTCTCAATCTAATATTACGCATAAGTCTAGCAAATTCGATTCGCGTTTGAAAATCATCATGTGGTACTGTAGGAACAAAACTAAGACCCTTTTGTAGGACTTGTTGTTCCATATTTGTTAGGACATGAGTAGACAGATTAATTACTAATAATTCTCGGGCTGGGGAAGGCCTCTCCCTCTGCTCCTTGTCATTATTTGGGAGCCTGGATCTTGTCCTCTGCCTCTGCCTCCTCTCTGGCCTTGATATAAAAAAGCTCTTCTGTTTGTATTCTGTCCTCTTTGATTTTGATTTTCCTGGAACTGAACCCTTCTATCGCTAGATTGATCGCGATTGCGAGAGGAGCTCCTTCGGTGGATACCACCTCTCGAGGTGCCTGGTCTACTATCTTCATCGGAGCTACCACTTGAGAAGGTCCACTGTGCGGGTGTATTTCGTTTCTTATTTCTGCTGTTATTCTGTCTGGGGTACCAGTTTTTCTTATTCTGGTAAGGTTGTTTTTGTCCCAAGCTCGACTGTGGGTCATCTTCCGAAAACCCACTGATCGCAACTCTCTTCTGGATTACACCAGTTTCCATCCGAAATGCCTTCGTGAAAACTTACCCTTCGGGCAGTTTTTACGTTATAGGCGTAACTGCTCTACTATTCAGGAGTATAACCGAGAGGCAAAGGAACTCACAGATCGCCTCCGAGAACGTGGTTACCCAAAAAAAACTGTGAGTATGGCAAGAAAACGAGCCAAAAACATCCCACGGGATCTAACTCTACAACAAAAAACACGACCGGTGGGAGACCACACGATCACAGCAGTCTTTAGTTATTCCAATAAAATCAATTTGATAAAAAGGGAAATCATTAAGTTATGGCCCATACTCAATGTCGGGCAGGTTAACTTACCATTACCCCGATTTGCTATGAAAAAACGAAAAAACTTGAGGGACACCCTTATACATTCATATACACCAGCCCAGGAGACGACAGGGCAAACTACCCTGTGGAACAACACCTCCCCACAAGGACATACACCATGTGGTCAGTGCAATGTTTGTAGTCTCACAAAACGCACCAAAACACTAGACCTTGGTCTAAAGACACCATGGAAACAACTGGCCCTCACGAATTGTAATACATCAAATGTGATCTACATGATACGGTGCCCCTGTGATAAAAAGTATATTGGCATGACTACAAGGCCAATTAAAAAACGTATCCAGGAACACCTATCATGTCTCAGAACTCACCGGGAGAATGCCCCTATGGTGGACCACTTTCAGAGGCTTAAACATCAGGCCTCTGATATTGAGTGGACCGTTATAGAAAAGGTAAAATGTCCCAGAAGAGGAGGGGATATGAGTCTCCTTCTACTTAAGCAGGAACAAAAATGGGTTTTCCGTTTAAAAACCGACAAAGTGGGCCTTAATGAAAACATACCCTGGCACTCCTTGGCCATGATGCCTTAAGTTATTTATGGAGACATCTGTGATTAATGATTGATATCGGAAGTTACTCCGTAGATGCTCCGACTGTGGGTTTACACCCATAGGATGGAATACTGAGTGTTGTTTACACAATTACAATTTGCCCTGCCCTTGAGGTGGCATCACAGGGAGAAGGATCGCTTTGGCGTTGATTGTGAATGTGTGCAGTGTAAGCATGCGAGTGGCCCTGGGCTAGGGTCTAATATGTGGTGCCTGACTGGGTCGGGACACACACACATCCCCTTCCTCTTTGTAGCATATGCGGAGTGGCGAGTGCATTCAAGGGGGCATTTTCCCGGCACCTGCCTGACCTCGGCGAGCGAAGATTCGCGTGCGCATTGTAGGGGGGTCTTACTAGCCCCAAGTGGGGCCTAGAATGGAACCAAATTTTGCAAATTTTGTAAAAATGTTTTGGAGGTTGCCATGTGTACCTCTTTTGCGCCTCCATAAGAACGGACTGACCGCTATCGAGTCGCGTGAGAGTGCACGCGACCCGTAGATGGAAACAAGATTTTTCCATCATAACCAATGATGCATTGATGTGCGTCATTGGTGTTTCTATGCCAACGGGCCGGCCACGAAGGAGGCGGGTGCGTATACGCGTGACACGGGGATGTCACGTGACACAAGTAATTGACACGAATGGGCCTATACGGAGTCAGAGGCAAGAACACGTGACACGCGAATGCGTGTCACGTGACACATGAAGGAAAGGCCGACGCCCCCTTGACTCCTATTTAACACACGGAGACGTGAGTCATAGGGGATAGACGCTCTGATCCAGAGCGCTGCGCTGTTGATTGAAAAGGCGCCTGTGTTATGCAATCTTCATGTAAGTACATGTGTAAACTTTTGTCGGCAGGGATGTTTTTAATCTTGCCCTTTTTATCTTGCCCTTGGGACAATCCTGTAGTTGCATCCTTACCCTTGATTGCAGATTTTACAAATAAATAAACAAGCAAACTTGCCATTGTGGGCCGTGACCAAATGAATGAATTTTGGTTCCCCCTTATATCCCTGCCCTAAAATATGTGCCTATGAGATATCAATTGCGGCCTCCTCATATTGAGAGCTTCTGACATCCAGTCTGTTGAAATATCATCATAAACGTTGTAATTATTCACAGATGTATTACACGTGGACTGGACAGCAAAAATTGGACACTAATCTGTGGCATACCAGTTGTTAGAACTAAAGGGAGTGAATACCAAGGGTAAGTCGAGTTGAGATTCCTTTGTTGTCATTAAGATTACAGGAGTTGTTTAGGAGAATTCTATACCATTGTTAGAACTATCACATATGCTGTGGGTATTTTTTCTAAAATAACGTTATGGCTAATAAACGAAGGTGGCACCCTTTGACACCGAGAGATGAGACATTGAGATTGGGAATTTAGGAGGTGTTATGCGATAGCCATGGTGCTGTGTTTGTTGTGGTTGGCAAACTAGTGTTGTGCCATCCTAAATCCAATAAATGGAATTTAGCAGCTTCCTAGTAACTGTGGTTCATTTTGTTGATCCCACAGGTTTCTTCCCAGACTGTTCCAGTTCCATGACATCTACTTCAGGGTGGTAATGTACCATGCCATCCATTGTTTTTAACCATTGTCCTCACTAAACTAGTTGATGCATAGTAAAATGCACCCTCTCGTGAGGAGCTTAGACTGTCCTGAAGAATGTGGCGTTACTAAACCTAAGCCACTGAAACCGGGCGACGGTGTTTGTATCATCTAAAAGGGTTCCAATTCGCCCCCACTTTAGTCTTGAGCAAACTTTTACATTGTCCCACTTCCCATGAGTAAAAAGTTGACTCCACATGGGAAGAGGTGTTTGTATTGTCTTTGTGTGTGTTTATGGAATTGGGAACTTATCCCATTTCCCGAAGTTGTGTCATTTTTATAATGAGCACCCCAGGAGCGGTGTGACAATCGATGGGCTATTAAAAATTGTCAATCCCATTAGATGCCACACGGTTTAGTTTGAAGAGAAATATTGACTCTCTTGACTTCCCTGGGCTAACTCCCTTTTCCTTTCCCTGGTTTTATTGCTAGTCTCTTCCGATTAAGCCAATCGAGAAGAGAGTGGGCTGAGACTCTCAAGGTTGAATGTATTACTTACTGTAGAAGTGGCAATTTTACTCTTATTCTGTCTCTAATAGATAGGCGTTGTAACACCGCAACCTAGCTAAGTGAGCACGTTAGGTAGGGATAGTACTCACGTTTCGCTCTATCCTCCTGTCTTCGGTCACAACCTTGTTCTATTCCTTCTTGAATAGATTTGAGTCCACCCCACAGTTAAATAAGTAAAATAAATAAAACCCTGTTTTTAGGGTTTGGTTTTACGATCTGGACCTAATCTTGGGTTTTCAGGTTGTTGCTAGTAGCTTTCATACAGTTGTGTTTTGCCTAATTTTTTGTGTTAACAATATCTATCTAAGGGCAATACCCTGTCAACTATTAGAAACTGCCCCTTTGTTTGCTAATAAATCTTTTTCACCAATGCCATTCTCTGTGGTATTTTCCTATCCTCAACTTTAATCCAATAAGTGAGATGTATGAAAAATACTAATTCATTGTCTGAAAACTCATCTCTAAACAATTTCTCATATGTCAAGACTGTTAGTCTGTATCCTTCACCAAGAGTTTACTGCTCTCCATCCTCTTCCTTCATCCTCTGTTGCATGAACAACCACATTTTCCTCTCTTACCACTGCTGCTTCTAGTTCTAAGGGGATAACCTGTCCTTCCTCATCATCCATAGGTATTTCTGGCCTAAACAGAAATTCATCATGTGTTTGCAACACTTTACCTACCAGTCTAGAAGGCCATGTCAGCAAGATATCTACTCCATACAAAAATACTTCTGGGTCTAGAGGAGCCCCCTCATAATGCTTTTTAGCCTGTAAATGCTAGTATGAATTCTGTTACATTTATGTAGTGTATCCCTGGAGTGGAGCACACTATCTCTTTGTCAGGGAAAGATATTGTAGTTTTAAGTTTTGTCATCAAATCACATTCTAATGTGTTAACTGGTGTCTGCCACAAATACAATAGTTGCATGGATACGTCATGTTCCTCTATTGAAATTGCTAAGTCATCAGTAAAGGGAACCACACTCATAGCCCCAGATTATCCCTGTGAATTCATGGAAATGCCAGACATTTGGTACTTTCCCTCTTGGACACAGGAGTGGGTTTCTCCCGTGTCTACAAGGAAATAAAATGTCTTGCCTCCTATTGTGACCCTGACCCTTGGTACCTCTTGTGGGTCAGGTATCATAAATATTACTGAACACATCACATCAGGTCACTCAGAGAGCTTTCCTATTGCGGATATAAATTCATTCCTGTATCTGTAACATGATTCCCTCCAACTACTGTCACATTCCATACCTTGGGTGCGGGTACTTGTTGGATTCCTATATTTGCATTCCATTGTGGTACTATCTGTTGTGTCAGAGTGTACTGCTCTTGTGTCTGTACTTGTGTTTGCATAGGCGCTTGCTGTGGATGCCCTTGTGATGACTGATTGCAGCAGGATTTGCTGTGTTTGCTGTATTTCTGGTGCACATGTCTGATACTGCATGTGATCTTGGGCATACAATTCCAGTGGTTCTGTACCATACTGTGGAGAATAGTCCATGCCCCTCTTGGAGCATTCCAGTTCTGTTGTATGCCCCCTCTACCTCTTCACATGTGGGGTATATGTCCTGTCCTCCCTCAATTGCAGCATTGTGCAGCTGTCCTCCATTAAATCCTCCTGCCCAAAAGGGTTTTGAAATCCACCTCCTCATCCTCTAGGTCCATTCCCTCAACCTTGTGGCCAAATATTGTACCCACCTTGATCTATACGGTACCCTACATTGCTTGGCTGTGCAGGTTGTAACTCTTGTGTGGCCATGCCTTCACCACTCGTCAATACTACTCCTGCTATGGCCAATTTTGACAACTTTTTCTGGACTAACTTTGCTTCTTCCTGTTTCTATTTTCAGCTTCTTTCTTATTTTTATCGTGTAACAATCAACAATGGTGTACAATAGTCAACTGTATTTCTGGCCGTGGCTTCGCTTCCATCTCTACCTGTTTTTTCATCTGCCATTGCACTGGCAGTCCTTGACATAAAATATGATAAAATACTGATATGGATTTATCCAATGCTTTTGTCATCTCAAAATGCCAATGTTCTTGGATCTCCTGAAAAAAAGCAACAGGATCTTGGTTCTCTCCCATTTTCCTTGTCATAATTGTACCCATCTCTAATATGTCAGGATATTTTAGTCTAAGCGCCCTCTGTGATGCTGGCAATGCATTGGAGGGACAGGGCCTCCCTGTCCTTGTCCTGTAGTCCTTTTTCAATTAAGTGTTGTGTATTGTTTTCTGCCCAGGAGTCCATATGGGACTCCTAGCAGTGCAGCACTTCCTGTTTTTGATTTGGTGTACAGACCCATGGGATACCCTTATGGCACCCATGGGTGGGGGCGCAACCCTGTGCCCGTAGTGTATGTTTTTCGGCACCTGTGTGTCGCCCACAGAGCAGGGTATGGGCTGGTGGCAGCTCCATGCTGAATTTGACAGGTGCTCTGAGTATCCTTCATTTTGGAATATCCAGGCCCTGCCATTGGAATCAGTTGATTCCTGATAGGAAACAAGATAGCCCCTGAGGCCTCTTGCTTTCTATTGCCTGTTACTTTGTTTTACCAAAGTCCTGGGAAGCCCTGACTCTGTCCCTTTCCCCTGACTGCCTGTAGGGTGGAAGTTCCATATATGGTGTTGTTGTGAAGTCCAGGCCAGACTAGCCTGGGCCTTCCCAGTGACTGTAGGTTGTGGGTTCACCCTGTGGGTGGGACCTGGGTGAATGGAGTGTGTGACCAATATGCACTTCTTGTTGTGGATGTCTGGTTTCTGGTTTATGACACAGTGACTAAGACAACCCTGCCCGAAACTGGTATGAATGCAGTGTGTATTGTTGAATGGCTGGGTACTTGTCCCTATACACATTCCTTGTTGTGAGTGTCTGAGAGGGAGAAGTATGGCCTGAATGCACTGTATGCCTGATTGGCTGACTGACAGCATGAATGCCCTTCTGTATGATTGGCTGCTGAGTGTGACCTAGCAGTGTGGATGAGAGACAGAATAGGATATCTACGGACCTCTCGCCACTGGAAATTGTTCAGAAGTTGAGTTGACACTTGAAGAGTAACTGGAACTGCTTATCCTTGAAACCCAGCTCGAAGAAGAAGAAATGCTGCTGCATTTGTTTCGACCAGATCCGAAAGCTGTCGAGTTCATCAAGGACTGAACCGAGAGAGGACCTGGTTACGCGCCCTCTTCCCATGCTCCGAGGGACCATCGAGCACCGCTAACCTTCGCCGAAGCTCCCTGGAAGTCAGACCCTCAAAAGGCTGCCGCCCGGAGACAGGTACTGCCGAGGAGAACGAAGTAAAGCACCCGGACATCAACTCCATCAAAGTCCATTGCCATCGACCAGGGTTCAGAGTATCGCCGTAACTGCTGGAGGCCCTTCGAATCCGGGTTGCCCAGAAGAGGAGACCGATTGACGCCGCGCCACAGATGACCATAGCCGCATGCTCCTTTGCCTAAGACTTTTGATTCACGGATGCGCTCGTCTGCAACGCCACCCGCCTTATCCCGCCTGAGAAGGGCAGGCCGTCGACGCACCGAGGAGCATCCACTGGTGGGTTTCCAGCCACCCGAAGACCACAAAGACTTGACGACTCGATGCCCTTGTCGGGCCACAATTCTTCAGAAACTCTTTGCGGTCCTGAACTATCAAACACCGAGGTGCCCCGCACAACTCATCCTCGCAGGACATCCCCGACGAGCACCGCCTGGATCAACACCGTGGTCTCGGCAATATCAAACTTTTCATTGATGCCGTCAACGCCAAGTTCACCTTCTTCGACACATCTTGACGATCCGTGGCTCCTGCTTTAAAGGGAATCACACAAGAAGGATCCATCAACGCCTCATTAAAGAACTCTGCTCTTCCATGGTACATTGGTTGTAGAAACCTTATAGAAGGAAATAAGACTTATGGAATAATATATGGACTGGGATTGTGATATATCTTCAATTTACAGGTTGCCCAGTTGGGGGGGATCTCCACACATAATTGTGCCTAGTTGGTACGGGTCAGTATTCTGCCCATTGTTCTAACCAACTGCTTTCCTCCTATATCTATTGTTGGTTACTTTTATTCCTTGATCTGTTTGACATTTGACCAGAGTATAGTTGATCCACTTTAATGAGATCTGACAATAATTGTGGTACCACTTTAGAAGTGTATATATTTGCCATTGTAGATTTTCTGAGCACAAAGTGAGTTATTGTGATTGTATATAACCTTGAACTTAATGATATAAAGACTGTGTTTTAACTAATACAGTGTGTGGACATTCCTTTGTGGGGGGTTGGGGGACTACAATAAACCTAAGAACCAGCCGGCATCACCTCCTGAGAAGCTAGGCCTTGAATGCTCGACTACGTTACCGATAATAGAGAATCTTGCTGGAGTCCTCTGTGCCTCTCCTCTACCATATAGAGAGATGTACACACACCCCCTCCAGTCTTTACACCCTCCATATATCTGCTCTACAATTATTAAATGGCACACCATCCTGTGTCATGGTATGCGCTGTAACACTCTATTCTCAAGACAGTGGAGAACCACAGTTTGGGGATTAATAAACCTCTTACTCCGTGGAGTAAAATCTAATATCTACAAAAAGAAGTTTTAACATTTTTGATCTTTTGGTAGACTCGTATGACCCAATCACACTGAGTCCCCTTACTTCAGAGATAAACTTTTAACTAATTCAGTCCTTAGTTTCCCAAAAACCCAAAAGATCAATTTTGAGATCTGATTCGATTGAAGCTGAATTACTTGTGTGGTTTTAGAAATTGATGGTTTGTTTTATGTGATATGATAATTTTTATGATGAATTTTTTATCTCAAAATGAATTTTGTATGATTAATAAAATTTGTATTTACGGTTAATTCTGTCTAAAAACATATTTTTGAGACAGGGTACCCGTGGAAGTGGTGGCATATCTTTCCTTTTCTAAAGAAAAAATGTTAAAACTTCTTTTTGTAGATATTAGATGCGCTGTAACACTCCCATATCCTGCTCATCTCCAAATGCCGTCAGCTCTCTCCCCTAGAATGGCTGTTAGTAGTTCTTTTATGTCAGCCACTGATAACGTCATTCCTGTTGTCATTCTTTCTAACTCAAAAATACATTTTCCCACACCTGCAGTCAAACTAGGTAATTTACATTTCAAATGTTCTTTATCCATTTGTGGCCACATTATATATTGTGGTCATCCTCCCCTTTCTCTAATAACGGCAATTTGTGTAAATCCTGGTCTAGAATCAAATCCACCTACACTTCTTGTTTTCCAGGTGGGGCTAGTTTCACCCATTTGTCTTCGTCCTGGCAATATTCTTAATCTACGTACATAGGGGGGTATATCCCCTGTGCTATGCAACCGTGCTGTTGGTTGTTCACAATATGGTATAGGTTCTGGTGTTTTTTCTTTTGGGACATCTAAGTCTGACCACTTTACCCCTCTCTCTATGTTTCGAGCTATTGAAAAGCCACATGTGCCCTCTCTTCACATTCTCTCATTTTCTTCTCTTTCTTCATCTGACATCATTATACCCCAACTGGTATTTTATCCCTTTCCTCGTCATCAAGATCTAGTTTACTTAAGGACAGCGTTCTATGCTTGTCCATCATTATGTCATCCAATCTGTCTTCTGTTTCTTCAGGTGGAGATGCTTTGATACTGCATCTGGTCTCATAACCATCCTTTACCCTCATTTGTCCATATAGATCCCCAATACTTTTCTGTATGCTTTCTGCCTCATGCTCATCAGCCCATGTCTTTGCTTTCGGTATCCAATGCAGCTCCTTGCATGGCTGTTGTGACCCTCTCTCCTCTTCTCGTTGTTCTCGTACTGCAATTGTTACTATACATCTATTAACGATGTGATCTATTTCATCATCCCTTTGTCCTCTACTACTTCTAATTTCCACTTCTCTTCATCTCCCTTTTTTCTTCTTCCTCTCACCTTCTTTACAACCTACATTGTATGTTTGTTTGTTTTATTCATTTCTATAGCGCACCTGCCCCTGAGGTATCTGGGTGCATTTTGAGCAAAGCAATACAATTATTACAGACAGAGTACTAAGTGAGTATACATTGGTACGTATATAGGAAAAACCTACAGGCAAGTTGCAGAATAGCAGCCATAAATTGAGAAGATTTTCATATGCATACATTGAAGGACAATGCAGCAAATGATATATTTCATTCTCTCAATCTCTGTGCTTCTATTTCTTCACATTTCATCTCCTTTCTTTCTCTTTCTCTTTTTCTGTTCTTCATGCCTTCTTTGTTCTTCCTTTCACATCCTCTCTTTGTCCTTCTACTCTTTGTATACCATTTCTTGTCCCTTTTCCTTCTTTTTCAATTCTTCTCTTTCTTCTCTTTCCTTGACACAAGCAATATACTTTCCGTCTAATTTGAGTAGTATCTGTCCTCCCATCCACATGTTGTGTACTGTACTATTTTGTCATCCCTTTGTCCTCTACTCCTTCTCATTTCCACTTCTCTTCCTCTCCCTTTTTTTCTTCTTCCTCTAACCTTCGTTACAACCTACATTCATTCAATCTCTGTGCTTCTATTTATTCACATTTCTTCTCCTCCTTTCACTTTCTCTGTTTCTGTTCTTCATACCTTCTTTGTTCTTCCTTTCGCATCCTCTCTTTTTCCTTCTCCTCTTTCTATGTCCTTTCTTGTCCCTTTTCCTTCTGTTCCCATTCTTCTCTTTCTTCTCTTTCCTTGACACCAGCAATACCATTTCCATCTAATTTGAGCAGTATCTGTCCTCCCTTCCACTCGTTCTGTACTATTGTCACTCTGCTAGCTTTGTCTTTCTCTCTTGTTTGTCTCTTGGCTTCCTCTTCTATCTCTGTCTGTCCTTTCTTTCATTGCGCTCTTTATGTTCATCACGTGTAGACATATATTTGCGTTCTTTAATCCTGCTTTCTTCTATATTGTTTTCACAACTACAAGCAGGGAGCGCATATATCAGATTAACATACCTTGATGCTGCTTTTAACTTCTTCAGAGCATGGTATCCCAGTTTGTTCTCAGTTGTACTATTGTTTTCAGGATGAGAAAGAGGAGCCGTGGGTGCTGCACCCTCTCCTTTTTGCTGAATAAGAATCCACTCCTTGTCTGACAGGTCTCTCTAAGTCTGTTACATTTTCCATAGCTCTAAAACAGCTAACCTTGTCTGTAACTGAGTATGCAGCACTTAAGCGTGCTGTATGTATTGCAATACTGTGCTCGATAGTGAACCTTTTTTGTGGCCAAAGCATGTAAACTTTGTCCGCTGTGTCTTTTACCCACTCAGCATGACATTTTCTAATCTTAGGCGTGTATCTTGGTAATGATTTGCATAAGTGTAGAAGGAGAGTGTCCCCCATAATGACACGTCATTTTTAACTGTCAATACTTACCAGTTCTTTTATTCTGATATTACTTTGATTAATTTACACCACAACAATCAATTTGGGCAAGCACCATCGATCGCTGCCCATTTACCAAAAACAATCTTCAAACAAGTTTCAAGCCGATTCAATAATATTCTTTTTACTTCTTCGTTTATGGTTTTATCGAGCCTTACTATCCTGTTTTTATTATTGACAATCTAAGAATCTTATTTTACTCTGCTTTTTCAACTACTACCCTCCTATGATGGGTGCCAATCACTTGTTTTTAGGGTCTAATATTCTGTTGAATTATTACTATGGTTGCATAATTTCAACCTACAACCTATATTATCACAACTAATATCTAATACATCAACTTTCTGCATTAATATATTCACAACCCCAAACAAATGTGCACAATTTCTACAATCGTCTTCATTACTGTCCTAGTTAAAGTATCTCATCTCTATTTTACTCCATTTTGGAGTGTATCACACATCCTTTATTGGTCTAGCTGCAGGAGTCCCTTATTAAACATTCTGTTCTGGAGTGTGATGCTGTCCCTTCTATCTCCTTGAGAATAGGAAGCAATCCTGGTATGTTCCCCACTATATGCTCATGCAATACGATCCCTCCTCTTCCATTAGCCACTTTTAATGATTCTACTTAGTCACTGTTCAGTTTGAGCTCTTCGGTATCTACTCCTCCATAATCAACTACTTTGCCTTCGGTCCATGGGGCGCCCTTGGGGACCGGACAAGAATTTCTTCAAGAGGCACCTACCAACCATCTTGTTTTACACAAGTTTTTCACTGCTCTCCACTGGAAATTCTGTGGTCTTCTGGCTGATGGAGCAAGTCACCAAGAATCTGAGGGACTGGATCTTGAACCATCCACACTGCTACCAAAATGTGCAGTAGCATCTAGAGCGTACCAAGCGCTGAATGGGATTACCACAATAACTGATTTCAGACGGAAAAAAAACAGACAGACTCAAAGAATATGGACAAATACTACTTTATTATCAGTTCCATAAAGTAGGGAAAACTGGCAAGCATAACAAATCACAGCTCACTCACTCTCAGAACATTTCTGTTACTACAAAAGCCTTTATACCTCGATGTACATCAGCTATAATGTCCTCCTACATGGCAAACAATAAAAACCTATTGGGCGGAGGGATTGGTTAAGGGAACATATATACCTATAGTTCTTTTAGGTGTTAGTAACATCATTGGCTACCCCTTATCGGCATGCTTTGTACTACCTATTACCATGTATAATGCAGATAATAATAGAATAACAACAGTGGATTGGCTTCTGCAACAATGTATAGTTCATCATTACACAGGCCATCCTGATTGGTTGGCACTTGCTTGCATCCTTGGACACTCGGCTCGTTAGCAGCACATAAGCAAAATGAAACCCCGGTGCAGGGAAACAACGTCAGACAACTGTTCACTTTGCCAATAAGCCTGCTATCTCTCATCATTTAAGCCCTAAGCCATGGCATCTTCTTTGTTTTTGACCTTGCTGACTATTCTCTTCCTCAGAACCTTAAAGGGATTGAAGGTACATTGGTATCTTCATCTGGAGCATTATGAATAGGCCTTGTTTTATGGTCTTGCACTAAGTGTGAGGACACTGATTTTTTATGTCTTTTCTTCTATTTAGTGTAATTTTATTCAATTATATTGGGTGCTATTACTCTCCTCGTCCTCTGGAGACTTGGTTGCTCTGGCTTGCATGCACTTTCTGCATCTTTGATTGTACAATACTTGGCATTTGCAAATGTTCACTCCTTTACTTAAAATAAGAGACATATGTCCTACGTTCATTGCTTATCCTCTTTGACTCCTTTTGTAAATGGCAGTTCCTTCTTGCTGCACAATCCTTGATCTTGAGCCAAACAAATATTAGTTTTATCTTGCATGTATTTGTATTCCAGTGCATGTCAGCTCTGCAGCATTGGTCTCTCTCTTCTTGATGCTTCTAGCTTACTATTATACAAAACCGACATCCATTTTCTCAAGATGGCTGCTTTATCTGCCCTATATTACCTATGTCTAGCAAGCTTCTATATGTCTAATCTACATGGCATTTCTGCATATAGACATCAACAGCATCTCTTCTCATTTATATTCTCCGCAAATATGATTTCTTCATATTTGCATGTATGTTCACTTTTTTAGACTTTTTTCAGTCTCATCTTCATTCTTTGAATATTCGTATTTCGTTTCAGTGCGCCCTTGTCTCGTCTTGTCTCCTCTCTTCATGACATCACTTTACACCTGTCAGACTTTAATTATAGTTCTTCTATATCCAGTCATGTCTGCAGACTTCATTCTACCACATCATTTTGAGGGTACATCTGGTACGGTTCTCTGAGCGCACAACGGATTTGAGGGGGTGGGCTTCATGAGTGACATGTAAATCTGCTTCTCTAAAGTCTGGCCAGGGCTTTCTCAAGGTCCTTGCTGTGCTCTTTCTTGATATTCCTCTTGAACTTGACACTCTCTTGAGATGGTCCTGTGAATCAGTTCTGATTTAAAGGCAGCAGCCAGCAGCAGCAACTGTGTCTGGGGGGCTCCACAGTCTTTTATTTGTCGGTGCTGCTTATGCTAGTAGCAACCCATCAGGTAGCAGCAGCATATGTGGCATATGTGTGATGCAGCCTGGCATTGTCTGCAGAAGTGGGGGGGGGGGCCCTCATAACATTTCTCAACGGGGATCATGTCTGCCAGGTGTAGCCCAGGGAGTGCAGGTGGGAAGCTTGTAAAGGGGTGGAACCTTTTTAAAAATGACATAGACCAGTGAACTGGAGGCTCCGTCCAGCCCTTTAAGATGAGTAGCAATACCCTGGAGATGGATGGAGATGCACATTTTATACATACATCAATAATCAAGATGACACAAATAGTTTGGCAAAAGTTTGTCTGTTTTAATATCAAGTCTCTAAAATAGGGTGTACAACGAACATCAGCAATCGCTCTATACTCTGACTCTACCTACTTCATAAAACACTGGGTTCTTATACCCATAACTGGTCATCATCGATGTTTTGACCTGCGTCTTTACCAATGCCATCCTACGTTGCAAACTACAAAAACCTATTGGGAGGTGGGATTGGTTCTAAGTGAATAACTAAGCATAGGTTCCATATCTGTATAGAGTAACAGAATGAGGTAATTGGATAGTTAACATCAGGTGGGGCAACTAAGCCCACCCTTCAAAATGGCCACTATGAACGTCACTAAATGTACGACGTCCTATTGGCTACACACACTATAGGACCCCCAACTACGTGGTCCCCTACAATTGGTTGGCTTCTAACCCCCATCAGTACTTTTCCTACCTATGTTGGCAGCACGCAGACTGAACAACCAGGTGCGGGTGAGCTTGTTTTAGCACCAGCTTCCCACCAATTAAAATATCATCCATCATCACCTCAATGGTCCAGTGTCAATTTGTGCTTTGAAGTTGGCCTTGAGTTTGTACTGTTCTCTCAGAATTTATAAGGAGTATGGGCACTAGCCAGCCTCCGTGCGAAGGTCTGATCATCTCGCTCATCCAACTTCCTTCTATCACATGTCTGGACGCATGAAATTGTGCCTTTTTGTCTATTTGATGTTATTTTCAATAGTCCTCTGACATCTTTGTTTTTGCTTGACCTCTCTGAACAGGAGCTTCTGTTCTTTCGCGTTATTTTTATCTAATGTCAGCCAATTCCAATTTGATAAGACCTTGGCTTTCCTGGCTCATTGAACTCCTTAGCTCAACTTTTATTCTGTTTACTTCAATTGCTTTTCTCAACTGCAACATTAAAATGAGGCCTTCTTGCTTCGTTCAGAACTGCTTATATACGCAGTGGAAACATTCATCCTTTACTTGTCCATTTGTATCTATAGAGGTATATATGTATATGTTGGCACTTGCCGTGGTCTAATCTATATTAAAGCATGTGGCTAGCTTCATGATTGCTTTGCTACTTGCGTTTCATTGCATCTGTACACGTTTAAACTAAGTATCTTCATCAGGTCTATGGCATAAGTCTCTTCATCTTGACCCCAATATGTCAGTTATCCTTGGTACTTCTTTGTTCTTTATAAATCACCTGCCTCTCTGGTCCGGGTATCTTTCTATATGGGTGTCGATTACATTTTCTATGATGTCACCATTCATCTTTGTCATTTAGTTTCTTTGTTTCTTCAGAAATCTCGTTCAAATGGCCATCATATTGTCTTGAATGCAAGTATGGTTTCCTCAATTAGTACTTTACCTCCCATATTCCTTTAGGTATAGGTATTCTTATGGGTACTGCACAGAGTCCATGCTCTTCTCTTTGCTGGTTTAACTGTACTGTTCAGTATACATCACATACTTTGGTTCATATGTTTCAGGTAATGTAGGTGGGGCAGTTGGAGTGGGGGTACTTTGCTACTCTACACCAGGAAAGCTATAATAATGTTGGGTGCTCCCAGCCACTGCGAGCGGTGCTAAATATTGGGCCTGAAGGCAGTGGTGTCAGGAGGTTGCTAGAGAGGTAGCAGTGATTGTTGGTGCTCCCCTGCCTTTCAGGGTAGTGCCTCTCAACAGGTCCGAGCAGTGGCAGTAAACCGGACACTGAGCGGAGCGCCCGTCAACCCTCCACGGTGAGGATTAAGACAATTTACCTTGGCGCAAGGCTGCTGCCTTTCAGATTATTTTTTCTTAAAGAGTAAAGGAATCCACGCACAAGGGTTTTTTCTCTAACACTTTTTTTGTTTCAGGATCCTTGGCGTGGCTTCTCACACCAGGGATCTTTTTCTTTTCGTCCACGTATGGGGTGACATGCTCCCCATTTGAACTATCCTCAGCCCTGAGGATTGCTCTGGCCTGTTCTATAAATGTATCCAGCAATGAGTTTGATGGACATGCCACTGGTTTACACCCAGTACCCTGAAACTCAGGCACCTCCCACAGTACCCCTGAACTCCCAGGAACCTGCTTTATAGAAGGAGGAACAGAAGAGTGAGAGGAACGTGCACTTGGAACCTCCCACTGGACATTGGGCGACTCGTATGTTAATTTAATAACAGTTCTACTCTCCCTGCTTGTACAATGGAGGGCAGCTGGGCCTCTTCCAGGATTTCCTCATGACCTGGCATTCTATGCCTTACTAGGTCAGGGTCCCTATGTTCCAGTGGAGGAACACATACTGGTGCCTCTACAACGTCCAGTGTAGTAGGGGAAATTAGAACAGGAACTGAATTTGACCCTGACGGAAAACTCTGAGGTTGGGGTTCAGGTCCCCTAGGAGTGGGGTCTGGATCTGTGGGTGCAGGGACCGACTCTGGTGCTGATTTACCCATTGGTCTGGGTAGACGCCAAACTGATTGCCCTCAGCATCTTCACTGGCTTCTGGCTGGCCTTCTGATGCTTTCACAGGGTTGGTAGCCTGAGAAGCATCCGGGAATTGAGCCTTTGAAGGACCTTGTTTAGGCCTTATATTGTTGTCTTGTTACCAGCCCTTGGCAGCTTCTTCATCAGTCACCTCCGGTGTCAGCTTAACCTCATCCCGACTGAGAGCGGTGGTGTCTGGTGCAAGGTCTTGATACTCCCTGGCTGTCCTGCCTCTCACAGTCTGTAGAGGGGAGGCTCCCCAAGCTGATGCTGTATGATGAAAGGATGAGGCTCCCACGTGTTGCTTAGCTTGTTGTATCCTCTCTTTCCCAGGCTGTGGATCAACACACATTTTCCAGGTTGGAGACTGTGAAACCTGACCTTGAAGTTATATCAGTGTTTGTTCCCTTCTTCTGTCTTCTCTGCTGTTGCCTGGGTGAGCTTATATGCTTGGTTTAGCTGATGCTTGAGCTGTTTCACATAGTTGGCATCATTCTTGCTGCATGTTCCATCTGTGGACACTCCAAAACATAGGTCTACAGTCAGCTGGGTGTTCCTTCCAAACATCAAGAAATACGATGCAAACCCGGTGTCATTGTACAGTTGTAAGCATAGGTCAGGGTGGCCACAGGCTGATTCCATCTGTTCTCTTCTGGACACTTGGTGCCCACCATTTCCAAGAGCGTTCTATTAAAGATTTCCACTTGGGTATCCCCTTCAGGAAGATTTGGAGTTGTGCGGGTCTTCTTGATGCCAGGCAGCTCTAGCATCTTCTTCATGAGCGTTGATTCAAATCTGGTCCCTGGTCGGAATTCATCCGGGACAGCCAACCATAGTGCACAAAATATTTTTCCAAACAACACGTGGGTAATGGTGCTGGCACGCTGATCTTTTGTGGGTGAAGCGGTCTGTTACCAGCAGGATGTTCTGTGCACATCGCCTGTCCATCTCCAACTTGAGGACGTCGATGCAGATGAGGTCCATGGGCACGGAACTCTGCAGGGGATGAAGATGCTGTCTTAGTGGTGACACACCTGGTGCAGAATTGGCAATAATACTCAATATCATATGCTAGTCTGGGCCTTAAAAACCTTAGAGGGACCAACTCAAAGGTCCTATCACTGCCAAAATATCTCTGCTGATCATCGAGGGAATACAATACAGCTTGTGAAATCTGTGTGGCAACACCAGGTGATGTAATAGCCGATCTCCAACGTTGCTTTCCTTGTACAGGATTCCACTCTTCTGCATGAGCATCTTCCACTCCTTCATGAGAAAAATATCTGGACACATCCGCTCCCGGGGTCTTGGCTTGTAGGAACAAAGCGATGGCAGGATCCACTAGTTGGGACATGCACATTTCATCTTGGGTCAGACATGGTAACTGAGATACCTCTAGGCTGGTGATATTGCAGTAGATATCAGGTCAACTGCAACACAAACAGCAATTCACACTCCTAATGACTTGCAGGCTGGCAGATAGCTCTGGCATCTGCTGAAGACAACTCTTTCCATGGGGTGGATCCAATTGTATTCTCCAACTGAGCATGTCTTAGGAGGATAGCTCAGGGGCAACATGCTCACCTTGGAAGCAAGATGACACAGAGCACCACAGGTTCGATCCCCAGGTCCGCGCTTAGAAACCTCTGGGTATTAAACGCATTATAAATAACCTATCATATCATCTCATAGCATGAGGCTCTGAAAAGAGGGCATCAACATTTATGTTACTGTGCCCAGGTCTGTATTGTAAACTTTAATTGTATGTGGACAGTGCGTCGAGCCATCGGTGTCCGGGAGCATCCAGCTTTGCCGACTTCAGCACACACTAAAGTGGGTTGTTGTCCACCCGTGAAGGTGGTGCTGAAAAGGTAATACAGAAACATCTCTTTAATGGGTACTTCAGTGTCAAAAATTCGAACTTGTGGACTGGGTAGTTCAACTCCATTATTTGCAGGCCTCGGCTGATCAACGTGACCAGTCTCATCTCACTGTTGGCCTACTGGTAGAGAGCAGCTCCCAATCCCTCTAGACGTGCGTCCACGTGAAGGTGTAAGGCAGCTGAGGATCCACATAGGCCAGGACTGGTGCTGTGGTGAGGGTCCGCTTGAGCTCCTCAAAGGCTTGCTGGCATCCGTCAGTCCACCACTTACCAAAGGGTTCCCATTGTTGGAATAAATGGTCTGCAGAGTTGACAGTATTTCTCCAACTCCTCTGGGTAGGTGGGTATCCTTTGGTGAGATCCACAAGTGGTTGGGCGATGTTGCAATATCCCACAATAAACAACCTGTAGTAATTACAAGATCCCATGAAACTCTGTAACTCCTTGAGTGTCTGAGGTATGGCCAGATGAGGAGGCGTCCATCTTTGCTGGATCCACAGTAATGCTGTCCACAAAGACAATGGCCCTCATTCCGAGTAGGGTGGTAAGGGATATCGGGCACCGGTAAGGAGACCGGTGCCGGTAATCCCTTACCGCTCTACTACGAGGTCCCGTAGCGGGTCCCTTCCTTAACGCCTGGTCTGACCAGGTGTTAAGGACGGGACCCGTTAAGGGACCTGGGTGCAAATAACAGGCTTGGCATACGCAGGCCTGTTATTTGCGCCCTCCCTATTCCCATTGAGCCCTATGGGGGCTCAAATGGGAATGGGGAATGGTTTGGTAAATGGGGACTTACCGGTCCCTCCAGGGTCGCAATGGACCGGTAACTCCCCATTGAACCAAACCAGAGTCGGTACCGGTATGGGAGGCAGTCATGGCACAAATAGCGCCATGACTACCAGCATACTCGGAATGAGGGCCAATGTGTCTGATGTACTTAATACTTTCTGGCAAAACTGGCACTTGTCCTCACTGACCTTTAGCCCTTGCTCCTACAGGCAATACAGCACCTTCATGAGCCTAGTGTTGTGTTCTTCAAGGGTACTTCCGAACACAATGATGTCATTCAGGTACACAAGTACCTCCAGGAGGTTCATGTCGCTGATGTTCTATTCCATGAGGCACTGGAAAGTCATTGGCACACAATAGATCCCCTGAGGCATCCTAACTAACTCGTAAAATCCTTACGGTAAGATGAAAACCATCCTCTCATGTCCACCAGATGCATCAGGATCTGATAATAGTGACTCTGCAAGTCCAGGACGGAAAACCATGCACTTTTTGTCAAGCAGTCCAATCCCTTGTGCATCCGGGAAGTTGTGTACTGGTCCAGAATAGTTGATGGGCACATTCGGACATCCCTGTTCTTCTTACAGGAGATGAAGATGGGAGAAGCATAGGGGGTACCTGGACTCCTGAATAATCCCTGCCTGCAGAAGATCCTCCAGATGGCAGCGTACATCCTCCATGTCTCGTTGGAACAGGCATCATGACCTCTCCATGACAGGAGTGTAATCTGACACCTGGAATCCGGTGTTCCATTTTGTGGGCCTTTGCCGATGACCCTGGGGCTGGTGGAGAATACCTCGGCACGCAGGACGAGCATCTCCCTCATGTGGTCTGTGTCCTTCTCCAAGATCGGGCAGTCTCGAAAGTCCAAGGCCTTTGGATCCAACACTGTTTCGGCTGGTTTGGTGGCAACACTCCCAGCGGCTACAGAAGCGGTCCGGTGGAACTGTGCGATGATCGTGCATCCAGGTAAACGGATGGTGCTATTGGTCACATTAATGATCAGTACCTTGATAGACTTCAGGTCCATTCAATTTGTTTTTACCAGAGTCCGCTGTACCAGTAAACCCTCTGGCAGCTCTCTGTGTTCTCGTGTTTCCATCACCAGACAACTGTGTTGTTACTCCCCGCTGAGTCAAACTGAGCCATGAACCATCATTGTGACATGTGCCAGGATCATGATCTGCCCAAACTGGGTGGTGTGAACATCTCCAATTGGACCACCAGGTGGAGCTCTGGACCGGATCTCTTTCTGCAAGTACTCTTTCTGCAAGTTGGCACATGGGCTGCATGGACAATGTGCTGGCATATCGTGGCCCAACCATCTCTCAACATAATGCCACCAGTGTGTTGAATATCGAGGAATTAGTTCCAGTCACCAGTGATGTTGCAGGACCTTCACTCCAACTGCTGCAGCCCAAAGCCTGGGTATCGATAGATTTCTGACTCCAGCTACGTTGCATGGAAACTGCAGCCTGACCTGGATATAGCCCAAATATTTGAAAGGGCTATCTCCCACACCAAGAAGGTTTAGTTCAGCCAAGGGCTCCGCTGGGATATGCGCCAGGTGTTTTCAGAAATGGCTCATAGACGATAGGCACCTGTGAGCCGCTATTCAGATGCACTTGTGCCTGTCATCCAGCAATGTCAATTGTCATGGTAGATGGTGGATATTGCCCATGATGTTCGGGTGCTATGCTTACTGGTAGTTTGACTACAGGTGATCTTCTCAGGTGAACTCGCCATTCTGTGTGGATGCTAATTCCCAGATGACTTGCCCACCGGTGGTGTCACTGCAGATTTGGGCCTCTCTGGTGGTGCAGACTTGTTGTTTGTCTCTGCCCGGTCAAAGCGTAGTAGTATTGAGGATCCGGCTGCGCTGCTTCCTGGCCCTTGATGGCTGTTCTGTGTGTACCCAGGTGGCTCTCCTGCTGCAGGTGCCATGCAGAACCAATTGAGTTTTCGGATGACCATACATATACATGGGCGGGGGGTTGCATCCTGCCCTCTCCAAGTACATCGTCTTCTTGGATGATATGTTGGGGTATGCTGCACTGATAAGTTTAATAATTTGCAGCCTCTTAGGTGGGAGATAGGTCAAGAGTTCAACATTGAGGGCATGACATCTGCAATGAATCAGGAGTAAGACACAGACACAGGGGTGTCATGGTGGGTGGCAAAGACTTTTAGTAACAGAAATAAAAGAGGTTGGAGAAAATCCTATCTTGCCCTAACTCTTTGAGGGGGTTCCCTGCCTGAACAAAACTAAATGGTGTCCATGTCTGAATGTTCAAAGTAAAGTTCTCCGTTCTGTGTCCATGTCCTAACCTGACCCTTACACACGGAACTCAATATATAGTGAAAAGGAAAATCTCTCTCAGCTGTCCACTACAGCTCTTTTCCAAAGTCCCAACAAAGTTTCAAAGAATGGTGCTGAATAACAAAGTTCTACAAGTCTCAAGCGGGGGCTTCCTTTCCCCTGAGTTTCTTCAGACTTCATAACATTCACACCCTCAAGGTGTATGGGACTTCCCCTGACCTTCCTTGGATTTCTACAGTTCACAACCTCAAGGAGTATGACTCTTCCCTTAAACTTTCCCACATTTACTCAAGGTCACAAAGCAGTTTCTCTTCTCTTAACTTCTTTACAAAGTCCCATACAAGGCCACATGATTCAGGCTAAGAAAAGTCTATTAGCTCCTGAGAAAGTGAAGATGCGTGGCTGTAGGGGTATTGGGAGTGCAGTTGGAAGCAAGAAATGTATCTCTAAAGAAGTTATAGAGGCAAAGGTAGGTCCCGGTGTAGGGCATGGGTGATATTGCGTAGCAGTATTGAAATATAATGTGTAACAATGAGGATGTAGATGCAGGGGTGGGATCCAGGAAATACTGAAACATCACCATATTGGGTGTGAGGCCTAGCATTTTGTATTCCGTGTTGGATTCTGGGAGCATTTTGTATATAAGTGTAGCATTGTGGCTTAATGAAGAGTATGATTTATTTTCCCTTTACCAAGCCCTAGGAGTGAAGCTGAGAATAGTGTCATTCTATCAAGCTGTAGGCCTGTGGAACAAGAATGGAATGTGAACGGCAGAGTGAGGGTAGCGCTGTGCCCGTCGCGAAGGACAAATCCATGGGAGCCAGATCAGAGGTCTCTAGTTGCCAAATTGTTTGATTTAGAATTAGGGCACTAGCAACCCCTGGGACAATGGTCATCCCATTTTAATTGCCAGGTGGCTGGAAAATAGAGTACATAAATCCATCAGAAATGTGCTAATTAATGTGGTCCTTCAGAGAGCAAGGATGTGTCCCACAGGTAGGCAACTGATAAGGGGGGAGTGAGGAGCAGAACACCCCGTGATTTGTGATATGTGGACCAAGAGGTGATGGCAACAAATCTACTCCAAACCTGGGGAGGAATGGCTGGGGCACCTGTGTGTCTTGTATCAAGATGAGACCACTATTATTTCAAAGGTCCAATTTGACTTCAGAGTAGTCCACTGAGCTCATACTAATGACCAGCTGCACACCATGTGACTAAGCCGATGGGGCGGGTAACATTCCAGGTAACTCACCAATCCTGTAGCTGGGAGTCAAGGTGATGGAATAGGGGAACCACGTGTTAGAGGGTAGGCATAGATTAGGATGTGTTAAATCATTCAAGGGACTATAGGGGATTGGTAGTATGTAAATAGGTGGTAGCCAATGACAGTGGGGGATTAACACTGCATATTGTTCACATCATGAGTGATTATTTCTTTGAACTAACAGAGAGCTTTGTACCAGTTTGGTTCTACAGGACCTTCTGATACACATTTCCTTTTTGTATACAAAATAAATCTTGTTTTCCTTGCAAAGTGGTGCACCGAGCCTTTTTCCCTAAAGGGGTGTTTTTTCTTGTCTGTTTGTCTGGAAGTCTTGCTTTACAACAGCACCAGTGGGAATGGTTCCCTGGTCATAATATAGAAAGTTCACACTCTCAAGGGGCATGGTACTTCCCTTGACCTTCCTTGGATTTCTACAGTTCACAACCACAAGGGGTTTGACTCTCCCCGGTAGCTTTCCCAGATGCTCGCAGTTCACAATGTTAAGGGGTATGAGCTTTCCCGTATTTACAAACGGTCAAGAAGCAGTTCCACTTCTCTTAGCCTCTTGACAGCACCAGGGGGGGTGACTCCCTGGGTGCACTAGGTCCCAATTGAGTTCCAGGGGGATTGACTCCCTTCCCCTGGATTCCACACATTGCAGGTCCCAGACTCACAATCACTCTGCATGGTATACTTTCCTGCCTTGCCTTGTCTTTCTTGCCTTGGTTATATGTATTGGATGTGGGTCCCAGACATACAATCCTTATGCCTGTATTACTCTTCTGCCAGGGCTTTCTTGACTTGCTTATATGTATTTGGGTATGGGTCCCAGACTTGTAATCCTTATGCCTGGTTTACTCTCCTGCCCAGGCTTTCTTCCAAGGAAGGCACTTTCCTTCTTTCTCAATGTTCAAACAGTTCCAAGATTGGTGATATGTTTTCTTTATACATTGGGTCCTCAACGTGTTCTCATCTGCCTTGGTTTCTCTTAACAAATATCTCAGTTTCCGAGCTCCCCTGTTTGTTCTCACCAAGTTCCTCCAATTCTGTTCTACCAGTACGTGATACATGCCACAAAGTCCCCCGGCATCCCAACATCGCTTTATGGGCTCACTGGCTTCACCCGGCAGCTTTGGTGTCCTTTGCAGTCTTTGGTGCTCCCAGCGACTTGTTCAACTGTCTCTGGGTTTAATGACATGCTGTCAGCTGAAAAAAATATTTCGGATTCATTTGACGCTGCTTCCACAAAACGGACATTTCTCCAGTGACACTTTCTGACCTTGAACTTTCAGTCGACCCAGTACTTTCATGGGACTCTCATCATGCTCTTCTAAAATTTGTGCAACAACAATGATGTTATTGAGTTATACTAAGACTTCAACTAAGTTTATGTCTCCCACAGTTCCTTCTATCAGTCATTGGAAGGTAGCTAGTGCTCATGAGATTGCCTGTGGCATTATGGTACATTCGTAGAATCTAAACAGGAGGATGAAAGCTGCATTCTTCTGGTCTTGAGAGTGAATGGATATTTGGTAATACACACTTCTGAAATCCAAGATGGTGAACAATTTGCTTCTGGTTAGGCAGTCTAATGCTTCATCCACATGAGGTGTTTTGTCAGGAACTGTTCTGCTGTTGGGCTTACAGTAGTAGATACACATGCAGACCTCCTTTTTCCATTTTGTGAGTCACAACTATGGGCACTGCTTAAGGACTTCCGGACTCCTTGATGATTTCATCAAGGAGTAGATTATCCAGATGCCTTCTCATGACTTTAAAATCTCCCGGCACTAAGTGGTGACAATGCACAAGGAAAAGTGTTTAATTAGTTACTCGAACACAGTGGTCCACTTCATGAGCGTTATCACTGTCCCATTCACAGGTAGATACATCATCAGCCTTCTGTGTGAGCTTTTCCTTTAGCTTGTCAGACTCTCGTTCTGTGAAGAGGGAATCCTCACATGTCAGTTTATGTGGGTGAAAGGCTACTCCTGCTCTACACTTGTCACAATGGATGCTTGAACAACTGTTGAGGTGAGATGAAACTGTGCTATTCAGGTTCTTTCATGTACAATTATGTCTTTCTAAGTGACTTTGGTGATGAGAACTCTAATATGTTGCAGTCTTTTCTTGGTCTTTTCTACCAGGGTCCGCTGGCCAATCATTCCGCTTGGCAGTGAGCCACTACATCCCAAGACGGGTCGGTTGAGGCATATAAGTGTTGAATACTCGTCGAAAGACTAATTTGGAGGTTCGGGCAGGTAAACAGACCTGACCAAATCTGGTGGCAGTTAGATTTCCAATAAGCCCAACAGCTGCTTCTTGTGATTGCAGGTGTTTCCTGAGGTAGGGCTGATGATACATTGGGTGAATGGTTAAAGCCATTGTATAGTGAGGCCCAGCCACCTTTTTGCACAGCTGAGCTAATGCACCAAATATGGATGAATTGATATCAAGCAGTACAGGAGGGCTCGGGTCCCGAGCTTTTGTAGGGCAGAAAAGTGACAGGTAAGTGAATTGTTTTATCACCCTGGCTATTTCTTGTGGCAACTGTATCTTCTCTTTGATGCAACTCTTCTATCTGCACATGAATTCCTCCCACTAAAATGAGGTCCAGCCCTTCTAGGAACTCCAGGGTCAAATGGCTAATGTAGGTGCGATAGTGTGGCTACAACATGATTGTCAACTGTGATCCATTGTCTAGCCAGGCTTTTGTACTTCTGTCTTTCACTGTCACAGGAACTTCCACTTTTGGTCCCAGAAGTTGTGACGAAAAGCCGGTGCCCCACATGAGTACAAGAAAGAGTAGCGGGTAATATGCCTACTTAGCTCTCATCCTACTACAGAGCAGTGATGATCCCAATAATAAAGATGAAACAGGCACAGTCAAGAGATATACCTCCTTCACATTTGGTGTTATGTGGGTCAGGGGCAGGCTATAATGTAAAGAGGTGTGTAAATGTTATGCTTGTGTAGAGATCCAGATATACACGTCATCTATAGAGCCCACCCCCTCACCACTGTCATATTGGAAGAACAGGAAAAGAACAAATGAGCATGACAGTTGGTAACATCCCAATACCACATTGATGGCATGAGAGACATCATGCACTGATACAACTGTATCAAATGTACCTTTGAATTGATGTGGTAGACATGAGTCTGCAGACACCACCAGACATAGAAGATCTATAAGTAAAGTCTGACACGTGTGAAGGTACGTCATGAAGAAGAGAAGATACATGAATGCTCTAAACCTGATGTACGAATATCTAGAGAATGAAGATGTGACTAACGTGATGAAGATAACATATATGCAAAGATGAAGAAAGCCATATACACATAGAAGATAAGCAACAACAGATGCAGTAGATGTATATATACAGAAATGCAAGGTAGATAACACAATGTAGAAACTTTCAAATCTAGGAAATATAACATGACTAAAGCAGCCATGTTGAGAAAATAGACATCTGCATGTTATATAGTAAGCGAGGAGCCCTGAGGAGAAAGACCAAGGCTGCAGAGCTGACAGGTGCTGGAATACAGATTTGTGCAACAACAAAGGATATTTCTTTGGCTCAGAATCAAGGATACCACAGCAAGAGGCAACTGCTGATACAAATGGAGTCGAAGAGGCTAAGCCATGTATTTTAGACATATTTCCCTTAGATTAAGTAAAGGAGTGAATAATTGTGAGTTCCAAGTACTGAACAATCAAAGATGCAGAAAGCACATGCAAGACGGAACAACCAAGTCTCTAGAGGCTGAGGAGAGCTATAGCAGCCAATATAATTGAATCAAATAGCACTAAATAAAAGAACAGAATGGACTAAATCATGGTCTCCTCACACGTGGTACAGGACCAGAACACATGGCCTATTCATAAAGCTCCAGACAAAGATAGCAAGTATCTTCTCTTCCTTTTGAAGTTCAGAGGAAGAGAACAGTCAGAAAGTTCAACTACAGAGAAGAAGCCTTGGCCTAGGGCCGAACTGTTGAGAGATGGTAGGCTGATTATCTAAGGAGGGCAGTTGTCTGATGTTGTTCCCCTGTACCTGGGTTTTGTTGCTTATGTGCTGCTTAAGAGCCAACTGTCCATGGTTGGAAGGGAATACCAACCAAGCATGAGGGTCTATGTAATAGTGAACCATGCATTGTTGCATATGCCTATCCACTATTGTTGCTATGCTATTATCAATATTTTACATAGTAAGAGGTTGGTCAATACGTGCCTAATAGATAAGGGGCAGCCAATGATGATACTAACAATTATATGAACTATAGATATATATGTTCCTTTAACCAATCCCTCCGCCAATAGGATTTTACTGTTTGCCACGTTGGATTACACCATAGCTGATGTACATTGAGGTATAAAGCCTTTTGCATAATTAAAATGTACTGGCAGTGTGTGAGCTACAATCTGTTCGTTCGCCAGGTTTCCCTACTCTATTGAACTCATAATAAAGTAGTATTTTGCCATATTCTTTGAGTCTGTCCAGTTATTTTGGCCTGAGCTCATTTATTTGGTAATCCCATTCAGCACTTGGAATGCTCCAGGTGCTATTGCATATTTTGGTAACGGTGCAGCTGGTTTGGATCCAGACTCTCAGTTTTTTACGTCTTCCACTATTATCTAAAACATTGCAGAGATTCCTGTGGAGAGCGGAGAAAACACGTGTGTAAGATGAGATGGTCTGCAGGTGCCTCTTTGAAGAAATTCCTGTCAGGTCCTCACGGGGGGATCCCTGCAGACTGAAGGCGAACTGGTTGATTGGGGAAGAGTGATAACAAAAGGCTCGTACTGAGCAACAGATGTAAGTAGAACATCGAAAGTGGAAAATAAAAGTGAAGGGATTGCAAGGCATGTTTATATATATAGTTGGGAAAAAGTAACAGGATTTGGTTAAGAGATAGATATACGATACCTCGATTCCTATTCTCAAAGAGATAGAAGGGAATGCATCACACTTCAAGTGGGGTATTTTTAAGGGATTTGTGAGGCAAGGACGATAAGATGGATGCGATTCACACTCCAAAATGTACTAAAATGGAGATGAGATACTTTTACTAGAGAAAGTAAAGAAAGACGATCGTAGAATTTGTTGAGCACAATTGGTTGGGGTTATGGATGTTAGTGTAGTGGTGATAAAATAGGTTGTAAACTGAAAAAATAGAATGATAGTAACAATTTAACTGCTTATCAGACCCTAAAAACAGCAGGATAGTAAAGATTAATAGAACTGCAACAAAGGAGCAAAACAAATATTATTGTGTAGGCTTGAACATTGTTTGAAGAATTGCTTTTGGGAAATGGGCGGCGATTGAGAGTGCTTGCCCAAATTGATTGTTGTGATATAACTAATTAAAGTAATAACAGAATAAAAAGTCCAGTAAGCATTACCAGTTAAAAAACGACTTGTCATCATAGAGGACACTCCTCTTCTACACTTCTGCAAAACATTACTGAGGTAGACACCTAAGATTAGGAAACATCATGCTGAATGGGTAAGAGGCACAGCTGACAAAATGTTAATGCCTTAACTTCAAAAGGGATCCCAATCAAGAACAGCATTGCAACACATGACAACATACTTACATGCCATGTAGACAGGGAAGAGTTACAAAAAAATGTTAGCTATTTTATTACTATAGAAAAAGTATCAGAGCGAGAGAGAAGACCCACCTGAAAAGGAGTGGATGCTTAATCAGCATGAAGGGGAGGGCAAAGCACCATCTGCTCCTCTTTCTCCTTCTGAAATCAATAGCACAACTCTGGAGAAACATGGATTCTATCATCTAAAGGAGTCGAAATGTACAGTGAGGTATATTAATCTGATATATGCATTCCCTCCTTATAGTACTGAAGATAGTACATAAGAAAATAAGACTAAAGAACGCAAATATATGTTCTGACGTAAATGTAACGAGAGACGGGACAAACTAAAGGAGATAGAAAAGACCAAAAGACAAAAAGTAGAGAAAAATGTATCTAATGAAGTGACAATTGTACAGAATGAGTGGATGGGAGGACAAATATTACGTGAATTAGATGGAAAGGGTATCGACGAGGTCAAAGAAAGAGAAGAAAGAGAGGAAAAGGAAAGAAAGGAAAAGGATTGAGAAAGGGCATACAAAGATGTCAAGGAAAAAGAGGAGAATTGAATGGAAGAACAAAGAAGGTGTAAAAAGCAGGTAAAGGACAGAGAGAAAAGATGGGGAAAAGAACAAATGTGATGAAAAAGAAACAGAGATTGAAAGAAAGAAGGCTCAGAGAAGGCGAGAGGAAGAAGAGAAGAGGGAGATGAAATGACGGGAATAGCAAAAGGAGAAGAAAATGAGAAGAAGTAGGGGACAAAGGGAGGATGAACTAGATTATATCATTAACAGATGGAAAACACCAGTTGAATAATGAGAATGATGGGAAGAAGAGAGACAGCCATGCAGGCAGCTGCCCAAGATACCTAGAGTACCGACATGGGCTGATGAAAATGAGGCAGAAGGCATAGGGAAAAGGATCAGGAATTATATAAACAGATGAGGAAAAAAGATGGGTATGAGATTAAAAGGAGTTTTGAAGGATCTTCACCGAGAGAAACAAGAAACAGATTGGATGAGGTCATGATGGACAAGCATAGAACACTGTCCCTAAGCATACTAGATCTTGATGACAAGGAAAGGGTGAACAGCCATACCAGTTGGGGTCTAATGATGTCAGACAAAGAAAGGGAAGAAATCAAGAGAGCACAAGAAGAGGGCGCATGTGGCTCTTTGATAGATCCAGACATAGAAAAAGGGGTAAAATGGTCAGATTTCAGAGAAATGGAAACAAATACCCCTGAACTTACATCTTATCCTGAACAACAATAAGGATGGTTGCATAGTACAGGGGAAATGTCCCAGCCTTATATAAGTAGACTAAGGTCATTGCCAGGGCATAGACGAGAGGATGAAACTGGCCCAACCTGGAAGACAACTAGCGTAGGTGGATAAGATTGTAGAGCAGGATTCACACAACTCTCGCTATTATATGGATAAAGATAATTTTAAATGCAAGTTACTTAGTTGGGTCGCAGGTGCAGGCAAGTGGATTTATGAGTTCAAAATAATGGCCACGGAATTAAATTAGAAGTGGGTGACGTAAAAGGCCTACTAGCAGCTATCCTAAGGGAGAGAGCTGATGACATTTAGAGACAAACGTGACATGCAAGTGTCACTGGACAGAACATGGCACATGATGCAGCACCATTTAATAATTGTAGAACAGACCTATTGAGGGCACTTAGAGTACAGTATCCTGATACTTCAGACATCGGTGAGATAATGACACAGAAAATGAGTGAGAACGAAGATCCTGTTGCTTACATTCAGGAGATTCAAGAACGTTGGTGTCTTTAGACAAGAGAACCATGGGATAAAACAGTAGCATGTTTGTATCATATTTTATGTCAGGGACTTCCTGCGCCAGTGCAAAGCAGATGAAAAAACAGGTAGGGATGGAAGCGAAGCCATGGTGAGAAATACAGTTGATTATTGTACCTCATTGTCAATTGTTACAAGAGAAGAATAAGAAACAGGCTGAGACTAGGAAGCTTGAGGAAGCAAAGCTAGTGCAGAAATAATTGTCGACATTTTCTATAAAGGAGCAGTACGGACAAGTGGTGAAGGAGTGGGTACACAGGAGTAACAGCCTACACATCCAATGAATGTAAGGTACCCAGTCGATCAGGGCGGGTTCCATTTTTGGCCATTTGGTAAAGGGAATGCATCTAGAGGACGATGAACTGGATTTCAAATCCCTCAAGTGGTAGGAGGATTTAATGGAGGAAAGCCACAACAATGCTGGAATTGTGGGAGAATGGGACATATGGCCTGCACATATAGTAGCAGAGGAGGCATGCAGCAGAATTGGCAAGATCCAATAGGGGGGGCAGGCTATTTTCCACAGTATTGCTCAGAACCACCAGCGTATTATGTCCAAAATCACACCCAGTATCAGACACGTGCACTTCAAATACAGCAAACGCAGCAGATTCTGTGGCAATCACAGTCAGTCGCCACAAGGGCAACAACAGCAAGCGCCTATGCAAACACAAGTACAAGCCCAACAGCACATTCCGTTAAAACAGACAGCACCACAATGGAATGGAAACATAGGAGCCCCACAAACACCTACACCCAGGATAGGATTGTGACAGTGGTGGAAGGAAATCATTTTACTGGTACAGGCATGAATGTATACTCACAATAGGACAGACCACAGATTGACATGATGTGTTCAGTACTATCAATGACACCAGATCCCCCCAAGAAGAACCGAGGGCCAGGGTAGTGATAAGAGGCAGGACATTTCTGTTTCTTGTGGACACAGGAGCACTTAGTTCCTGTGTTTGGGAGGGAAAGTATGCAATGTCTGGCATCCCCATGAATGCACAGGGATTCTCTGGGGCTATGAGTTTAGTTCTATTAGTCTATGCCACTATTGTATTCCCGACAGACACCAGTCAATATATTAATATGAGACTTAATGACAAAAATTAACATGACTATATCATTTACTGACAAGGGGATAATATATTCCACTGTAGGGATACATTACACAAATGTAAGATCATTTATTCTAGCATGTATAGGCCCAAAAGCATTTGGAGCTGTTCCTCTAGAGCCAGAAGTATTTTTCTGTGGAGTAAATATTTTGTTGACAAGGCTTCCTGGATTGATGGGTAAATTGCTCAGGATAACTGACAAATCTTTTATTTAGACCAGAAATACCTATGGATGACGAGGAAGGACACATTATTCCCATAGAACTAGAGGCAGCAGTGTGTTAGGGAGAATTCTCATTCAATGGCTAATTTCCCTTACCTAGTGAGTCCCTCAGCAGCTTTGCTGGATTTCTGGAGTATTTTTTTTCCACTTGGTAAGAGTGTGAGTGTTTGTCCCATTCTTACCCATGTTTTGTCATGTGTATTTCATCTGCTTTTGTGATTGTGGACTCTGGAATACACCACTCCAGTAGCCCCCTTCTTTTGTTTGTTACACAGCACCTTCAGTGCAGTGACACAGGGTTGTCTCTTAGACTTCCCACCGACTCCATTTCTGGAGCTGACTACTGTCCCCCAGAAAAGGGTAAAGTTGCCATTAACTTTACATAGTCATTTAACCACAGATCCAGTACACCCCATCTTACATGTAGTACTGGAAAGGAGTAATCCTTAGCCCTTTTCATCTGTACCTCCTAGAGCATTGTTTCGCTCTTTTAACATTTAGACTTTGCTGGTGGCAGTGGTATCTACCCTAACCTTTCTACTGCGATTATACTATATAAACGTGGTATTGTTTTAGGCTATTATATTAGCTTCAAACTTAAACCCGCTTGACCAAATACTTTTTCTTAGGCTCTGGTCGGGTTTATTCGCCATTTCTTTTTGTTAAAGTCCTTTTTGTGTTTCACTTTGCGTAGCAAACCAGGTTTGCCTTCTTTGTTCACTGTCCTTTGGCGGGCTTCTGCCAAGAAGCCCTCCTCTAGGCGCCTGGGTGTCTAGGTGGGCTGAATGTGAAGGAGGGGTGTAGTTACCCCCTGCACAGGGTATCCTAGGAAACCCAAGTCGCACTTTGGCATGATAGCTGAGGTGGTTTTTTGGGCTGGACAACCCCCCTGCTGAGTGATTGACAGCCAGGCTGTGTGAATGGGGGATTTTCGCATAAAAGGCAGGTCTCTTGGGTTAGAAGTCAGAGTCGCCACTGGAACTACAAGGAACCGAAGAGAGCGGAGAAGAAGGCGGCTGCTGCAACTACCCCATCCCGGTGAAGCTCTGCTGCAGTCCTGAGCTATCTACCCTTCGACAACCAGAGAAGATACAGTCCAGAGTCTTCTTCCCTTGAGCCTGGTGGGGATAACCAGCTCACCTTCTACAGCCAGAGGATCCTCTTCTTGGTCGAAATCGCTGCACACGGCTGTAGTGGTCCGGATAGCCATCTGAAGAGCCTCTCCTGTTTTTTTCAGGACTGCACCTTTTATTCACCGTCGCTGCTGCCGGCTCCATCCCTGTGTGGTGCAGACCCCTCCAGATGTCCTCCTTCGTCCCAAAGCTCCAGGAACCGTGGGTCTGCAGTAAACTACCAGGAACAACTGCCGTGGCACCAGCCTCTTCATTGAATAAGGTACTGAGTTCTGCTTGAGGAATTAGGGTGAATCCCTTTTTTTCATCTCCAAAGCTTGCCCTTGTCTTCCCTCCTTCTTTTAACTTTTGCTTCCTCTGTTGAGAATATCTAAGTACTCCTGGCTATGTTGAATCATGAACTGTCCGACTGTGTGATCCTTGACAACAGGAACCCGGTTCCACTTGACACTGGCTCCGGACTATTGACTCATGAATTTCTGTCTAAGAGTGTTCTCTGATTCTGTCTGCCTTGACAAAAGTATTGCCTATGGTTTTTGCCCCCAACTCTCTCTGGGTAACTCAGGTGCTAAGTGTGTTTTTGCCCCGATAACATTCTTGCCGCGGATACGCGTTTCTTTAGTAAGACCGAACTGTCATTACAGTCAAAAAGTTATTGCAAGTGTATTCCCGGTAACGTCTTTTGTTTCACAACACCGGTACGTTAAAAACATACGGTACTTAACCTTGAGTTAGAGTGTACCACAGTGAATTGGTTGGTTGTAGTGTATTTTACGTGTGATTTTGAATTAATTGAAGTGTCGTGTTTATAACAAAAGGTTTAAAAATAAATGTACTTATGTTTTTTTACCTGAAAACTTGAGTCAGAGTTTGCTTGAGCCACAGTAATTGTGGTCCCTTTGTGTAATCTCTGATAGAGATCATATACTCTTGAGATAAGCCTGGCTGCTCCGCTACTGCTACCACTTTAACATAGTAGTACAGGCTTGTACCAAAGGTAAAACTTGTATTGCCACATGTAGTCTTAATTGTGTGTAGTGGTCCCTAAGGGCACTGCACAGGATTCTGCCTAACACTGGTGTACAGCGGTGAGGATTTGGAAGTAGTGTGATTACACCTAGAGTGCTGCTATTGCTTGGGTTCAACTAACCACAAGGCTCACAACACTAATTCTATTTAACTGAGAAACCATGTCCAATATGGAAAGCTACAATGAAGAGGGTCTCTTGAACTACACTGCTGAGGATTTGAGGACCATGTGTAGGGAGAGGAGTCTCTCTGGTAAAGGAAAGAAATCTGAATTGATTGCAAAGTTAATGGGAAAACAAAGTCTGGGGAGTGGGTCAGAAGGGCCTACCCCAACAGCAAATGTGGATTCTGATGTTTCTTTTCTGATTCTGAGAGTGTTACTTTAGAAGAAGTAGATGAGTCCTTCTTAGGAAACCCTACAACTCCTTTGCCTGCTCAGAAAGCACAACCTCTGTCCACAGGGACCCCCACAGGTCCGACACTTACTCCTTAGTTTATTGCACTTGAGAAAATGAGGCTTGAATTGGAAGTGAAATGTATTGATGCACAAACTGCCATGAAACATCAAGAGTTAAGGCTCAGAGAAATGGAGCTGAATCATGAACTAGAGATGAAGAAATTGTCTGTAGAAAATGCTTCTCTCCCAGAGTCTTCTAGGTCTTCCAGCCCTAAGAGACCCTTTATGCCACCGGAAATGATTGGTATGTATGAGACTACACGTTTTGGATTGGTTAGCAATGTTTGAGTACAATCATGGGCTTCAAGGTATCTCAGGGAATCATCTGATTCCCTGGCTATTCTCTAGGCTTCCCCCTGTTGCAAGTGATGCTGTAATGGAGTTGGGGGAGGAGGATAAACAGGATTATGAGTGTGTGAATCTAGCATTAATAGCTAGATTTGAGAAGACCCCTCCCAGTATCTTAAGAGGTTTAGAACCCTCAAAAAGCATGATGGTACCCCTTGGGCTACCTGGGTGTGTGAATGTTTGAAAAACATAGATGGTTGGGTTAAGGGTTACAAAGTGAACACTTATGAAGGTTTTAGGAATCTTGTAATGTTGGAGTCTATTTTTGATGTCTGCTCCCCTGAGCTTAGACAGCACATGGCTAATTCAAAGGAGATATATCCTAAGAAGCTAGCTAAGGCTGCTGACTTGTGGTTTGCCAACAGGGCTACTCACAAGGATTCTGGGGTAACTCAGAAAAAGGATGAGGGAAAGCAACCAAAGAAAGACAACAAAGAGAATTCTAATAATTCCAATCCAAAAGAGGGCCCCAAACATAACCAGGGTAAGCCACAAAGGAAAAGGAATCAGGCTTGTGTACCATCTGGTCCCAAACCAGATGGAGGTCAGAACAAACCCCCATTCCGGAGAGCATTTTGAATATGCTTTGTTTGTGGGCTGCCTGGCCATGTGAAAGGGGATCCCAGATGTAAGGGTAATAAACCTTAAGGGGTCCACACTGCCTCCTTAGCTTTTTCCCAGGTGGATGAAGTACCTATGGCCAGTGGAAACTTTCATTTACTAGCTGATGAGCCCATGAGAGTCTCAGCTAGTGTTTCTTTAGTGTCCTTGGGTCTTTGGGAACAACAGAACTTGGATTTCTATAACTCAATCCCAGATAATACTAAAGAGTATTACAAAGATAATGTTCTTGTGAATGGTCAGGAAACCCCTGCCATCAGAGACACTGGAGCCAGCATAACTGTGGTTGATGAATGTTTTTTCAAGGTGGAGGATGTTACTAAGGCACCCAAACACCTAACCAAGTTAGCTGGAGGCCCTGTGCAAATGTTTCCCTAGTTACCAGCTCTCAACCAGTGTAATGACATGACTGTCAGATTACCTGCAAGTGTGCAGAATAACGTACCTGGGAGGGTCCTGCTGGGTAATGACCTTAAAACACTTGGAGTTGTGTCCTGTACCACCAAGCCCCCCAGCAGAGGGAAGCAGGAGCTCACAAGGTCTGCAAGGGAGAGAATCTTGAGAGGCTCTCCAGGGGACATGATAGAGGAAACTATCACTCCAAGTCCACAGGACTTACGGCTATTGCAGGACAGAAAGAGACAAAGGGGAAACCCAAGTCTGCTAGCAAGAAACCAGCAAGCACCCCTGTGCCCAGAAGGACATCTCCAAGACTGTCCAAAGTCACATCTGTGACTCCTCCACCAGCTGAGGGTGAGTCTGAGGTTCAACCCTGTATGGTTCAGCTAGCTACTGAGGAATCAGATCTAGAAGAAGATCTTACTCTGGTAGGAGATCTTGACCCTGTTGACCACACTGAGCTGCAGTTTTTACTGGCAGAAGGTGGACCCAACAGGGCAGATTTCAGCAAAGGACAAAGAGAGTATCCTACCCTAGAAGGTCTTCGCCTACAGGCAGCTTCTCAGCTCAGTGGGACTGAGCCTGGGAAGTATAGGTTACACTGGGAAGATGGCCTCTTCTACAGTGAACTGACTGAGTGAACCCCTGGAGACTGCAAAACACGTGTAGTACCTCTAGTGAACCAACTCCAGTTTCTGCAGTTAGCCAATGAGATACCTTAGGCTGGTCACTTAAGTTTTAAGAAGACCAATGAAAGGCTCTCCCTTTACTTCTACTGGCCTAAGATGGGCTCAGAAGTAGACAAATTCTGCAGAAGCTGCCACACTTGCCAAACCTTTGGCAAGAGTGGAGCCAAGAATGTGGCACCCTTGGTGCCTCTCCCAGTGGTGGGAGTTCCTTTTGAGAGCGTTGGGATTGACATTGTTGGTCCTCTTGACCCTCTCACATCTTCAGGCAACCGGTTTATCCTGGTTGTAGTGGATCATGCCACTAGATTTCCTGAAGCCATACCTATGAGGACTGTTATGGCTCTGGCTGTGGCTGAGGCCCTACTTGGTATTTTTACCAGGGTAGGTTTTCCTAAGGAGGTGATATCTGACAGGGTATCACATTTTATGTCCCACTACATGCAAGCTATGAGGAAAACCTGTGGAGTCACCTACAAGTTCTCAACTGCCTACCATCCCCAAACCAATGGTATGGTAGAGAGGTTTAACAGAACTATGAAGAACATGATAGGTGCTTTAGAAGAACCCCTTAAGAGAAAGTTGGACCTTCTACTGCCATGCCTTCTCTTTGCATATACAGAAGTCCCTAAGGAGGGAGTAGGATTCAGTCCCTTTGAACTTCTTTATGGCCATCCAGTCAGAGATCCATTGGCCCTGATTAAGGAGGGATTGGAGAGTGCTCCTTCCCCCAAGCCAGTCAGAGTGACTGACTATGTGATAGGTCTCTGGAGGAGAATGTCACACATGATGGCAGAGGCAAGTGATAACTTGAAGGCTGGTGATGCTCTGGTTAAACATTGGCATGACCAGAAGGCTAACATGGTTGAGTTTACTCAAGACCAGCTTGTTCTTGTTATGGTCCCCACAAGGCAGAGGGCCTCGCAGGACACATGGATAGGACCCTTCAAAGTTGTGGGTAAACTTGGAGAGATGAACTATCTGGTGGACTTAGGCAATCCTAAGGAGGCTCCCAGAGTCTTTCACATCAACTGTTTAAAGGCTTATGTCTATAGACCTGGCATAGGAGCTCTGCTTCTAGCTTCAGCTCAGGAGCTGGTGGAGTGTGAACCTCTGCCTGACCTCCTCAGAGGCCTACCTTTAGATGAGCAAATGGAAGGAGTTAATCTCTCTTCCAGTCTCACATCTGACCGGCAGGATGAGTGCAAGTTACTGTTAAATCAGTTTGCCTCCCTGTTCTCACTTTCACCAGGCTTCACCCCTTGGGGCCAACATGATATACTCACTGGTAACTGTTTGCCTGTAAAAATCAGGGGCTACAGAATGTCAGACAATGTAAGAACCCATCTAAGGAATGAGGTCAACAAGATGCTTGATCTCGGTGTTATAGAGCCCTCTATTAAACTTAAGCCATGATCAATTTTACCACAAGCAAAACAGTACCCCATGTCTAAAGAAGAAGATAAAGGTATGTTTCAAACCAATATCAGTACAGCAGGGAATAATGTTACCGGCACACTCCACATGACATGTAACACAGTTATGTACCCAGTAAAGAAATGAACATGAGGGTCGTGGAGATTTATCCAGGATCTACGCCCCTTAACACTATTGTCAAAGCAGAGTTTCATCTGATTTGAATCCATCTACCATATTATGCAACATCCCAGCTACAACTAAATATTTTACTGTTGTACATTTAAAAAACAGCTTTCTTTTCAATTCCCCTTCATAAGGACTCCCAAGATTTCACTTCATTTTTGTATAGAAATCAGAGGTGGAAACATACAAGATTCCCCCAGGGGTATTGTGAGTCGCCATCAATATTTTTTAGGGTCCTTCAGATGGACCTAGGCAACATACAACGCAAGAGCACAATAATGCAGTATGTAGATGAAATACTAGTGGGCAGCGAGACAGAATAAAAATGCAGAGAAGACTCAGTTCAGTTAATTACAGTATTGGCAGGAAAAGGAGGCACAATAGACAAAAAGAAACTATATAATTGCCAGGAAGAGGTCCTGTACATAGGACAGCTGATCTCTCAAGAGGGGAGAAAAGGGACAAATGAGAGAGCAGAAGCAATTATGAAAACTCCAGGACCTATGACAGTGAGATGAAATGCAGCAATGTTAGGCCTATACAATGATTGTAGTGCCTGGGGTTTTCATTACAGTACATATATTAGACCACTTTTGAAAGGACTTAAAGAAGCACAAATAGGTAAAGACAACATAACATGGACAGATAAGATGATGGAAGGATCTGAATAGTTGAAATGGGAGATTTGTACAGCCCCTGTGTTAGGGATTCCAGATAATAAAGAAGAGTTTTATTTATACTCATATTCAAATGCAGTGGTAATGACAGCAGTCCTTACACAGAAGACAACATTAGGACATGGACATAAACCATTGGCTTATTACAGTGGGATTCTAGACCCAGTAGAGAGGGCATTACTTTGCAAACAGGCATTAGCTGTTGTTGCTTTAGCAATTGAAAAAGCTGCAAGTATTGTACTCTAACACCTTGAAGTGTCTCTTATGCTAGATAGTATTACCAATAACAGTCTCAGACCAAATAACCAGACAGCCTCAAAGAATATGGCAAAGTACTACTTTTTTCTCAATTTAATAAAGAAGAGCAAACTGGCAGACGTCGGACTGATAGTTGCACACTCACACACAAACAGAGATTTTATACCCCAATATGCTTCATCTATGACATCATCCTATGTAGCAAACTGTAAAACCTATGGACAGGAGGTATAAGTTAGAAGAACATGTCTACGTATAGAATACATATGGGTCAGTAACCCATTGGCAGACTCTTATCTGTAAGGCATGCCTCAAACTATCTCTAAATACATATAATACTGATTGTTGTGGACAAAGATTGGTCTATGCAACATTGTATAGCAGGTTGCCCCATTGACCCACTATTTAGTTGGCATTTCCACCCAACTTTGGACTTTCGGCTAGCAGCACATGAGCAAAATGAAACTCAGGTGCTTGAGTCAAGTCAGATTACTCCCCACTGTCCTGGTTAGTCCATCATCTCTCATCAGTCTGACCATAAGCCCAGGTTTCCCATCTGTAGTTGACATTGTAGCTTGCTCTCTGTTCTGGGACATTCAAGGGAGTATAGGCACATCACTATCTTCATCCACAGCCCTTATTTTGACTTCTGAATCACGTGTGACGAAACCACAGTTGTGTCCATTTCAACCTTTTATTTACTGCTATTTCATTCAAGTATGATGGGTGACATTGCTCCTCTTGGTCTCTAGAGACTTGTTCACTCCATCTTGTAGGAGCCTTATCCATTGTTAATGGTTCAATACTTGGCTCTTGCAAATATTTTCTTCTTCTCTAATCTAAGAGAAATGTGCCTCACATCCATGTCTTATACATCTGCCTATCTTTGTTTTTTGCAGCTATTCCTTGACATAGCATCCTTGATCCCAAGCCAAAACAGACTCCTCTTCATTTTGCACACAAAGGTAATTCTCCAATGTCTCCTGACTGTGCACCCCTGGTCTGTTTCGGAGGTAGCTGGATTGAATCTTTACACAAGCCGATGTCCATTTTCCTATAATGGCCATCTTTTACACGTTATGTTTTCTTTTATAGCAAGCTTCTATATGTCTCATCTATCTTGCAATACTGTGCCTTTGCACTTATTCACTTATTCGCCAATTACTTTATCTTTTTTTGCACGTATGATTACTTTATCATTTTGTACATGTTTCTCTTGTCACTTTAGTTACATTGTCACTCTTAAGTATTTTACTATAGTTTCAGTATCTCCTCATATATCTCCTCACATATCTTCTTCATAACATCACTCTGCCCTCGTCAGATTTCACTCAGCAATACATGATGTACAATGGTGCGTGCTGACATTCTTCCACACAATATCCTTCCACTCTCGTAGTGAGAGTTACATTTGATATGGTTGTCTGAGTGCATATTATATTTCATACACTCGATTTGGCATAACAATGGAGTCCCATAAAGAGCTCTTGTCCTACTGTTCCAGTATGACTGTGGTGAGGGGGTCATTATGACCCTGGTGGCCGTGGAATTAACGGTGCTGGTAAGGTACCGGCACAGTTCATTCCGGGCTGCCACATTTACGAGTTTGCTCGCGGGTGGTGGTATGCACGTCTGGTCTGGCCTGACGTGCATACCGGCATCTGCAAGCAGACCAGGATGTCGGGTCCGTTGTTGGCATCCCCCCATTCCCATTGAGCCCTATGGGAGCTCAATGGGAATGGGGACGTACCTGGTCCGGGTCCTGAAAATGGGAATTACTGGGCCCGCAAAAGTCAGAATGGCCCGGTAATTCCCTTTTTTTGGGACCCGTTCATGACTTTGGAGGTAGCCATGCCGGTAATGACGGCACCTCCAAACTTGTAATGAGGCCCAATGTGTCCACCTACTTCTCTACAGTATTAAAATGGGGGGTTCAATGATGTTATACGTCGAGCATTCCTTATTCGCCATTTTGGAGAAACCTAAAAGTATGTTGACTACACAAAGAGCGTCAGGTAATGAGGTGATAATTTCAAACCCAGCAATCAAAATAGTTAGATGCAGTGTATTTAATCAAACAATATTCATAGCAAACCGGTAGAGAGGGAGGATTATGTACATAATTGTACATAATTGCCCAAAGTATACTGAGTTTTGTGATGATATTCCCCACGTTAGAGAAAGGGGGAATTCTTTTTATTGATGGTTCTTTGAAAATGTACCAAACAACAGGCGAAATGCATACTGTATCAGCAGTAGTGAAGCTAAAACAGAACTGTGAATTTGAAGTAGTGACAAGTGCAAGATTTCCTACACATTGTTCAGCACAGGCTTCAGAATTAGTGGTGCTCATCATCACACTTCAGAGATATGAGGATGAGGAAGTTACAGTGTACTCTGACTCCACCTATGTGACATCAACCGTACCCACAGGGTTGTCAGCTGGAAAAGGAGGGGCTTCCTCCACACAGACGGCTCACCGGTACAACATGCTCCACTATTGGACAAGCTTATTTAGCTACTAAAGCTCCCATTGGCTATCGCTGTGGTGAAGTGCGTAGCCCATACTAATAGGGCAGACATGATTTCTTGCTGTAACAAATCTGCAGACGTTGAAGCAAGAAGAGCATCATAAATTTCCAAATATTTCCTATTTTAATCTAGAAAGTTTTAAGCAAATGTCAGAACGTTGCATAATGATGAAGGAAGGCTTTACTATGTTATCCATAGTACAGTTAATTGAGCTGCAAGTTTTAGCTTCACAAGAGGAACAGGATTTATGGAAAAGTCAGGGTGTTCTTTATCTCCCATAGAGACTATGTGGCAACAAGAAAATACTGGAAAGCCAGTTATGTCTCTAGCACTATTGAGAATACAGCTGGATCAGCTTCACTAACCTGCACATAGACCCAGAGAGAATATTGCTGCAATGATTGCAGAAGACTGGTTTTGCCATATTTATTAGAACATGTTGCGCCATTTATTGTGAATTGCATTGTCTGTCAGATATTCATAGTTGGGCATACCTTGTAAACAGTGAAAGGAACAATACCCCACTCCAATGGTCCTTTCAAACAGCTACATATAGATTATGTGGATATGTTGCAAACATGCAATGGCTACAGATATATGTAGAAGTAGTGTGCCCTTTTTCCAGATGGATCGAGGAAGGTCCATGCACACACTCTGATCCCACATGTGCTGGCAAGTTTCTTGTACGTAAGGTGTTTCCTAGATGGGGTGTGTGCAAAGTCCTATCGTCTGATAATGGGCCGCATTTTGAAAATGAGATGGGCAAACAAATCACTCTTTTATTAGGCATAAAGCATATGTTTTCATCAGATTATCACCCATAGGCAAATGGATTTTGAAGCATGTAAATGGACTCCTTAAAGAAAGAATCACCAAGATAAAGATGACTACAGAAGGGATGGCTACATTGCCTACCCCTTGCCCTATTCGCATTGAGAAACCAGCCTGGCTCAGATCACCACCTGACTCCTCATGAGTTGGTGACTGGATGCCACATGAGAGTACCCTTTGCTCTTCCCACTTGAGTAGAAACTAATGCCCATAGTGTAGCAAAAACATTAACAGATAAGATGCATGATTATTTGACAAATATGACTGCTAGTGTATCTTTTATTTCTTAACAGATCGAACATCAGAAGGATGCGTCGAAGCAGATTGACAAATGATCAATTCTCATGAACTGCTAAAGCCACCTAGTTTGTATCCACAGGACCAAGCGCTTGCAAAGAGTGTTTTCCGCACTTGGAATATGCCCTGTTTTGAAGGGCCATACCTAGTAGAGGGGGGTCACTCCCACTGCCATGAAGATCCAAACAAGACAAGCTTGGCTGCACCTGAAGGATGTAAAGCCTTACAGAGAGGCCCTTAACCCTCTTGCATCCGGTGACAGTGAAGCAAGAGAAGAAGTTCTGCGATTTCAGAGTAGATCGGATACCAAGAGCCAACAAGAACAGATTAAATCAAAACAATTCTAACTTTTGATCATCTGCAAGTTTAAAGGGAAATGAAACTACTTTTCAGTGTTCACAGAACTATTCCTGTTAGATTAAAGAGACAATGGCCCTCATTATGTGGTTGGAGGTAACCATGCCGCAATTAGCAGCATGGTTGCCTCCTTACCGCATACCGGGCCCTGGTTCCTCAAATGAGGACTTACCGGGCCATCCCAACCTTGAACTCAATGTGAATGGGGAAGGAGCTTACAACGGGCCCGTGAATAACGGGCCCGTTGTTAGCTCCCTGGTCTCCTCGCGAGATCCGGTAAGGACGCCTGGTTTTACCAGGTGCCCTTTGCGGGTCCCGCGAGGAAACCTCGTAATAGGGCAGAATGGGTTTAGCAGCACCGCACCATTACCGGTGCCGGTAAACCCATTCTGCAAACCTCGTAATGAGGGCCAATGTTTTAAAAACAGAAAAAGAAGAACACACACAACATGTTATGCTGCCTATAACGTTGCACACATTGTTGTATGCTGTTTTCACTTGTATACTTTGATCCTATCCAGCTCTAGTGAGACGAATTGTTGATATTGTCAGCTTGTCAGCATTTTTGCATCTTAAGACAGCCCCATTAGTCACAGGGTCATCATTGGAATACTATTACAATATTTGTTGCAGAAAAGTGTGGTTGTTATAAAGAATAAAAAGAAGAAAACATTGATGAAAAGAGAATGTGGATTTTCAAATTCATAAAATACGCATTGCTAGCAAGAAGTCCGATCACTACGAAGGATACAGTACAGTGTGTGAATTGCAGTGTTTCTTGTAGCCACGTTTTGTACAATGTGTACTCTTTACTTCCTTATTCTTATAGCATTTCATCAAATGATGTTTTACAATATAGATGAAGTATCCAACCAATGCGAAAGCTGTTTCTATTCCCAACAAAAGCACACGTAATAAATTCCCTGATATTTTCAAACCAATTAATTGACTTAAGAGGGATGTTGGAGACGATTATCAAGATAGAAATACATACCTTGATAATTCAGCTCATTTAAAAAATAACATGTGATAACATGTGGTACCAGCACATGAGTGTGGTGGGGAGAAGGACATTGGATGAGAGCTGCTATTTTTGTTCTCAAATCTCGTATGAAATGAGCACAGCCAGAACATTTATAGCAAGATAAATACCCATACATGATTCCAATTGAGCACAACGTGATTGGTAAGACAGCAATGATATTTACAGCCATATTCATGCCAGGAATTCAGGCTGCAGCAAATGCCAAATGGTTATATTTCACCAAATGGGAGCTGCTACAAACAATTAATACAAGGATAAAAGGATTTATTGCGATTAACAAAGAATTGAGCGCCATCAGGCTCATGACCCTCCAGAACAGTTATGTCCTGGACTTAATTGCAGCAATGGAAGGAGGCGTTTCTGAAAAGATCTGGCCTTCTTGCTGTACATACACACCTGCCCACGATGGAGGAAATGGAACCCTAACAGAAGCAATATCTATGTTGTGAACTCTGCATATGAAGATGGAGGAAGAAGTAAATGAGACCGAAGGTTAAGATTGGTTTTCATTTCTGTTTTTGTGGATTCCAATCTGGATGGCAAATGCCTTCAAAGTGTTAGGGGCAATACTAGTGTTAGTGTTGCTGGGATTATGTCTTATAAGCATAATCACAAGACAAGCAAAAAGACAGTGAAGAATGCTATTGGGGTGAAAATAATGTTCAGTGTGAATGCTGTGGCTAATGAGCACATACACACCGAAAACACCAACCGTTAGCACCTGTAAGGAAGTACCATGGCACCCCCAGGAAATGGTTTGAATATCCAAAGGACCATGAAAAGTATGTGGGATGATGCGTGGTGTGTTCACCGACTGGGGAATGTTGCTATATGACCTGGAGTGTGGATGAACAGTGTGGATGAACAAATAAATAATTACGGTGACCTGATGGGGGTGACAAATATATGGATTCTGAAGAATCACAGTGTGAAGAAAAGGTGAAGAAAATTGAGGAGGTGCTCGAGGACTTGACCAAAGGGGGAGAATGTGGAGAGGCAGATGTACACAACATCTATAGAGCCTGCCCCCTCACCTCTGTCATATTGGAAGAACAACAAGAGAACACTGAACATAACACCTGGTATCATCCCAATACCAAATTGGTATCAGAGACGTTCTGCACTGAGACAACCATATCAAATGTACCCTCAAACTGATGTACATCTAGGCATAAAGCCTTTTGCATAATTGAAATGTATTGACAGTGTGTGAACTACAATCTGTTTGTTCACCAGGTTTCCCTACTTTATTGAATTGGTAACAAAGTAGTATGAGCCTGATATCATTTATTTGGTAATCCCTATTGGCACTTGGAATGCTCCAAGTGCTATTGCACAGTAGTAGCAAACCCCACAGCAGTAGGACAAGATCGACAGTCCACAATAAGGACATTTTGAACCAAAATTCAAAGAAAATATATGCACTTTAATTAAACACATCATCTGCAATATAACTGACTGATAAAACACTAACAAAAACCCAGCCAAGTGGAAAGAAAACAGCATATGCAGTATGTAAAAGAGGCAAGCAATCTGGGTAATGTATTGGGGTCAGAGGCAATACATGTAAAGTAAGTGGCCTTGTATAGCACCCGTCTTCCACTACTGGTGGCCTTGGTGCACTTACCTCTGTAAGATAAAAGGGGAGGGTTCATTAGTGAGACAGTGGGAAAGGCAGATGCAAAACCTGTGGTGCGGATCAATGCAGGTCGGAAGTACCCGGCTCCTGAGTGCTAATCTGCATTCTGTGGGGTTGGCAGAGAAACCTGGGAGAATGTCATCCACAGGGAAGAGCATAAGATCTAATAGAGTGACTACACCACTTTGGGCCTGGTTAGACACTGATGTGACAGAGTGTGATAGGGCTAAAGGGGAGAGCACAGTTGTGACTCCGTTATTGTTTATGTTCTAACTGCTAGGCCTGTTGTGGCTGTCTGTGGAGGGTTTGTGTGTATATTGTAAGGTGGTAGGAGATCTTAGAGGGGAGTCAGGTAGTCAGGGGAATGGGGAGTGGACCCTACAAGGCAAAACAACCTGAAACCCTGCCCTCTCACAACTGGCCTCTTACCTGTTCCATTTCACTGGCTCAAGCTGCCTCTGTCAATCCTCTGTCAATCCTGCTCTCTCTTTCTTGGTCTTCGCTCTGTCTCTATCTCTGCCTCTCTTCTTAAAATGAGGGGTCACAGTCACCCATTTTGGCATGCATAGCATGCTTTACTGCAGGCTGAGAGATGCCTCAAAGATCACTCTACCATACTCAGGTGCTCTGCTCAAAGGCCTGGTGGGAATTCTGCCTGTTAGGGCAGGACCGTATTGGACAGGGCAAGAAGCAATTTTTTAGGTGTTTGTCAGGCGTTGGTCACGGCAAGAGCAAGAATCCCTACTCATTTTGCTGAGGGTCTACCTTGTTATCTCACTCAAGCCCCAAACTCTTCTCACACAGTCCAAAATGAAATCTCCCTCCACTGCCATGAAATAACACAAACTCATTAGGTTTTGACATCGTACCAGGCCTTCGTTATCAGATGGATGCTGCAACACTGCAGGGTATTCTTCAAAATGAATTGTGGAGTAGAAAAGATGGAGGGTGGTGTGCAGATTCCTCAAAATGTGCATCACCAACAATGTTACCAAAATGGATGCATATTTGTTGAAAAAGTTTCAAATTAGTAGTTTAGCAGTCTCTGCCATCCCAAAAGTTGAGCAAGGGTACGAGGGATTTGCAATAGTATCTTTCTGAGTTCTTGGATAATTCAACAGAGCCAAACAAGGCTTTGAAATGCTGTCTTGGCAGTTAGTACAAGTTTCAGATAGGCTGAGTCAATCTGGTCTAAGAATGTTCGAGCAATCAGTTTGGCTATCTCAGCAGAGTAGTTTAGAAGGTTGAGTTGGTGCGAGAAGTTAGTGACCTCTGGTTTGGGTCGATAAGTTATGCAGTGCTTCCAGCAATTTCAATAAAGGTCTAATGGTTTGAAGTGGTGAACTTGATAATCTGATGCGATGTTCGCATAGGCAGCAGTTCAAAGCTGTACACAGCCGAGCTGGTTGTCCAAACCGAACAGGTGATGTGGCATGAACCCTGTTTGATGAATATAGCTACAATGGTTCAAGAGGGTTTAAAGAAGTGACAAAAGCATCACCACAGGTCCTGCTGGTTCAAGTTCAAATGCCGTTGAATCTTGTTTTGATGATGGTTCAAATCTGTAGAACACAGTAAACCAGCAGCTTTACTTACTTCTCCTGATACTGTGAGACCCAATCCAGGATAGGTCCTTGGTTTCTTCATGCCCACCAAGAGGAGGCTAGATAACACCTAAAGGAGGCAATCACCTTCAGGAGTGGGCCTGGGTATTGGTACAGCCAGCAGAGAGGCAGGTCTTGCTCTAACAGCAGGTCATCCTCAGTATTCTTTGGGGATGGGAAGGGGCAATGTTTGCCTCTTGCATTAGAACACCTGTTTTTCATTCTGTCAGAGGACTCTGGATATGAATGCTCTCCCAACAGTGTGCAGATGAATTCTTCCTGATCCCCTAAAAGCTGCAAAAGTGAATCAAAGAATTTGTGGGAGGCCATTTCCTTATAAAGGCAACAAGTCACATGGGATTGGATAGCAAAACCTGCTTTAAAGGGTTCAATCCCTGTTATGTTAACAAGTGGCTCTTGCTTTCTTGCATCATACCCAAAGTGCTCTTCTATGCAGGAAGTGAGGGAGATAGGAACAAAAGAGAAGCACACAGAAAAACTAAGATGGAGGAATCCTTCTTCCATGTATCGTGCTCTGATTAACTGTCTTATATCACCCCCTTCATAATCCTGTTGCTTCACAGGCTCTTGTGCTTAGCGTGTACCACTTGAAACTCAATTGCCAGGAAACCACCGAGGGGCAGTTTTGTAGATGGAGAGAGGTATGACATGGCTTCAGAAAGGATTAAAAAAGGCATTTTTACTGCCAATTTTTCTGTTGACTCAGCAAAGATGCTAGTCTAACTAAAACACAGAAAACTCTTCCACCATTGTCATGTGTTCTCAGTGTTAAAATGTGCATGATTCAGATCAGGTATTGCTTATATTTTCAGTTTATCCTGCCACCCGGCAATAGTTTATCCCAACTGTTATGGCTTTGGAATAGAGGTGCAGATTTAAGTGCAACCTGTGCACTGCAATCATGTTGCCGTCAACCCAGTTGTAGAACAGGGCATGTGTGACCTCTGAACCAGCTCTGTGCCATTGATGCAGCAGGGCAAGGGGTTCACAATGTTTTTGACATGGAGTTTATTGAAAGTGGGTCTATTCAGCAGGCCACCCTTGCTGAGACGGATTACCCACATCATTTTATTATCGATAAAAATAACAAAGCAAGATGTTTCCCACCTTTACCAAATGGCAATCCTTCACAGAAAGCTTTCAGAGTGGCTTGGCAAAGCCGTAGGCTCCCAACAGCAGTGGTTTCCTTATTTGCAACTATACTGGTCCAGTTGGTTCTGTGGTTAACTTTGGACGTTCAAGTATCAGTGTTGGTGAAGAGTTTACTGTTTTGTCAAGGCAGCTACTCCTTTGCTTGCACATCGCTGATATTTCCCGACAGGGCCTACATTTCCATGTTTAAGGCCACAATTCTCTCTCACTTTTTTTTATAGTTGTTCTCATTTGAGCACACAGGTGCAGCATGTCCTCCTTCTCCGCACCTAAGACAGTGGGCAAAGGTCATGGGCCATGAGCCATTTGAGGTGAACCTCCAGGCCTGTATGCCCGTTGTTAACGCTCTCTCTTTCTCTTCATGGATGGCAAAGCTGACCCATGCCTTTCCATCTGACTAGACAAGGAAATTCCCTCGCTTTGAAACATCTGTCATAGTCTTCCCAGCTCTTGCTGCACATTTCTCAAAGGTCTTTTCAGAGTATCTTGAGTATCTTGTGCACTCTCTCCAAGCTTCAGAACAGTAGTAACCTGGAGTCCGTCATCACTCTCTCCCTCCTAACTGCAAACCTATTCCTTAAGATCTTTAAAAGTAGTTGGATTTGTAAAGCAGTCTTTCCGTTTTTTTAACTGTGGTATTTCCATAGGCAATCTCATGACCCCATGAAGAATCTGTTGCAGGTAGTATAAGTCAATGCCCAATGTCCTAGGATAATTGGAATATCTGGTCTATTTAGCTTACATAAGCTTATCTCTTTACTGTGTAGATTGGAATTTCCCCATAATCTCTGACCCACTTTCAGTACCACCAAAACACTTTCGAGCACCTCCTTCATATCCTCTGCAATCAGATCAAGTTTTCGGGAATGTAAAGACTGGATGACTTTTGAAGAAGCTCCTACCAGACTCTCGATGATGTGCTTTTCCTCACAATTAGTCAACTCCAATTCTCGTAGCATCTTGCATGTCTGCTCTGACCAGATATGACACTCATCCTCCTCTTTCGGCACATGTAGAGCCCATGAGAAGGGTTTCAGCCCCTGTCAGCCCGAATGTTCAAGGACAAGCATGTACAGTGGGGAGAGGAGTCCCTGCACCTGGCAAGGCATCCGAGGATGTGATGGGGTGATCCCAATCAGGCATGCCCTCTTTTACCTCACTGATTAGTTTTCACTCATCAAATGTATCACGAATATAGTTAAGTACTTGTCAGTTGTTTGTGGGACTGTCTTCAGGGTAACCCAACATTTTGATTCCCCCGTGGGATCATTTCTGTTCTGGTCAGAGTTCGAACGATTCTGCAGTGGTAATTTCCCCGGGGATACCCTAACACTAAGAAACATTGTGCCGGGTGAGTCTGCTTTTGTCCTTTTTATATACTCAACATTGTGTTTTTGTATGTGAAAAAAGTTTACTTCAACAGAAACACTCTTATTTTTTCAAATCACCTTGGTCCTTATGAACACTGTGTAAGGTTTCAACTTTTGCTAATCTGCAACTTGGTAAACATTTAAATGTACCCTGTGTTCTGATCTCAGCAGTTGCCATCAAGAGGTGCAACCTCGCTTTTCTACTTCCATATGTGCTGTTTGTGGATGGTGGTAGGGATGGGCTGCAGTGCTGCACCTATACAGGGGAGAGGACTTTGTTCCGATTATGGTACACCACTTGAATCTTCTGGCATATCAGAAACCCCCGGGTGAGTGCATGGTCGGCCTCCACTTCTGGTATTAAGGGACTATCGAAGTAAACCTGTTGAAGAGACAGTGACACCGTGACTCATAGACACTCTTATGCAATATGGTGCTTTAAAACCTTTTCTTATTTCCTTTTTTATCACAAACATTAACAAGAACCAAGGTGGAGAACGACTATACCAAATAAAAACATGCATTCTTGGCATGGATGGTTTCTCCAGATAACTCCCACCCGCCACCTTTCAAGTACAACACAGCCTGTAATTCGTTTTAGAGTCATCTTTTTAGGGCCTCTGGGCTTGTATACCTATCCCAGGGAAGACAGTCTTTGTCCACCAAACATTGGGGACATCACTAGTGTAGTAACAGGGGAGAGAACACTGAAATCAAGGTGAAACATCTGATCTTTTTTTATGATCTTGGTTTGACTGTGGACCCCAAGCTGAATATAAATGCGGGCAGTTGCTTTTCAGTATTAGAGTGATAAGAATCATTGTTCCTCTTCATACTTTAAACAAAAAAAAAAGAATTTGGTAGTGAGGCCAGATTTTAATTCCAGGCTGGATTAAGCAAACGTATCTGTTGTCCTACTTTTACATTTGATGGTTACATTTCACAGGTCACAAAAGACAGATAGGCCTGTTACGGAAAAAGAACATGTATCCTTGGCCATGACATCTTTACATTGGTTCGATGTCTATAACTGAGTGTGGTTCAAATAGGTTCTGACGTACACATCTGTTCATTCGTTTGCTCTACTAAAATAGTAAACACACCACTACCTGAACACTAATAAAGTCTGGTCAACTGCTTCTTCGGCCGCTAGCTTTTATATTGCCTCCAAGGGGTGGGTAACACTTTGCAGTACAAGTGGATGCTCAATCAGCATAAAAGGTAGGATAAAGCACCTTCCACACCCATTCCCCTCGTGAAGAGAAGAGTGCAGACACATAGGAGAAGGGATTTTCCCACTGAAAGGAATTAAAGGCAGTGGCGTGGTATGTTAATCTAACCTATGCGCCCCCACTTACAGAAGCGTGGATAATTCAGAGGAGAGCAAGAGTAGAGAATGCACAGATATATCAGCACACAATGAAATTAAACAGTGTGATGAGAAAAAGGTAGACAAGACAGACAAATAATGCAATAAATAATTAAATAAATAAATAGAGGATGAAGCAGGGAAATAGAAAGAAAGAAAAGATAACGCTAAGGGAATAACAATAGTACAGAATTAATGGATGGGAGGCAAATATTGCTTATGTTAGACGAGAAGGGGATTGATGGGGTTTGAGAAAGAGAGGAGAGAGAAGAGCGGGAAAAGAAAGAGAAGGAAGAAGAAAGAGCATACAAGCAAGAGAGGGATAAAGAATGCAAAGGAAAACATGAAGAAGATATGAGGCAAGAAAAGAAAGGGAGAGATTAGAAGAGAAGAAATGAGAAGAGATAGAAGCCCAAATAATGAAAGTACATGGGTTGCAAGTTAGGCGAGAGGAAGATGAATTGAGGGAGATGAGGAAAAGAGAAGAAAAAATGAACAAAATTAGAATATTTATGGCATAGGAGCATAGTGCTGATTGATGCACAAGAACGACTGGAGGAAGAGAAGGGTCACAACAGCCCCTTAGGGAGCTGCAAGGAATTCAGAGATCAGCATGGGCCGGGTGGCAGGATTGAGAAGACATAGAGCAAAGGCTTGGGGAATTATATTAGCAAATGAGGGACAGAGGAAGGTAAGAAACCCAAGAGAATATAGAAGGATACCTATTAAAGGGCACTGAAGGTAGATCATGTGACATCATAACAGACAAGTACTGAACACTAGGGGTCATTACGAGGTAGGGGGTAAACATGCCGCTATTAGCGGCATGGCTACCCCCTTACCTGGTACCGGGTCCGGGTTCCTTGAATGAGGAATTACTGGGTCATTCCAACCTTGGAGGGCCTGGTAATTCCTCATTCAAGGAACCCAGACCCTGAACATCCCCATTCCCATTCGAGCCCCCATAGGGCTCGAATGGGAATGGGGAGGGTGCTAACAACAGGCCCATTAATAATGGGCCCATTTTAGCACCCTGGTCTGCTTGCGGGACCCGCTACGAGCGCCTGGTAAAACCAGGCGTCCTTAGGCGGGTTCCTGCAAGCAGACTTGTGATGAGGCGGTAAGGGGTTGATGGCGCCGGCACCGTTATCGGTGCCGTAAACCCCTTACCGCCAGGGTCGGAATGACCCCCTTTGTCTATAAACAGATTAGATCTCGAGGGCGCGGAAAGAAACAATTGTCACACGAGCTGGGGCATAATGATGTCAGACGAAGAAAGGGAGGTGAATGAAAGGGTGCAAAGAGAGGGCGTGTGAGGGTTTTCAAAAGAATCAAGCGCAGAAAAAGTGGTAACTGGTCAGATTTAGAGAACCCTAAAGAGAAGACACCAGAATCAACACCATACGATGCGCGACTTCAGGCACGATCATGTAGTACAGGGGATATATCCCCGCCATATGTAAGTAGGTTAAGACCAATATCAGGAAGTAAACAAATGGGCAAAGCTAGCTCTGACTTCAAGACAAGGGGCCTCATTACACGGTAGGCGGTGAGCCATGGCGCTATTAGCTATTAGCGCCATGGCTCATGCCGGTAAAATACGGGCACCGCCTTGGCGGAAAGGGGATTTACCGCCCCATTCCAAGGTTGGAGGGGCAGTAAATCCCCTTTCCGCCATTGCCCTTCCCCATTCCCATTTCTGCCCCATAGGGCTCTATGGGAATGGGGAAGGCTCTAATTACGGCACCGCAATTTTGCAGTGCCGTTATTAGCTCCGAGGTCCCTTAGCGGGTTGGATTTTAACGCCTGCAAAAAGCAGGCGTTAAATCCCCCAACCCGCAAAGGGACCTCGTAGTAAGGCGGTAAGGATTTACCGGTACCGGTATTTTACCGGTACCGGTAAATCCTTACCGCCATCCGTGTAATGAGGCCCAAGGAGTGTAGGTAAATATGATTATGAATCAGGATGTTCACAATTCCTATTATTGGAGAAGGGGGAGGACGACCACAATGTATACCATGGCCGCAGTTGGATAAAGACAATTTAAGGAGTAAATTGTTGAGTTTGACTTCCGGTATGGGATTGATTTATGAGTTAGAGAGATTGACATCAGGAATAATAGTGGCTATAGGTGACATGAAAGGGATGCTAGCGGCTATTCTAGGGGAAAGAGCTCATGACATTTGGAAACGTTCATGATACGTAGGTGTGACTGCATAAAATACAATAATTACAGAGTAGAGGTATGGCGAGCGCTCAGAGTGCAATATTCGGATACATCAGATATGGTTGACTGAGCCAGTGCAATGACAATTGAAAAAACAGGTGTGAATGGAAACAAAGCTATGGTCATACTTACAATTGGCAATCATTCATCACTTCCGATTAATGCAGGGACAACATAAGAAGAAAGCGAAGAACAGAAAGCAGGAGGAAGCAAAGTTAATTCAGAAGAAGTTATCTAATATAGCTATCAATGGAGCAGTACTGGCAAGTAATGAAGGAGGGGTGACACAGGAGACACAGTCAGGGCAGCAGAGTGGGTATAATGTTTGGCCAAGAAGAAGAGGTATTGGGCCTAGAGGAGTAGGACAAGGTGGATTTCAAAACTCTCAAGGAAGAGGAGGATTTAATGGTGGACAGCCAAAACAATATTGGAATTGTGGAAGACTGGGACACATAGCTAGGATATGCAGATGCAGAGGAAGCATGCAACAGAATTGGCAAGCTTCAAGAGGGGAGATGGGTCATGCTCCACAATATAATGCAGAACCACAGGAATATTATGCCCAACATCACACGTTTTCTCAGACATATGCACCTCTATCCCAACAAATGCAGCCAGCACGTTTGCCAATGCAAACACAATGTGACACCAGGAACCCAACAGGCACCCGCACCCAGATTGGGAAGTGTGACAGTAATATGAGGAAATCATTTTACTGGGATGAATTTATACCCACAATAGGAAAGCCCACAGAGTGACTTGATGTGTTCAGTAATATCAGTTGCCCCAGACCCCCAAGAGGAACCAAGGGTCAAGGTGACGATCGTCGGCAAAATATTTTCTAGTGCACACAGGAGCCACTCGTTCTTTTTTTCCATGTATGACAATACTCAATGTCAGTTAATGCCATGATTTCTCAAGTATTCTCTGGGGCAGCAAGTTTATTTCCTTTTACAGATGAATTACCAATTTCTATAGGAGAACATGATATGTCAATGCCATTACTATACTCTAGGAAGACACCAGTCAATATATGGGGAAGTGACATAATCACAAAGCTTAACGTGATGATAGCTTTCACTTATGAAGGAATAGTGTGATCTACTTCAGGGATACACTTTATGAATGTGGGAGAGTTTATACTAGCCTTTACTGGTCAGAAAGCATTATGAGGAGTGCTTTTAGATCCAGAAGTATTTTTGCATGCAGTGACTTCTCTATTATCATGGTTGCCCAAGTTGGTAGGTAAAATATTGAGAATACAAGATTAATTTTTGTTCAGACCAGAAATCTCTATGGACGATGAGGAAGGACAGATCATTCCCTTAAAATCAGAAGCAGCAATGGATAGAGATGAAAGGGCGATGCTTCATGGACAGATGATGAAGGAAGGGAATGGAGGACAATGATAGCTCTCAGTGGAGGATACAGGTTGACAGATTTGACAGATGAAGAACTGTTTAGAGATGATTACTCTGCCGATGACCTAGAGCCTCATTACAACTGAGGCAGTAAGGGGTTAACGGTGCCGGTGAAGGTCTGAGCAGACGAACTTTGCGGGTCCCATGAGGGGAACAGCATGCTAACAACGGGCCCATCATTAACAGGCCAGTTGTTGGCATGCTCCCCATTCCCATTGAGCCCTATGGGGGCTTGTCCGGGACCGGGATCCCTGAATGGGGAAATACCGGGCCCTCCAAAAGTCGGTATGGCCCGGTATTTCCCCATTCAGGGACCACAGACCCGGACCTGAGTTTGGAGTAAGCTGCCTCCAAACTCTTAATAAGACCCCTAGTGTTTTTATAAGGGCCTAATTACCAGGTTGGAGGTAGGCATGCTCCCATGCCCTTAAACTAGGGTCCATGGTCCCTGAATGGGGAAATACCAGGCCATTCCAACTTTGGAGGGTCTGGTATTTTCCTATTCAGGGAACCCGGACCTTCCCCATTCCCATTCGAGCCCCCATATGGCTCAATGGGAATAGGGAGGGAGCTAACAACGGGCCCGTTAATGAAGGGTCCATTGTAAGCTCCCTGGTCCCCTTGCGGCACCCGCAGAGGACGTCTGGTAAAACCAGACATCCAGAGCGGGTCCTGCGAGGGAACCTCGTAATAGGCCGGAATGGGTTTAACAGTGCCGGCCGCTTTACCGTTAAACCCATTCCGCCCGCCTCGTAATGAGGCCCTAAGTATCACTTATTGGATTAAAGTGAAGAATATTGAAATACCGCAGAGAATGGCATTGGTAAAAAGAAGACAGTCATTCTTTCAGGAATATTTAGAGAAAGTGCCAGAAATGTTATGGACTGCAAGCCCATATGATGTAGGACTATTAAACCGGATTAGTGCAATTAAAGTATAATTAAAACCTGGAGCTCTTTTACCATGAGCATTACAAAGCAATACCCCATTTCAGAGAGGTGGATGAAGGTATATTTGAGACCTTTTCCACTTTAATGAAGAAAGGCATATTGGTGCCATAGGACTCATCATGTAGCAGGGCCATGTATCCTGTGAGAAAATCAAAGGGCACGTCATGGAGATTTATTCAGGAACTTCGCCTTCTAAACAATATAGTCAAAGCTGACTTTCCTTTAGTTCCAAATCCTGCAACAATACTCTGTAAATTCCCCTTCATGGCCAAATATTTCACAGTTGTCGATTTGAAGAATGCATTCTTTTTGATACCCCTTTCTGAAGACTCACATGATTTGACTTCCTTTTCGTATAGAACTACCCCCTTGAAACATACTCGTTTGCCCCAGGGGTACTGTGAGTCCCCTTCCATCTTTAACAGAGTCCTCCAAATGGGCATGGGTAATGTCCAACTCGAACGTGCAATAATTCAATATTTGTATGACATTTTGGTGTGCAGTGAAACAGAGGAAAGGTGCAGATGCAGAGAAGACTCAGTTAAACTCATGACCAAACTCTCACAGAAATGATATAAGGTAGATAAGGAGAAATTACAATATTGTCAAGAAGAGGTCTTGTACATAGTCCAGTCAATCTCTCACGAAGGGAGAAAAGTGGCACTTGAAAGAACAGAAGCAATCATGAAACCCGTAGCACCTAGAACAGTGAAGGCAATGCAACAGTTTCTAGGCTTATGCAATTATTGCAGGGCCTTGGTTTTCGATTACAGTACGTACATTTCACCCCTTTTAAAATTAATCAAAAAAGCACAGGTAGATAAAAGCTCAATAACACGGACAGTTGAGATGACTAAAGGGTTTGAAGAATTAAAAAAGTCAATCAGTACAGCCCCTGTGTTGTGAATCAAAGATTACAATGAAGAATTGTATTTATTCTCCCTTTCAAGTGGAGAAGTCTTAATAGCAGTTCTTACACAGCAGACGACATTAGGACATGGACACAAACCATTGGCATACTACAGTGTGATTATAGATCCAGAAATGAAGGGACACTATCCCTGTGGACAATCGTTAGCTGCTGCTGCATTTGAAATATTAAAAGCTTCAAGTATAACAATGGGGTGCCCAACAACATTATTTGTAGAACGTGCCTTATATGCAATTTTAGAGAAGCCCAAATACATTGATCACACAAAGAACATGAGGATATGAGGTGATTATTTCCAATCTGGCAACTAAAATTGTCAGATATAAGACAGTGAATCCATCAATGTATATAGCAGGACCAGTAAGAGAGAATGCTTATATACATGATTGCACAACTTATACTGACTGTTATAATGACATTCCGCAAGCTAGAGAAAATGGCCTCAGGAGGAGGAAGTTGTTTTTATTGATGGCTCTTAGAAAATTGATCAGACAACTGGGGTAGGCATACAGGAGCAGTGGGAGTGAAACTGAATAGATAAGGTGAATTTGAGGTAGTTACACATATGAGGTTGTCTTTGAATTATTCAGCACAGGCTGCAGAATTAGTCGCACTTATTGAAGCGCTACAGAGCTTCGAGGATGAGGAAGTGATGATGTACTCTGACTCTGCCTATGTGATGTCAAAAGTACATGCAGGGTTGTCACACTGGAAAAGGAGGGGCTTACTCCAGTGCAACATGTGGCCCTATTGGATTGGTTTATAGATGCATTGAGTCACCCATTGACCCTAGCAGTCGCAAAATGCTCAGAGCATTCTAAACAAACAGACTTATTTCCCTGCCAAAATAAAGCTGCAGAACGTAGAGGACAAAACACAGCTTATTTTCCACCCACATCTAGTTTACAGAAAGAAGATGATAAAGAAATGAGAGGACAATGTATGTTAGAATAGGAAGGCTTTATTGGCTTTATTGTCCAGTTAATTGAGATACAATGTCGAGCTCAACAAGAAGAACAGGATTGATTGAGAAAGCGGGGGTGTTCTTTATCCCCCACTGAGGCAATTTGGAGACAGGATAGCATTGGAAAGACAGTTATGCCTCTAGCATTATTGAGAGTACCCAGCATATACGACTCAAGAGAGACTAGCTGCAACAATTGCAGAAGGGTGGTTCTCGCCCAATCTCGTGGAGCATGTGGCACAGTTCATTGTGAATTGCATAGTATGCCAGAACTTTACAGCAGGGCACACTTTGTAAACAGTGAAAGGAGCAATCCCCAGACCCAATGGCCCATTTCAGCAACTGCATGTAGATTATGTAGATATGCTGCAGATATCAATGGCTACAGATATATGCTGGTGGTAGTATGTCCTTTTTTCTAGATGTATAGAGACAGGTTCATGCACACACCCTGATGACTCAAGCACTGCCAACTTCCTTGTATGTGAGGTGATCCCCAGGTGGGGGCTGTGCAAAGGTTTGTGATCTGACAATGGAATTAATTGTTTTAATTAGTTGTTTGAGCATGTAGTATTTCTGTTAGGTATAAAACAAAAGTTCTCCTCTGCTTATCACCCACAGGTGAATGCCATGTGTGTGAGATTGAAACAATTTATTAAAGGAACGCATAGTCAAGTAAAAAATCACTTTGACAAATGGATGGTTACATTGCCTGCCCCTTACCTTGTATGCCCTTAGAAATCAGCCTGGTTCAGATCACCATCTAACTCCTCATGAGTTGGTGACTGGATGCTTTATAAGATCCCCACTTGCTCCTCCTACTAGTGTAATAACTGATGCCCATAGTGTAGTGAAGGCATTAGTTGACCAAATGCATGATTACCTAACAACAATGTTTGCAAGTGTTTGTTTCATGTCTCAACAGATCAAGAACAGAAGGGAGGGGATCAAAAAGAAGTGACAAAGACAATCAACCTTGTGAAAAAAAAAGATTTGCTGAAACCGCCAACGTTGTATCCAGGAGACCAGGTGCTAGTGTGCAAATTTATATGCACCTGGATTATGCCCCACTATGAAAGGCCGTGCAAGGTAGACAAAGCTAGCCCCACTGCAGTCAAATTGAAGGGGCGAAGAGCGTTGCTACATCTACACGACGGCAAACCTTATGAAGTTGAACCATCAACCAGCTCCTGAAGATATTGGCAGTGAAGCAAGAGAAGTAGTTCTGTATGTGCTGATCCATCCAGACAAAGATAGAGAAGTAGTTCCACACATGCAGACCCACCAGATGGCTAGAAATGAGAATAAGGCAAAGCACACAAACACTACAGATTACGGACAAACGGTTCTCAAGAGTTCAACTAAAGTCCATTGTTTCTCAAATTTGACAAGGAGAAGATAGACTTGCACCTACCTTGCAACACCTTTTTTAGAAAGGCTTCAAGGAACAATGGGAGAAAAGTCCAGACTTTGAAAAAGAAAGAAGAGCATCGACCAGTGTTTATGATACCCATTATTGCACTAATATACACATTCTTATCTGTTATTTTTTCTTACATATTGCAGACTTATCCAGCTGTAATACGCAGAGGAATACATAATATTATGTTTTGGAGAACCTGAAGAATAATTGTACTGTCTGGAGAGTGATAATTGCAATAATGCTCCAGTTTCTGATATACAGGCCATTACAAAGGAGATAACTAATGTGCATATTAAAGTAAATACAAAATGGAGAGGTTTCAACATTTTAGAGATCCAATGCCATCCAGAAAATCGATGTTCATGTAATATTGATGGTGAGTGATGTCAGCCGGTATTATGATTTGTGTTGTTCTCCTTAATATTATGGCATTATAAAATGTTCTTAAAAATGGCACAGATATGGAGGGTATCAATGAAACATCTATTATTGTCCATACTAAAAGCACAGACAGCATGTCTTTCAATATAACTTGTAGTCTATTTCGAGTTAAAAGGGATTTTGAGGAAAACTATGAAAATATAAATACATATCTTGATAATTCAGCTCATTTAAAAAATAACTTATGGTACCAGCACATAAAGGAGGTGGGAGAGAGGACATGAGATGAACATTTATATGTCTGTTCCTTAATGCTTTATGCCATGAGCACAGCCAGAAAATGTATTGCAAGAAAACTACCTGAACAAGATGCAAGATGTCTCAGTCATTTAGCAGCGTAAAAACATTTCCATATGAAGATGAATATATAAAAATGCAGCAAATGGAAAAGGACCCAGGCTGGATGAATAGGATGCTCATGTATTCTTTCAGTGGTATGACTGTAGACCAGATAAGGATTTTGAGCAAAAAAGTTGAGGATGTGTGGATGCAGGGAAGACACCAGGATTGCTAGGATACTGGGAAAGAGCAGCAACCAACACAGTTTGGGAAGACGGAGTGCTGGCCTATAATGAACACTTTTTTTTTGTTATTTTGTGTGTTCTAGCCACAAGCAGCTATTTACAATTACATCACGCATCATTTAGTTTTTCACTAATGCAAATGTTTAAGATCACAAAACATAACAAAAAATATCAATATTAATAATATTAATTGCATTCTAATTTATGGTTGGTTAATTTTTAAATTCACAGGCCATTAATGTCCATGTCTGAATTGATAGTTTGAGCAAACAATATTCCACCCCTTGACTTTGTGTGACATTTATTTTGACTCTGCTCCTCTTTGTCTTTTTCCGTGAGTAAATTCAGGATTTCGAGAACATTGATAACTTCTATTGTGAGCCTTGGCTCCTGTTCTGACACTAGTCTTTCCCAAAAGGAGTGTGTTGTCATCGACCACCAGCTGTGCACAGATCTGTTTTACCTCAGAGGTTAAGACGGAATCTTAAAAAATTCATTCTCCATTGTGGATTGAGGAATTGTCTTAGAACCTGCCACACCAGCCTCTAGGTTTATCTTGCCAGCATAAAGGTTGATATAGATGCAAGCCCCTCACCATGTCAATGGTTTTCATGTTGTTATTCCTTTTTCCGGCTTCTCTGGCGTTCAGGGGATTCTTTATCAGATCTGTGATGTTTCATTCCCAATGTAGGAGGATTGAGGAGACTTGTAGCTTCAGTTTGTTGAGAAACAGGTTGTCACAGTTTGGTAGAATTTCGTTGATATTCTCAAATAGGGAGTTTTTCTGTGGGACAACTATCTGTCAGCACTTTCCACTGGATCTTGGAGTTTAATGATCTAGATCCAGCTCGTAGCACAATGCTGAGATGGGTAACAATAGGGGCAGATTAAGAAGCTCTTTCCATAATTTGCCCTCTAGTCTGTCCCAGTTGATACTTTCTTTCATTGGATTTCTGTCCATTCCATAAGTAATAGAAGGTAAGATCTTTCCCGTATAGAATTCCACCAATGGAGTCAGGGGAAACTTACAATAGGAGTTGAGGATTGTTTTCATTTGTGCTCCCAGGTTCAATAGTTTGTGTTCTAGATCTTGCATCAATTTCCCCATAGTGGGAAAGCTTCTTAATTTGAAACCCAAGTATGTTGCATCCGTTACAACTGTAATTTGATGGCAATCTAGGTGTCAATTGAAGCTTTCTGAATTTGATGATGTTTGATTTGGTGAGATTGAACTGCAGATCATTTTGTTTTACATATGACCCCAGAGCTGTTAAAAGGCATTTTAGCCCTATCAGTCTGTGGTCCAGCAAGTCAATGTCATCTGCATAAGCGATCCATGTTAGTCTTTGTTTTGCTACTTTAGGACCTGCCAGACCCATACCACCCAAGCTTCTTGATAGCTCTGCTATGGAGAAATTGAAGAGGCATTAAGTGAGTCTGCAATCTTCCTTGACTCCTCTAGCAGTTGTGATATTTTTGCTCCATCTTCCTGCTTCATCCAGTCTAATTTGTAGTTTCGTCTGATTGTGGAGCTCAATCACAATCGATAGGAGAGTGCTTGGTATTCCCCAACTTTTTAGCTAGTTCACACCTTTTGATGACAGCACCAGTACAGATAGTACAAGTGATGAATGACACATGTCTGAAATCATGGACCAAGTATGCACAACTATTAACATGGGCCAAGAATGAAGCAGGACCTTTGTCCATACTACCAATGAAGAATGACACATTGTGCTTCAGAAACAAAGGATTGATTAAAGTGAGAGAAAACAAGGAATGCAAACAGATAATTGATGTCCAAGAAATGAATGGAGGAACTGCTGTGCTGATGGACTGATATTGGACTTGTGGATCCTGAGCTTACATGCAGTTGCCTAATAATTGGGGAGGAGTATGTTCCATTGGAATGGCATATGTTCCATTATTGGTGATCCCCAAAGTGACCTTCATATCGATGAATTTCAAAAATGGATGTGCATATGAGGAGGAAGAGGTCGCTCAACCTCTACCGCAAGAAGAAAAGTAATTATTTATCAGCAAAATCAATGGTGGCTTAGGACGATCTTGCAGATGCACAAAAAGTGTTCAGCAAGACGGCAATGATAATGACATCTATTCTCCTACCAGGACTCCAGGCTGCAGTGAATTGTAAGTGGCTGCAGATCCCTGGATGAGAGCTGTGCAGATGATTAATGCAAAAAAAGTATTTAATGCAATCACAGAAGAATTCAGATCCATCAGGTTGATGACTCTCCAGAACAGGTATGTCCTGGACTTAATTACAGCAATGGAAGGAGTCATGTGCGCCAAAATCAGGCCTTCTTGCTGTACATTTACACCTGTCCATGATGGAGGAAATTGAACCATGACAGAGGCAATAGGTATGCTGACGATCTTGCACACGAAAATGGAGGATGAAGTTTGATGACACCAGGAGATGATTGGTTTTCATCTTTATTGTTGTGGATTCCAACCTGGCTGGCAAATACTTTCAAAATACTTGGAGTAATACTAGTGTTGGTATTGCTAGGATTCTGTTTTATAAGGATCATCTTAGGACAATGCCAGAAGACAGCCAAGAAGGCAATTTGGATGAAGATATTGATTGACATTGACTCTGGAACAGGTGAGCAGTTGAGAAATGCAGCTTGTATCTGTGAGTATATAAAGAAAAGTACCCTTGCACCTCTAGGAACCAAGTTCTATTATTCCAAACATCAGAAAAGATATGTTGACAATGGATATTCTGTTCACCATTTGGAGAGTGCTACTGAATGACATGGATTGTGGGTGAACACATAAAAAATGCAGGTGACCTGAGGGCGTGTGTCAAAGATATGGATTCCAAAGGAGAAGCAGGATGAAGAGAAGATGCTGATAAATGATGAAGAGGAGATAAAGACCATGGAAGATAATTTGGTTGAAGATTCAACCAGAGGGGGGAATTTAAAGGATCAGATAGATCCTACAAGATCCCGCGTGCTCACTGCTGTCATATTGGAACAGTCGGAGAAAAGCAATATATGGGACCTCCTGCATCGTTCTTATGCTGCATAGAGTTTATGAGAGATGTTATGCATGCAGACAGCCAAGGATGTACCCTGGAACTGAAATTGTGGAAGGATGTTGCATGGAAGAATGCTACATGGAAGGATGTTGCCTATCAAGATGTCAGAATGCAGCAATTAATATTATGGAAGGATGTTAAAGTGAAATTTGACAAAGACAAATGGTTGTCATAAAGAAGATATATGAACCTATGCTGAAACAATATGAAAATACTTTGAAGTAATGATGTAACTGAAGCACTAAATCTAACATGTACCTAACGCTAAAGTAATCACAGATCTAAAGAACAGTAAGGTCCTCATTCCGAGTTGGGCGGTAAGGGATAGCGGGCACTGTTAAGGAGACCGGTGCTGGTAATCCCTTATTGACCAATTCTGAGGTCCCTTAGCAGGAACCGCAAAGGATGTGTGGTCTGACCACACGTTCTTTACGGGACCCGTTAAGGGACCTTGGAGCTAATAACGGGCCTGCAATTAGCAGGCATGTTATTAGTGCCTTCCCCCTTCCCATTGAGCCCTATGGGGGCTCAAATGGGAATGGGGAATGGCATTTGGAATGGGGACTTACCGGGTCCACCTAGGTCGGAATGCCCCGGTAAATCCACACTCCGCCTACCCAGACCCGTACACAAGTTTGGAGGCAGCCATAGCGCTAATAGTGCCATGGCTACCTCCAAAGTCATAATGAGGCCCTAAGTAACTTACTTACTGACCATTAACTGTACATACGCAGTAACACAAGGTAGAAAGAACACATATAGAAGCTTGCTTAGAGGAATATATAATGTGGAAAGGACAGCCATATTAGGAAGTTGGATGCTGGCTTGTGTTGAATTTAACCAAGTTACCTAAGAGACAGGCCAAGGCTGTAAGTATCAGGAGATGCAGGAAAACACATCTGGTGCAGAACCGACGATGGGTGAAGGTTGGCCCAGAGAAAAGATGCTATTTTGATCAATAAGCACAGAGCACAAAGGGAGTACATGGATAAGCTGGATAAGATGAACACATCTCTGAGATCCAAACTGTTGGTCAGTTAAAAGTGCACAAAGTTCATTTGAGATAAAGTGAGTAAGTCTTTAGAGGCCAAAAGGAGCAAAAGCACCCTGAATAATTAAATCAAATAGCAATAAATGGATGAAATGTACATATTTGCCGTCTCTTCACGTGTGATTCAGACGTTGAAAACAAAAGCTATTCATTAGAGCTAAGATAGTGGTGTGCTCACACTCCCCTGAATGTTTCACGACAGTGAGAAGGCAACAAGATCAACTACAAACAGAAGACTTTGGCTGATAGCCTACCGATGAGAGATGATCGACTAATTGGGGAAATGGGGAGTAGTCTGACATGATTCAAACACCTAGGTTTCGTGTCACGTACGTGCTGCTAAAGAGCCAAAAGTCCAAGGTTGTGATTGCATGCTAACCAATCAGTGGGATTGAGGGACAACCTAACGTGCAATGTAGGATAGGCCAATCCACTGTTGTGTTGTCCAATGTAATCAGTACTATACATACCACGTATTTCAAGGCATGCCCCACAGATAAGGAGTAGCCAATGACTTACTAATCCTTATATATTTGTTCTATAAGTAAATGTGTTCCCTTTATCAATCCTTTCCCTTGATATGTTTTGTGTTTAGCCACATAGAATTACGTTATAGATTACACATATTGGGGTATGAGACCTCTATGCAATCAAGTTTGTTTGTGAGTTTGCATGCATCAGTCCGATGTCTGCCAGTTGACCCTGCTTTATTAAATTGATAATAAAATAGTACTTTGCCTTAGTCTTTGAGTCTGTCCAATTTGGTCTGAGATCATTATGGTAAATCCATCTAGCACAAACGATGCTTCAAGGTGGTAGAGCACACTACTATTTATTAGATTTTAAATGTAGGCCTTTCTGTTTCACTAGCGACTAGACAGTTCTATTGCCAAGTGCCCAGAGAACACTTCAGGTATTGGTGTGCTATAGAGATGTTCCCAATCAAGCTGTGGCATCCCTGCCCAGGAATGAGGAGACAGACAAGTAGGTACATTAGATTGTGGGGGGCCTGACGCTGGGCCTGAAATGGTAGTGCTGTGCCGATTCTTGTTCCTGATCCCGCTCACTACACAGTGATGCCTATGATAGTGATGCCGGCAGCTGCCGGTTGCCTTATCCTGCTCTCGCCTGACAAGAGCAGGTTTGCCAGCGCTGAGTGTGTCGAAAGGACACTCTGCCGGTTCTGCTATTGTAGATTGTCTCCATGGACCAGCTTGTCACCAAAATTGTGCAGCATCTCGCCCAGGAATGAGAAGGCAGACACGGAGGCAAGTTAGAACATGGCACCCCACTGATCATTGACCCAACTGTAAGTCTCAGATCCTCCAACAAAACATTCTATGGAACAGACAGCACACAGAAACCCCAACACATAACATATTTACATGCACAGCTAAGCTACAAAACAATCACAATGGCTGAAGCCTAAAGTATGTTGATGCAAAGGTCATCAATGATTGTCAAATGTACTGCTCAGAGCATAGACCATTGGAAAGCATCCAGGGAGATATGCAGAAGGGTTGATAAGTTAGGCTGGGGAACAGTACATCAAGGTGAGATTTTCCTTTGAAAGGGCACCATGGGCTGGCGCTGTGACAGACCTGTGTAGAGAACACAGTGTCAAGTTATTTGCTGGATATGCATGCCCCTATGAGGATGGTAGAGCTGGGGAAGAGTCCACGAGCATCCCGAGTCACGTGTTCATCACAACGCTGAAGGCTGATACAGCTGCAGCAGCGATCTGACATGGCTCATTTGCATTTTAGGCCTCTTAGAGGACTTTAAGGAGCTCATGTTCCATAGTGGCATAACGTGATTGAAAGGCACAAAAGCTACTCGCATTTCTGCCACCTCCCTTCCTCTCCACCATACAATTGCTCCAGCATTTGCGCCCGCATTGATTTTCATGCTGCCGCAAATGCTGGAGATCGGTATTCAGTCTGTGTACTTTATGCAACAGTATAAAGCAGGTTGACCCCTGAGGGATCCATTATACAAAGTGTCTTCTATGCATGGCAGGCAGCGTGTACAAGTACATTGCCCGAAATGTTCGCATGTCGGGCAGCATTTATCTGCAATTGTGAACACTGCTTACCATGAACGCATGGTAAGCAGTGTTCACAATGAAAATTAAACACTACCCGACATGCAAGAAACATGCACTCACTTTGCACTTAGGCATTCCTCCATGCAAGTCACAAAATGTTGCTGTTGGGTGCTTCTTAACTGTATGTAAACACGTAACTGCTCTCAGCCAACTATTTTGTGAAACATGAGCTCCTAAGTGTTGGAATCAGTCACATGTCTTGCTTACTTCCCAAAGCGCTATAGGGAAAAGGGTAAAACAACTCAAATGTTCGTCCTAACCATTGGAAGCAGATGTGGGGGGATTAGGGGTGAGGCATGGGCACTGCAATGTTGGGCCTCTGCTGTGCTTTCAGGGTATGGGACTAGCTGGCCACATGTGAGAACAGAAGGGATGGACAGGTCCACAGTTGAAAGGATGGGATGGCCAGGATGGAGTGGACTAGGCCATCTTCATGTTAGGCCGCCCAACGCCAGTACTGCTTAAATGGTTTATTAGTGAAAGGCCAGTAGAGCTGGGTTAGAGTCAGCCAGGTCACGCTTCCCTTTGAAAGGCTGGTAGACCAGGAGAGAGTCTGTCATATGATGTGTGGGCCTGGTATGCGACTGACATTCCCCAGCTTTAGGGAGATTTCAGAAGTACTGGCCTGTTGTGCAGGCTGTCTCTTTCTTCAGAGAGAGTCCCTGGAACAGTGTGCGTTTCTTCAGTAAGTGCAATTAAAAAAAAAAAAAAAAACAGACAAGAAAGAGCAAGAACTCCACCAAAGCAATGTTTAAAAAACATTTAACAAATGCCTTCAAATAACAAATAGTTGGCAAAGAGATTGTTCTGGGAGCTTAGGGAGTAGCTTGTGCATTTATAAGCGCCGCTTTACTTTGGACATCAAGGGAAGAGATGAAGAGACACAAGAGACGCAAATTTAAATTATTTAAATTGTCAAGCGAAGCAAAAAAAAAACAACAACACAACAAAGGGTTCTTATTTTGATCTCGTACCACTTGCATCTGTCCACCCGTGTGGTATGACAGCGGCCAGCAGGGGTCTCACCTATGGGATACCAACCACAAGCGCGCGGCGGGGGGCTACATAGCGGCGATAGGACGTGATGAGACATGATCGGAATGGCAGCTACGTCAAGGGATGAGACCTACGGCTTCGTTAGCCACAGGCATTTCCATTGGAAGGTCATTAGCCACCGGCACAGTCATGGGAGGGTCTTTAGCCACGGGCACAGCCACAGGAAGGCCACAGGTGCAGACTTTGAAGGGTGCTTAGACACGTGTAGGGCTGTTGGAAGGATGAAAGAGAAAGCCACACACTCGGGAAGGCTATTCCACAAAGGCATAGACAATGGAAGGCCATTAGCCAAGGTAAAACCATCGACATAGTAGGGATACAGACTTTGCAAGTTCATGCATAGATCTTGAGCACAGGAATTGGAAGAGCGCGTTGCACAGGCACAATGCATGGAATGACAGGCATGTTTGAAATGCCTAAGATACTTTGGGGTTAATTTAGACAAGTACAGCAATTGACCACCTCCAAATCTGCACATTACAGAAGACATGGCTGTTTACCAAAGTGTAGGAAACCTGCTATATTGATACATTCTCATCCCAGCACAAACACCAGGACCCAACGCACCGCAGGAAACTAGCTCACGAGCATCTAATACTGTGCTCCCTGGCGTGCCCCTAGTCATATTTTGCCTCTCAGTGGTGTTTTCCTCTTTCGCACTGTGAACATTTTGTGCCTGTGCAATGATTGCTCCTTAAATGCGTCACGTGTATTGTTACTCCTCAATGAATGCATTTCTCCTTTTAATGCACACTGTGATAATACTCCCCAGAACAAGGTCTTGCACCATGCGATGGTTTGCTACTTTTTGTAGTCCGTCTCCTTAGCGTCTAATGATTTCTGTTGTTGTTTATTGATCCAATGCCTCCAGATTGCACCCATTACTAACCTGCACCCCATTAATAGTTCCTCCGTTGACTGAATCCTGTGACATTGTGTCGCCTGTTGATGTCTGCCACCCAAATATCACAGCAGTGACTAGTTTCAGTCTCATCACATCTCGCTGCACCACTTAACACTCCACCACAAGCAAAAGGCACAGACTCGACATGCATGAACGGGTGTGAGTCATAACACATCCCAATGCCTGAAGCAAAGGTACTAGTCCACAGACCACCTAACAAAGCCATAATATTCAAACATGCCATAAAAGTCTTTGGCTGTCATTAAAGGATTCGGCAGGGCTGTGAAAGTGGTGGTAAAAATGCCAGTAAATCCATTTTACCAGGTTTGCCGGTGGGGGTTACCTGATTTACTTTAGCCACGAGCTGGGGGTAAATCAGGCCCCCCACTGGCAGAAAATGGCCGGAATTTCGGGCACCGGTATTACCAGTGCCGGTAATTCAGGTAATTCCTCCCATGACTCCACGGAATGAGGAATTACCAGCATGCCAGCTACCTGTGATATCCCAGAAATACTGATAACAGGCGGCAGGAATTCTAGTTCCATTTGCTGGTATCCCACCAGTATTACCAGTGGCATACCAGCAAACTTGAAAGGACCCCCATTGAGTAGAAAATAAAAGTACATAGCCACTGCAGGTCAGATCCCACATTCTAAGTTTGTCGGTCCAGCGTTAAGTAATACCGTTTGACAGCACTATTCCAGACAAGTTTGCCGTTGGGGTTCCTGATGTACGTCCATATAAAAGCTGGAGGTATATCAGGCACCCCACTAGCCAAAAACAGCCGGTATTAGCGCAGTAATGCAGGCCTTCCCCCATGGACCCCATCTAATGGGGAATTCCTTACTATTGCTGGCACCTGCAAGCTGCCGATAATACCAGCAGATCAAACGCTGGTAATAGTAATACCGTTTGCTGGTATCCTGGCAGTATTACCACCAGGATAACGGCAAACATATAATGAGGCAAAACACCAAGAATCTTATCTCACACAGCGCCCCTTTGCTACGATGTGTATGAATTAACATAATAGCAAAGCAATATTTCACTGCTCCCTCTGACCCTACTCACCCTACTAGCCATATCCAACCCTTTCCCGTGCAGGTCCCAAAGTGCCAAAATAGCATGAAACTGGTCCCTGCTTTTGCAATAAGAATATTTTTCTAATGCCCATATTTTTTAACCTAAAGTCAAGCTGTCTGTTTTAGGTTAAAAACCCACAGAGCAGGAGCCTCAAGTGTAATCACTCATTGGCAAGAGGGTAATCGATTTCATTAAATAACCCTGATTGAAAAGATACATTGGCAAACATATTTAAACCAAAAATCACGGGACATTGCGTTTACAGAAGATGCAATGCTCCACTGGAACTACATTATTTAGAAATTGGCCTGACTGACCAGGACATTTCCCAATGGATTATTGAATTGGAAAGATAGTGTTGAGTACAGATTGACCTAATATGAGCAGCACATGATACACTGCCTACATACACACTCAGAGAGTTTCCATGTTTTTTTTTTTTTCTCGAATGGTCTCCCCTTTTAAATTGAAGGTGTTTTCTGTGCTACTATATCAATTTGAAACAGATACTGAAGGCCTGATTATTTGCGTGCAGAAAAGTGACTTTGCACACTTTTCAACACGCAAAACTTCTTTTAGCTAGTCTATGTCTACATATTATCCTGGCCTCCGCTTGCCTCAGAACCCTCTCCCGGTCTCCTAATCTAGGAGCAGCCGTTATTGCTTTAGGGCCAATAAAGTGTAAATCCTCCTTTCTATCCATTGGATGGCATTCCTGCCAATGCACTGTTAGTGGTGGACCTTATGTAAAGCACTTAGGAGTTAGTGCTACATGAATAATTTATCAATGTGACCTGTCAATTTCCCAAAACATATAAGTCAATTTTCTATATTCATGATTAATTGTTGATTTTTGACCATGTGTTTATGTATCATGGCCATTTTCTTTTAGCATAAGTTATTTTTCTTGTAAACATTTCTGCAATGACCATTATTTCTGATGTCTTTATAGGTCACTGTACTTTTTCAAATATTTTTTTTAGATTATTATTTATTTCAAAGTGTTATGTCTCTTCTTGGAATACTTGGGAATTCTGCCTATTTATTTAATTATGGTATAGCAATTTCAAAAGAAAACTTTGTGTACTTTAACTGACAATTAAAGAATGCTAGAAATGTCCAATAAATAATTATGTTTGCATTGAACTCACATTTGTTTGTTAAGAGTAAAATATAATTTTTTAATGACATCACTTCTATCGTTACCTTAAAATATCTTGATTGCTATATAATTGAAATGCTTAAATATATATATTTATAAGCCACCCATAAGAAAATGTGCATTCATGCTACTTTATTGATATTGATTTCAAAATGGCGTTAGATAGGGTGCTGGGAGAAGGATTATAGGGCACCGTAGAGAGAAAATGCATCTCGTCTGCACTATTGAAGGCCATCCAGATTTTGTACATTGGGAATGGAGTGTCAATAAGAAGGGGTACATATGGGCGCACCTCTGAAACTATGGACAATGAGATGGGAGTGTGTGAATGGGCCTCATTCCGAGGCTGGCGCAAAGGGATTACCGGCACCAGTAATCCCTTTGTGCCCTATTCCGAGGTCCCTTTGCGGGTCCCGCTAAGGCCGCCTGGTTTTACCAGGCGGCCTTAGCGGGACCCGCAAAGGGTCCAGGGAGCAAATAACGGTACGGCAAATTGCGATACCGTTATTTGCACTTTCCCCATTCCCATTGAGCCCTAGCCTTACCGGTCCCGCAAAGGTCCGACTAGACCGGTAAATCCCCATTGAATGAGGGTGGACTCGGTACCGTTATTGGAGGCAGCCATGGTGCTATTAGCGCCATGGCTACCTCCAATCTTGGAATGAGGCCCAATGTTGCGTGCTGGCCCCCAAGTTATTTTGTGTTTTCATTAATGGGGTGATTGTTAAGTTGCTTTAAGTCTCGACAAATGCTCCAACACTTGCTCAAGATAGGCTGCCAATCCTCATGTTCTCAGACGATGCTGTCCTCCGCATCCCTCATGCCAATAGGTCTCAGACTGCAACTGGATGTTTTGGCAGAGTTCTGTGATTTAAATGTGTTGTCTATTAACACCTCAAAAAACAAGTCAATGGTTTGCAGAGTAAGACTGGTGAAACCTAGCTTAACTCTAGAGCCTAAGGGAGAGCTTATAGAGCAAGTGGGTGCATGTGATTACTGGGGATTGAGAGTAAGGGAATATTGTCATTGGGGAGGGTGCATAGTCAGGGCAGCAATTACACTAGTCAGATATAGCGGTTCAATAACCAGGTTGATGAGAGAGCACAGAAATGCAGCGGTGGGGGTGTCTCTGGAGGCATGTACATGCCCGGCTGAGCAAACGGCTCTCTATGGCGCAGAGCTGTAGGGAGGGACCAGTACCACAGGTTTATCTCCTGTGGAGTATTTGTTTTTGAAGAATGTGTTGGATTTAGCATTCAATGCGCCAAACCTCTACGTCTGCCTGAACACATCTACAGAGCATTGAAATGATATGCAAAGCCAAGCCTGTATACTACTGGGCAAGCGTTTGGCCGAATGAAAACCTGGGGAAAAACACGGAGGCTCTGATGGATGTCATGGCTCAAGAGGGAGGGAGGCAGTTACCGTGGGTGCTTTGTTCATTCAAAGAAAGAGCTCCAAGATATTGGATGGGCAATTTTTGGCTCAACCCCAGAAGTTTGGATGGCAACTCCAACATTAAAATAACAAATCTTATGCATTAAAAATGGAAGCCGAATTCTTGTATAAGCTTGCTCAATCCAGTACATTTTCAAGGTACTGGGCCTTGAAGTATTTCTTTGGCTATGAGGCTTATTCGGACTGCATGCACCCCAAGCAGATGAGATAATTTCACCTAAAGGTAGGCTTGGGGATACTCCTAGTGGTGGGTTTAATGAACAAATTGAACAGCAATGGCTATCCAGCATGTCAATTTTTCCCAAATGAAACTGACAGCATTGTTCTTTTCCTGTTAATCTGTCCACTCTATCTGGACATAAGGAACATCTTCCTGAGACCACTCTTCAGAGTTCGTTGTGTTAGATCTACAACAGAGGCCATGCTGCTGTGCAATGCTGCTAAGGATAAGCTTGCAACACATTCAATGAGGAATTATTTGCACAGAGCACGGAGAAGGAGGGCCAAGAGCGTGTTTGGGAGCGATGATGCATACCTGATATGCTTGTGTGTGGCAAGTTATCGATTATCATATCATGTACTTTAGAGTTAGGGTAGACTAAAGGGTTTTAGCTTGCATTAATGCTCAATATGGGGGTGATAGGAACCCAGTTTTATAGTGCTTTCCTTGTTGAGTGTACGTCTCTTTTGAAATGACATTGTTTATGCAACTTTGGTGCTAATGATATTGAGATAATATACAATGTATACTGGCGTTTTTTGCACAGCACTGTAGGATGAATTTGTAAAATAAGAGTGGCGCTGTGACTGCTTTTTAATTCTTGTATTGTGTATCATAATCTTCACAATTCATTTGTATGTATATTGCATGGCTTTTATGGCATGTTGCTGTGGAAATACAGCATGGCGATAACAAGATGTGTAGTAGATCATGTACTAAAAAACTGTACTCTGTAAATCAAATGTTCATGCTGGCATTGCACATACCCAACAATATGTGCCTGCATGGCACTGTAAATCAAATGTTCATGCTGGCAGTGTCCATACCCAACAATATGTGCCTGCATGGCACTGTAAATCAAATGTTCATGCTGGCAGTGCCCACACCCAACACTATGTGCCTGCATGGCACTGTGCATCAAATGTTCATGCTGGCGGTGCCCACACCCAACAATATGTGCCTGCATTGCCCTATAAATCAAATGTTCATGCTGACAGGGCCCATACCCAACAATATGTGCCTGCATGGCACTGTAAATCAAATGTTCATGCTGGCAGTGCCCACACCCAACACTATGTGCCTGCATGGCACTGTGCATCAAATGTTCATGCTGGCGGTGCCCACACCCAACAATATGTGCCTGCATTGCCCTATAAATCAAATGTTCATGCTGACAGGGCCCATAGCCAACAATATGCGCCTGCAGGGCACTGTAAATCAAATGTTCATACTGACAGTGCCCATAGCCAACAATATGCGCCTGCAGGGCACTGTAAATCAAATGTTCATGCTGGCAGTGCCCATACCCAACAATATGTGCCTGCATGGCCCTGTAAATCAAATGTTCATGCTGACAGTGCCCATAGCCAACAATATGCGCCCGCAAGGCACTGTAAATCAAATGTTAATGCTGGCAGTGCCCATACCCAACAATATGTGCCTGCATGGCACTGTGCATCAAATTTTCATGCTGGCGGTGCCCACACCCAGGAAGTTCAGCCATCATAAAATGGGAGATAAAGCAGATTCCCCTTATGAAGATATATCAAAGCAAAAACAATGGACTGCAAAGTAATAAGAAATACATTATCATGACCCCGAGCAGTAGAATTGACAGTGAGAACACCCCTTGTTGAAATGTATGGACAGAAGACTGAGAGAGACATTGGGCCTCATTATGACTCTGGCGGTAGCCGTGCCGGTAAAAGCGGCACGGCTTCCGGCGGTGTCATTTTTTTTTGGTGCCCAAGAATGGGCAATTACTGGGTAATTATGGCCCTGCGGACCAGGTCATTTCCCATTCCCGGGCACTGGAAAAAAATTAGCCCTATAAGGCTCAATGGGAAAGGGGAGGCCGGATGCACCGGCCCCATTCTGAATGGTGCCGGTGCATCTGACATGGTCTGCTCGTGGGTGCCGGTACTCCCGCCAGGTTAAACCTGGCAAGCGAAAAGGCACCCGCAACAGAACTCATAGTTTGCTGGTCCGATAACAACGGTACCAGCAAGCTTACCGTTGTTACCGGACCAGCAAACTTGTAACAAGGCCATTGTTTTTCTGGAACATACCTCAGCTACACATCACAGGAGAAGTGTACACCCCTTCGAGGTTGGGTGGAAGGGATAATGGGATGTAGAGCAGAGGCACTTATAGGATTGACATAGGTGGAGGATTAAGAAGGGCGGGTACACACATAATAAAGCTAATGAATGCATTGCTGCGCTAGAAAAACAATAGCACAGTACAGATAGGGAAGAATGAAGGTGCAAACACATCATGGACACACCATGCAAGAAAGCAGGCACTGCAGTATTGATGGACCACTATTAGGCATGTTGTTCACAGACCTATATGCAGGTCCCACCAAACTGGGTTGGCATCTGCTTGATAAGTAGTACAGCATGCACTGGCACAAAAAGAGTCAATTATTTCTGGAGAGAATCAGTAGAAGCACTAGACAATATCCAATCTGAGCATAGACAGTTTAGTAAGACATCGACGTTCTACTTGACCATTCTTGCCCATGGCTAACAGATGGTAGCGAGTACCAAATGGTTACAGATAACCAGATGGGATTTACTGCAGGACATGAATGCTACAGACAAGGGATTCAATGTGATTAAAAAGAGCTGAGAGCAATAAGACGAATGACTCTCCAGAAGAGGTATGTCCTTGACCTCCTCACTGCCATGGAGGGAGGCGTGTGCACAAAGAATTGGCTCAAGTTGCTGCACATTTACACCTGTACACGATGGGCAGAATGTGAGCTTGACAGAGGCAACAATGACTCTGCAGAATGTACACAAAAAATATTAAAAGAAACCAGTAAAGCTAAGGATGAAGACTGGTTTACGGTTCTATTCTCATGGGTACCTACCTTGCTAGATAACACATTTTAAATACTACTGGCACTTCTGATATTGGTTATAACATCTCTCTGCACTTTGCAATTAATATTGTCAAAGTGTAAAAAGGCTGGTAAAAAGGCTGTAGAGCACACGCATCCACACTCAAACAGATAAGCCACATGAAATGCACCTTATTGAGAGACCAATAGGACCACTGGGCACTTTGTTTGAGCCCCCCTGGACCCTGGAAACTACACAGAATAGTGGATCAATTGTGAAGGCAATGGGGAGTGCTGGTTCATGACATGTGGGCCAGAAGAATACTCAGAGAAAGAAGGGAACCTTAGAGGGGGGTGTGAGACATGGATAACAAAAGATGGATATAATAGGATGAGAGAAAATAACAGGTGTGGTCAATAAAATGACCAAAGGGGGGAATGTGGTAATGAAGATGAGAGTTGCACCAGTATTGGGCACACCCCCAACAGCCCCACCTGCTCCCCTTCATGATCACAAATGGAAATATAAGCTGAGAAAGGTGCAATAGGCCGTTAACAAAACATTAAGAGCCATGCAGTTACCATTAAGAGTAGAATAGGTAGTGTGACACAAGCAGAGCAGTAGGTAGTGCATTTATTATACACACAGGTAGGGAATGGTTAAATGGCAGCACACACACACACAAAGTACACATAACCGACATTAAGAAGCATGCAGACATAAAGAGCATGCAGACATGAAAAATACTTTCATGCAGACATGATGAACACTTGTATGTAGACATGAAGGATATTTGCACATAGACACGAAGAACACATACATGAAAACACAAAGAATGTTAACATGTAAGAGACAAAAGGCATAACATGGCAGAAAGTGAACCAAAGTACTAACATTTTACACTAAACCAAACAAGGCCTCAAATCTGGAATACTGGGCCTGAGACAAAATTGCTTAACATGCAGTTTTCAGGCCTCATAGAGATCAGACAATAGCCCCCAGTGTGCCTAAGGGGGTTCGGCATAGCAAGAAGAAACCTCGCCAGATAGCATTTCCCATGGCACACAGCCCAATTATTAAAGTCAATTAGATTCAATTGGTAGCAGTGTGAAACATTAATATCCTTGAATGCCAGGTACAAGTAGCTACCTTGGCAATTTGTCACATAACAAATGAATACACAGAGCCCTGAGTGGCTGCCAAAGGAAAGCACACACATAATAGAATAGTAGAAAATCAAAAAAAAACTAGATGAAATTGAGATTCGAAAAGTGGTCCCCAACCGTGAGACTGAAACAATGGTTATTTTTGCCAGAGTCAACGAGATATGGCACACCTGCCATTTTCTTAGCACATCCAGACACAGAGGCAGCACATCAAGGCCACAATCAAGACTGACAGTCAAAAACCAGGCCTGGGTATGAGTTTGCAGTATCTTTTTTAAATAGATTATAGCGGTACACCTATCTCTCCTTTCTCACCATGAAACTTGGCATAGCTTGAAGACTTTTTACCAATTAAATGCTAACTAGAAATATGTCAATGTAGGAGGTTGAAGTTAGAAGGTGCCACTAGCTATAAAAGAACCCATTATAATGAGGTTCACTTACAGATAACAATATATCCTATAGTCTACCGTCCAATCCAGGACTAGAACATGAGTTTTAATATAATATCTAATTGTGGCATCATTTATGATGAAAGGCACTGGGGGCTGGCACAAACAAAAGGGATGCGTCAGGCAGCATTTGTGTTAGCGCAGGACTGATGGGAGGATCCCGCCCCCTGCTGTTTATTCTTCCACCATGTCCCGCGTTGTGCAGAGATGTGACGCATACATAACATTTCTTTCATACTCTTTATCCCCTCTGCTTCCTTTTTCCCTGATTGCAACTCCTCCCCTGCCCTCCTTCCACCCTCCACCCCCTCCCCTCTCCCTCATTGGCTGCACTTGTCTGTGAAGCCAAAGCACCTCTCCCGAACAAGGCCAGGACGCTCTTTCACATTCAGTGTCCTGGCCTGGCGAGGTAAATTGCCACTCATTTTACTCTCAGTGCCCCCTCCTCCACTAAGGCCTGCTTTTTTCTTTTTTCCTGCCATCTTCTTGCCCTTTTCCTCCCCTTTACAATGCATTTCTTACGCATTTCTCTTGCTCACTCGTGCTATTTTCCCCCTCTCTCGTCCTCTGTGCCCCCTCCTCCCCGAGGGCTGTTTGTTGCTTTCCTCGCGTGTTCTTTCCTTTTTCCTCGCCTTTCCCATGCATTGTAATGCATTTCTCCTGCTCACTCCTGCTCTTTTCCCCCTCTCTCGCCCTCTGGGCTCCGTCATCCACTGAGTCCTGCTTGCCTCTTTCTTTGCCTTTCCCATGCTTTTTTTAATGCATTTTTCTTGCTCTCTCATGCTCCTTTCCCCCTCTCTCCCCCTCCGTGCCCCCTCCTCCACTGAGGCCAGTTTCTTGCTTTCTTGCTGTTTTCTTGCCTTTTGTCCTCGCCTTTCCCATACACGTTTCTATCGCTCTCGTACTCTTTACATCCCACTGCTTTCTTTTTCCCTGATTGGGAGCCCTCTCCTGCCATCCCCCCTCCCTCCACCACCCTCCCATGCCTGTGATAGGCTGCACCTTTCTGTGAAGCCAAAACACCTCTGTTGACAAAGGCCAGGGTGCTCTTTAACATCTGTGACCTGTTCCACCTGTGACCCAGTGGTGAGTGCTTTCCCTGCTGCGGCATCATAGTCTGCACCCACCTATATTTGTCCTTTAAAATAAGTGTTGCCTTAAATTCGCTTCGAAATAGCAAAATAGCCAAGGTGCTTCCCATGCCTCTCCTCCAGAACCTCCTCCTGATTGCGTTCCCTTCACCCGGCCACCTCCCAGTCCTCCATCCACACCGGTCCATGGCCCTTTATTACCCCACTCCCCCGGGGCAGCCCTATGCCCACTGCAGCTCCCTTGGCTAAGAACACCAAGGCAAAAAAGGGTTTCCCAAATAAGCAGCTCCAGTTTGTGCTTGTCCGTGTTCGCCTGAAAAGCAAGTAGCCAACCGTCAACGAGCAGCAGCTGATCAGGGAAGTGTGGTCTGGGTGGGGAGTACAACAATCACTGTATTCCAAAATTCCTGCCACTCTTCTTACCTACATAATATAGCAAACCAAAATTAGCCAACTAGTTAATATTATTTCTATCACTGCTGTGTACCAAACTTTAGGTGTTTTGCATTTACTGTTGTGCCCCAATTTAGGAGTTCACATGTTGCCAGGTGAAGTTTAACCATGTGCCACACTCAGATAGATTCTGAAGTTTAGCCATGCCTCACACTTAGATAAAATTGTGAAGTTTAGTATGAGTCACACTTAGATACAATTGTGAAGATTGACCATTGTGTGTCAGCCATATCCCACATCTTCATAGATTGAGTTAGTCCAGTCAGATTGGGTCGGATAGAAAAATTTCTCATCTGGGCAAATTGCCCACGTTTGTACTCACAGCAAAAGCTATTTACACCTCCGCTCTGGTATCCGAAACCTCATAGCTACTGCCTGCATTGGTAGATCTCCCAAATCTAGGTGCTAATGCATTTTACTGTCTACTATTGTATAGTCATTTAGGTGTTTCTCCCGCTATCCAGCTGTGCCGAATCTAGGTGCTATTGTATTTTACTGTCTACTGTTGTATGCCCATTTAGGTGCTATCCAGGTGTCCCAAAACTAGGCCCTGCTGTTGTAGACTGGAGCGATTACGACCTAACCAGTTTCTAAGTTCCAAGTGGACCGTAGGGATAGTTCAAAGTCAGTAGTTCTTGATGGGCTGACTCAGTCAGACCGGGGTTTGAACTTTGATGCAGTCTGATCAGGCTCAGTGCTGCATGTAGGATCATGGAGGCCATGGCAGAAATCAGGCATTGAGAAAGTGCAAATGAGGGGGCACTGCTGGTAGAACAGCAGATCATCGATGATGCAGATGGGGACAGTCCATGGAACGCTTTGCAGTTGGCCGGGCCGAGTCAGGCTTTAGTCGCCAGGAGTGGTTGATGAGTGATGCCACAGTGGTTCTAGTGTGCGGTTGATGGTCATCTGCATGGTGCTCTTGGGTGCGTCAATGTTTCATCAATGAGGTGGCAGTTCAAGGGCTAGCTGGGCAGAGCTTTGGTAGTAACCCCCAGTGAGAGTCGGCGAGTGACTCTATAGAGATTCTTTTTGGGCCCGGCATTGAGCAGTCACTTTGGAACCTACCAGTGACATGGTTCACTAGGAACCAATGCACTGTCGAGCTGGTTTGGATGCAAGTAATAATTTGACTTATTGGAGGAATGCAGACACCAGCACCAGCGCCTTCCCTATTGTTCAAGGTGCTGGGAGCACAACGTGGCCTGTTCAGTGTGGTAGAACAGGGAGCTTTGGTGGTCTGGCCCACTGTTTGCTTTGAGGCCTTCACAAGTACACAATGACATGATTCTTCCATTAAGGGTCTGCTCTTCTATCTCAGAAGATCCATGGCAGAGTGAATAGTTATGGTCCACAGCACGGGTCACTCGAGGTGTGCAGTGGGAGTGGTTGTGGGACCGAACTTCCTTCTGTCTTGGATGGTCATTCTTTACCTCAGGCTGAGGATTTTTGAAAGTACTGTAAAATCAAGGAAATATCAAGGCTTGGTACCAGCAAAAATTGGATCCGCCAGTCACGAAGTTTCAAAGATTTATTCTGCACAGATTCAAATATCAAAGCAGATAGCTATCTGGTTCACAGCACCTCGCAGCGTGTACCAGAAACACTGTGAAGGGAGTGAGTCCTGGTCATCACAAAACATGCAGTATTTATACACAATCCATGTCATAGTTCAGCCCATCTCCATACTAATAAATTACAAATTTGGGTTTGTGCCCAGTTCACATAGCAAATACAACAATATTGTCTCTACATACTTCAAGTGTTTTCCAGTCCTCAAAATATAATGGTTACAACTTTGTTCTGTCTGGTCATGTTAGTTATTCAGATTAGGCTGATCCTAGTTCCAAGAAACAAATTCAATAGCTTTTTGTTAAGGTACACAGTTTATAGTTTGCCTACATTCAGTTCTTATGTTTGAATATAGCCGAGGCTATTGATACAGAAAACACTTTAAATTCGAGTTCACTTTAGCTCCAAGGTTCCTTAAATATACTGACAAACTTTGTTGCCGCCAGCTGTGTGGATCTTTAGCTTTCCAATGTACACAGGATTCCTTCAGAAACTCGCAGCATCAGTTTGCATTCATTGTATAACACTGTGGGAAGATGAGGTTTGTAGACATAGATAACACTTTGAATGGGAGTTCGTTCTGACTGCAAGGTCATTCAATGGCTTGATCTTCCAAACCGTTGACCCCACGGTCCGGCTTCAAAAAGTGTCGAGATTTTGGGAAGAAAATGTCGTTGACGGATCCTCACAGGATCTGTTTGTGGAGCCTGGGATCGGAGCATCACTGTTCGGAATGTGAGGACTGTATGTCCATGACGGCGAAAGCCTTGAAGGAGCGTAAAGGGAAGCTAGAAAGAGGTAAGACTCTTAAAACTTCAACTTCTTCTAAAGTTTCCTCGGCAGAGTCGAGTCATTCGTCTCCTGGCCGTCACAGGAAACATTCTCGCTCAAGGTCTCGAAGCAGTTCCCATCAGTCTTCGAGATCTAAACACTCGAAAAAGAGGCATTGTAGATCTCCCTCTTCTTTGTCTTCTTGTACTTCCCCAGAAAGGGTCACCGCCCCACGAAACACAGCTCTCCAGCTAAGTGGGAGGAATTCCGTAAAAAATGCTTAGCGTCTTCGAGAAAGCGGTCTCGACCCCCTCGGAGATGGCTAAAGGTGATACCCTGGGTGAAAGACCCGAAAAATCGAAACGCCGCGAGTCATTGCACCCGGCGAAAGAAACTGCCCGAGAGTGTCATGAACCCTCGAGCAAAGGCAGTAAGACCGCGTCATTGACGCCGTTGTCGAAGGTTCCTTCGACTCATAAATCTGCATCATCGACGCCTTTATCGAATGGTCCGTCGACACACAAATCGGTCGAATCAACGCCATCTTCGACGCCGCTGTTGACACCGATAAAGGACAGACCTACTACTGTTACTACATCTCAGTCAGTAGACATACCGAGGGCTTCGACCTTGACCTCGAGGATATCGTCAATAACCTTGATGACTCCGAGTAGGATTCCGATCCTCTCGAGTTCTTCGAGGCCTCTTCATACTTTTTCGAAGCCTTTTTCAGTTTCATCGTAGCCTTTGACTTCCGCGTCGACATCTTAGACGTTTTCTCAACCGGTGACTACAAGCTTGGCCCCTTCTGCTTTATATCGAAAAAAGGAACATGGAGTCAAAGGCTACCCTTCTCAGTGACGCTAAGGTGGTTTGTCTTAAAAAGTGCAGTGGAGCTTTGGATACCGAATATCAGTATGCTCTTCCAGAAAAAGTGGAGACAGTTGAGTTCTGAAATTTATTAGTTCACATCCGAAAAAAGAGTATTTAAAATAATGACATATGCCGTCCTGGGCACAAAGAGGTTTTGTATATAGATCACAATACTTTGTACATATTTCAGTGGGTTAGTACAATTCAAGTGACTGTGAGTTTATGTATTGCAAATAATAAGGCAGTACACAAGCATGGTCGACACACAAACAATTGAGGTGTTTCTGGTGCGGTGGATGGGTGGAGAAGACCAGCGGTTGGAGTGGTTTTGACCTGCTGGTGATGGCACCGCACTGTCGCCAGGACTGTGGGGAATTGGAGCACAAAGATGCCGTAAGGAGAATGGCGTGCGCCTGTAATTGGTTAAAACATATGATGGGGTGTTAGATCTGGGGTTCATTGAAAAAGTCAAAGTAAAATTGCACAAAAGGGGGACACTGCAGGAAGAACAGCCTACCTAAGGTAGTTCAAGCGTTGTGACTGTTTGTTGTTGAAGGTGCCGGCGGTTGAGTGCCTGGCGTGTTGATTGTAGTCCGCAAAGTGGATAGGTGATCTCTGTGGTTGCTGAAGAGATTCAAAAGAGTTTTGTGGTTCAAGGGAACTGGCACATTGAATGTGATATAGAGAAAAGGCGGTAAAACAAGGGATAATATTACCTTGCAGGATCTTGAGGTCAAGTCGAAGAAGTGGCGGGAGCCGTTGTTTAATGGCTACGTCTAGTGACTGTGGGAGTCCTGTTGAAAAGGGACAAAGATTATGTAATACAGGGTACGTATAGCTAGCTGCAGAGGTAAGCGTGACTAAGTAAAGCCCGAGTGGATGTGGACATACATGCAGAGACAGGGGCCAAGCCCAGTCTTATGACAAAACTCGAGGAATGAAATATGTTGATTTCTAAATTTGCTAGTTCACATGGTTTAAGGGATCACCCGTGATATTTGCATGGTATATAGGTGAATGCCGAATTTGTATGGGCTTAGAGCATGCAGCTGGTTTGGAGGATTGCTGATCATGCTTATGGCTCGATAGTACACGTAAAATAATTTGACCATGAGGGGCCATGTTGTAACTTACTGAAATAGCTCTGGTCCCTGTAGTCAAATAAGGGCAAACAAATGCGCGGAGAACAGGGAGTCCTTGTGCTTACCTCTCAGCGAGCTGTATCAGTGGCTTGCGTTGTTGTCTGAATGGTGCGCATGCATGATAGCTGGAATATATAAGACCGTTTCTAAGTTAAGCGAGACACGATGCGCATGTGCATACGAATAGCGTAGGTATGTAGAGCTTGGGTGGTATTTCTGTAATGGCGGTATCGTCGGGAATGGTCAGTGCATCATGGCTCCATACGTGCACTTAATTAAAGACAGTTTTCACAAGATGGAGTGTCATTTGGATTGTCCTTTTGCCAAAACGTGTGTTTCTCGTAAAAGGTCATTTAGATGTTAATGTACATAGAAGGAATTATCATTTAATCAAACCATGCGTTTTTGTTAAAAATACAACCATTTTGCAGAAAATGAGGAAATATACAAAAATGCTCAAAAATTATTAAACAGAGAAACATATAAATACATTGCTCCTTGGAAAGGCCACAAATAGCCAGGGTGAAGGGAATAGAGACCCATTTTGTTGACAGAAACGATCATTTTAGTTGGTAGTACATAGAGCAATATTGCAATGTAAATAAATGAAGATAAGTTACAAAAGACAGAGTAGAGAAAGGGAAGAAGGAATAAATTCATCATGGGAATTTGTGGATAGAACCCATGTTTGTGTTTGTATGTTTGCTGACTAGTAGGTGGTTAAAAAACAACAACAGGTGTTCAAAGCAGCAGTCGAGAGGGAAAAATGAGGGGTACTCGATCATTTGTTGAAAAACAAGTTCAATTCAATTGATATATTCAGGCCATTCTTGGCAGAGTCAAGTCGGTAGATCCATTTTTGTTCCAGTTTACGTAGTGCGAGATCTCTGTTGCCTCCATGGAATGGATTGTTGACAGTTTGGAGTACTACCCAGAAAAGATCGTTATGGCTGTGTTTTTTCAATTTGTAGTGAGCCACTAGGGGCTTGTCATCGACTAGATTTTTAAGGCAGGAGCGATGTTCGCAGATTCGTTGTTTTATCTCTCTCTTACATTTCCCAATGTAAATTAGATCGCAGGGACACTTAATGGCGTATACTGACCATTTTGTTTTACAGTTGGTGAAATTGGGAAAGGTCCAGCTTATGTCTTTAAGGTCAATGTGTTTTATTTTGTTGGTCAGGGAACATACTGAACAGTTACCACATCTGAAATTACCTCTGATGGGGGGGAGATTCCAAAGAGTAGTTTGGAAGATTTTTTCTTTTGTCTTATCTTCGTAGGTATGCACCAGGCGGTCTTTAAGGTTTCTGTTCCGTGTAAATGCAAATCTATGTTTCATGGGTTTAAAATCTTCTGTGTGGAGTGTATCCCAATAAACCCTCTGGAGTCAGGCCCCCACCAAAAAAGAGGGTTCTTTTGCCCTTACTGCATACTTCCCTTCTGCTTTAGAAATGGGTATTAAACCATACCCAAGGTCAGATTATTTCAGAGCTTTGTCCTCTATATATGAGGAAGGGGAGGATTATGACCATGAAAGACCCTTTGGGTTACAGAGGACCACTATGCCTATACCAGAGGAATTTATCCATGAAGAGAATAGATTGAAGGACCTTCAAGACTCTTTGCATGAGGCAAGTGGTTTAGATACTTCTCCAGAAGTAGAATTCGCTAAACCAGACTGAGGGGAACATGTTGAGACCCCTGATAGGGTCTTAATGGCCAGAATAATAGAGTTGATGGGGTGGTCTACACCTTCACCTTCTTTTCAACAGGATGATCTTACGGGCATTTTACTTACCGACCCACAGGAAGATCATGTGGTTCCCTTTCATACTGCGTTGCAGAGAAAAATATCTGTCAACTGGGAAACCCCTGCGGTTATCCCGGCAGTTAACAAAAGACTATCTGCCAAATATAGGGTAGACTTCTGACCCTGAATATTTGAGAAAACATCCAACCCCAGAGAGTTTGGTTGTGCAAGCAGCAACATCATCGAACAGTAGATCTGCATACCCTACTATTCCACAAGACAAGGATGATAAAAGGTTTGACGCTATGTCAAAAAAGGTCTTTTCGGCATGTAGCATGGCGCTTAAATCCATTAATGCTACTTGCAGCCTCGCAAGATTCAGACATACACTTTGGGAGTGTGCTTCATCTGCGGCTGACTGTCTCCCGGAAGGAGAGGAAAGGGAAGCATTTCTGAACATTATTAAAGGTGTAAAGACGCAATGTGTGAGTCCCTTCAAACTGGCATTGAGTCTGCTGACAGTATCAGCAGGGCCATGGCGGTAAGTACTACAGATTTGCGTGGTTGTGAAAGTCTGGTTTTGCTCCAGATGTACAGGCCAGACTTTTGAATATGCCCTTTGACGGCACTTCTTTGTTTGGTAAGAAGGCTGATGACAGCCTAGAGAAGTTACAAACATCCAAGGCAGCAGCGAAATCTCTTGGAGCGGCAATCCGTCAAACTCCGTATCGCCCCTCAGGAACCTTTCGCTTTTATTCCGCATTCGTAAAAGGCAGAGGACAGCCGGCTCAAAGGGGCCAAATAACGATTCACCCGCGGTGGACGGGTTAAAAGTACAAATGCCGCAGCAGCAGCAGGTGCCTCCTTGCCCTCGGCATCTGCGTCAGCCGCCTCTAAAACACTCTGAGGCCCCTCTTACAAGACACCAGTAGGGGGCAGGTTAACTCAACATCTGACGGAATGGCAAGCTATTACGTCAGATGCTTGGGCATTGGAGACAGTTGCCCAAGGTTACTGCCTGCCTTTTCTACGCACCCCTCAGACTCATCCACCGGGGAACAACTCTTTGAAGTTTCCAGATCCTCTCCTTTCGCAAGAGAATCTAGACCTGCTAGAGAAATGTGCCATAGAACCGGTACCTGTAGCGGAGAGGAACAAGGGTTGGTATTCCCCCTATTTTCCAGTATCAAAGAAGGACAGAGGACTGAGCCCCATCTTCGACTTACGAGAATTCCTCAGGAAGGACAAGTTCAAGATGATGACTCTCTCTCAGTTCCTTCAGGCCCTCCAGCTTCAGGACTGGCTGGTATCTCTAGACCTTCAGGATGCTTATTTCCATGTGCCAATCCATCTCAAACACAGGAAATACCTGAGGTTCGCAATTGGCAACTCTCACTATCAATTTCGAGTTCTGCCATTTGGGCTGTCCTCCGCCCCAAGGGTCTTCACCAAGCTAATGTCGGTAGTGGCTGCAAGTCTAAGGAGGGAAGGGATCCATGTCTACCTCTACCTAGATGATTGGTTGATCAGAGCAGTATCTTCGGAACAAGCTCAGATCCAACTAGATTATGTCTGCCACTTCCTTCAGAAACTGGGTTCTCCCTCAATTTAAAGAAGTCACAGATGATACCATCACAGAGACTCCAGTTTATCGGAGCGGTCCTGGACACTTCCTGGGGAAAGCTTTGCCACCAGAGGTGAGGGCTCAAGATATTCTGCAGCCAAGATTCAAAATGCCCGACGTCTCCCAGCCTTCAACTTTTTAAGGTTGCTAGGCCTCATGGCATCCTACATCTTCCTTGTGCCTGAGGCTCACCTGAGAATGAGATCTCTCCAGTGGGCACTAAGAACCCAGTGGTCGCAATTCTCAGGAAGAATGACAGATCTCCTTCAGGTCCCAGACAAAGTGGCTCGAGACCTTCAGTGGTGGGCCTGTCGGAAGAACATTTTGAAAGGAGTCCAGTTTTGGCAAACATGGCCAGAGATAACAGTAGTCACGGATGCCTCACTCACGGAGTAGGGAGCCTATGCCAACGACTTGACCATCATCGGTCGTTGGTCTTCATTGGAGTCCAGACTACATATCAACCTGTTGGAGCTGAGAGCTATCAGACTAGCGCTGAAGGCTTTTCTGCCATCTGTACAAGGGAAAAATGTCCTAATAATGATGGACAACACAGTGGCCATGCACTACCTCAACAAAAGAGGAGGCGTAGGATCACTGCCACTGTGCAGAGAGGCGATGCAGCTCTGGTTTTGGGCAATTCAAGAAGGAATCTCTCTTTCAGCAGTTCACTTAGCCGGAGAGAAGAACTTGACAGCGGATGCTCTGAGCAGGCAGAGCACAGTCTCCCATGAGTGGGAGATAGCTCAGGAAGTCCTTCAAGAGATCTTCACCCTTTGGAGAACCCCTCAAGTGGATCTGTTCACCACCAGTATCAACAGGAAGTGTGATCAGTTTTGTTCAAGGGAATTTCCCCCGAGAGGAGCTCTAGGGGACGCGTTTGTACTGGACTGGAAGTTTCCACTTCTGTACGCGTTTCCTCCAGTCCCTGTCATTCCTCAGATGATCAGGAGGTTGAGAAGATTCCGGAAGACTATGATCCTAATTGCCCCAGACTGGGCCAGGAGAACGTGTACCCGGACCTTCTGGACATGTCCATCTGCCCTCCGATTCGTCTTCTCTCGCAGAAGGGAGGTCAGGTTCTCCATCCAGACATCAGAACCCTCAACCTTCACGCTTGGTTTCTGAAAGGTTGAGATACAAAGATTGGGACCTCCCAGATGACGTCATGGAGGTGTTGCTTTCGGCTAGAAGGTCAGCAACAAAGACTTTATACCACTGCCGTTGGAACAAGTTTTGCAGCTGGTGTAGAGAAAAGAATATCGAACCCTTTTCATGCGGTACACCAGTGGTGTTATCTTTTTTACTCTATTTGGCGAATTCAGGTCTTCGAGTTGGTACGATCAAGGGCTACCTCGCAGCGCTGTTGATCTTCAAGCGCACTGCGGAGGAGCCATCATATTTCAAATTACCCCTGGTAATCCAATTTCTGAAGGTGTTGACTAATGTCTATCCCCCAAAGCCGTTCCAAGTTCCCTTGTGGGACTTAAATCTAGTCTTAGATTTCCTGATGGGTACTCCCTTTGAACCACTCCATTCTTGTTCATTAAGATTTCTCACCCTTAAAACAGTCTTACTAGTGGCTTTGACATCTGCCAGAAGAGTGAGCGAATTACAAGATCTATCTTGGAAACCTCCTCATACAATTTTTTAACCTAATTTCCTCCCAAAGGTAGTCTCTGAATTCCACATCACTCAGAAGATAACTCAGAAGATAACCTTACCTTCATTCTATCCTCCTCCCCATCTTGGGAAAGAGGAAGAAAGGCTACATAGGATGGATCCAAGGCGAGCCTTGAGTTTTTATATCAGCAGACTTGCTAAGATTAGGCAAGCAGACCAACTGTTTATAGGTTATGCAGGACACAAATTAGGATTGCCAATTACAAAACAGACCATTCTAGAATGCTACAAATTGACAGGGAAAGAGCCCCCTCAACACCTTAGGGCTCATTCAACCAGGGGTATTGCAGCCTCTTCGGCCCTCCAAACAGGGGTACCAATTCGAGACATATGTGCGGCTGCCACATGTTCGGCCGCACATAACTTTACAAAATTCTACAAACTGGATTCCTCCTCTAGCCAGGAGACAAGATTTGGCAAAGCTGTGTTACTCTCTGTTCATTCTTAAAGGGAAATATTCCAATTTTACTCCCACCTCCGTTTACCCACCACTGCTATGGGAGTCTATCAAGATAAGGAATACGTTGGAGGACACAATCCCTTTGAAGAACAAGTTACTTCTTACCTTGTAACGTTCGTTCGATGGGATTTTCCTCTGACGTATTCCTTATCGCCCCTCCCATCCATCCCCTCAGTAAAACTTCCCTTGTAGTTGCAGTTTACGCTCCTTCAAGGTCAATAACCAATTCATGCACAGCTACTCTTAAGCTTCAAAACTGAACTGAGCAACGGACACTGCACGAGTCTATATGCACGATGATGTCAGCGCTGATGCGGAGGCTGTCGAGGGACACCAACTCGAGGGACGTCGACGCGCAGCACCCTCTACTGAAAATGTTTTCCGAGGCCAGCAAACTGGAAGTGATGTATCAAGATAAGGAATACATCGGAGGAACATCCCATCGAAAGAACGTTACAAGGTAAGAAGTAACTTGTTTGTCTCAATGTCCATACATCCTGAATCACATTCATCAGATATATCAATCGCCATAAGGTCTGCAGCAGAAATTTCCTTCAACACAAATTCGCTTGTCACTTTCTCCCGGGCGCGTAGCTTTTGTCCTAATGTTCCCATCGCCTGTGCACAACATCCTCCTAACACCAAACATATGCCAGGAAGACACTGTATACAGCAACAGAAAAACAACAGAACACCCAAAATAATCAGCAAGACTGAAACTAGCTTCCATCCCCAAGATCGTAAGAAGTCCCAGAACCAAGCGCTAAGATCCCAGTTTCCCTCGGGAACATGCACTTCTGAACTAAGGACGTGCAGATTTTGTATTGCCTTAAAGATGGTTGAGAGGAATCTGGCACGAAAACACAACAAGCGGTCCCCACTAATTTACATACTCCACCACGCTCAGCCAGGATGACATCTAATGCCATCCGGTTCTGAAGTGCCACTAACCTTATCGCTTTCTGTTCTAAAGTCATGTTATAGAGTATGTCAGTGGTCCAGTTGATGGTCCTCTCCAGTACTCTCGCTAGTCTTCTGATATCCACAGAGTTCAGTATTTGCCCCCACAATGGTACGAAGGATTTTGCTACATCACCCAGAACTTGTGCTGAAGTATCGCCATTCTCGTACCGTCTTGGACGAGCCTTTGAAATTTCTACAGTGCTTGCAATGAATACCCCGGGTAACAGAATCCCCAAATAACAGGTTCCCTGCCAATCCCTAGGTAACCAGGGGAAAGCTACATTACCGCAAATAAAGTAGAAAGGTTCACCTACATACAAAGGTCTGTCCTCACTGGTCAAGTTTGCAACGTTGGTGCAACCCTTGAAATCACCCATTGACTGAGTACCATTCCTCTGTAAGCAGAAAGAAACTGAATCAGGGCTGTGGTTAACAGTATAAGAAGGTGGCTTGGCATCCCTATTGCCCATAGGATCCATCTTGAAGGAGATCAAAGATTGAAAAGGATGGGACAGTCTATCAGAAGGCCTAATAGAAGCAATATTACGCTTGCTCCTATTCGCAAAGATTGAGCATCCCAGTGGCGTTAAAACACGTTTTTCAAAGCCATTCAAGTTAGTTCCATCAAAGGGAAAGAGTGTGCAGATGCACGAAGGGTGTAGAAACAGTAGGTATAGTTTCAGTGGGTAACAGAATTTCAAGCGGATGTACTTCTTCCAAATACCAAAATCCTAAGGCAATGACTATTGTGAAACCAGTTAACATAATCACAAGACAACAATACGTTTTCGGGGCCCACGCATTCTATTGTTCTATTTTTATGATCGGTCACACAGTGTCTTATCTGTTCCATACGAGTGGGAGCAGTTGCGGGCATTGTTTCTTCAAATTAATGCACCAAAGTTAATGTGCTGGTGATCTCCAGATCAAGCGTTTTCTTAGTCCTTTCCCAAACCCTAGCCAACAGAATCCCCTTATGTACAAAATATCGGCCACAGAGACAAGCCCTTCAATGATTTTCCTCGATGGCACAGCCGAACCGTGCAGTAAGTGTTTTTCCTCAGACGCAGATCATACCTTGTGATTCCTGGTACTGAGTGATCTGCAAACAACGTGTTGTTACTCCCCGATGGAAGTGGTGAATTCAAAGCAGGATTTAACACCAGATTCGGAACGGAATTTGAAAAAGGAACTGTTGGAGAGTGTGGAGATGAAGCGCTGTTTCCCCAGACCTCACGGGCTCAGGGAGAGTCTCTGACGCACTCTCTATTCTGTTTGATGCTTCGTGATCCTTGGTTACGGTATTGGTAAGGGGTTCTGTGTCTTCTGTATCGTGTGGCAAAGAGAAGGAAAACCTCTTGATGTGGGACGCTTGGATCCAGTGCTTCCTGTCCTCCACTCGCACCGCAGTCTGTGTGACCAGGAGAACTTGATGCAGGCCCTGCCAACGAGGTGCGAGGCAAGAATATCTTTCAATTGATTTTATCAAGAGCCAGCTCCCCGGCCGTATGCTGTGGCCTGGGCCCTCGTACCTAACAGGTTGAGCTTCTCGCACCTGTTGGTAAATCAAATACAGACAGTAGTCAGAAAGAAGTACATGTTCAACATCCCATAGGGAGCAGGGCTTTGTTAGCTGGCCTACCCAAGACCACCTCAAATGGAGAGAGCCCAGTCTTAGTTTGTGGGGTCGTTCTCATAGATCATAACACGATCGGTAAGGCATCCGGCCATTTCAGTTTGGTGCCGGCACACGTCTTAGCAAGCTTGTTCTTGATAATGCCATTGTGTCTTTCTACTAAACCAGCACTCTGAGCGTGCCTAGCCGAATGGAACCGTTTATCGATCTGTAATCCCGTGCATATCTTCAGAATTACAGCAGTGATAAAATGTGGACCATTGTCTGACCAGATGACCCTTGGCACACCAAACCTAGGAAAATATTCCTTAAGCATGGCTTTCGCCGTTGTCATAGCTGTGGCTATCTTTAACAGGGAAGGCTTCAACCCATTTACTAAAAGCGCAGACAACCACTAGTATGTATTTGTAGTTGTTGCAACGCTCCATTTCAATAAAGTCAAAATGTATAACATCGAAGGGGACAGAAGGTGGACCAAAACTACCCCTAGGAGTCGATGTGCCCTTTCCCACATTATGCTGCAAACAGATCACACAAATTTGGACGAAGCGCTTGGCTACTTTGGAGATTTTATCATTCACCCAAACAGTTTGCAACATTTTGGTAACTTTTCGTGCACAGATATGGGTGGAACCATGAGCCATAGCGACCATCATAGTAATGTACGCATCTGGCAGTAACCATTTCCCTTCCACCTTATCCACCCAACACCCGTCATCATCCAATTTTGCCAACCCCGCAGCCCATTTCTTAGATTCCTCTAAAGTGGCATCAGCTTGAATGTTTTTCACAGATTTCATACCCTCATCCAAAAGTACAGGCATTTGTGGCTTCCCTTGAAGTATACATTTCTGAAGAGAGATCAGTGGCAGTCTGTTTGGCTATCTGATCAGCGAAAGCATTCCCTTTTCCCACATTATCTATGACCTTCTGATGTGCTGTGCATTTCATGATTGCTAACTGAGTGGGGAGTGCAAGCGCTGAGAGTAACCCTACTATAAAGGAGCCATACTGGATTTCAGTGCCATGTGAGGTCAAGAAACCTCGTTCTGCCCAAAGTCTGCCGAAGTTGTGAACCACCCCAAAAGCATACTGACTATCAGTGTATATATTTACTGTAAACCCTTCAGAAAGTTCACAAGCTCGAGTCAATGCAATAATCTCTGCGGCGTGCGCAGAGTTATGCGTGTTCCTTTTGGTTTCCACAACCGTGCTCAATGTGGTGATTGCATAAGCAGCCGTGGATGTACCATCCAGAAGTTTGAAACCGGAGCCATCACAAAACAGCTCCCCTTGTGGATTGTTCAAAGGAGTATCTTTTAGATCGATTCTGCCTTTAGTCTCTTGCTCTTTGGTGTATATGCAGGCATGTGACTCTTCGTCACTGCAAGCAGTACCTTGCGGGAAAGGTAAAAGTTCAGCCGGATTGAGAACACAACATCTCTGAATTTTGATGTGCGGTGCAAACAGGATCAATTTGTATCTCGTTAATCGTGCGGAGGTGAGATGTTGCATTTGTATTCTGTTTAATAGAACATCTACAGAGTGAGGTACCATCAGGGTTGAAGCATGGCCTAGGACCATTCCCTCACTCTGTTTCACAGACGCAGCAGCAGCGGTGACAGCTGTCAAACATCTTGGCAAAGTGCATGCAACAGGATCAAGGGCGGAAGATAAGTAGCCACACTTCCTCTTCTTCCCTCCATGTTCCTGCGTTAATACAGCCAAAGCACATCCATCACGTTTATGCACATACAACACAAAGCCCTTCTCATAATTTGGTGTGCCCAAAACTGGTGCCGAACACAGTGCAGTCTTGAGCAGATCAAACGCTTGCTGGTGTTCTAAGTTCCACGGCAATGCCGAAGAAATACCCTTCTTCGTCAAAGCCAACATTGGTTTAATCGTTAACGAAAAATTGGGGATCCACTGCCTACAGTAAGAAGCCATTCCTATCAAGGCTCTGACTTCCTTCTGTGTATTTGGGACAGACATGCCAGAAATTATTTTTATCCGCTCAGGCTCAACCTTCTTCCCTCCTTTGACAGGAGATAGCCTAAATAGGCGACCTCCTGTTGACAATAATGAAACTTTTTGAGTGAAGCTTTGTGTGCATGTCGTGCTAGGTGAATAAGCAACAACACAGTGCCCTCCTTACAAGCGCACTCTGAATCAGCAGCTAAAAGTAGATTGTCTACATACTGAAGCAGTGTACAAGTGGTGGGTAACTCAAGTGTGTCAAGCTGTTCTTTCAAAGCCCTACTATAGATGCTAGGACTCTCCGTGTAACCTTGCGGCGCACGGGTGAAGGGAAACGAGCGTCCCCCTAGGGTGAACGTGAACAAGTATCTACTGTCTTTATGTATAGGAATACTAAAGAAAGCGTTCTTAAGATCTACAACACTAAAGTGAGTAGCTGAAGCCGGAATCATAGTTAATATTGTCGTCACATCAGGCACAATGGGAAATTGTGGAGCAACAATCTTATTGATGGCTCGTAAATCAATAATGAAACGAAAAGGAATTGCATTATCGCCTTTTTTGTACACGGGCAAAATCGGACTATTGCACAAACTGCCTGCAATTTCCTCAATTACCCCACAATGCACAAAATCGGAGACTATGCACTTCAAAGCTTGCTCACCATCAACCGAGATCTTATACTGGGGAATACGTGGCAACTTTACTCCATGTTTCAAAATGATCTTAACAGGCTCAATTTGTAGAATCCGACATGATTGTCATCAATTGCCCACAAACACTCCGGAACATCACTAAATTCTGGCGGCAAAGATCTGGTCAAGAACTGAGAGACAGAAAGTTGCTGTGGTGAAATCATCAAATGCACTCCATCAGAAGAACAATTAATTACCACATTTAATTCCTTCAACAGATTCAACCCCAACAAATTCTCTCCGCAATTCGTAATCAAAAGGAATGCACAGTGCTCCGTAAATGGACCTAAAGTAATCGGAACTGGCGAAGAAACCGGGCAGACTACTGGTGTGCCAGAAAACCCTACAGAAACATTTGTTTGCCCTGACAGTGGAATGTTTGGAATCTGTGAATGGTCAATGGAACACTTCTGTGCCCCTGTATCTATCAAAAATAGATTTTTCCTATTTCCCACTATCATCTCAACGTCGGGACCTTTCTGATTAATGGGAATAGGCGTCGGTTCCAAACCCTGCTCCGGGCAATCCTAACAAAATAGAATGTCGTCAAAAGGAAGTTCTTCAGAGAGATATGCAGTAGAAGGATGATCAAAAATGTTTCTATTATCCACACTCGGTGACTGATTATCCTGAAAAAGGTTGCTGCGAATCTTGCGAAAACTGACTTCTACCAGGACCCCCTACCACAGGGCGGCCTCTGGATCGTCTACCCATGGCACCAAATGCGTTATTCGACCTCTGCTGGAGGATCGGGCATTGTGCACACCAATGATTCTCTTGTCTGCAATAAGCACACTGGTTTATGTTTACAGGACCCAAACGCTCATTACCCTGTGGAGCATACTGTCCCCTAAATTGTGTATTACCCCCTCTAGGGCCTCTAACAATCTGTTGCAATAGAACTTTAGTTTTTAGGTCTCCCTTTCTCTTTTCAATTCTTTCTTTTTCGTTATTGACATGATTCTCATAGTACTGAGCCAGATGCAATACTTCTGCCTGAGACTTTGCTTGCCAAGCGCTCTCTGAAGACATAATTTGCTACTTGATGTCAGGCAACAATCCACACACAACTTTGTCCACAAATAGTCGTTTTCCAGACTCTGTGCTCAAATCTTGTCCACTGAAATCTGAAAACATTTGTTCGAACCGATTGAAGAATTCGGTAGCACCCTCAGATTTCCCTTGGACACAAGCAGTAAGTTTGTCCCAAATAATCCTTTTTCAGGAATTATTGCTTTTAATTTTGTAACTATCCTATCAGGCAAAGTCAGTATTACCTGAGGTGGTCTCTCTCCAGCTGGCCTTTCTCTATTTAATCTCACCATATTATCCCATGTATCTCCTAACCCTGGTACATCGTCTATAGTCCTAATCTTCTTCCACAAATCAACAGGTAGGAGTACGGGAAATAACAAATCAATATCGCTCAAGGTAAATACTGATGATTGCAAGACAGACTCTATCTCTTTGTAGAATCCTGTCGGATTCTTCCTAATATCGGGAATAGATTGTTTAATGGTGATCACTTCCTGTCTCCAGAACGGGACGTGAAAAAACTGTGACACATAATGTGCAGGAATATCATGAGCAGGTGTACCTGCTGCAACATTAGCAGGAATCTCAACTTTTGGGACAAATGTCGGAGGAACCTCTCTCATAGGCAACTGAGAAGTAGGCAACTCCGAACGCTTACTGAGCAACAGAGCTAAATCGAGTGCTAAAACAGCTTAAGAAGTGTCAAACGAAAAAGCTCTCTCATAGATATTCAATAATTCTGCGGGACAACAAATCTTTCTTTTTATACATTCATCCTGCAGGTATTCTACCCTTACCTGAATCACTTTCCTCTGCATTTCTGGCGTATACTGACTATATGTGTCATATACTTCAACGGGAGTTATAGACATGTCTGAAATCCACCTAATCGCATCTTTTGTGCAAATTCGTGTTTCCTCATTTATCAACTTACGACAAGGAAGGAACCGTTTCTGTACTAACATAACGTCCAAACTATCACTATCAATATCTTCATTCCGTAACCTCTCCAACTCCCTTCTATACTCAAAAACCCTCTCGACATGGTCATGTACTTTCTCTGCAGTATCTCTTGAATATGCTAAAATATTCAGATCCCTCAACCCTTGTGGGAGATCTATATCATCTAATCTGTTCCACATTATACGTAAATGAACTCCCAATCCTTCAATAAAAACGTTTTTCTCAGGAAAATTATCTAAGTTAGAGAGTATGGCAAAAACATAAGCTTGTTCACACCTCTCCATAAAATGGGCCTCATTCCGAGTATGGCGGTAAGGGATACCGGTCACCGTTAACGAGACCGGTGCTGGTAATCCCTTACCGCCACATTCCGAGTTCCCTTTGCGCCCTCGTCCCTAACGCCTGCTTTTAGCAGACGTTAGGGACGAGGGTGCAAAGGGGCTTTTTAGCCAATAACGGTGATCGTAAAGTACGGTCACCGTTATTTGCAATTTCCCCATTCCCATTGAGTCCTATGGGGGCTCATTTGGGAATGGGGAAGTGCCCTGGGGAATGGGAAATTACCACCCTGGTCAACTCGGAATAGGGTGGTAATTTCCCATTCCACCAGGGCGGTGCCGGTATGGGTCCAGTGCCGAGCAAGGCGCTACTACCGCCATTGGTTAGCGCCGGACTCGGAATGAGGCCCAATGTCTAGCCCATGCAGTCAATTCATGCTTTCTCTCTGGAGACACAGTATTACGAGTTACAATCCTTGATCCTGCTCCCCGATCAACTACAAGCAGTAAAGAACCACTTGGAAGAGGAAGAGTAGGCAAATCTTGTACATTCGGTAAAAAAGGTGTTATTACTGGTGCAGTAAATAGACCCACCAAACCCGTAACAGCAAGCAAAGGTGGAGGAGCAGGTGGAGGAGCAGGTGGAGGAGCAACGACAAGAGGAGGATCAACAGCCGGAGGAAAAGGAACATTAAGAGGAGTGACAGGAGGAGCAGGAGGAGTTACGGGAGGAGGAATAACAGCAGGAAGAGGTAAAACAGCAGAAAGAGGAACATACGGAGGTGGCGCAGTGACACCAGGCGTTCGTTCATTTAGAAGTTTGTCAATAAACTCATCAGATACATGAAAGTCTTTAGAAGGATAGATTTTCTGAATACCAAGTGAAAAAGCTCTGTCCATACTCCTAACTGACTCAGACTGTTTATTTTGATCATATAACAACGCTTTTTCGGCGTTGGTCATATGACGGCGCGCACGTTTTTCTCTACTCTTAAGTTGCTGCATAGCTTCGTTCTTCCAATTCTGTAATACATCAAATGCTGCAGGTCTAGCCTTTTTCTTTAATAATATGGATTCTAAGTATTCTATGCAAGGAATTTCAAAACTACCATTGATTGGCCACTGAAGTTCGGAAGCATGTCTAGTTTGTCTGTGCCAAATATCATTAAACACTATATTACCAATGCCGTGCTTGCAGTACATAGTACACACCGGCGACCCCTCCATTGGCACCGGTCGGCCAAATTCCAAAGATTGTCTGTCACTGCAGAATAACGCCCAGAAGCAGGCAGACAATTTCCCAGGCATATCAGAATACTGGTGTTACCTGGTCAATAATTGTACTTGCAAGTGCAATACGCCAAAACAAATTATCAGGATACTTAAGAATCGGGTCATGACTCACCTGATCAAAGAACTAAAATAGGTCTGATCGGATTACAAAGGATCGACATGGCTGGCGATTCCGACAAAAATACCTGCCTCGATATGGGGACCCTCGTCAAGATGCCGTCTCGGACCGCAAGCTCACCGGCCAGGGATCGGGCCGTGCATTACTGTTGAGGTATTGCTTCTCAGCCAAGAAAGGGGCCCCCTTTTTTTACCATCCGATCCCAAACCGATAGCCGCGTCAACCTTCAACGAGATGGCAACAATCTTGAGGGTGCCTATTCGGGCGCCATCTTGTAAAATCAAGAAAATATCGAGGCTTGGTACCACCAAAAGTTGGATCCACCAGTCACGAAGTTTCAAAGATTTATTCTGCACAGATTCAAATATCAAAGCAGATAACTATCTGGTTTACAGCACCTCGCAGCATGTACCAGAAACACTGTGAGGGGAGTGAGTCCTGGTCATCACAAAACATGCAGTATTTATACACGATCCACGTCATAGCTCAGCCCATCTCCATACTAATAAGTTACAAATTTGTGTTCTTGCCCAGTTCACATAGCAAATACAACAATATTGTCTCTACATACTTCAAGTGTTTTCCAGTCCTCGAAAATACAATGGTTACAACTTTGTTCAGTCTGGTCATGTTAGTTATTCAGCTTAGGCTGACACTAGTTTCAAGAAACAAATTCAATAGCTTTTTGTTAAGGTACACAGTTCATAGTTTGCCTACATTTAGTTCTTATGTTTGAATATATCCAAGGCTATTGATACAGAAAACAAATTAAATTGGAGTTCACTTTAGCTCCAAGGTTCCTTAAACATACTGACAAACTTTTTTGCCATCAGCTGTGTGGATCTTTAGCTTTCCAATGTAGACAGGATTCCTTCAGAAACTCGCAGCATTAGTTTGCATTCATTGTATAACACTGTTTGTGGGAAGATGAGGTTTGTAGACATAGATAACACTTTGAATGGGAGTGTGTTCTGACTGCAAGGTCTTGTTTGCACAGGACAAATAGTCTGCTCTGCCAGTCCTGGTGTTGACATAGGCTCAAAGGTCACTTCTGCTTTTGCAGTTGAAAACATAGCTTATTATTTACTGAATAGTGAGCAGGAGTTTTAGAACCAAAGATGGAGGGCTTTTTCCAAGATGGCACATTAAGTCAATTCTAATTCAGAACTTTGCAACGCGGTTTTCCCCATAGAGCAACTAGGCTTAGGCCAATATGAATCAAAAGGAGGCACTAATATGATTTCCGTTTAACAGTACCACCTTGCCAAAGGAAGTCCAATGAGTTCTTCAGAATGACTCTTTGGCCTTAAAGGATCCACAAGGAACTGAGTGAATCTGCTGAAGGGATGAGAGACTGCTTCTTTTAAAGGCACAAGTCTCCAGGTGATTGGTCTAAGCTAGCCTGCTTTAGCGGCCCAATTCCTGCTCCTGACCGGAGTGGACTTTGCCCGGTTGATGTCACACCCAAAGTACCTTGCTCCAGAGGAAGTCTAGTGGACAGGAAAAAGAAAGAGAGACAGTGAGAAACAAGATGATGGAAGGCTTCTTCCAGTGGTCAGAGCCCTCCTGCCTATCCTACTGTCATCCTCTTCCCTCCTCACTGACAACAAAGGCCTTTAGACATTCAGAACCCTGGTCTGCGACTTCTCATTCAGCATGCATGTTCTCCTTTCATACCTAGACCCAAGACAGCTGCCCATCTGATCCCAATACACATTTCCTTCCACAGCAGAGCTTACTAATAGGAGCTGACCAGTGTTCAATATCAATTTGATGTGGTGGCCATGATCATAAGTAGCTCATTCACTATGTCTAAACTCAGGTATAGCTTAATTTTAGAGTTCACCCTGCTACCAGCACAGGGTACTCATGATCATCATAGTTATGTTACAGGTGGTATATCTTAAATGCTGACCCTGTATGGCAGAGATATTTCTCTCACTTCACTGTTAGATGGAAATCTGTGACCTCTGGACCTGCTCGGTGCCACGGGTATTGAAGGTGCTATGACTCATGATACTGTTACAGCAAGTCACAGAGTCATATTATGTTTTTTGGCATGGAGCTTATAAAAGGGGAATCTGATTAGCAGATTACCCTTTTAGAGATGGAATTTCCTGCATCATTTTATTATTTAATACAATTCAAAAATGTCAGGGCTTTCATGCCCTTCTCAAATGTCTATACGTCACACTTGTATCTTTATCGGAGCTGTCTATCTCCTTCAATGGGAAAAGCTAGGTTGCCCTTAAACATAGACCGAAGAGTAATAACACTAATAAAGTACATAAACAAGTAGACATTCAAGAGGCTTTTAGTAAGTACCATATTACATGGTGTAAGGAAACAGTGAAATCACTAGACATGGCACAGAAACTGCCCTGATTGACTTAAAAACTCAAATTGACAACCTAAAAGATAAGGGCAAGTTGGCACTCCTCCTTTTGCTTGATATGTCAGCGGCATTCGACCTGGTCATCATAAAATTCTCTGCCACCATCTCAAAATTGCTGCGCACTTTTCAGACTCGGCATCGTCTTGGATTAGTTCCTTCTTAGCAAATAAAACTAAGAGGGTCTTCTCTCCTCTTGCCTCTGCAGAACCTGCCCCGGTCCCTTGTGGAGTCCCTCAAGGTCCCTGCGTCTCCCCCACATTATACAATGGGCCTCATCACGACTTTGGCGGTAACCCTTAAATCCGGCGGTCGCACTATTACCGCTGGATTTAAGGGTCCGCCAAATCAGGACTTTGGCAGATTTTGCCCCAGCTCTTGGCGGAAATCCGCCGGCGGTTAAGAGCGCAAATTTTCCCCATTGAGCCCAATGGGGAATGTTGCATTCCCGAATGGGCTCAATGGGGAATGAGGAATTACATTACTGCCAAACTCGTGATCCTGCGCAATTAGCGCCGGGGAGTTCGGCGGTAGGGCTAATACCGCCGGCTGTAATGCCACCAGCGTTACCGCTAAAGTCGTGATCAGGCCCAATGTGTTTACCAAGCCACTCTTTGACATACTTGACTATCTGGGTGTCTCATACACCAACTACGCTGATGACACCCAGATACTCATCCCTATCTCTGGCGACTTTGCTCTTGATGCTGAGGCACTAAAAGATGTCTATTCAATCATCCAGGCTTGGATGGCTCATCATGGGCTCTGCCTCAATGATGAGAAAACAGAGCTACTTATCCTTGGATCAAATTCCAAATTGGCCAAACTTTACCCAGCCCACAAATCATTCACTATAGACGGCAACATCATTAAAGTGTCTAACAAAGAAAAAACACTAGGCATCTATCTCGACGCAACTCTATCTCTAACGAGACAAACTAATGCTGAAGCATCTGCCTCGGCTTATACTTGTAAACTCATCACAGCCTGCAGACCCTTCCTGAACACTGAGAACTGTGTTATCCTAGCTAGAACACTAATCATGACAAAGATAGACTATTGTAACGCTCTCTACCTAGGGACCAGTCAAAAAAACTTTGACAAGTTACAAGTTACACAAAACAATGCCATCAGGGCGGCCCTCAACATCCCCAGAAGTTCTCACATCTCAGATATCAGACGCAACCTTCATTGGCTCCCCGTCGTGCAGCGAATATCACTTAAAACCTTAGCCTTAACAACCTGGCACCATCTTATCTGACTTACCGTTTCTCGCACCATGTCGCGATCAAACAGCTGAGATCAGTCTACGTCAACACTCTCTCTATACCTAGATTTAAGCTGCAGTCTGCTGGGGGTTCAAGCTTCCCAGTCCTCGCAGCCAAACTTTGGAACACCACCCCTTCCACACTCAGATCAGAACCCATGTTCCACTCCTTCAAAACCGAATCCAAACTCTGGCTTCACAAGCTTGATGAGCCAAATGCACTGTCACCATAGGTGCTTACCTTCATCTACATTAGCACGTCCGACCCCTTTCTACTTGGCTATGTTCTCTCTACCTCTCTTTATCGTTTGCACCCCTTACATCAGCCTTAGTCTCCTTTATATGTTTCTGGAGTAATTATGTGTAACATGCACTGTTATGTTTTTAAGTTCTGTTTTAAGTGGTTTTGTATCATCGCTGTAGCTGCTCCCTTGGGGGAACAGGTTATGCTTGCTTGTAACCACCTTCTTGTAACCACGCGCCCAGATGCCTCAGGGCAAGGTTCTGCGCTACAAATAACATAAATACAAATACACACATATATCTATACATATGCCCAGACCCTCAACCCCTTCTCTCTGAATCCCACTGGTGGTACTGAATGGAACACTGGCAGGAACACCTACAGAGAGGTCGGTGTGAAAAATCTGTAAATTCACAGTTATGTAGCCAAGTAGCTGCTGACTGCTTCCAGGCCAAAAACCAAGTGTGCACACATACATAAACGGGCTGGCTGGCTTTCAGCTTTTAAGCATTGATCCAACTGAAATGTAGGGTGGAATTTGCTTGATAAGACAACTACATCTGTTTAATGTGTTGGTTTGTCAAATGGGCACCCAGGTAGCGGATCATCTGTGTGTTTCTTTCTTTGTAGTGTTAGTGTCTCTGTGAACCAACCCCGAACACAGATGCTGGGATGGGGGCCATCCTTCTTTTTCCAGCTAATGCTTTCCTTTTAGTCTTGGTTCAAGGCACGTGAAACAGAGGGCTCACACAATCTCTGCCTCGTGCCATACTGCATGGGCAGCCTTCCTAAAAATGTCTATGAATTTTCTTTGCACTTCAATGGATAAGCTTTCAGCTAATGGTTTGGCTCTCTGGGGTGCATGTTCACCTTACTAGCAGAACATAAGGGATCATATTGTAGTGTGTGAGCTGGTTCCCCTTTCTGGATCTGCCCTTATTCCCAATGTGAAGGATATTCCAAGGGTTTGTCCCTCCTTGGTGGTTCCCAGCTGGGCACTGTTGAAATGTGCTTATGCCTACAGATGAAAATGCAAATGCACAGTCAAGATCTTGGGCTAGGAAACATAAGTAGAGCAGTCTGGGTGTCCATGTGGTGCAGACCTCTAAAGCCGGGTACCTGTGGGTGTTCCAGGTTCTCAGCATGGTCATCCCGTGGAATTAGCATACAGGCATCTGGCAGTGCTTTAATTCTCCCTACTGAGGGATGGACCTGCACTTGGTCAGTGCTTCCATTTGCACTTATTACCTCCAAGACTCTCTGACAGCAGCCATTATTCTCCACAATGATGTCACTGTTTCCTGATTCTTCAGCTGAAGCCTCGGATTTCAAACCATCAACAGCCCTCCCAAACCCTGCACTATTGGGGACAGTTCCTAGATCATGTCTTGTTCACTCCACTTCAATGCTGTGTGTGGTGGGGTGCAATGTGTCAAATTATACCCTCTAGCATGACAACAATGGAACTAACACCATTGGTGTAGAAGTGCTAATGGATGATCTGAAGCACAGTTCATGGTGGGTTCTAGCGGTGGCCCGTGTGGCTATGGAGTGGAACTAACAATAGATGACCAGGTGATTGCTACCATCTCCAGGTTCAGCTACCTCTGCACAGTCTTACATATTCATTTCTTGTCATGAGTCTCTCTGTTTGGCAATGTTAGAGGCTTTGGCCCTGACAATGGCACCTGCCTCATTCCATGTTTCCACTCTCTCTTACAATAGTGCCATCATGTACATTGTGTACTGAAGTGAGAGGTCTGGCAGTTGCTGCTGCTAATATCCTTTGTCCTTCACCACTCATAATGCTCCAGGATCAGAGGATCCTTCCGTCGCAATGCTGTTCAGTCTGCAGCCGGCTGACTCTTTCTCTTCCTGGCATCCTGTTCCATTCCTTGCTGCTTCTTTGCTCTCCCTCCTCTTGAGTTCCTTTGCTCCTCCTTGGCAATTTGTTTTTGCATCTCCTGTCCTAGCCTTTGTTGCAAACAACGCTTTGGAGTGCCTGGTTGCCTGCCTCCTTTATATACCTGGATCGTACCTGACTTCTACATCAGAATAGGTTTTTCTCCCACCACTTGTGGCAGGGGTTTTTCTCCCTGATTCTTGGTGAATCCTTGAGCCTATCTGGTTTTCATCTATTCTATCTATAGGGGTCAACAAGGTGGCTACCGATAGGCATCAGCCTTACATCTACACAGCTCTTCGAACACAGAAGAGCACTCTAAGCGCAAACCTTGAAATTTCTATCAATTTCCACAGTGGATTCTCAGGTTGAAGTGATCATAAAAGTGGTTGTTCAGAGTAGCCTTACCAGTGATATATCAAAACCTTCCTTACCTGTAGAAAGAAATACAGTGGGGACTGCTATGCAGACTCAACATTAGGAGGAATCACAGTGGACCATCTCTGAACCTGCTGGCAAGGCCACTGAGTATCTGTAGCCCAAATGTGTGTATGTGTTGCCAAACTACATAAAAATATCTTGAAGGACTAGAAGCAAGAAAAACATTTAGAAGAATGGCTTTGAATGGAGAAAAAAAATCTACTTGTGGCATCTGAGAAAAGGTTGTGATTCTATAGCATGTGAAGAAGAGATGGTTTGCATCTATATTATATTCTTGGAACAGCTTCCATAGAATGCATAACCTTTGTGATTTTACTATTTTATCTTTTTGTGCTCCATCACATTGTATTTTGTAAGAATCAATGTTATTTCCTGTTTTATATGCATTGTGTGACTTTTATGACTTATTTGTCGAAATAAAGCAGAACAACAAACACGGGACAGTACCACTCCATCTTTGTTTGCATTCATCTGGCTAACACATTCATCTCCATCCATATGAAGTCCATTTAGAGACCATTGTATAGCCTATCAAATAAGCTTCCCAGGAACTCTGCTTCAGTATTCATTGTTCAAGGATTTGTTAGGTAGGTTTAAGAACATATAATTACCTTTGAGATAACTTTGTCCTTTGTCTTTTGTGGGAACTATATACAGTATACACATACTAATAGTTCCCCATTTCAGTCTTTACTCAAATTCCTTTGTGATCTTGGAACTGTAAACTTTCTGTCACAGTGATAATTCTATATCTCCCCAGACGATAAGCAAGATCCAGGCGTTGTGTGTCCATGAGCCTTAAAAAATATTCAATAGCCATATGGTTGCTCTTAGGATGCATGCCTACCGAACAAGGCTGTGGATGTCCATATTAAATCAATTTATTTTTCATAATGACTTCTTTATTCCTCATTTCCTACACACTCATACCTTTAATCTTTAGCTGTTAAAGGGTCCCCCCCGCTAGAAGCGGTATGGGGCCAAAGAGATTAGAAAATTGAAGCAGCTTTCTGTATTGTAAACAAATGGACCAGTCAGTTGTGTTATGCTTTAAAACAGAAAATAACTATAAGCATCGTTTTCCAGCAGCAAACTATGATACCACAGAGCTACTAATCTGTAGCAGGCAAACCTTAATGCCCACTCTATGAGGGGTGAGGAAGTGACAGCTGCTCTTTTAAGAAATATATACTTTCTGAAATCTGAAAAGTGTCTGCATGGAAATCTTTCCAGATCTTTGCTAGAAATTACTGTCTAGTTTCCATTGAAAGAGCATATGTTCAAGTTGAGTGAGCTTCTCTGGGGAATCTGTTTTAATGAATGATCATTCCCTTACAGTCATTATTCCTTTCCCCATGGCCTCCACACTTCCCAGTGACAAAGGAGGAGAATATAATGTGAATTACCTGTATTTCCAATTCTCTGGCATTGGTATCTTCATAAAATTCAGGGAGAATCAGACATAAAAGAAATAGGAAAAGAGAAGAGAGAGGGCCTTATTATGAGTTTTGGCAGTAAATCGGGGGTAAATCTGCCTTAATCATTTTATTTTACTTACCACAGGTACAAATGGAGGTTTTCTGGTGTAAATCCCCATTGATTTGTGGTGGTTTTGCAGTTGTTATTGCCTTAAATGGAGGATGTACCCTCAAAGTCAAACTCTGAATTCAGCTGTATGGTAAAAGTGGTAACTGAATTGCCATCTCTTTTTTTACTTCACCACCAAACCCATAATGTGGCCATCGAGCTTCTTCCTCATCTGTATGAAAATCAATTAAATAAAGTCCTCAATGTGATGAGGAAGCAAAATGGCACGAACGTGGGTAACCTGCTCAAGCCATGTTTTGGCTGGTCTTCCCTCATCGCCAACATTCTGCAAGGGATTATCTGTATGGCTGGACTGTTAGAGGCTATGGCAGTGATTTCAAAAATAGCCAGTAAAATGGGTGCACCAATTTATGTAGGCATGACAATTAATTGTAGTGGGGTCAGTAGAAACAAATAAGGATAGTGAATTATGTAGTGCAGGTGAAGGCAGAACCTAATAAAAATAACACATTGAGTCATGAGAGGCAGTCATGAGGGGCAGTAGACTACGCTTTTAATGGTGGCAGAAAATGCATGCACAAGGCAGGAGATTCAAAATGCACTGAGCACATATAAATTGACTCATGTCATACATGAATTGCCATCTGTGTAATGTTGCATTAAAAAAACAAACCCAGATTAATTAACTAACCATCCTTATTACATGATACCCCATTAACTAATTAGTCCTCCTGATTAACATTGCAATGCAATGCAAGTGAGCACAGATGGCAAGTCATTTTATTTTCTCTCTTGTTCTGTGGAAAGGAATGTGCACTGCAAAGATGAATGGGCTGTCTTTTCCATTCAGAGAGGTTATTGTTTGTGCAGGAAGCAAGAAGAGATACATATGAGCTCTCTGTAGGGATTGGACAGAGAGGTCAGAATTCTGGAAGTTGCTGAAAACGTCAGAAAAAGGGCAGATTTAGTTTTGAATGACAGGCACGGGAGATACATAGAGGTGAGAGAGAGCTAAAGAGTGGGGATTCTTCTTGTGGCTGGCTGTCGAGGGAAGGAGATCAGAGGGAAGCGCTGAGCTGACCCAGCATTGAATGCTGCTGGGACTCTGATGTCAACCTTCGGGGGTGCAAAAAAGCAGTGCAGAATTGCAACACTTCTGTGCAGATAACCACGGCAGAGAGGGAGCCTTCCAGATAAAGAGCCGATGGGAGCAGCAATTTATTTAGGCATGACATTAATTATTGTGGGGTCAGTAAAAACAAATAGGGATAGAGAATTATGTAGTGCAGGTGAAGGCGGAACCGAATAAAAATAACACATTCAGGATAATTCATGGAATTAATGTGTGCTGAAAATAGGCACTTGTGCGCCTTTTCACATGCAAGCACCCATATACGTATTCATGGAACACATTGTACGTGGCTTACCTGGGACCTGCGTTGAATCCGTGCGTGTCCAACATATCTCTGCGACACCATGAACACCTTGCACGATACGGCCTGCGAAGGCACACACCGTCCAGCGCACACACCTTAAAAGGGGGCGGAACACATGGAATGGGGAACAAAACGCAAAAATGTGGGCGTAACGGGGAAAGCACCGCAGCAAAATTCTCGCAATGCCCACACGCATGCTAACAACACGTATTCATGGAATCGAACAGGGCTCAACAGGCGCGCGGCAAAAGACACACAAACCTGGAAACACGTACGCCACATGAAAGCAGGCATAGGCATCCCCGCGCACCAACGCCAATGCATAAAAGTGTGCACAAATGCGCGTATACAGCTAAGATGAATGTACCGTTCCTCACAGCTGTGATCATGGGACACCGCAGGAGGAGGAGGATAGCCAGGCCCCAAATTTTTTTTTTTACCCAGGACCAGCCTTTTTGGGATGCCTGATGACCAGGTCTATGTCAGGTATAGGTTTCCACCTCATATCATCCTAAACCTTGTCACTGAGTAGGAGGATGGCCTCAGATCACCCACCCTGTGCTCCCAAGCACTGAGCCCCTTGGAAAAGGTGCTCAATGTACTGCATTTTTTGGCCAGTGGGTCATTTCAGAGGACAACTGCCATAGTTGGGGGCATCTCACAGCCCACACACTCACGCAGCCTACACCAGGTGTTGGCAATTATGACTGCACGCACCTCAGTCCGCAGGCACATATACATGCCCAGAACACCCGCAGAAAGGCAGGCCGTGGTCCAGGACTTTTACAGGGTGGCACACTTCCCCAAAGTGCTTGGTGCCATTGATTGCACCCATGTGGCCCTACGTCCACCTAGGGCGACTGAGCACATCTATCGCAATCACAAGCACTGGCATTCCATCAACTTGCAAGTTGTATGCAATGCCAAAGGAATCATCACCTCTGTATATGCAAACTCTCCAAGATCCACCCAAGATAGTTTAAGAATGTCACCCCTAAACCGGGACCTGGAAGCTAGGAGGCATGGCAACACATGGCTCATTGGTGAGTACAAGTGCCTGTGCACATGCATTATTGTCACACACAGACACATAGACAAAGCCAACTAATGAAAACCATTCTCACCTACCCAGGAGACAGTGCTTACCCTCTGAGTACCTACATGATGACGCCAATACGGAACTCCACCACACCGCTCCAGGTAAAATACAACGCAGCCCATATTGCAACAAGGGCTATAGTGGAGCACACATTCGGAGTGCTGAAGTCACGCTTCTGCTCCCTTGAGCACTCCGGTGTCCAGCTACTATATGCACCACCAGCAGTGTGCAGGATCATTGTGGCAGCATGTGTCCTGCACAACGTTGCAACACGGTGGAGCATATCGGTGGACATGGTGGTGCCCCCACATCCCCAACCACATGCATGGCCGCTGCGCATGGGAGACGAAAGGGCAAATGGCGAGGCTGCCCGTCCCCATCTGGTGGCCCAATTTTTCACCTAAAATCCCACCCCTGCGCAGTGCACACAGGCCTGGCACATTCCAGGTGACAATTGATGATGACAAAGGGACAACCAAATGTCACAACCTTGCCACCCTGAGAATGTGTCCTTGGAAGTGCTTCATTGTGTGCATCCCTAGCTACTTAAACCAACACAATCCCGTGTGACCAAAAGGCACACATTCAACATGCAGTATGCCACTAACCCCATGCAAAACAGCACATCCAAATACTGGTATGTCACCTAAACCCTCCCAAAACCCATGTTACCCGGCCGACACACCACACCTTGGCATGCAATGTTAAAAGTTCAAAGTAAATGCACAACGCATGACACAACTGTCACAAAGTGCACATTGACAAATGGAAATATGTCTGAAACAATCCCCTCAGACACATCAAAATGAAACCATACACAGGAACATCCATATACCAGCATAACGTATCATAAACACAGGAGCCAACAGTGAAAATGTCAGGCAGTGACCAAACAGCACAAGTGCCTCAATGTGACAAAGCCACCACATGGACCCCTTCCAGCTTGAGTGGATCTCTGCTAGCTAAAGGGGACAGGGTAACACATATAGCGTGAAGGGTATCAATGATGGAGACAGGAAATGTAATAAATAAAGATGTAACATTAAAAAATACACATTTACCAATATCCAAAGCAAAATGCATGCTAACCATGCAGTGGTCAAACAATCGTGAATCCCCACAAGGGGTGTATACACAGGTTGGACGTCAGACTGGCCACAGAAATGATGGAAGCCCAATGCCTCTGTGTAAGTTACTGTCACATGCCGCCCTCCTTGCAATCCTGAAATGACCCAGTGGCCAAAAAATGCAGTACATTTAGCACCTTTTCCAAGGGGCTCAGTGCTTGGGAGCACAGAGTGTATGGGCCCAGCCAGAACACACAGTGGATGCCTACGGGTGCCACACAAAGCAACATTGTTACATGAATGCAGAATAGACAAAAAAATGTAAAAATGGCCATGGCGACCGGGGGGTGGGGCGACCATCCAGGAGGGAGGAGGTACAGAGTACACCTCAACACCCACATGCGTGGATGTTGAGAATGCTTTTTAAAAAACCTCCATGGGTTCATGATATGCACGGTTAGCCTATAGTGGGAGAGCTCTCACCGCTGTCGGCTCCCTCTGGCGTAACATTAGAAGGTGAGCGTGGCAAGGGAGGCTGACCACTCATAGCCCTGGTATACTCCTCAATGGCAGCAAGCATGTGGGCCTGAAAGGTCTGATTCTGCATGATTACGGTAGGGAGATCCCCATGCAGCACCTCACGAGATGCATGCATCTCCTCCTGGGTTGCATGGAGTTCCACATGCAAGGCCTCATGTGACCCACGGATCTCCTCCCAAGTTGCATGGAGTTCAGCAGAGATGTGGTGTATCAGCTGCTCCATCTGCTGTTCTGCCCGCCTACTGCGACCCATCTCAAGTGCAGCCAGAGTAGTTCTGAGAGAGAAGTTCTATTCCCTCAGGGCATCCTTGTGGGCCTCTGCCTCTGCAGCCATGGCTGTGCGCAGAGCCCCCAGTTCAGCCCGTCGGTCCCTATTGGCGGCCAACATGTCCAGCCTGTGCGAGCAGCATGTGGACCGCACTGCCTGCTGCTGGAGCTCCATCTGCCTTTTTTTGGGGGGAGAATGGAATTGGCCACCCTTTCCACGCCCTGAGTCATCATCTCACATTATGCCCCCTGTTGCTGTGCAATGGCATACATGGAATTCTCCCACACAGTATTCCCGGGTGGTACACGGCCACTGCTTTGTCAGACATCACACCTGGCACGCCCAAGGATACCTGGCCTTTGCCGCGGTGGCACTGTCTGTGGCTGCAGGACTGCATTCCTCCCTTGCTGAGCTGCCCCAGGAGCAAGTAGTGTGGAGCTTGACCCTGCATCTGTAACCACCACAGTACCAACACCGACTGGCCCCTTGAGGGGCCTACCCCCACTGCAGGTGTGTCAGACAGAACAGCATCCACAGCAGAATCACACACCTGCAACAGCAATGAGGGGTCAATTTCCGATTCTGCACCAGAGGCATAGGGTTCCTCAGAGGTGTACTCAGAGACACCCTGGCCAGGATGGTCTGTAGCACCAATGGATTTTCGTGGGCTACCACACCACGGCCTCCACTGGTGCCTGGTTGGGATTCTGAATACTCCACCCCCTCCGCCATCTCCTCCTCCTCCACTGCCTCCAGTGGCTCATCACCTGCACAAAATCAAAAGAATACATGAGCACACATGTTAACTGCATAGGCCACACACATAGGTATTACAATGTTGAGCCAACGCATTAAGCAGCCATGTCACACAGGACACAAACCCAGGCATAAACACAGTGACAATGTAATGGAACGGGACCCTGAAAGCAGACATGGATGCGTGTCAAATTGCAAAATATGTAATGTACTGCATGGTGCATAGCACCTGCCTCACACACAAGCTTGTGACTGGCAAAGTCCTTCCACAAACATGACAGATGCCAACACACAGATGGCACGTAGCATAGCCCTGCCCGAACTGTCAACCAGACCCAGATGGAAGCTCAATACTACTGTCCATGAGCCATGAACAATGCATGTAATTTGACATTTCATTGAAATCACTATGATAAAACACATGTGTCACAGGCTGCAACAACGTTAGGGTGTTGAAATACAGTGAAGGAAGGCACATGGGTTCATCAATGGCAGGTCACTTTGACATCATGCAAGTGAATAGGCATGTGGAAGGAGAGAACAGGGCTCAGAAGTGTGTGGGTGCAGTGCAGTACACGTGTACGGCCTCAACTATCATTGAGAACACAGAGGCAGTAATATGAATGTCGTGGACAGATTGCAGTGTAATCGCAAGTGCAGTCATTCTGTGTAAAGTGTTGGCAGTGGGTTGTAGGGATACAGTAAACCCCACCCCACAGGACGGGGGATGGCTTGGAGGCAGTGCATGGCTCAAAATGGTTGCTCAGAGTACTGTGTTGTAGCAGTGTGGGCAGTTGTCAATTGAATTCTTTCAGTCATTTGAGACAACAGCAGGGGAGTGGAGGACAGTAAGCACAACACATGAGGAAGCATCAGACGTTCCCCCAGATCCGGAGAAGCAACAACAGCAGTTGCATAGAGTCAGGGAGGCTGTAAGAGAGGGAGGCTTATGCTCAACACAGACGAGAACCTCAAACTAATCACCATGAGGAGCAACTGACCCTGAGTGAGCAGGTAAGGGTTGATGAAATACCATGAGAAGGAAGCAAATACTGGAGATTGAGTTGAATGAATTGCTTGCAGGGAACCATATGGACTTGCTGGGAATGCTCAGGGTCCAGGAATGAACACTCATAGCCACTGTGAGCCTGTGCCATCCGCACAGTCCGAGTGAGATACCCTGCAGCAAGGCCAAAGGACGTTCCACCCAGTCCAGGCCTGGCAGAGTTGCAGAGGGAAGAGTGCATATTCACAGAATTTTGGGTACTGCCCGTTGCAGTAGTCTTCCACCGGAATCACCAGTCCAATGGAGACAGTGAGCTGCTGGGGGATGGAGAGGTAAGGAAGAATGCCTCTGAGGAGGGACATCTTGCAGGGTGTCCACACAGACATGTCAGTCATGTGACGATAGAAGGTGAGTGTTGAGAGGAAGATCATCACAGGCTATCCGCAGCCATAGGTTGGAGCAAGAATAGGGCCAAGAGAGGCTGCACAGAGATTGTCATGGAAGGAGGGAGCAGGTGTGGTGATGAGGATTGCCACTGTGTGCAGGACATGGTTTGTATGCTGTCTGCATGACAACAAGCACCTATCAGTCGAACATCACATGGGTAACACATGGCAGTCATGTCAATGTAGCCTGAACTGGTGGACAATCATAACACATCACCCACGCAACATACACATGGCCTGGACACACACGCATCACCACTCACTGGACATTGTCTCATAATTTGGCAGCCCTCCCTCGCCTTAGACCTGCTCCACTGCGATGAAATCAGCAGCAATCTCCTCATGTGGAGTGAGCTCTTCGTCCTCTGATGGTGTCCCACTGCCAGTCACCAGAGTAGAGGAAACTTTGCAGCCAGCTTGTCTTTTGCTCGGCGTCGGAGGTCATTCCAATGCTTCATCACATCATCTGATGTGCGCCTCTCATATCCCAAGGTGCTAATATCGTCCGCGATGTACTGTCAGTGGGCCCTACACTGAGCAGGCATATGTGTGCTCCCTGCCATCACCAGCATGTTGCGGCCGTGTTCAAACACGTAGTCCACAAGCGCTTCCAGTTCTGCATTACAGAAACTCTGCTTTCTTGACGTTTTTGAGGGCTGAGCCGTGTCTGGGGTCCCAGACTGTTCTGCTGGAGCACACTTCTTCCTCTTGGGAGGTGTTGCAGACACTGAGTGGCTTGTGTCGCTATGGTCAGTAGTAAGTGGCTGCCCAATGGAATCAGGCAGTGACATGATGACCGAAGGGCAGGCTGCAGGTATTGACAGCTGGGTGCTGTTGTCAGGACCCTGCGCCACACGTGTCTCGATGCCAATGGCCGGGACTAACACAGTCCTGGCTGGGGACTCAGAGCATGGGTGGTGTCAGCTGCAGCTGCCCCCACCCATGCAGCCCCCATTCCCCCACCCTGCAGCTTCCACACCCTGGCTGCTCAAGGCAGCAGATGACACTACTGCCCCAGATCCACCTGGCCTGGTGACAGCAACTTTCAGCACATGTGCCTTAGCCTTTGCGACATAGAAATCGCCCCGTGAGTCATCCTGTGCCTGTTCTGTGACCAATCCAGTCTGGGCTGGCTGACCCTGCAGCTTTCACACCCTGACTGCTTGTGACAGCAGAAGGCACTACGTGTTGGGTCTGATGGGTACTGGGGATGGCAGCAGCAGCAGCTGCATCTCCCTGACCCGCTTGTGGGGGGGCATAGCTGTCCCTGCTTGTGCCTGGACACCCTGCCCTCATGGAACATCCTGGCCATGTCACCCACCGCGGCCACCTTGGCCAACCTGGCCACTTCCCCCACCGTGGCTACCTTGGCCACCCTTGGCACCTACCACACCACGGCCACCTCTAGGAGGACACCCAGCTTTGCCTCTCTTACCACTTTTTGCCCTCCCAGTCATGGCACTTATGTACTAGCGCAATGGGAGGTGCAGACAAAAATTGTCCTGGGCAATTGGGGTGAAGGGGGCATGGTACATGATGGAAAACGTACCCCTGTGCTCCTGCAAGGATGTATGTGACCCCTGGGGAAAAATAACAGGTCACGCAATGCTCAAGCACCCCAAAAACAAACGTGCACACAACCCCTCGGTACCCCACGTGCGATGAAAAAACATCCCACAGTACGCTGTGGCACCCAGGAACACAATGCGTATGCTGGGAACACCTAGGCTACTATGACCTCGAAAATGGGGTACGCGACACACAGGGGCAACCACAGTGGGAAAAATGTGTGCGCTACTCACCATATGCCTGGAAAAATGAAGAAAAACAGACGTGCGTGTGCGCGTAGGCAACTCCCCCACCAAAACAAGAAGTATGCACTGCCACAGTAGTGATCATTTCACGTGTGAACCCACAAAAAGAAGAATCTCACGGGTCTCCACGAAAAGCATGTACAGTGCACTGTTGTCCTATGCAGACCTTTAACCCGTACTGAACGGCAACGCCCAACGTCCCGCGCATGTCACGTAACTTACGCACTTAGGGCCTTTCCTCTCATTACACGCTAACGCGCTGTTTACGCACATGTGGAGTCACTCTGTTTCCGGCTGGCCACACAAACCAACACGGAAGACCCACACTCCTGCCCACAATGCCATTTATCTGTCTCAAACACCCTGAGCTGCCTCCTATGAGTCATCTGCTGCTGCCAGCCCACTCTGTGTGCCTGCTGCCTACGTGCCCTGCAATTTGGTGCCTGATCATCATCCATTGCCAGTGATCTTGTTTCTGTGACCACCTCTGCTGACCCAGAAGACTCCTGACTGCCATTTCATCGCTCCACAGCCCAGCCCCAGGACCAAGTTGCCCACCCACACCGGCCTTGGGGGTTGCCATGTCAGGCCAAGCACCATCTGAGGCAAGTGGCAACCCCCCGGCAGAGAGGCAGAGGGCTGTCAGCTTCTTTCCCACAGAAGTAGGCTTCCTGGTGGAGCAAGTTCTGGGGCATCATATTGCCCTCTTCCCTGGACCATCGCGTCTCAACAAGGAAGGACGGAGTAAGATCTGGGTGGACACCATGGGTGCCATCAAAGCAGAGGGGGTGGCACCCCGCGACTACCAACATGTCCGGAAGCAGTGGGAAGACTTCAGGTCCAGGACCCTCAACAAGGCCCGGCGTCTCGTCAAGTCTGGTGATTGTGGAGTGGGGCCAGTTGACCACCGTCCGGAGTCGACTGTTAAGTGTTCATGTGTTCTTGTCCAGCGTAGTGCATGTTGAGATGTGGCTGGAGTATGCACCTTGGCCTCATGTATGGCATGCCTCATGTACAGATGTCTGTGTGCATGTCCATGACACTGCTGCATGTGAGTCCAATCAAGCGTGTTCCACATCAATGGTGTCTGTGTGGCAATGCGTGATGTGCACCAGCATGTGACGATGCACACATGTTTTCATAACTGTGTCTGGACTTGGCCATGCGAGACTTGTGAGACATGGATGCTTATGTCACCATCATGTACATGCATGGTGTACATGTGCGTGTGTCTGAGTAGTGAGTGTGTGACTGGCCAACCTCATGGATGCATGACACATGAGAATCTCAATACGTGATTGACTCATGCGGTCCAGTTGTCCACAAGTGCACAGTGCCGGAAGGTCTACATGGCTGATGCATGACTGTCAGGTGATGTGTGTGCATGTGATGTGCATGTACCATGATGCATGTGAGGTACAGCCCCTCTTCTGATGTGCCTGCAGTGCCTTGTACATGGGTGTGAATGTTTTTTGCACAAGGAATGCATGTTTGTGCATGTGTCTTGCTTGCACTGACCTTTGTGTTGTGGAGGGTGATGATGGTTGTGACGTTTGACAGTGCCACTCATGTGCATTTGGTTTGTGTCAAGCAGACATTTGTTCGGGACACTAATGCTTGTGTTCAATGTCTCCCTATCCACAGTGGCGATGGAGGAAGATGGCAGAGATGACGCTGTGGAGCACCATGGCAGGGATGCCTCCACCAGGCGGACATACAAGGCCCAGTCATCCTCGCAGGAAACAACATCTTCCGGGAGCGACGGGACTGGTGCCCCGTCCGCAACAACGGCCACAGCTGCTCAGGGGAGGCCCAAGAAGGTGAAGTTGGTCGTGGGCTCCTCGGCAGCAGGAGGGACAGGTGAGCCCCCACAGGGGCAATCCGATGCGGAAGATGGTGGGGAGTCAGCCAGGTTGGTGGTGGACGAGGAGGAGTAGGAGGAGGCCATATCAGCCCAGCACATGGAGCATGGTGGGGGTGGTGAGGCAGGTGCAACTGATGCAGTCTCAGGCCAGACCCGTCCACAGGTAGCGGATGTACCCACGTCAACTGATCTTTCACTAGCTGCGAATGATGCAATTTTGGACAGGGTGGAGCCCATGCTAGCCGGGATCTTGAGGCGGAAAGGTGCCATTCGGGTTGACGTGCAGGCTTCCAATCAGAGGCTTGTACGTCATCACGAAGATGTCTGTTGCCTCATGAACTAGCTAGCTCATCTCATTGACTCAAGTTTACTACGTGTGCTGGCCACTGATGCGACCCCCTCCTCCTCTTCCTCCACTGTGCACAAGTCGTCCTCCATGCAGTCTTCCAACCCAGATGACAACAGGGCCCCCTGTGGACCTGTGCCAACCATAGTGGCCAGTCTGGTGGAGACCACATCCCTGCCACAGTTGGGAGTCAGAGGATCAGCAGAGGTGGTAACCCCAGCAACAGGACCAGTGGTAATGGAGGTGGTGCAGGCACCTTGGAGTAGGGCACGTGCACGACTGCCCCGGGGGTTGTCATCATCCCGAAGGCAGTCCCGGAGGAGCAGGCACAGGGCTTATCAGCGGCAGCAGGCTCAATGTAGGAGGCAACAGGACTCGGGCCCCTCAACATCACAGGGGCAGGTATCGGCCATCATGCAGGAGGGTAACATGGACCTTGGAACAAGGATGTCTTCTGTGCTGCAGAGAATTGGCCAGCAAAGAGGAGCAGAGCGACAGCGGGCAGAGTGGGCACAACTCACCATGGCCAGGGCAGAGAAAACCCTGCATCGGGCAGAGAGGCTGGCGGAGTTCCTCGAGGAGACTCACAGGGAGTTTGGGCGGAGCACAAAGGATTCCCTGTGGGCCCTAGAGGGTAGAGCACAGGCCCGCCTCTAGGAAATAGATGCAGAGTTCGATGAGGCCCTAGCCGGCACTCTTGGTGGAAATGGTGAGTGGTAGGACTAGCCCGCTGCCTTTGTAAATAGTTATTTAGTGGTAGGTTTCCTTTTTTTATGATTTGAAGTTCGTGGACTTTGCTCCACATATTGTGAATTGTTTTCTTTAGGGGTTTTTGGATGTATGTTTGGATTTTGGGATCATGGACCCTTCAGTCTTGCATATAGTTGGACATGTTTTAATTTATTTGGATTTTTGTTCACCATGGAGTAATTTTTTTATGATTTTGGTTTGCAATTGGAGGGCAATCATTAGACATGGAACACTTTTTGGAGTTTCAACATTTTTAATATCACATTTATTTTTGTTTTAAATGTCATTTTCATTTGCATTCCATTCATTATCATTTTCATGGTTAGCTTTGAGTTGTTGTGGTTTTTTGTACTTAAGTGGTGTCTGCTCTCAATTGTTTTGTGCGTGTGTCACTCTTCATTGGCTCTGTTACGTGGTGGCATTTTGGTGGACATTTGCTACATGGTTGCATGGAGTGCAAATGTGGGGTGTGGGCAGTGATGAGTCGGGGCCTGCTGCAGGTTGCCGTCACTGGTGGGGGTGGTGGGACATGAGTCGGGGCCTTCCTGCAGGTTGCCGTCACTGGTGGGGGTGGGGGTGGGGGACATGAGTCAGGGCCTGCCTGCAGTTTGCTGTCACTGGTGGGGGTGGGGGGATATGAGACGGTGCCTGCCTGCAGGTTGCTGACACTGTTGGTGGTGGGGGGACATGAGTCGGGGCCTGCCTGCAGGTTGCCATAACTGGTGGGGGTGGGGGGACATGAGTCAGGGCTTGCCTGCAGGTTGCCATCACTGATGGTGGGACATGAGTCGGGGCCTGCCTGCAGGTTGCCGTCAAAGGTGGCTGTGGGGGGGACATGAGTCGGGGCCTGCCTGCAGGTTGCCATCACCAGTGGGTGTGGGAGGACATGAGTTGGTGCCTGCCTGCAGGTTGCCGTCACTGGTGGGGATGGAGGGACAAGAGTCGGGGCCTGCCTGCGGGGTATGGTCATGGGTGTTGGGGGGTCCCTTGTGTTGTGGACTGCCTGCAGTGTATGGTCATATGTGTTGGGGTGTTCCTTGTGGTGTTGGCTGCCTGCGGGTTATGGTCATGGGTGTTGGGGGGTTCCCTTGTGGTGTGGGCTTCCTGCAGGGTATGGTCCCATGTGGGCTGCCTGTGGGGTCTGGTCACAGTTGATGGGGGAGTCCCAGTGGCGTGGGCTACCTGTGGAGTATGGTCACGGGTGTCGGGGGGGTCCCTTGTGGTGTGGGCTGTCTGAGGGGTATGGTCATGGGTGTTGGGGGGGTCTCTTGTAGTGTGGGCTGCCTGCAGGGTATGGTCACGGGTGTTGGGGGGCCCCTTGTGGTGTGGGCTGCCTGCGGGGTATGGTCACGGGTGTTGGGGGTTCCTTGTGGTGTGGGCTGCCTGCAGGGTATGGTCCTATGTGGGCTGCCTGTGGGGTATGGTCACAGGTGATGGGGAGGTCCTATGTGATGTGGGCTGCCTGCGGGGTATGGTCACAGGTGTTGGGGGGTCCCTTGTGGTGTGGGCTGCGTGCAGGGTATGGTCGCATGTGGACTGCCTGTGGGGTATGGTCATGGGTGATAGGGGTCCCATGTGGTGTGGGCTGCCTGCAGGGTGTGTTTGTGGCTGATGGCAGCATGCGCAGCCCTTTTCACTCGATTTGGCTGGCGTGAGTGGGATACGTAATTTTGTGGGGTACGGAGGACCTTTTCACGCGATTTGGCTGGCGCGAGCGGGTTATGCGATTTCGCAGCTTTATGTGCACCCCTTTCCACGCGATTTGGCTGGCGCGAGTGGGGTACGTGATTCCGCGGGGGTACGCAAGGACCTTTACATGCAATTTGGCTGGCGCGAGCAGGTAACGTGATTTTGCGGGGGTACGCAAGGTACTTTTCACGTGATTTGGCTGGAGCAAGGGGGGTACGCGATTTTGCGACGGTACGCAAGACACTTTTCACACGATTTGGCTGGCGGGAGTGAGGTACACAATTTTGCAGGGATAAGCGAGGCCCTTTTCACGCAATTTGGCTGGCATGAGCGGGGTATGCGATTTTGTGGGGGTACACAAGGCTATTTTCACGCGATTTGACTGCCGCGAGCGGGGTACGGCATTTTGTGGGGGTATGCAAGGCCTTTTTCACGCGATTTGACTGGCGGGAGCGGGGTACACTCTGATTTTTCAAACAATTGCGATGGAGCGGGGCTGTGTGCTGGGCCACGGATGGCGTGATAGCCTTTATTACAGCAGCAGCTTTTGCTTCATAAGTTAGATGCGGAGAGCAGAGAATACAGACAGGAAGGCTGCTGGCTTGTAAGTGCTTTTACTTTTTATATTCCAACCACCACAATCATACATACAACTGTGTTGTATTTAGGATTGCAGTGGTTTTCTTTCTAAGTTTCCCAGGCTTCCCAAGCCAGAGGAGCCCAGGAAACTTAGCAAGAAAACCACCACAATTATAAATACAATTGCGTTGTATTTATGACTGCAGCGGTTTTCGTTTTTAGTCTCCTGGGCTCCTCCGAGACGTGGGAGCCCGGGAGACTCAAATCGAAAGCCACTGCAATTATAAATACAACGTTGTGTATTTATGATTATGCTGGCTTTCGCTTTGAGTCTCACATGCCCCCCAAACAAAGCAAGCCCGGGAGACTCAAAATGAAAGCCACTGCAATTATAAATATAACATTGTGTGTTTATGATTACGCTGGCTTTCACTTTGAGTCTCACATGCCCCCCAGGCAGGGGGAGCCCGGGAGACTCAAAGCGAAAGCCCCTGCAATTATAAATATAACCTTGTTGTATTTATGATTTCCATGGTTTTCTAAGCATAGCAATCGTAAATGCAACAATGTTCTATTTATAAAAGCACTTCTCTGCTCTCTGCGTCTCACTAATGAAGCAAAAGCCGCTGCAGCAGGTGGCTTTTGTTTCATTAGTGCCACAAGGGCAGAGATGAACTTAAGCACAGGAGGCTCATCCATTTCACAAAATGGATGCCTACTGGTGTTTGATTTTAAAGGGATTTAAACATTATTTGTGAAACATTTTATATAGGAACTTTCATTAAAAAGATATTTATTATTGTTTTGGGTATTATTGCCCATCTTTTAAGCCCATACAATTTTTGAGTGCACTATTCCTTTAAGTTCTTCCTTATAGCCAGCGGCCCTAGGTGGTGAATAAGTGGCTGGTTTTAGTTCCAGGGTTTTGCCACTTGAGAAATGATACATTTTCCAAATAACTGCAGTGCAAATAAATTTGCTGCCTGTATAATGTTTAGTCTTTTGTCATTAGGGATGGATGATATATATACCTGTCGCAAATACGCCTCTGATGAGGAGGAGATACTGCAAGGACACAGGTTCAAAATATTGGCGGGCCTACACATGCCAGAAATCCTCATCAAAGGTCACGCAATGAGTACCACTTTTGTGAGAAATAATTGGTAATTGTAGCACCTATTTGCCAAAGTGCTCTGAAAAATGGGGGTATTAAAGAGTAGGTTTATATAAAACACACTTTAATGGAATGTTTCCACATTTTACAGTCTGTGGGAGGGGGTCCACACCCCTAATAGTCTTCAGAATTTTCGCCAAATCGATTGCATGATTCAAACGTTATTAGCAATTTTTTTTTTCAGGATTCCTATGGGCGTCTGGCTCACCTAATTATTATTATTATTATTATTATTATTATTATTATTATTATTATTATTGTTATTATTGTTATTATGATTATTAGTTATTTATAACACGCTTAATACCATAATACCAAAGAAGTTTCTAAGGGCAGAGCTCTGGGATTCAACCTATGTTGCTCCGTGTCATCTTTTCTCCAAGACGAGCGTGTTGCCACTGTGCTATACTACCCATGCGACCGGCGCCCTATAATATATGTACGAATAAATATGACTTCGAGAGACAAATACTGGGAATAGAATCACATTCCAGGAAAAAGGGTTTGGTTGCACATTCCAAAGATTTAGATGTGTTCTTGCCCTTATGTTTTCTGGATATTGGGTGTTGGCTCCCTCCTCTGGGTTGTGTTGTTTTTTTGTTTTTTTTTTTCGTTTTTTTATGTGTGCAATGAGCCTAATGGGCGTGCTGCCCGATGAAAGTAATAAATAATAATAATGACAACAACATGGTTGCATATACTCTGATAGTAGAACATTCACTGACAGCAAAAGAGGCAATGCCAGGCAAAGAAACAAATATAATGACAAAAACGGTACAACTAACCATAGCAACAGAATACACGGAAAGTAGGTGCCACTGAGCACAGCTACAAGTATGTAGCGAGCAAAGAATTCACCACTGAGCAAAGAAACATATAAACAAAACGAAAAGCACGTGGCATTGACCACAGAGACCAATCCACTGGCTGCAAAAGCCTTGCCACTGACCGCAAAAGTGCTACTGCTACAACTGACATAGAAACAAAGACAGGGACAACAAAAGAACATAGAAACAAAGACAAGGACAACAAAAGAGCTGCTACGGACCACAGCAAGAAAGACACTGAAAGCCAAAGAGGTACCGTGATTAAATAAATAAAATAAATACATTTTTATCAAAAGTGACACTGGCAGCAGAGCACAGCCCCAGAGCGCATAAACACACCAGCAGCACGGAGGTCCCGCAGAGGCCTCATTACGAGACCGGCAGTAGCCATTTCGGAAAACCCGGCAGGCTGCCACCGGACCCGAAATACTATTTCGCCTCCGTGATTGCCGGAATCACCAGGGCATTACAACTCCGATGACCCGGTAATTCCGGAGACGGAATTCCATAAATCCCCATTCCCCCATGGGGATGGGGACAATGGAAATACCGGTTCCGTCTATGAGTGTTTCCATTTCCGCCTGCAGGCGGGTGGCATTACTCCCGCCAGGTCAGACCTGGCGCGAGTGACACCTCCCGCCTGCAGAACTCGGAATCAGCCGGTCTGGAAACAACGGTGGCGGCGGATTTACCGCCACCGTTGTTTCCGAACCGGCAGACTCATAATGAGGCCAATAACATCAAATACACGAACAGCGAACAAAGTGCATCTGACCACGGAAGCAAGACAGCCCCACAGATGCAACTGCTTGCCCTTTGAAATCAGTGCTATAATTCATCGCTCTAATCCTGAGAAATTAAAAGAAACACATATGTGAAAACATTTGCCCCTGTTTCACATGCGGAGGATATGCCGCTTGTTTAAATAAAACAAATGCAATTGTCGGACTTGAAACTTTGTCATGTATCCATTTTTCACTAATCGTTCTTTACAATCAAATCAAACCTAAACGCCTCCCTCCTAAACGCTTACATGGAAATTAAAATGTTTTTTTTTTTTCTTTCTCCTTTTCTTTTTTGAACCGGCACATGAAAAAGTTGTTTGAAGGCAGCGCGATCTCTTCCCAAATTTCAGATGACATTCAGTTTTCGGGACTTTTTAAACACAAATGTCGGTTCTGATGCGGACGAGGATTTCAAAGTCTCTTCTTCCCTGGCCCAGCAGGTGCTTCTGTCCATGTGGGAAACAGATGCTAATACGCTTCTGCCTAATAGCTCATAAATAATAAGTGTTTAGCATTTCTCCCTTTGTATAGGGCTCTGTCAATAGCCAATTTGCTTTTCAGAAGCTGGAAAGTTGTGCTGTCAATCAGACAAGGCCTCGGGCTCTTTCTGCTGATTAGAAGATCCTGGGAGAGCGAGAACTCCAAATTAGTTTTAAATAAAAAATAAGAATATTCATGCTGTAGAACATCTAACGGAACAGCACAATAGGATCTTGATCTGTGGGTGTCACTGTTGGGGGGTTGCATGCTTCCTGGACTTGATGGGCCGCTATGAGTGTGGAAGGGGTCTATCAGACAGATGGAAGGGGTGCTATGGCCAGCACTGCTCTTGCACACGCTGCCGACCACTATGGTGTCAGTGCAATTCTGGAGTTGCATCCACACAATTACACCCATTGCAAACACGCATCAAGCATGGTCAGCCGTGAGCACAGCACCCAGTGCAAACAAGCAGCAAACATGGTCAGCCATGAGTGGAGTGCCAACTAACACACCACAAACATGGTCAGCTACGAGCCGCATACTCAGTGCAAACACACCACAAACATAGTCAGACATGAGCAAAGCACTGATTGCAAACACAATGCAAACATAGTCAGACATGAGCAGAGCACCCACTGCAAACACACCTCAAGCATGATCAGCCATGAGCAGAGCACCAGCTGTAAACACACCACAACCATGGTCAGACAGGATGAGAACAAGCCACTGCAAACACAATGCAAACATGGCAAGCCATGAGTAGAGAAACCACGGCAAACACATCACAAACACTAAAAGCAAAGAACAATACGGACATTCAAAACATGTCACTAAACCTGAAATTCAGGATAGTTCACACCCACTGTACACATGCCACAAACAATGCCTGCCATTATTGGGGCACCCAATGCAAACACACTGTAAACAATATCACCATTTGTTTCCTGTTGTGTGCCTAAGCATCACTTTGCCTCCGGGCCTGCGTTACACGCTATACAAATAAAAGAGACAAATAAACCATAAGGAGTACACTCACTGCAAACATAATATAAATACTGGCAGCCATAACCAGTAGACCCACTGCAAACACACAACAAATACTGACAGACATGCACAGTGCACTCACTGCAAGTACTGCCAAACAAGAACAATACACTCCATTGAAACTCACCATAAATCTAGAAAGAGGCAGCCTTTTTGACATCAAACTCAATCAGCAATCATGGCCAGGACAGCCTCGGTAACTATGTTGAATTAACATGACACTACTATAAAGCAGAGAGAAACCTCAGTCACAGCATTAGGCACAGCGCTCAAAACCAAGCTCTTTTACTAGTCCTGCTTCCCATGTATGTAAGAACTGGCAGCTTCCCATGTAACTTTGACCTGTCCTATCCTTAACCTTATCTCTGTAACTATATGTACTTCTGCCTAACTGTATTGCTGCATGAATACTACATTATTTCTCTTACTGTACCATGTATGTTAAGCAAAGCCTTCTGTAACAACGCCATGATGCCTCAGGGCCCTTAGGCACTTTATAAATTCAAATAAATAAATGAAATGTGCTTCCTGGAGCCATCTTTGCTAGAAACATCAGTGGAGTTAAAAATTGACCCAGCAACAGTAACACTTAGGAATCTCTCTGGCTCCCTATTGCAGTCAGAATTCAACTTAAAATATTGATATTTGACTATGACGTATCATGCCAAACAATCTCCCCAAGGCTATTTTCAGTCACGTGACTTCCTGGTCCTACGCAAGATCATCAACCCCCACCTCTGGTGGAAAATAAACGACGGCTGCTATGTTGGCACAAGCAGGAATAATCTTCCCTGGATCTTTGAAGAAAAACTTTGTTAAAACCCTTCAAAAAGCCATAAGAGATCTTCTTTTCTAAATGAAACCCACCCCCAACCCTCCCCAAGGGTCAGACTATTTTCTTTTTCAACTTCAGGCCGTATAACAAGCAACCATAAGTGTGCTAGAAAATGTAGAGAATTGGTCTATACAAATACATTTAACATAACATACCATAACATGATACCACCCCTAACTAGTGCAATGAAACAAAACACAGCAAGCCTTAAGGAGTTTCCTTCCCTAATTATACATAGTCTAACAGAGCACGAATTCCATAGTTCACCCACTGCAAACATGCCATAAACACTATTGACAATACACTACATGGGAAAACACCAGAAACTGCCAATGCAGCCAGCCTTATGAAGTGTTTTGACTTCACACAATGAGACATCTGATCAGTAAACCCAAACCACACTCACTCCAAAGTGCTAACTTTCCACAGACCCGATGCACGTTGCAAACACTGTCATTCATAAGCAAGACACTTCACGCCAATTTGCAAAAAGCACTGCCACCCTTTAGCATTATTCCCAATGCCACAACCTGCAAATACTTCCATTCTATGGCCATGATGATGCCATCACCACAAGCAAATTGAGAGTATACCTATTTAAAGCCACTGCAAACACTCTACCCGATACTATGATTAGCAAACGGTGCTGGCCATGGCCAGTATACTCACTGCAAACACGTCTAGCTATTGACAATTTTGCATCTGCAAATCCATTACAAAGTGTGCTTTAGCACCCTGAAGCATCTTGTGTGCTAGATGGAATTACCAATAAAGATCTTAGACCAAATAACCAAACAGACTCAGATAATATGGCAAAATACTAGTATATTCTGAATTTAATAAAGCAGGGCAAACAGGTAGGCACCAGACTGATGCTTGCACACTAACACATGAACTTGATTATAAAGAGGTTATATACTCAATCTGTGTCATCTATGACATCATCCTACGTGGCAAACTGAAAAAACCTATTGACAAGAAGGATTGGTTAAGGGAACATAAGTATGAATGGTATTCATATGGGTGAGCACTTCATTGGCTGCCCCTTATCTTTAAGGCACGCCTCAAACTACCTCTAAACATGTATAACACTAATTATAGCAGAGACATTACAGCAGACTGGTCTATGCAACATTGTATAGCATGTTGCCTCATAGACCCTCTGATTGGTTGACATTCTCACCCAACCTTGGACTTTCGGCTCATTAGCAGAACATAAGCAAAATGAACCCCAGGTGCTTGACTCACGTCAAATTACTCCCCACTTTTCCAATTAAGCCATCATCTCTCATCAGTCCGGTCATAAGCCAATGTTTCCCATCTGTAGTGGACCTTGTAGTCTTCTCTCTGTTCTGGGACATTTGAGGGAGTGTAAGCACATCAATATCTTCATCCGAAGCTCAATGAATAGCCCTTGTTTTCGACTTCTGAATCATGTGTGAGGAGACTGCAAATTTAGCCATTTCAACTTCCTATTTACTGCTATTTGATTTACTTATACTGGGTGTTCTCACTTCTATTGGCCTCTAGAGACTTGCTCACTTCATCTTGTATAGACCTTATCCACTGTTAATTGTCCAATACTTGGCTCTTGCAAATGTTTTCTTCTTCTTTAATCTAAGAGAAATATGTCTTATTTACATAGTTTATCCATCTGCCTCCCCTTGTGCCTTGCAATTATTCCTTAAAATAGCATCCTTCATCCCAGGCCAAAACAAACTCCTCTTTATTTTGCACACAAAGCTAATTTTCCAACACCTCCTGACTCTCCATCTCTGGTCTGTCTCTGAGGTAGCTGGATTGAGTCTTGACATGAGCCAGCGTCCATATTCCTATTTTGGCTGCATTAGCCATGTTATATTTTCCTCTATATCAAGCTTCTATATGTCTCATCTACTTTCCGTTACTGTGTATTTACACTTATCTGTCAGCAAGTCACTTCATCTTCTTTGTATAAATGATAACATTGTATATCATTGTATAGCAGTCGTGACTGGGCAGCGGGTGGAGGCGAAGGTGGGCTATTAAAACGCCGGTTTTTGGTCAGTCAGTGCTGCTATGTTACGAAATATCCAAGACCGGCCTGGGGTTGGAAAGAGCCGCCGCCAGTATGGAAACTGCGTTGTACCTGGGCGCGCTGCTGCTGCTCTGCATCCTCTGGTTGCGCAGCCGGGGACTCGAGTATGTGCTTGTGCACCACCGCTGGATCTTCGTCTGCCTCTTTCTACTGCCCCTCTCCGTCATTTTCGACATCTATTACTACGTGCAGTCCTGGCTGGTCTTCAAGATGTGCAGCACCCCCAAGCTGCATGACCAGAGGGTGTGGGGCATCCAGGCCCAGGTACTGGGGGCGCAGGGGCAGCGGGGGTGGAAGGGGAAGAAGGCATGTGTAAAAATGCTCTCAAGGGCTGTGCAATGCTAGACTTCTGAGACTGATTTTGAACCTCACAGTTGAATGCTCCCCCATAGACTTCAATTGGACCATCCTTTCACACTTCTTGTGAACTCATCAGGCTTCTTTTGAACTCGTCAGGTGTGCATGGTATGCAGGTGTCTAATTTTGAACTGGGCACGGCCTTGTATTCCACCTCATTGTCCACTATTCAATTCCATGCTGCATGAATGTTGTCATTCGTCCCTTTTTAAAGCAATGCTCAGTGACAATCATGGTACCTTGGCTGTATGTCTTTTGTGGGTTCATGTGCTGGGTTTTGTTTAGTGTTAAAAATGGTAACACAACATGCTGTATCCCCCGCAGGGTTTTGATGCTAGAAATTTTTGTGGTTATAGACCTAACCTGCAAATGTAACTGCAACTAGCTGACTATTAATTTGCTACCAATGTAAAATATGTATTAATGTGCTACTATTATAAAATGTATTGTGTACCTCCCTGCAACTAAGTTCCCCACAAGTAACAGCGCCACGATGCCCATGGGTTTGTGCGCTATACAAATGTAAAAAATAAAAATAAATAAAATAACTTTATTATTTCATACATGTTTCTGTTTTTACTTCAGTTACATTGTTACTCTTAAGTATTTTCATATTGTTTCAGTATATCCTCATAGATCTTCTTCATGACATCACTTTGCTTTTGTGAGATTTCACTCAGCTCTTCATGATATCCAAAGGTGCATGCTGACATCCTTCCACTCTTTATGTTTGAGGGTACATTCTGTATGGTTGCCTAGATGCATATCGTCTCCCATACACTCAATGCAGTATAGGGACAACACATGGGGTCCCACATGTAGCTCTTCTCCTGCTGTTCCAATATGACAGCAGTGAGAGGGCAGGAACTAGGGAAAATTAATCCACCTACTCCTCTACATTCCCCCCTCTAGTCCACTCCTTGGCCATATTCCCCTCTTTAATCTCCTTCATCTTCTCTTCATACTGTTGTTCCTTTGGGATCCATATCTTTGTCACCCCCCTCAGGTGACCTGCATTCTTTATATGTTTATCCACACTCCAGGTTATGTCACAGCATTCTCATAATGGTGGATAGAATATCCACAGTCCTACATATTTTTTATTATCCTTAGGATAGTATAACTTCATCCCTGGAAGTGCCATGGGACTTTTCTTTATATTCTCACAGGTATTTTCCTAAACTTGCATTTGTTCACCCGCTCCAGCATCTATATCAATCATTATCCTCATCCCAATGGCTTTCTTGACATTTTCTGGCACTGTCCCAAGATAATCATTATTAGATAAAATCCTAACAATACCAACACAAGTAATGATCTGAGTATTTTGAAAGCATTCACCAACCAGGTTGGAATCCACGATAATAGAAATGAAAACCAGTCATTTTCTGCTGTCTCATCAACTTCATCTTCCATCTTTGTGTGCAGGGTCATCAACATAGTTATTGCTTCCATCAAGGTTCCATTTTTTTCCATCATGAGATGGTGTGAATGTACAGCAAGAAGTCCGGACCTTGGCCCACATACATCCTTCCATTGCTGCAATTAAGTACAGGACATGCCTGTTCTGCAGAGTCATCAGCCCGAGAGCTCTCAATTCTTCTCTAATTGCATCAAATCCTTTTTTTTGTTGCATTGATCGTCTGTAACAGATCCCATATGGTAATCTGCAGCCACTTGGCATTCGCTGCTGTCTGGAGTCCTGTCATGAATATAGATGTTATTATTATTGCTGTCTTGCTGAACAGTTTATGCTCATCTGGAATGTCTTCATAGGCCTTTATCAAATTTGATGAAAAATAATGTTCTCCCTTTTTTGAAAAACCAGTGGGTGTTTCACAACTTAGTCCCTGGCTCTACCGTACTCAGGTGGTCAGGGAAAGGCCATCTATTTTGGATCCCGACCCTCGGGTGGACAAGTGATGGAGAATTACCTGGGTACGGGGTCCTCGAGGCATGGGGAGAAGCACCTGATGGTGAGACATGGTATCCCCCTTTTTCCACAACCCATTTAGTCTCTATTCCTGTGTATCTTATGGGAAACTACAACTCCCATAATTTCTCCCCACTTCACATTGACAACACTACTTAGCCGATGGAGCTGAGTAATGAGGACAGGAAGATTACCTTTACTGACTTGCACTGGCTATGTCCCTTTAATCAGACCAGACAGAGTCAGGTACGTAATCCTAACTATACACATGTGCCACTTGTTAACACTCCCTGTCAGGATGAAAGGTGGCGCAGACAGGCACACAGTGAGCGGGGCTGGGCACAAGAAGGAGCAGCTCTGTCGGGGCTGATGCAAAGTTGAAAGGCCAAGGGGCTGACCGGCAGCTGCGAAGATCAAGAGAGAGTCAAGTGAGAATTCCACACTTTTGGGAAACCGTATGCGTTACAAGAGTGAAACCGAGTGAGCGGAAAGGAGAAACCTTCAAGATGTTTCAAAGTTACCCACTGCAATCCCGGGTGAGCGACGGTGTTGGGGAGGAGCAGAGGAGGCATTGGTAACAGCCTTGACTGCTGCAGGAAAGACGTTGAAGAGAGAAGTTTGCGTAAATAAGCAAAAGTAACTGTATCCAAAAGTTGCAGTTTGCGCGTGTGCCGATAAAGCACGTAATAGAAAGGACAATTGCTGAATGATGAAGAAAGTTTACAAACTAAAAGAGTGGTCCTGCTAGTCGGAATCACACATTTGAAAGTCTCTGTGAAATGTTCTGAGTTGAAGTTTGTTAAGTGGGAACCAAAGGCAAGAAAGTAACCACGATCCCAAGCAAAAGTTGAATAAGTGGAAAGCAAAGTATGTGAACTCTTAATATGCCTGGAGGGCAAAATATATGAACTTTGAAAAGAATATGAACTTTGAAAGAGGCCAAGAGGGCAAAGCCAAGAGAATAAGAAATTACAATTACCAAAAATCATTGCAAGATGAGGAAGATTGTTGATTGTTAAATTGTTTAATGAGGGGTCGAAGTGGTCATGCAGAGGTCTACATAAAATCCTTGCAGTTTCAAAAGTCTTCGACAGTAAAAAGATACAAAGAGAAAGACAGGTTCAAACCCGGCAGAGGGAAGCCTGTGCTAAACTGTGGAAAAGGGAAAGTCAAGTGTGAAGGATTGCGGGTAAGGGAATCCCCCACAAATAAAAAGATATGTCCGAGCCCGGCAGAGGGAAGCCTGTGCTAAATTGTGCCAGAGTGAAAGTTAAGTGTGAAGAAACATGTGGATGGGAACCGCCACAAAGAGAAAGACAGACTTGAGCTTGGCGGAGGAAAGTCTGTGCTGAACTGTGATAAAGAAAAAGGTGAATGGGAAAAGAGAGGCGGACTTCAGCCTGGCAGAGGGCAACTTGTGTTGAATTGTGGCAAAGTAAGAACCAAGAGATACATTGTGTATTTTTGAGAAGGCAGACAAAGCCTAAGGAACTGATTGAACTGCTAAAAGCTTAAAGCCTAAACCTGAAATGTTGAATTGTACCAGTAAGCCAAAGTGTGCAAGACAAATAGAACTGTGCCATTCACCTATCCTTTTCAAGAAACTCTCAAGACCCAGTGCTGCTGAAGGTGGCGAAGGGAGTTGTTACCTTAGCCATTCTGTCACTTCGTTTAAGACACTTTTTTCCTTTTGAATTTTCTTAACAAATTTCTAATTTGAGTAGGAGAACAAGGTTAGTTTTTTATTATAGGCCTTTTTTTTACTAGACTGATTTGGACTTGTTTTTTATTTGTTTCATGGTTGAGACTATTCCCATTCGAGAGTTAGGGCCAGTTAGAAATTCTACCAACCCATCTAAAATACCAAAATAAATATTTTCAAAACTTGTATCCATTGTGTCTGCGTCTACTATTAATACGATGCCTTCCTTACACTTTTCAGCCAGTGAAGAATGAGCGACCTCTCCCTTCTCTGGTGATCATTCATTTTTGGAAATCCATCAATTTTGAGGTCACTTTGAGGAATCACTAATGCTGGAACATGTATTACTACAACGGAGCATACTCCTCCCCAATTCTTAGGCAACTGCATGTAAATTCTAGATCTACATGCCCAATATTGGCCAATCAATACTGCAGTTCATTAATTCATTCCTGGCCCCTCAAATGTCTGTCCACATTCTTTGTGTTCTCCAACCAGAACCAGGCCTTCATTCTTGAAGCATGATGTTGAATTCTTTAGTGGTAATGTAGATACTGGTCCTGCTTTGTTGTTGACCCATGTTAGTAACTTTGAGTATTTGGCCAATGACTCTAAGCATACACTATTTGCGCTATGCCTACTGGTTCCTTCTTCAATAAATGTGCATGGCAAAATAATAGTCCTTCTTCCAATCGGTACTGGTGGCAACACGCCCATACACTAATAGCTGAGTTCTCTCCTAGCATCCTGGTTCTCCTGATCTTTCAGTCATATCTGAGCAGTTCATACTCTTCATCTCGACGATTTTAATTCATTCTCTAATTTGGGATGGATACATACATTGTTTGCTAGTCCACCCCACCCCAATATCCATTTTTGTTTTCGCAAAAGTATCTTCATATATATAAATGTTCCTCTTTATCGCCATCGTAAAGTTGCCCATTTTACTTCAAATTGCCCTCTGATCGTACATGTTGCTAGATGACTGAGACATTTTGCATCATGTGCAGGTATTTCTTTGGCAATAAATGCCATTTCTGCGTTCATGGCATACAGCATTAAGGAACAGACGTAGCAGCTTTCATCTGACATTCTCTCTCCCACATCCTTCATGTGCTGATACCATACATTGGTCCTCTTTACGAGTTAGACAGTAACTGGTAAAATTGTGGTTAACTGAGTTATTGTAACGCTCACCTGATTCCCGCAAAGGCGCCGGTCTCGACTGGGTGAATGCCGTATCTTCAAAGGTGATGTGTAACACACGGTTGGCTCTTTGGGCTGGACCTCTGTGCACTGTATGTCTGACTCAAAGAGTAAGATGTCTGCAGATAGAAAATATGCGATTAATGAACGGGGTTATTGGGTGCCTCTCTCCTCTTCCCTTTCTCTTCTCCTGTAGAACCCCAAAGGTTAACGCCCTCACCTTAGGTAAGTGAACGCCGAGCTCTCCATCTGCCTCGGGGCAGGGTGCCGTAACCAGTTTCTTCACTGGATAAGGGTGCAGGCCTCTTGACCTCAGAGGACTGCTGTCCATCGTTAACTGCACGAACGGTAAGTTCTGGGCACTTCAATTGTCTTAAAAGTCTTTTGTAATGATATATCTTGTTTTGCAGGGTTCCGGCGATGGCGGATGGCGGGCTGATGAGAGTTGAGGATCGAACCCGCGTGAGGAATAGAAGCGCCTGGAAGCACGTAAGTAAGCGCTTGTAGCCTGCTTCACGATGCGCACTAACTGTCCCTTTTATCTTGCAGGTACAAGTTCGGAGCTTTAGAGAAGCTGAAGGGTGCTGGAATACCCACTGGATTCGGCGTGGGAAGGAGTAATGGCACGTGAGTAATAAAGTTGCCCAATGTCTTTAAACGCACCTTCTTTTGTCTTTCAGATGCGGGATGCAGCGCCGAAGGCCTCCGGAGCGTGCGAAGAGCTGGTAAGCTTTTGTCTTTCAGATGCCGGAATGCAGTGCGAAGACCTCCGGAGCATGCGAAGAGTAGGTAAGCCTTTGTCTTTCAGATGCCGGAATGCAGCGCGAGGCGTTGGTGACAGCCGATGGACCAGGTAAGAGATGCGCTGCCACTGAAGACCGTAGTGCTAACCTGTTCTTTCTTTGTCTTTACAGGTGCTGCTGAAGACTGGATTCCAGGATGGTAAGCCTTTGTTCCCTTAGGCCCAGGATCAGAAGCAGAAGACACGATGAGCGTTCTGCTGCAGAGAATGCAGAATAACACAAAGCAAGATTCATCCATCGGGTGTGGTTTAAATAGCCTCCTGTAGTGCTTAGGTATCTCCTTCCACAGCCACGCCTAGGTAAGAAAAGAGTTCCTGCTTTCCAGAAGAGTTCCAGTATTCTGAACCTAGGGAGTGGCTCCTGCCCCACCCAACAGGAAAAGTAGTCCCAAAAGGAAGAGGATCAGGGGTTCAACTGGCAGGTAAGTAAGCAGCATGGTCGGCTGCAGGTAAGTCCACCCAAGCATTATGAGCCCGGCGCTTCCAGCCCTGGGACTGGGCATCTTTATGAGCCTGGTGCCACTGGCGCCAGGACAGGGTCCAAAAGGTCCCAATTGGGACTGGCTGGCACTCGGAACCGGGGTTATGGGTCTGCTTCCAAGGGAATCGGGCAAGTCCTGATCTTTTGGAAGCAGAGATCATGACAGTTATTGCCAATTTTACCACTGTGCCAAAATATGAGTACGTGTTTTGAGTGGAGAATTTACCACAGCTAAACCCTGGAGGTAAATTTTCCCAATCAATGCCGAAAAATCAGCAGTATTGGCGGAATTACTGCAGCAGTAATTCTGCCACAGTAATTCAGAGAAAAAAAAAGCCCCATTGGGTTCAATGGACCTTAAAATAAATGGGGAATTACACCACCACTTGTAATCAGGTGGAAATTCTGCCTGACCAGGTGGCAGTAAAGGACATTCCTCAGGGCTATTTTTTGGAGGATTTACCTCTGATTTTCCACATAAATCATAATGAGGCCCATTATTTCTTTAAATGAGCCAAAATATCAAGATATTTATTTATATCTCCATGATCCTCCCCAACATCCCTTTTAAATCAAAATAGGTGTCTCGTAATATTATACAAAATGCTGTCCGTACTTTAATTGGGGACGATAGGAAATGTTTCATTTTTACACATCATGTCTGTATTGTTTTTGTAACGTATAAAATGCAATAATAATCAGGAGGAAAACACAAATCATAATGCAACATATCATCACAATTTTTATTCCATGAATAGTCATTGATGTTCTTGGTGGCAAAGAGCCTCTAATATTCTGAAACCTTGTTAGCTTGATTTGACTGTGAATATATAACTCTGTAGTTGGGTCACACCCTTTGATCAAGAACTGCAAGATAATTGTGATAATTATTATGAAAATAATATGATTGTTCTTAGGGTTGCTGAGAAACATTATGATATTCTCATGCCTTCTTACTAAAGCTGGACTTATACATATGTAAAAACAGCATACAAGAATGTGTGTAGTGTTATTTCACCAGTAACTTTAGAGATGAAGTTTGCTTCGTTACCTTCCACACCGGCGCTAAAACATTGTCTCTTGAGCGTATCTAAAAAGGTCCAGGATAACTGCAACTCTATCCATTCCTTATGAAATGTTGAAAGATATTGGTCCTTAATTTAAATTGCTTCTGTGCTCTTCATTCCCCTTGCTCTTGGCCACTGAACAAGTCTGCATATGCATAACTTCTTCTCATGCTTCACCGACACTAGCTGCAGGAGGGGTCTGAGATTCTCCTTTATATGGTTTGAGGTTGTGCAAATGCAGCCAAGCTCTTCTTCCTTTTAACTTGCCAGTTGTAGGGGTAACTTGTTCTACCTCGTACTGTCCTTCAAAATGGGGCTTACGACAAGTGCATACAAACTTTTGTACCAGCACCTGGTCCCCTGGATATAGACTGGGTTGCCTCAATAAATCCTCTGAATCAATGGGTTGACTGTCCTTATTACTTATCTTTGATCCCTCCCTTCAATTCTTGACCTGTTGAGACATGAAAAAAACAGTTGCTGTCATTGCTTTTAGGTAATATAATCATGCATCTTGCCATCTAATGTTTTTGCTACACTATGGGCATCCGTTTTTAAACTAGTTGGAGGAGCAAGGGGGATACTCATACGGTGTCCAGTCACAAACTCATGACGAGTTAGATGGTGATCTTAGGCAGGTTGATTTATTAGAGTATACAAAGCAAGGGATAGGCAATGTAGATATCCCTTCTTTAAAGTCATTTTCATTCTTGCACTTCTCTCTTTTGACAGTTCATTTAATCTCTCACAGGCGCCATTTTCCTGTGGATGATAGGCTGAGGAAAACATATGCATAATCGCTAATAGAAGAACTATTTGTTCAAACAATTCATTTACAAAATGTGGTCCATTATCAGACTGCAAGACCTCGCACACACCCCATCTTGGAAACACATTGCGCACAAGGAACTTGGCTGTGCATGTGGTATCATGGTGTGTGCAGAGACCTGCCTCGATCCATCTAGAAAAACAACATATCACAACCAGCATATATATGTAGGTATTGCATATCTGTAGCATATCCACATAATCTATATGTTGGTGATGAAATGGACCACTGGGCTTAAGGATTGCTCCGATCACTGTTCGCAAAGTGTGCCCTGCAGTACATTTCTGGCACACAACGCAATTTACAATAAACTGTGCCAGATGGTCCAACATATTTGGAGAAAAACAACCTTCTGCAATTGTAGCAGCAAGGCTTTCTCGAGTCGCATGCGTGTGGTAGTGAAGCTGCTCCAGTGCTACCCTCAATAAGAAAAGAGGCATAACTGGCTCTCCAGTGCTTTCCTGCCTCCAGCTTGCCTCTGTGGGAGATAAAGAACACCCACATTCCCTGCATGAATCATTCTCTTACTGTGGGGCTCAACCTTGTACCTTAATTAACTGGACAAGAGAACAAAGGCAGAGAGTCAAGGCTACCCCTCTTTTAGATGCACAGGAGGTGCAAGAAAACCGACAGAAAGCTAAGAAATTATTGTGGACTAGCCATTTGATCACACAAACAGAGTGGGACAATTACTGATGAAACAAAATGTATTCTTATTAAAGAAGCATACTAAAAAATATTCATCAATCACTCAGTGTAAAACATGCAGGCATGGTTAGTAGCACAATGGGTGATATTTCATGTACTGTCAAACATTATGAGTACATTTCTACTTGCCTTAATAAGCTTATCCAATAGGGTTGCATGTTGCACTGGAGTGCGATTGGCACGGAGGGAGCCCCTCCTTTTCCAGTGTGACAAACCTACATGTACAGTTTATGTCAGATAAGCAGAGTCAGAGTACACCATCATTTCCTCACCTTCAATTCTCTGAAGTGCAGCGATAAGCACCACTATTCTGAAGCCTTTGCTGAGTATGGTGAAAGCCATCTCTCACTTGTCACTACCTCAAATTCACCCGCTGATCCAGTATGCCTTTCGCCAGTTGTTTGATCCATTTTTGAAGAATCATCAATAAAGACAACTTGCCCCTCCCAAGAGCATTATCTCTGTAGCTTGGGGATTATCATCATAGTATTGAGTATATGTTGTGCATTCATGTACATATTCATACTCCCCTATTGGTTCTGCTATGAACATTGCTGGTTTCACCATCTTGTATCTTCCAATTTTGATCGCAGGATTTGAAATCATTATCTTCTATCCTGATACTCTTTGTGCAGTTAATGTACTTTTGGGTTCCTCTAAAATTGAAAATAATGCATGTTCTACAAATAGTGTTTCTGAACACCCCAATGTTATACTTAAAGATTCTTCAATCTCAAATGCAGCAGCAGCTAAAGATTGCTTACAGGAATAATGCACTTTAATATCTTGATCTAAAATCCAATGGTTTATGTCCATGTCCTAATGTCATTTTCTGTGTAAGGACAGCTGTCATAACTTCTACAATTGAATGAGAAAATAAATACAATTATTCATGATAATCTGGAATTCCTAGCACAGAGGCTGTATTCATTGCCTTTTTAATTCTTGAAGTCCTTCAGTCATCTCATCTGTCCATGTGATTTTACTCTTTCTCACTTTAACTGGCCGATTCATGGAATTAATGTGCGCCGGAAATTCCGGCGCAGAGGTGCCAAAATGTGCAAATCGCAGTGCAAGTGCGAAAATCGCAGGGAAACCAGTGCACATTGATTCATGGAAGTCCGTGCGCGAGAAAAACATTGGATGTGCGCTGAAAAAGGTCATCCAACGGCGTGCGCCACGGCCACAGCGAAATCGCACTTAGCGCGGCGCACATAACAAAAGTAGGCGGAACACGGGGCGTAACACTCGGAATGGGAACAACGCGTGAAAATATGGGCGTCACCGGGGAAGTACAGGAGGCAAGTGCGCAGAACGCCCACACGCTTGCCTACAACTCTTATTCATGGAATCGAATAGGGCAAACCAGCGCACAGGCAAAGACGCGCACAGTGCCAAACAAGTCCGCCACAAGAAAGCAGGCGGTAGCGTCCCTGCGCCTGAAATAAATGTGCGCCAAAATGTGCGCTAACAAAAAGCACCTATATACAGCTATGATGAATGATCCATACTGTGGCCCTCTAGGACAAATGAGGTGAAAAGGGGTACGCGACAAACACGGACACCCGCTGTGTGAAAAATAGCGCGTGCGTGTATTTCGGGGTGCGCGGGAAGTTCCACACGCGATTATCCTTGGTACGTGTATTCCGGGGTGCCCGTGAAGTCTGGCGGGCAGCTGTTATACGCTCCCCCAGTAGTGTGCAGGATCATAGTGGCAGCATGTGTCCTGCACAATGTTGCAACACGCCGGGGCCTGGCTGTGGACATGGTGGTGCCCCCACATCCCCAACCACATGCACACCCGCTGCACATGGGAGGTCAAAGGGCACAGGGTGAGGCAGCCCGTACGCAGCTGGTGGCTAATTACTTCACATAGAAATCACACCCCTGTGGAGTGCACACAGCCCTGGCACATACCATCTGGCAATCAATGATGACTCAATCTGACAATTATGATGAATGAAGGGACAGTCAACTGTCAGAACCATAGCAGCCTGAGATTGTTCACCTGGAAGTGTCACAATGTGTGCATCCCTACCTACACAAACACCACCAATGCAGTGTCATCAAAAGATACACTTCTATGCAGCAAAAATGAATACACACTTGCAAAATACAACATGAGAACAGTGCCATGTCACCCAGCCCCTCCCTGGCACCGCCACACAACACACCATGGCATGTCATGCTATGTGAGAGCAAACAAAGTAATCCCCACAACATGACACAAGTGTCACAAAGTACATTGTCCCTAATGGAAACTGGCCACACATGAAATGCTCACAGTAATGCAGGACCAACAACACACATTACCAAATATTTAGCAATAATACAAATCACCTACACAACCTCAAACTTACCATAAACATGACAGTACGGATTAAAAAAATTGGTAGTCTCACTACCTGATAATGCCAGCACTGCGACCACTTCCAACTGTACAGTGTTAGCGCGGCGCAAAATTGTAGGTGCACTGCTTACAACATGGACTACATTTCCAAAGTAGACCGCCTTGTGAAGACATGAGGAATGGACCTGCAAATTAGGAGGATGAGATGGATGCAGAGGCACATATCAATACACCATGCAGTGTACAATACAACAACAATATGCACTAGGAATGTATACACAGTATTGACTACAGACTGCCCACACAGCAAATGAGAGTCCAACGTCACTGTGTAAGTGTCACTTGGGCACACATTTGCAAGCCCATGGAAACGGGAAGCTTGAGGGGTGTGTGTCACACAAACCCAAGCATATAACCTAAATTCAGGTCAAGCCTGCATGTGCCCAGCCACAATACAGCATATGCCCACGGGAGCCACACAAGGCAACACACTTAAAAAAAATCAAAAATCAAAAATCAAAAATCAAAAATGGCCATGTATGGGCCAGGGTGGGTGGGGGAGACCACCCAGGAGGTCTGAGGACAGGGTGCACACCAAAACCCACATGTGTGGGCAGGGGCACCCTCCACAAGGCCCCCACTCATGTCCAACTCATGTCTCCCTGCACCCCCGCCCCTCAGCATCCAGGGGCACCCTCCACCAGGCCCCCACTCATGTCTCCCATCACCCCCACCCCCCAGCATCCAGGGGCACCCTCCACCAGGCCCCCACTCATGTCCCCCTGTACCCCCACCCCCAGCATCCAGGTGCACCTGCCAGCAGGCCCCCACTCATGTCCAACTCATGTCCCCCTGCACCCCCACCCCCCAGCAGTCAGGGGCACCCTCCACCGGGCCCCCACTCATGTCTCCCAGCACCCCCACCCCACAGCATCCAGGGGCACCCTTCAACAGGCCCCCACTCATGTCTCCCAGCACCCCACCCCCCAGCATCCAGGGGCACCCTCCACAAGGCCCCCACTCATGTCCCCCTGCACCCCCATCCCCCAGCATCCAGGGGCACCTGCCAGCAAGCCCCCACTCATGTCCAACTCATGTCCCCCAGCACCCCCACCCCCCAGCAGTCAGGGGCACCCTCCACCAGGCCCCCACTCATGTCCCCCTGCACCCCCACCCGCCAGCATCCAGGGGCACCCTCCACCAGGCCCCCACACATGTCTCCCAGCACCCCCACCCCCCAGCAGTCATGGGCACCCTCCACCAGGCCCCCACTCATGTCTCCCAGCACCCCCACCCCCCAGCAGTGCGATTGGCCTGGGTACGTGTATTTCAGGGGTGCGCGGGTAATTTTACACACGGTTTCAGCAGAGTACGTGTATTACGGGTTTGCGTGAACTTCCACACGCGACATCAGCAGGGTACGTGTATTACGGGGTTCGCGTGAACTTCCACACGCGACTGGGCCTGGGAGAGTGGGGTACGTGTATTCCTGGGGTGGGCGGGAAGATTTACACGCGACTGGGCCTGGGAGAGCGTGTTACGTGTATACCTGGGGTGGGTGGGAAGATTTACACGGTCGCCTACAGCGTGCCAAAAAAGACGGTGCAATCCGGAAACACGTACGCCAGCATGAAGCAGGTGCACGTCGACTCGCAGGAAGCAGGCGTACGTCAACCCGCGCATCATAAAAGTGTGCGCAAACAAACAAGCTCAGAAGCCAGGATGAATTTAACGTTCCTAGCAGCAGTGGCCGTGGGATACCGCAGGAGGAGGAGGAGGATAGTCAGGGCCAGAAACTTTACACCCAGAACCAGCCTTTTTGGTCTGCCTGATGACCAGGTGTATGGGAGGTACAGGTTTCCACCTCACATAATACTCGACCTGGTCAGTGAGTGGGAGGATGACCTCACATCACCCACTCTGTGCTCCCAAGCACTCAGCCCCCTGGAGAAGGTCCTCAATGTACTGCACTTCTTGGCTACCGGATCATTTCAGCGGACAAGTGCCATAGTGGGGGGGGTGTCACAGGCCACGCAGTCACGGTGCCTATACCAGGTGTTGGCCATCATCACTGCACGCCCATCAGTCCGCAGGCACATATACCTGCCCAGAACACCTGCAGAAAGGCAGGCTGTCATCCAGGATTTCTACGGGGTGGCACAATTCCCCAAAGTGCTAGGTGCCATTGATTGCACCCATGTGGCTCTACGTCCCCCCAGGGCATCTGAGCACATCTATAGAAACCGCAAGCACTGGCATTCCATCAACGTCCAGGTAGTATCTGATGCCAAGGGAATCATCACCTCAGTATATGCCAACTATCCAGGGTCCACCCACGACAGCTTCATTTACAGGATGTCAACCCTAAACCGGGACATGGAAGCTGGGCGGCATAGCGATGCATGGCTGCTTGGTGAGTATAAATGCCACACCACACGCATGCATGTCAGATACAGAGTAATGTCACTACCCCACTAATGATACCCATCACCACCTCCCCAGGGGACAGTGCCTATCCTCTGAGCACCCACATGATGACGCCAATTCGGAACCCCATCACACCTCCCGAGGTAAGATACAACACAGCCCATATTGCAACCCGGGGCATAGTGGAGCACACATTCGGAGTGCTCATGTCACGCTTTCGCTCCCTTGACCGTTCTGGCGGGCAGCTGTTATACGCTCCCCCAGTAGTGTGCAGGATCATAGTGGCAGCATGTGTCCTGCACAATGTTGCAACACGCCGGGGCCTGGCTGTGGACATGGTGGTGCCCCCACATCCCCAACCACATGCACGCCCGCTGCACATGGGAGGGCAAAGGGCACAGGGTGAGGCAGCCCGTACGCAGCTGGTGGCTAATTACTTCACATAGAAATCACACCCCTGTGGAGTGCACACAGCCCTGGCACATACCATCTGACAATCAATGATGACTCAATCTGACAATTATGATGAATGAAGGGACAGTCAACTGTCAGAACCATAGCAGCCTGAGATTCTTCACCTGGAAGTGTCACAATGTGTGCATCCCTACCTACACAAACACCACCAATGCAGTGTCATCAAAAGACACACTTCTATGCAGCAAAAATGAATACACACTTGCAAAATACAACATGAGAACAGTGCCATGTCACCCAACCCCTCCCTGGCACCGCCACACAACACACCATGGCATGTCATGCTATGTGAGAGCAAACAAAGTAATCCCCACAACATGACACACGTGTCACAAAGTACATTGTCCCTAATGGAAACTGGCCACACATGAAATGCTCACAGTAATGCAGGACCAACAAAACACATTACCAAATATTTAGCAATAATACAAATCACCTACACAACCTCAAACTTACCATAAACATGACAGTACAGATTAAAAAAATTGGTAGTCTCACTACCTGATAATGCCAGCACTGCGACCACTTCCAACTGTACAGTGTTAGCGCCGCGCAAAATTGTAGGTGCACTGCTTACAACATGGACTACATTTCCAAAGTAGACCGCCTTGTGAAGACATGAGGAATGGACCTGCAAATTAAGAGGATGAGATGGATGCAGAGGCACATATCAATACACCATGCAGTGTACAATACAACAACAATATGCACTAGGAATGTATACACAGTATTGACTACAGACTGCCCACACAGCAAATGAGAGTCCAACGTCACTGTGTAAGTGTCACTTGGGCACGCCCTTTGCAAGCCCATGATAACGGGAAGCTTGAGGGGTGTGTGTCACACAAACCCAAGCATCTAACCCAAATTCAGGACAAGCCTGCATGTGCCCAGCCACAATACAGCATATGCCCACGGGAGCCACACAAGGCAACACACTGTAAAAAAAATCAAAAATCAAAAATCAAAAATCAAAAATGGCCATGTATGGGCCAGGGTGGGTGGGGGAGGCCACCCAGGAGGTCTGAGGACAGGGTGCACACCAAAACCCACATGTGTGGATTTTTTGGGGAAAAAAACACCTCCATGGGCTCATGGCCTGCACGGCTACCCTATTGTGAGAGAATCGCTGCTGTCGCTCTCCTCACCCTCTGCAGCTGCATCAGGAGGTGGTGGTACTATGGGAGGCAGCCCACGCAAAGCCCTAGTCTGGTCCTCCATGGCAGCAAGCATGCGGGTGTGGAAGGTCTGGTTCTGGAGGATAATCGTGCGGAGGTCCCCATGCAACAACTCACGGGATGCCCGGACCTCCTCCCTAGTTGCCTGCATCTCAGCTGAGAGCGTACGTGTGAGCCGCTCCAGCTGCTGTTCTGTCCTCGTGTCAGTTGAAGCCTCAAGCTCAACAAGAGTCACCCTGAGCTGACGGAGTTCCACCCTCAGGGCTTCCCTGTGGCCCTGGGACTCAATAGAAATGGCTTCCCGCAGAGTCTCCAGTGCCGCCCGTCTGTCCCTGTTGGATGCCAACATGTCCTCCCTGTGTGACTGGCAAATGGAGTCTGTTGACTGCTGTAGTTGTTCCATCAGCCTTTCTTGGGGGACAATGGAAGTGGCCACCCTATCCATGGCCTGAGCCATCATCTCAGATGATGCTGCCTGTTGGTTTGCCATACCGTATATGGATTGCTCCCATGCGGTATTGCCAGGTGGCGTACGGCCACCGCGTCGGCGGGCACCACACCTGTCTGGGGCAAGGCGAACTGCGCCTTGCTGTGCCGGCACTGCCTGAGGCTGCAGGACTGCATTCCCCTTCTGATCTGCTGGCCCAGGAACAGGATTAGATGTGGCGGAGTGTGACCGTGCATCCGTAACCACCAAAGGCAGACCTACCAACACTGACATCCCCATTGAGGGTTCTACCCCTGGTGCACACTTACCTGCGACGGCACATAGGTCTCATCATTCGAATCGACACCTGAATAGAGCTCGGGGGAGGTGCACCCAGAGACACCCCTCGAGATAATGGTCTGCAGCAAGTGTGGGTTCTCACGCACCACCACACCGCGTCCCTCACTGGTGCCCAGTCGGGCCTGAGACCCCTCCTTGGTCTGCACCATCTCCACAACCCCAGCAGTATCAAGTGTGTCATCCCCTGCAAAGACATGAAAGAAAAGAAATGGGAACAGACATTAGCACCATGGCATACAATTAGGGCTGAGAAGCAACAGAACCAGTACTTCATTGACACATGTCCCACATGACTATAACCCTCCCATGCATGCACCATCACTGGGTATGAAGGGTAGGCAAATGGCACACTTTGATGACATCAAGATGGAAGACCAACACATTTGCTGCATGCTGGCTAGCAGTGCCATCACACATTGGCATGTGATTGGCAAGTCCAATACACATACATGATGCATGCCATCACACCACACATGTGACAATAGGACTGAGAAATGCCTAGTGAAAGTCTGAATGAACACAGAATATTACGCAACAATGTTGTGGCAAGATGACACTTCAAGGGCAACTGGCGTGAGGTTGGGCTAAATGTCTACTGTTGCCAGAAGGGATACTGCAATACCCAAATCCTGGTGCGCAGAATGTATTGGATGAAGCACATGGGTGACCCAAACCACTCAGGCACACACACCCTCACCTGCACTCACCGGACATTGCCTCGTAATCTGGCAGGTCTCCCACGCCTTGGATCTGTCCCTCCGTGACGTGGGTCCCAGCAACATACTCATGTGGAGTGAGTTCAATGTCCTCTGCTGGAGACCCACCTCCAGTCACTAGAGTAGCAGCATGACTTGAGGCCAGCTTTTTCTTTGCCCTGCGCTTCAGGTCATTCCAGCGCTCGTAGCAATCATTAGCTGTGCGCCTCACAAATCCAAGGGCACTTATGATGTCCGCGTGGTCTGCCAGTGTGCCAGATGTTGTGCAGGTGTGGTCTTGCATCCTGCAGTAATCACCATTTCGCTGTCATGTGCGGACACATACTCCACAAGTGCATCAAGTTCGGCCTGATTGAAGCTGGGCTTCCTTGGCGGGCCAGACTGTGTAGCCGTGTCTGGGGCATCAGCCTGTACTGGATGAGCACTCTTCCTCTTCCGCTTGGAAGGTGGTGGGGATCCTGAGTGTCCTACGCCGCTCTGGACACTAGGGGCAGGAGCCCCAGAGGACTGTGGACTAGGAGTGTGGGAATGAACACTCACCATGGGACTTGGTGCAGGCATTAGCTGAAGTGTGATGTAGTCAGGGGGAACGTCAGCAGGATGGACTGGGACCTACACTGTCCTGGTTGAGAGTCTCAGAGCTGGGGTGGATGGAGCCGCAGCTGCCCCTGCAGCCTCCCCACCCTGCCTACTCGGGGCAGCAGATGACATAGCTGCCCCTGATCCACGTGGCCTGGTGACACCAACGTGCACCGCCACACGTGGCCTAGACCTGCTAGACCTAGACATGTGTGGGGGTCTGGTGGAAGTCAGCCATGGAGTCACCCTGTGCCAGGTCTGGTGTCACAATGGGCTGGTCCAACAAGGGCTGAGCAGGGATGGTGTCAGCCACGTTACCCTCAACCAGGGGGGGGGGCATGGGTGTCCCTGACTGGTCAACCACACATGGGGGACTAGGGGCACCCTGCAAGTCCCGGCCATGTCCCCTACCGTATCCACCACGCCCACCTCTTGAGGCTCGGCCACCTTTGCCACCCTTACTGCTGCTCGCCTCCCTACCATGGCACTGATGTTGTTGTGTGTATGGGAGTTGCAGTAAACTATTGTCCTGGGCAACTGGGGGTCAAAGGGGTAGGGTACTAGATGGAATTCGTACCCTAGTGCTCTAGCAAGGCTGTATGTGACCCCTGGGGGAAGATGACGGGTCACGCAACGCACAGGCACCCCAAAAAAGGGAGATGATGTGCACACAACCCCTCCTAGACCATGTGTGTGGAGAAATAAACCTGCACTACGCTGTGGCACCCAGAAACACAAAAATGAACATATGCGTGTCACACGCAGCCTAAAATACGTGCGCGACTCACCATCTGCCTGGAAAAATAGCGTGTAAAAGACGCGCATGTGCGCGTTGGCAACACCCCCGCCAAAAGAAGAATTGTACGCTGTCTGAGGAGACATGACAACAGAAGAAGTGAACGCTGTTTGAGGAAACAGGCCCAGGAAAAAGACAAAAAGAGAAAAAGCTTTCAGAGGTAACAGGGAGTACGAACTTGTAACGCCGTGAAGTAAATCGTGTGTGAACCGACAAGAAGTACAGATTTCACCCACTCGCTCTCCACGAAAAGCACATACAAGGAAATGGCATTCTACACATACCTTTTAAACATGCCCACACGTCCAGCGTCATTTCCGCGTGTACGCGCTAAGGCCCTATCCTCCAATTACACGAGCTGACACTCTGACCTGCAGTCATTGGACGTGTAACATGCACCCGTGTACAGGGAAACACCCGCGCACGCACGTCACAGATGCGCATACGAGCTGAGGCCCTTTCCACCAATTAAACGCTATGACACTCTGACGTGCCTATTTTTTCTACACGCCATGGAAAACGCACGTGTGCGTAACGTCATAGACGCGCCTACACACTGGGGGCCTTTGGCCCAATGAATTTGCGTACGTGTGCTGACGCGCTTACACGCTAAGGCCCTATCCTCAAATTACACGCAGACGTGCTGGATTTTCACGTGCCAAATCACTCCGTATCAAGCTGGCCACGCGTTCACACACGGAAGACCACGCTCCTGCCCAGAAGGCCGAATTACTGCCCCCTAGAGCCCCGAGCACGCTCCCACCTGCCATCTGCTGCTGCCTGACTGCCTGCTGTCCACGTGCCCTGCCATTTGCTGCCTGCACATCAGCCAGGGGTGCTGTTGCTGTGACCACCCCTGCTGGAATCGAAGACTCCTGACTGGGATTCCATCGCTCCTCAGACCAGCCCCAGGACCCAGTTGCCCACCCACTCCTGCCTCTGGCATTGTCATGTCGGGCACTGCAACATCTGGCACCACTGGCAACCCCCGGCCAGAGAGGCAGAGGAGCGCCAGCTTCACTGCCACCGAAGTTGGTGTCCTGGTGGAGCAAGTCCTGGGGCAGTATGATGCCCTCTTCAGAAGTTTGCGTGCCGACAAGGAAGGACGGACTCGGATCTGAACGGACATCGTGACTGCCATCAACGCGGAGGGGGTGGCAATCCGACTATTCCATTATGTCAAGAAGCGCTGGGAGGACTTCAGGTCCAGGACCCTCAACAAGGCCCAGCGCCTCTTGAAGGCAGCGGATGCTAAGGGGCGCCAGGGCCACTTGTCGGAAGATCAGATGAGGGTCCTGGAACGCATATCCCCAGCGCTCCACGTCCAGGTCCTTGAGAGCCAGACCCGTCTGGAGTCGAGCGGTAAGTGTACATGCATCCTGATTGTTAGCTGTGCGTGTGGTGGTGTGCCAGTAGTGTGCAGGTTGCACATGTGTTTTTATGGGGCCAAGCATGGGGGGGTGTACAGGGCCGTGAGGCTAACACATGCGAGGGCTCTCATGTGTGAGACATGGATGGTGCTTGTGTGTGTAGGCTTGCATGCCAAATGCAGATGTGTGGGCACACATGTTTGAATGAATGTGTATGTAAGTAGGCATGTTCGTGATGTCACACATGGATGTTGGTTTCAGCTGCATGTATCTGCACTGTGTCCATGTGCATGTGTGTGTATTTGACAAGGGTGCAACAGTGATGCAACATGGATGCATGTGACACCGGGGTGTGGAAGACTGATTGGCAGATGTTACATGGATGCCGATCTCAACACTGCGACAGTTGGCAGAGGTGTACACATGCATGCAAGTGTGGTGGTGTGTGTGCATGTGTAGTGCACTCCCTGTGTTGCATGTGATGTCTGGCTCACCTTTGCCTGCTCATGCTGTTGTATGTGTATGGATGGTGCTGGCTATTGCGATATGGCTCATATGTGCAAGTTAAAATGACATGTGTGTTGGCGATTGTGATGCCATATCTGAGTTTTGCCAATGCCACTCATGTACAACTGTCATGTGTGTATGTGTCCATTGTACAGTGCCATGATGCCTGTGTTTTATTTCTCCCTGTCTGCAGCGTCAACTGATGAAGAGGGCGGAGAAGGTGCTGTGGAGCACAGCGGCAGGGATCGCACCGCCAGCCGGAGACGCAAGGCCCGGCTCCCCTCCCAGGTTGTCATCTTGTCGGGGAGTGAGGAATCCAGTGCCACATCCCAGGCCGCAGCTGCCGGGGGGAGGTCCAAGAGGCGGAGGTCGGAGTTGGACTCCTCGGCAGCAGAAGGGGCAGCTGGGACCCCACAGGGCCCAACGGGGGAAGATGGCACGAAGTCATCCAGGTTGGTGGGGGGTTTGGTGGAGGAGGAGGCCGTGCAAGCGACAGAGACGGGGTCTGGAGGTGGGGATTCCACGGGTACTAGTGGTGCAGTGCAGGACCAGGGACAGGAGGCAGCACAGGCCGTCGCGGAGGTGCCTGTGTGCAACCCTGTCCCTGATCCTGTCATTGCATCATCTTGCACCAGCAGGGATGCCTACGTCCAGACCCGTTTTCAGGCAGGGGATGAGCTTACAACAACTGCCCTTCCTCTGCCTGCGGACGTGGCTATCCAGGTACGGGTTGAGCCTGTCCTGACTGGTGTGGCGTTGCGTCAACGGGCCATGCGAGGTGACCTGCAGTCTTTTCATGAGGAGACTGCACGTCATCTCGAATGGCTCGTTGACCGCGTCGGCCTACTGGGACAGGTCACCCAGGCCAGATTCCTCCATTTGCTGGAGCTTGTTCCGCCCCCCTCCTCAACTGAACACCCTATGCGCCAGTCGTCCTCCGTGCCATCTTTCCACCCATTTGTCACCTGGGTGCCCTGTGGAGCTGCCTCTGACGGTGCGGCGAGGCTGGTGGAGGACACATCCCTGCCACAGTCGGGAGTCGGACGTCCAGCAGGGGTGGCCACATCAACGACTGCACCCCGGCCGGTGGAGGATGTGCAGGCAGCAGGAGCCAGGGCACAGGCAAAGCAGCAGCAGCAACGAGGTGGGAGCCATGATGGCTCGGGGCCTTCGACATCAGAGGGGCAGGCATCGGCCGGAGGGCAGGAGGACCCAGGATGGGAAGTGTCTTCCGTGTGGCAGTGGTTGGGCCACGCCATAGATGCGGAGCGGCAGCAGGCAGAAGAGGCACGGCTCACGATGGTCAGGGTGGAGAACTCCATGCGGAGGGCCCTGAGGCGGGTCGAGTGACTCGATGCAATCCGCAGGGAGTTGGAGGAGAACGTGTCGTCATCCCTGCGGACCCTCGGGGCCATGGAAGAGGACCGCCTCTGGGACATTGAGCAGGAGTTCGATGATGCCCTGGCCCGCAACATCCAGAAGTGAGCCATCGGACTAGCCCGCTGCCCTTGTAAATAGTTCTTTAGTGTTAAGTTTCCTTTCGGTTTTGTTTTGTTTTGGGGTGATTGGACAATGCCCCAACTTCTTGTATATAGTTCTTCATTAGGTAGGATTTTATTTTATAGGTTTCATTTAAGGGATTGGGCACATGGACCCTGGATGTTCACTTTGTACATAGTTTGACAATGGATTTGGATTGTTGATTTTTTTTTCCCATGGATCAATGTTTTTTTATTATTTTTGCACCTTGGAATTATTTTCTCAGACTGACACTTTGGAGACTTGCTTTTGGATTGCTTTTCATTTTGATTTCATGCATCTTTTTCATTTATTGGACATGCTGGATTTCATTTATTATTTCCATTTTCTTCTGTTCAATTTCATTGCCTTGCTTTTCTGTTTAATACATTATCATTTGGTACTTCAATGTGTAGTATTCTCTCTTTGGTTTCATGCATGTCACAATGTGTGTTTTATCATTCACATGCTGTCATTGTGTGGGTTTAACGGATATATGTTGATGTGCAGACTAGCCATTTGGGATGCATCATGTGCTGGTGATTTCTTTGTGGGTTGGATGCCATACCTGGTGGTGTGTTCGGACTGGGGTGGCATAGGCAGTGTATTGAGGGGGCATGGGGTCCATGATTATGGATCGTCATGAGGTGTTGGGGGGACGTGTATGGGGGCCTGCTGGCAGGTGCCCTGCACTGCTGGGGGGTGGTGGTTCAGGGGGACATGAGTGGGGGCCTGCTGGCAGGTGCCCTGCACTGCTGGGGGGTGGGGATGCAGGGGGACATGAGTGGGGGCATGGTGGAGGGTGCCCTGCACTGCTGGGGGGTGGGGGTGCTGGGAGACATGAGTGGGGGCATGGTGGAGGGTGCCCCTGACTGCTGGGGGGTGGGGGTGCTGGGAGACATGAGTAGGGACCTGGTGGAGGGTGCCCTGCACTGCTGGGGGGTGGGGGTGCTGGGAGACATGAGTGGGGGCCTGGTGAAGGGTGCCCCTGACTGCTGGGGGGTGGGGGTGCTGGGAGACATGTGTGGGGGACTGGCGGAGGGTGCCCTGCACTGCTGGGGGGTGGGGGTGCTGGGAGACATGAGTGAGGGCCTCGTGGAGGGTGCCCCTGACTGCTGGGCGGTGGGGGTGCTGGGAGACATGTGTGGGGGTCTGGTGGAGGGTGCCCTGCACTGCTTGGGGGTGGGGATGCTGGGAGACATGAGTGGGGGCCTGGCGGAGGGTGCCCTGCACTGCTGGGGGGTGGGGGTGCTGGGAGACATGAGCGGGGGCCTGCTGGCAGGTGCCTTGCACTGCTGGGGGGTGGGGGTGCAGGGGGACATGAGTGGGGGCCTGGTGGAGGGTGCCCCTGACTGCTGGGGAGTGGGGGTGCTGGGACACATGAGTGGGGGCCTGGTGGAAGGTGCCCCTGACTGCTGGGGGGTGGGGGTGCTGGGAGACATGAGTGGGGGCCTGGTGGAGGGTGCCCTGCACTGCTGGGGGGTGGGGGTTCTGGGAGACATGAGTGGGGGCCTGGTGGAGGGTGCCCCTGACTGTTGGGAGGTGGGGGTGCTGGGAGACATGTGTGGGGGCCTGGTGGAGGGTGCCCTGCACTGCTGGGGGGTGGGGGTGCTGGGAGACATGAGTGGGGGCCTGGTGGAGGGTGCCCCTAACTGCTGGGGGGTGGGGGTGCTGGGAGACATGTGTGGGGGCATGGTGGAGGGTTCCCTGCACTGCTGGGGGGTGGGGGTGCTGGGAGACATGAGTGGGGGCATGGTGGAGGGTGCCCTGCACTGCTGGGGGGTGGGGATGCAGGGGGACATGAGTGGGGGCATGGTGGAGGGTGCCCTGCACTGCTGGGGGGTGGGGGTGCTGGGAGACATGAGTGGGGGCATGGTGGAGGGTGCCCCTGACTGCTGGGGGGTGGGGGTGCTGGGAGACATGAGTAGGGACCTGGTGGAGGGTGCCCTGCACTGCTGGGGGGTGGGGGTGCTGGGAGACATGAGTGGGGGCCTGGTGAAGGGTGCCCCTGACTGCTGGGGGGTGGGGGTGCTGGGAGACATGTGTGGGGGACTGGCGGAGGGTGCCCTGCACTGCTGGGGGGTGGGGGTGCTGGGAGACATGAGTGAGGGCCTCGTGGAGGGTGCCCCTGACTGCTGGGCGGTGGGGGTGCTGGGAGACATGTGTGGGGGTCTGGTGGAGGGTGCCCTGCACTGCTTGGGGGTGGGGATGCTGGGAGACATGAGTGGGGGCCTGGCGGAGGGTGCCCTGCACTGCTGGGGGGTGGGGGTGCTGGGAGACATGAGCGGGGGCCTGCTGGCAGGTGCCTTGCACTGCTGGGGGGTGGGGGTGCAGGGGGACATGAGTGGGGGCCTGGTGGAGGGTGCCCCTGACTGCTGGGGAGTGGGGGTGCTGGGACACATGAGTGGGGGCCTGGTGGAAGGTGCCCCTGACTGCTGGGGGGTGGGGGTGCTGGGAGACATGAGTGGGGGCCTGGTGGAGGGTGCCCTGCACTGCTGGGGGGTGGGGGTTCTGGGAGACATGAGTGGGGGCCTGGTGGAGGGTGCCCCTGACTGCTGGGAGGTGGGGGTGCTGGGAGACATGTGTGGGGGCCTGGTGGAGGGTGCCCTGCACTGCTGGGGGGTGGGGGTGCTGGGAGACATGAGTGGGGGCCTGGTGGAGGGTGCCCCTAACTGCTGGGGGGTGGGGGTGCTGGGAGACATGTGTGGGGGCATGGTGGAGGGTTCCCTGCACTGCTGGGGGGTGGGGGTGCTGGGAGACATGAGTGGGGGCATGGTGGAGGGTGCCCTGCACTGCTGGGGGGTGGGGGTGCTGGGAGACATGAGTGGGGGCCTGCTGGCAGGTGCCCTGCACTGCTGGGGGGTGGGGGTGCAGGGGGACATGAGTGGGGGCCTGGTGGAGGGTGCCCTGCACTGCTGGGGTGTGGGGGTGCTGGGAGACATGAGTGGGGGCCTGGTGGAGGGTGCCCCTGACTGCTGGGGTGTGGGGTGCTCGGAGACATGAGTGGGGGCCTGGTGGAGGGTGCCCTGCACTGTTGGGGGTGGGGGTGCTGGGAGACATGAGTGGGGGTCTGGTGGAGGGTGCCCCTGACTGCTGGGGGGTGGGGGTGCTGGGAGACATGTGTGGGGGCCTGGTGGAGGGTGCCCTGCACTGCTGGGGGTTGAGGGTGCTGGGAGACATGAGTGGGGGCCTGCTGGCAGGTGCCCTGCACTGCTGGGGGGTGGGGGTGCAGGGGGACATGAGTGGGGGCCTTGTGGAGGGTGCCCCTGACTGTTGGGGGGTGGGGGTGCTGGGAAACATGAGTGGGGGCCTGGTGGAGGGTGCTCCTGACTTCTGGGGTGTGGGGTGCTCGGAGACATGAGTGGGGGCCTGGTGGAGGGTACCCTGAACTGCTGGGGGTGGGGGTGCTGGGAGACATGAGTGGGGGCCTGGTGGAGGGTGCTTCTGACTGCTGGGGGTGGGAGTGCTGGGAGACATGTGTGGGGGCCTGGTGGAGGGTGCCCTGCACTGCTGGGGGGTTGGGGTGCTGGGAGACATGTGTGGGGGTCTGGTGGTGGGTGCCCCTGACTGCTGGGGGGTGGGGGTGCTGGGAGACATGTGTGGGGGCCTGGTGGAGGTTGCCCTGCACTGCTGGGGGTTGAGGGTGCTGGGAGACATGAGTGGGGGCCTGGTGGAGGGTGCCCTGCACTGCTGGGGGGTTTGGGTGCTGGGAGACATGAGTGGGGGCCTGCTGGCAGGTGCCCTGCACTGGTGGGGGTGCAGGGGGACATGAGTGGGGGCCTCGCGGAGGGTGCCCCTGACTGCTGGGGTGGTGGGGGTGCTGGGAGACATGTGTGGGGGCCTGGTGGAGGGTGCCCCTGACTGCTGGGGGGGGATGCAGGGGAACATGAGTTGGACATGAGTGGGGGCCTGCTGGAGGGTGCCCCTGACTGCTGGGGTGTGGGGGTGCTGGGAGACATGAGTGGGGGCCTGGTGGAGGGTGCCCCTGACTGCTGGGGGGTGGGGGTGCTGGGAGACATGAGTGGGGGCCTGGTGGTGGGTGCCCTACACTGCTGGCGGGTGGGGGTGCTGGGAGACATGAGTGGGGGCCTGGTGGAGGGTGCCCTGCACTGCTGGGGGGTGGGGGTGCAGGGGGACATGAATGGGGGCCTGGTGGAGGGTGCCCCTGACTGCTGGGGGGTGGGGGTCCTGGGAGACATGTGTGGGGGCCTGGTGGAGGGTGGCCCTGACTGCTGGGGGGTGGGGGTGCTGGGAGACATGAGTGGGGGCCTGGTGGAGGGTGCCCTGCACTGCTGGGGGGTGGGGGTGCGGGGAGACATGCGTTGTTGATCAGTAGTGCAAGGTGACATGTGGCTTGGCTGGGGGGCATGTCCATGGTGGATGGGCTGCCTGCGGGGCATGAGCAGGGGTGCAGGGTAGTCCCCTGTAGTGTGGGCTGCCTGCAGGGGCCGTGGAGGGTGTAGAGGGAACACCTGGGAGGACCCACGCGGCCAATTCACGTGCAGTACTCCCCGGAACCCCTGAAATACACGTACCCTGCTGAAATCGCGTGTGAGACTTAATGCGCACCCCGACATACACGTACCCAGGGCAATCGCGTGTGGAACTTCCCGCGCACCCCTGAAATACTCGTGCCCTGATGGAATTGCGTGCGAAACTTCACGCACACCTCTGGAATACACGTACCGAGGACAATCGCGTTTGGAAGTTCCCGCGCACCCCTGAAATACATGTGCCCTGATGGAATTGCGTGTGAAAGTTCACGCGCACCCCTGGGATACATGTACCCAGGACACTCGCGTGTGGAACTTCCCGCGCACCCCTGAAATACACGTGCCATGATGGAATTACGTGTGAAACTTCACGCGCACCCCTGGAATACACATACCCAGGACAATTGCGTGTGGAACTTCCCGCGCACCCCTGAAATACACGTACCATGCTGAATTTGCGTGTCAAACTTCCCGCGCACCCCGAAATACACGTACCCTGCAGGATTCGCGTGTGAAACTTCACACGCACCCCGAAATACATGTACCCAGGACAATCACGTGTGGAACTTCCCGCGCACCCCTGAAATACACTTACCCTGCTGAATGCGAGTGTGAAACTTCCCGCGCACCCCTGAAATACACGTACCCTGTTGGGATCGCGCGTGAAACTTCCCGCGAACCCCTGAAATACACGTTCCCCGCTTGGCGTTTGCTGTTTGGCAGCCCTGTAAACTGGTCCAGGGTTATCACAGACATTTGCGATGAATTGGGGATTTTGATGGATTTTCCTTGTGCAAGGGCGTTCTTGGGGGCGTAACTGGCGCTGCTGCAGGGTCGTTGCGCCACTCTGCGCCACTGCTGGTTTTGGAGGCTAAAATCCATGAATACGCTGTGCGATGAAATGGATTTTATCGCACGCGGCTGGCGCAGTGTATAGCACGGGGACACTGTGCGCCAGCCGCGTGCGCCACTTTTGTGCGAATTTCTATGAATTACCCTGTAAGTCTTTTTAAAAGTTGTCTAATATGTGTACTATAATCAAAACCAAGGCCCTACAAGAGTTACATAGGCCTAAACATTGATGGATTTCTCTTGCTGTTTTAGGTTCTGGAGTCTTCATAATTGCTTCTGTTCTCTCAGGTGTCACTTTCCTCCCTTCATGAGGAATCAACCGTCCTATATACAAGACCTCTTCCTGACAATATTGTTACTTTTCCTTATCCACCTCATACCCTTTCTCTGAAAGTATGGTCATGAGCTTAATTGAATCTTCTCTGCATCTTTCTACTGTCTCAACACACACCAAAATGTCATTCACATATTGAATTATTGCACTTTGAGTAGAACATTACCCAGGTCCATCTGAAGGACTCTATTAAAGATTGAAGGGGACTCACAGTACCACTGGGGCAAACAAGCATGTTTCAGGCAAATATTTCTATATGAAAAGGAAGTCAAATCTTGTGAGTCTCCATGGAGGGGAATTGAAAAGAATGCATTATTTAAATCTATAACTGTGAAGTATATGGCCTTAGATGGGATGTTGCACAATATTGTTACAGAAATTGTAAATAAAGGAAACTCAGGTTCGACTTTCTTGTTTAGGGGCGAAGGTCTTGTATGAATCTTCATGACCCATCGCCTCTTGATTTTTTCATGGGGTACTGTGAGAAACCTGAAGGTGTTTCACTTACTGTTCCCCGTGGATATGTCATCCAGGTTGCCAGTTCAGGCAAATCGCTATTGGATCCAGTTCCTGGGGGTGGACCAGTGGGGGAGGAGAGTGAGGGGTCTTCGGAGAGTGGAAGTGGGACACTGAGGGTTGAGACGCGGTATCCCTTCCTTGTAAAACATTTTTCATATCCTACCCTGTAGGATATTCAGAAGCTCTACCCCCTGCCTTTTCCAACACAAACACTTTTTAACACTGTAACAGACAATAATAATAATAATTAATTATAATTTGGCATTTATATAGCGCTACGAACCCTCAGGTATCTGAGCGCTGCTTATTATTACCCACGGTGTGTGGTGCTCATTTATCAACCTCGGAAGGATGAAAGGCTGAGTTTGGCCGCGCCGGGATTCAAACCTGCGTTAGCAGGCTCTGCACGAATGTCAAAGCAAGCGCTCTACTCGCTGTGCCACTTGACCGGCAATGTACTAACACCAGAGGTGTTTACCTGACATGTCCCAACACACGGGTCAGGCAGAGACAGGCAATTTACACTAACCATGCACGCATGACAGCCCTTTACCTTTCCCGCAGGGATAAATGGCAGAGCAAGAAAGCACACTTCGATCACACTTCGACAAGGCCGAACGTACAAGGAAACAGCTACACTGAACCGGCAGTTCAAAAAGAAGAGAAAGGCGTTGAGACCTGGAAGGACAAAGAAGGGGGACCTGCCCTTGCCCTTTTCAACTCAGACCCACAAAGCCTCTGAGAGGGAAAGCATAAGACCGGGAGTTACAGCTGGCGAGCAGAGGAACAGATGTCAACGGTGCATGGGGCTCTCCCGAATTGATTGCTCAGGCGGGGAGGCATGTTGGCTACCACGGTACCATCCTTGACTCCAGATTCAAGACCAGACAACGGGTTCAACACAGCCTGTAAGATGAAGGAAGCCGATAGCAAACCGACATGTTTTGAGCCCAATGTTGCAAGTGGCAACATTTGATGAATGCAAGAACCTGAAACCAAGGACTTGTGTGAGTTTGAACTTTTTGTGAAAGCCCAGAGAAGGACCCGCTGCAGAGTGGTCAGGCGTCATAGGAGTGCTCAGTCAAAGGGGCCAACTTGTGTTGAAAACTACAAGTACCAGAAGGCCCTAGCAAAGGGCGACGTGAGATATCAGAGTGGCCCTACAAACGTCACATCAAAATCCTTTGTCCAATCGAAAGTCTCTGACCCATGGCAGAGAGAAAGCTAGGGGAAGCAAACCCTGTGTTCTAAATGTAAAATAAGGCAAGTTTGAACCCGACAGAGAGATGCCGAAAGACAGCTAGGAGAAGGGCATCCACACTTTCTAATGAACATAAGCAAATCATGAACTGTGTTGAAAAGGTACATGAACTGTGTTAAAGAAAGACCGTAGTGAACCAGACGGAAGGAGGCCAAAGTTGTCAGGTTGAGATAAAGCAGAGTAAACTGTGAAGAGTGTGTTAGAGCACCTATATGAATCCAGGGGAGGGAGGCCACGGCTATATGAACCCAAGAGAGGGGGGCCAAGGGGCGAGCTAACAAGAGTGAATCCTGTATTGTGATAAAGCCAAGTGGAACTGTGTATCTGACAAGAGTGAACCCGGCCGAGAGTTGTCCACAAGGAGAAGATGTTCAGAAGGACATTAAGACTCTAGAAAATTGCAAGCTGCATTTGAAAGGGCATAGTGAACCCGACGGAGGGAGGCCCAAGTTACAAGGAGGATCTGAGCCTGGCACAGGGAGAGCTTAGGGGCGAAGAGCAATCACCCAAAGTGCAAGACAGAAGGGAAGAATCTTTGTTTGTTTATTTGTCATTGTGAATCAGCAGGCCTTCTAAGGCAAAAGACCTTTTCAGGAAAGAGATTTAGCCTCTGAAGGTTTTGATATTATTGTACTGTAACTGTAAACCTCATGCTAATGAGACCCAGGAGTGTACTGTGCTCAGAAGTGCCACCTTGTCCTGTGCTTAAAACGTAGGGAAGGGAGACCCAGCCATACCATCCTGACTTATCATTTTTGTGAACACTTAATTCTTTTCTTTTTAACATTATCCCACATAGTTTATGTAACTTAGTAGTATGGACTGGCAATAGGTTTTCTAGTATGGGCTCTTTTGATTTGACAAGATACCACTAGGACTGCTTTATTATTATTTGAAGGTTGTAGCTTGCTCCCATATTAGCTTTATGTTTTGATTAGGCATTTTTCTCACCCCTGCATACAGTTTAATTAACACCCTTGAACTGTGATCACTTGTGTCTGTCTTTACTGTTACCACCATGAGCATAAGTACCTTACAGTACACATCCGTGTTACGTGGAGAATTGGATGGCACCAGTATTCCTTGGTTCATTAATGGAGAAATGGTCTCAAATATACCTTCATCCGCTTCTCTTTACATGGGGTATTGCTTTGCTTGTGGTAAAAACGCTCCTGGTTTAAGTTTCATTTTAACTGTTCACACTCCTTTTAATAGATCAACATCATATGGACTTATGGTCCATAAAATATTTGCCACTATCGCTAAATCTTCCAAGAAATGTTTTTACAAGCGTCCTTCTCTGCTGTATTTCTATATTCTCTACTTTAATCCAATAAGTGAGACTTATGAAAAATACTAATTCGTCATCAAGTACTCATCCCTAAACAACGCCTCATCTGTCAAATCTGTCAACCTGTATCCTTCACTGAGGGCTATCACTGTCCTCTATCCTCTTCCCTCATCATCTGTCCCATGAAGAACCACCTTTCCTCTTTGACCACTGCAGCCTCTAACTCTAAGGGGATAATCTGCCCTTCTTCATCATCCACGGCGATTTATGGTCTAAACAAAATTTCATCAGGTATGCTTAATAGTTTACTTATCGACCTGGGTAACGATGATAATAACACCCTCACTCCGTACAAAAATACTTCTGAGTCTAAGGGAACTTCTTGTAATGCCTTCGGGCCTGTGAAGGCTCATATAAACTCTCTCACATTCATATAGTGTATCCCTGGAGTAGAACACACTATTCTTTTGTCAGTAAAAGATATTGGGCCTCATTACAAGTATGGCGGTAAGGCAACAATGGCACTGGTATTCCTACCGGCACCGTTGCTATCATATCGCCATACTATGAGTTCTGCTCTCGGGTGCCCTTGCAGCACCAGGTCTGACCTGGTGGGTGTACCGGCACCTGTGAGCAGAACATGATGGTAGCACCGGTACCATTATTAATGGTACCGGTGCTACCACCCTCCCCATTCCCATTGAGCCCTATGGGGCTTAATGGGAATGGGGATGTACCGGGCCCGGCACCAGCGAAAGGACAATTACCGGGTCCGGCTGGGCCGGAATACCCCGGTAATTTCCCATTTGCGGGTGCCGGACCCGGATGTGAGTTTGGAGGAAGCCTTGCCGGTAAAACAGGCAAGGCCACCTCCAACCTCATAATGAGGTCCATCGCCATGTTAAGTTTTGTCATTAAGTCATGCGCTAATATGTTAACTGGCGTCTGCCTTGAGTATAATAATGGCATTGACACATCATGCTGTCCTTTAGAGATTGGTAATTTGTCTGTGAAAGAACTAAATTCATCGCCCCAGAGAATCCAAGCGCATTCATAGCAATACCTGACATTGGATATTTTCCCTCACAGACAAAGGAACTAGTTTCTCCATTGTCTACAAGAAATGAAACTGCCTTGCCTCCCATTGTCACCTTGACGGTTGGTTCCACTTGGGGCTCTGGTGCTACAGATAGTACCGAAGACATCAGGTTGCTCTTTGGGCTGTCCTGTTGTAGATATACATTCATCCCAGTTCCTGCGAAGGATTTACTCCTACCACCGTCAAACACCCTAATTTAGGTGCAGGTGCTTGCTGAACTCCTATATTCATATTCCATTGTAGTATCATGGCCTTTTGTGTCTGTGCTTGCTGAGTTTGTACTTGTTTTTTCATAGGCACTTGCTGAAGTTGTCCTTGTGGTGACTGCATTTTCAATGACGCTTGCTCGGTCTGCTGTAATTGCGGCACACGTGTCGGAGTCTTTGTGTTATTTTGGGCACAATACTCCTGTGGTTCTGTATTATATTGTAGAATGTAGCCCATCCCCCCTCTTGAAGTTTGCCAATTTTGCCTCATGCATCCTCTGCTTCTACATGTTCTAGCTATGTGTCCTATTCTACCTCAATTCCAACATTGTTGTGGTTGTCCACCATTAAATCCTCCTCCTCCCTGAAGGTTCTGAAATCCACATCGTCCTCCTCTCAGCCAATTCCGTATTCCTCTTTGCCAAGAATTGAACCCACTCTGATCCATGGAGAACACTGCATTATGCTGCTGCACTGGTCACATCTCCTGTGTCACCACACCCTCATTACTGATCAATACTGCTCCCTCTATGGCTAATTTTGATAACTTCTTCTGAACTAACTTTGCTGCTCCTGCTTTCTGCTCTCTGCTTTCTTCTTATTCTTATTGTGTAACAATCGGCAGTGATGCACGATGGTCAACTGTATTTCTGGCCATGGTTTCGCTTCCTGTTTCTTCATTTGCCATTGCACTGGCTTGGGCAGTCTCTGACACAAAGGGCCTGATCACAACTTTGGCGGTAACACCGGCGGTATTACCGCCGGTGGTATTAGCCCTACCGCCGAACTCCCCGGCGCTAATAGCGCCGGATCACGAGTTCGGCGGTAATGTTAATCCCCATTCCCCATTGAGCCCATTCGGGAATGCCCCATTCCCCATTGGGCTCAATGGGGAATTTTCGCGCTCTTACCGCCGGCGGATTTCCAGCCGGCAGTAAGAGCGCAAATTTTCGGCGGATTTCCCCCCAGCTCAGAGCTGGGGCGAAATCCGACGAAGTCTTGATTTGGCGGACCCTTAAATCCGGCGGTAATAGCGCTACTGCCGGATTTAAGGGTTACCGCCAAAGTCGTGATCAGGCCCAAAATGTGGTAAAATAATGCTATTGTTTTATCCCACGGTTCTTTCATCTGAAGGCACCATCTCTCTTGAATGTCTTCATCCTCTCCCATTTTCCTAAACATAATCACACCCATATCTGATGTATCGGGATATTGTACTCTGAGCACCCGCCATACATCTGCTCTGCAATTATTAAATGGCACTCCATCATGTGTTGTGTTTTGTGCAGTCACAACAGCATATCCTTCTCACTTCCAAATGTCGTCAGCCCTCTCCCCTAGAATGGCTGCTGACAGGGTTTTACGTCACCAATGGCTTACACCATTCCTGATGTCATTCCCTCTAACTCATAAATCCATATTCCCACACTGAAAGTTAAACTCTGTAATTTACATTTGAAATTGTCTATATCCATTTGTGGCAATTGAATATAGTGTGGTCATCCTCTTCCTTTCTCTAATAATGGTAATAGTGAAAATCCTGGTTCATAATCATACCTTCCTAGACTTCCTGTTTTAAAGGCGGGCTAGTCTCGCCCATTTGTCTCCATCCTGATAGCTCCCTTAATATGCTTACAGATGGCGGGCACACATCTCCTGTACTGCACGATCATACTTGTGGTCACTCAGTGTACAGTGTCGGTTCTGGTGTCATTTCTTTGGAGTTCTCCCATGTTACCCCTTTCTCTACACTTGATTCTTTTGAAAATCTTCATGTGCTCTACCTTCACACTGTTTTGTTTTCTTCCCTTTCTTCCTCTGACATCATCATGCCCCAACTTGTATGACTATTATCTTTCTCCACATCATCAAGGTCTAATCTGCTTAAAGACAGTGTTCTGTGCTAGTTTGTTATGGCCTCATCTGACCTACCCCCTGCTTCCCTAGCAAGAGATCCTTCGACATTCTCTTCGGTTTTATATCCTTCTTTATCCCTCATTTGCTTATATAAATCCACAATTCTTTTCCCTACATAATCTACTTCAAGCTCATCAGACCATGTTGGTATTCTTGGTGTCCATTGCAGCTCCCCGCGGGGCTTTTGTGACCCTCTCTCTTCCTTAAGTCGTTCTTGTGCTTCAATCAGCACTATGCCAGCACATCCGTGGCTCAGCTCAAGTCCCTCTGCATCAACTCTTCCTCAACCGACCAGCTTGCCACAAGTCCGCAGGGCACCTGCGGGGACTGGACAGGAATCTCTTCCTGCCAACCTTATCTTCTTACATGTGTTTTGTTACACTCCCTTCTCCACGGGAAGCTCTGCAGTCTTTTGGCTAATGGAGGAAGCAGACAAAAGTCCAAAGATCTGGATCTGGGCCTAGTTGGATTAGACCTGTACCATCCATACCGCTACCAAAATGTGCTCTAGGACCTTGAAGCTTGTCTTGTGCTTGATGGAATTACCAATAAATATCTCAGAGCAAATAACCTTACAGATTTTATTCTCAATTTAATAAAACAGGCCAAACTGCCAAACATTGGGCTGATGCTTGCACACACACACTTGATTATACAGAGGTTATATACCCCATATGCCTTATCTATGATGTGATGCAACTAGCAAACTGCAAAACCTATTGACGGGAGGATTACCTTTGATATTCATTGGCTACCCCTTATCTATAAGGCGCACCTCAAACACCCTCTAAATATGTATAATACTCACTATAGCAGAGAAAATGGCAGCAGATTGGTCTGTGCAACATTGTATAGCATGTTGCCCCATAGACCACTTGATGGGTTGCCATTCTCACCCACCCTTGGACTTTCAGCTTGTTAGCAGCATCTAAGCCAAATGAAACGCAGGTGCTTGGGTAAGGCCAGACAACCCCCCACTTTCCCAATTTTATTTATTTATTATTGTGCATTTGTATGTCACTTATACATCAAGTATATTGTATTTCAAAGCACCCAAAGGACAACAGGGAAGGGGCAAGGGAAAGAAAAGAAATAGAACAATGAAAGATAGGGGCGGAACTAGTAGGCCTTGTGAGCATTCAGATCGTGCAAGTGCAGAGAGAGAGATGGGATGAGGAGGTGGGTGTAAGTGCTGGGTGTGTCAAGAGGCTAGTATTATGGAGTAGGCAGCTGTTAAGTGACTTGGTGAGAGTGGTCAGCTGCGAGTAAATAAGTAAGTGCAAGAATATGTGACATAGGCTAGTGGGTGCCAAGGCAAGTGCTGGGAGTGGGCAAGAGCTGGGAGCAGGCAGAGGCTGAAGGTGATTGTGATTTTGAGGCCAGGACCCTATTCACCAATCACAGCAACTATGTGGTTTAGCAGAGGAGGGAGGAAGGGAAGGAGGAGGTGAAAATGAAGGTCTTGAGGAGATTCCAGAATTTGAGGAGATCTAGCTCAAGACTAAGGGGGAGGCTTTTGCAAAGGAGGTAGCCAGCCGAGGAAAGAGATTGGCCATCAGTGAAGCACTTGACACAGAGCGTGTTGGTGCCGGAGGAACGTAAATATCTGGAGGGAGAGTATTTAGTAAGAGCCAGTTGTGGATAGCGTGGTCCCAGCCCCAGTCAGCCTTATGGATGATGCAAGGGGATTTGAATTTTATCCTTACAGCAACCGGGAGCCAGTGAATAATGTAATCCATCATCTCTCATCAGTGTGGCCATAAGTCAAAGTTTCCCATCTGTAGTTGACCTTATGGTCTTCTCTCTGTTCTGGGACATTTGAGGGAGCAAAAGCACATCACAATCTTCATCCGCAGTTTAATGAATAATCCTTGTTTTTGACTTCTGAATCACATGTGAGGAAACCACAAATTTGTCAATTTCAACCTCGTATTTACCGCTATTTGATATACGTATACTGGGTGTTCTTGCTTCTGCTGACCTCTACAGACTTGCTCAATCCCTCTTGTATAGATCTTATCCACTGTTAATTGTCCAATACTTGGCTCTTGAAAATGTTTTCTTCTTCTTTAATCTTTAAAGAGAAATAAGACCTCCCCTTATGCCTTGCAATTATTCATTACAGCAGCATCCTTGATCCCAGGCCAACACAGACTCCTCTTTATTTTGCACACAAAGCTATTTCTCCAACATGTCCTGACCCTGCATCCCTCCTCTGTGTCTGAGGTAGCTGGATTGAGTCTCGACACAAGCCAACACCCATCTTCCTATTATGGATGCCTTAGTCACGCTCTATGTTCCTCTATAGCAAGCTTCTATATGTCTCTTCTACCTTGCGTTACTGCGTATTTTCACTTATTTGTCAGCAGGTTACTGCATCCTTTTTCTATATATGATTATTTTAACATTACATACATGTTTCTCTTGTCACTTCAGTTACCTCGCATTTTCATATCATTTCAGTATGTCCTCAAATATCTTCTTCATGACGTCACCCTGCCCTCGTCAGATTTCACTCAGCCTCCATGATGTCCAAAGGTGCATTCTGACATTCGTCCACTCTTTCAGTACGATCATACATTCAGTATGGTTGCCTAGATACATATCATCTCTCATACACTTGATGTGGTAAAGGGACAACACATGGGTTCCCACATATAGCTCTTCTCCTGCTCTTCCAATATGATGGCATCCACCTGCTCCTCTACAAAAGACTGCCAACCACCAACAGTATAATACAGAGTGCACACTGCTAATACTGCCCATCCTGAGTAGCATATGCCAACTGGAGAAATTGAGATAAAACAACTGTGTTTCTGATATACTTAGTTAAAGTACTGTTGCCTTTCTTCTATTCAGGGTTCTTCAAACTGTGGGGCTGTTCCAGCCTATTGGGGGTGCAATGGCTGTCTGGGGCTGGGGGAAGGGTGAGGCTCTTCCAAAAGGGAATAAAGTGACAGCTGTTGATACAAAATATACTCAGATATGGCATCTGGGTGCCCAGCAGAAATATATTTGCTCAAGGGGGATCAGTGGCAACATAACTACTTCATACGACTTCCTTGTGCTACATGTTGGAAGTCAGAGGAAGCTAAGAAGAGACCTACGCCAAAAGGTGGGACAGACAGTGACAGCAACTGAGATAAGATGTATTTGCGAATTGTAGGGGCAGTGTCTTTTTCAGTTGCTATCATAATTAGGGTTAGGGAACTTTACAAATTGGTTACGCAAGGCTGCAGTGTTTCAGTAGGCAGCGGTCTGCAGTGCCTGCGAATCGATGTGGCGTTAGTCGGAGCCCCTGAACTGCCCGTCTCCCAGTATCCACTTTTTTTTGCACTATTAGTGTCAAATTACAAATAATAAATAGCACCAATTAATTTTCACTAATTATGTCACTTGGATTCAGAAGTTCTCGATTTCTGGTGCAGATCTTGAAGTGAGAAATGCTCCAACATTCTCACGAGGTCAACTTCTGCACTTGATAAATCCTCCTAAATAAAGCGGAGTGATCAGTTGAGTAGCCATGACCTGCTTCTAAATAGCACATCCACAATGTAACGCTATGTTATGTGTAGCCTAAACATCTTGGGAGCTAGTTGATTGTGCCTGCAGTAGTAAAATCATGTGGATAAATCATGTAAAACCACATTGCGTATGATTTATCCGAACCGCTAGACACGTGTCCACCAGTACTACATGCTTAGGCCTTTCCCATGAAAAATACATTCAAACAGACTGTCTACAGGCAGTGCTTCATATCCTAGGGACTAGCACTCTTGTTTACTAACAGACTTAACACTTAATATCTGTTGGGAAAATATGACCAATGGCAAACCTCATCTTGCAACCTGGGGATGGGGACAGCATCAGAAATACAACACATCCTCAGTCTGTAAATCGTGGCACAATGCATGAAGCAGCACACATTTCCGTTGCCATTGGGCAACTGTAGGCAGTACAGGAATTGTACCTGTTCGGTTAGCAACAACAGTCCTCAAGGAAGCAGGGCATTAGCTTGCCCTGAACCCCCCCCCCCCCAACCCCAGCAGTCCTCGCATCAGCCTGCATGCCATCCACAAGCTTGCGTTTTACCTCACACCAGCAGTGGAAAAGGAGGGGCAAGAGGGATGAAGGGCTTAATGCAAAGCGTGTACATGTCCTGGGTGCTTCAGGTATACTCGAACGGCAAACGCATACTCTGCACCCAACTCCTGGAATTGACCACAATATAAGCCCACCTTGCAGAAATTGAGCAAGCCATAGAGACCAACTGGGCAGTATTAATATTCTCCCCTTGTCGAAGTTGCTCATTGTTATTTGGGACCACAGGCACACGCAGTACCCTGTGAGCCTGGCACCTGCTATGCTCCAGGCTGCTTTTTTGGTATCATCTCATAAGGTATTAACCACAGTGATGAGATGGATGTGCCACACAATAGCAACAGGGAATGCTATCAGTCACACTAAATCGTGTGTTGATGACAAACTGATGATCCCCAATGTGTTGGATACTCTAGACTGCACACACTGGGGTCGTGCACAATCCAAGGCAAGAGAGCAGGTCTTCAAGAACAGGCACACCCCATCAACGTGATAACAGTCTGTGGTGGTGACCTGCTCTTCACACACACTGTTCTTTCTTGTATTCGTATTACACCCTAGCCCACGGATAATTTCGGACACATTGTGATTAATACTAAGTAGGGACATCACAACACGTTACTTGCACTGAACATAGGGGATTTTTGACATGAATATTATCTTTTAGAATGAGAACTTAATCAACATTTTTGCTATACCAATACTTGAAATGAAACTTACTTGTTTACAGATTCTGTTCTGGGGATCTTACCCCGTTACTACTACAGTGACAATAGTCTTGTGGATTTGTCTCATACTACTATGGGTAAGCATTAACAGCATGTACATAACTAGTTAATACACTGACCTTGTGCCTATATTGGCTCAATTATTATTGATTTCACTAATCACTATACTTTTCTGGTTTTCTCTCCTTTGTGTTGTCTCCCCATTGGTTTATTTCGTTGGTTGATTTTTGTAACATTGTTCATTTTTTGATATGTCTCTCTATACCCTTGTATCCTCCCCTTTAACCAACCCCTGTTTTTTCTGTCTTTTCATTAATACTTTGATGTGATAATCTGTACTGTGGAATGACGCGATACTGTCTGTGTCACAATTCTTGTAACTTCATCATTGCATTTATGCTGATATCATGCCTCTCTACAAACTTTACTTGATGTAATTATGGCAAACATTATCACATGCGTATGATGATTGGTTGTGTAATATTATGTAGCCCAGATTTGAAAAAGGCTTAGCATAGCCGAAACATATCGTTTATGGGCTCTCTTCGCTTTTGAATGTGTGACAATGCAACACAATTAAACAAGCATATATTTGATGGCGCTGAGTCCTGGAATCACTTTTGCTTTACACTGTTTGTGGTGACGGTTAGGCTTTACTACCGTCTGGATACAGTGACCTGCGACATCCGTGTTTTCTCTACATGATCCTATATTCTGGGCATTCTCTTTGAAATAGATCATCGATTTTTTACTCCTGGGATTGTGAGGCGTCGCCCCCCAGAGCAACGTATATCAAAGCCATTGGTTTCGGCATACATATGTGATTTACTTCAACAGAGCTCTATAATAAACCTCAGTAAGTCTCTTGTTGAATTTTGTCTAGGCTGTGGTAAAGAAGGGTGGGCAGAACTGTGGGCTGTATTATGCGCCCTGTCAGTTTACTTCCTACATCAGGGTTACAAGCAAGGCTCTGATAATAATGTGCTTCCTTCTTAGATTGACATGAAAAAGTAATTAGCTTTGCCAACAGTCATACCTTATGCTTATTCAAAGATGTCCTTTGCCCTTATAATTCATCTTGAGATTAGTCAGAAATATTATTAGAGTTCCTTCTTATGCCACTGCTGTGCTGGTCACTGATTCGAAAAAATATCAATGGTGCTTTGTGGGCAGAAGCTAAGGGTTGGTTCCTATGTGTTCATTGTTGCCCATTTTTATTGGGCACAATTTTCTGTTTTTAGGGATTCGAATTGGATGGTGTATATGACTCTTAGCTGTAAGGTTGGTAACTCACAGGACAGCACAATGTGGATAGTCAGCAGAAGCCAGGGAATTATGATTATCATATTCTATGGTGCAGTTACTCTGATGCAATTATCATTCTTACACAAATTATGAGAGGCATGTTCTCATGGCCCTTGAATTACTTCATTAAAGTGGCACATGAACTCCTATTGGCATGTTTTCCGACACTTTTGTTTTAGTTGCCTTTATTCCATCTGCCCTTTATTATATCTGGTCTGATTGTTGATAGCCACATCAGTTATGAAAAATCTTTTTTTTTTGTAATACACATGAGTAATGCACAGGAGTACTTTGTTAGCCACTGTGGCATATCTTGAGGTCTTGAACTGGTTGAGTAGTTTGCTTTAAAATCACGTATAAAATATTTTTAGCCTATGTGTTTGGAGAAAGTGTTGTAAGATGCACATTTTGCACAGATTTGTAAATAATTGCAGTGGTTTGCAAGGGGCAATTCCGTTCCAAACTCTCTTCAGTGATGGTAGCTCACTAACTAAGCATGCTCAGAAAGTGGCTTACCTCATTAGTCATTTGCGCACATGGAAAATAAAGTGTGCACGAAAGGTAACCAGTTCTGCACTTAGAGAAAAATAATTAGAGGGAACATTGGTCATGACTTCACATTTCCATTGCATCATTTTCGTGTGGATAATGCTTTCAGAGTATTGACACATTTGTAGCACACAAAATGTTTGCAGCCACACAGATATATCAACTCATATTGTCCATTATCATGCATACATTTTATATACACACTTTCCACGCCAGTCTTGACTCCTCCAACTCTTAATAGGTAACTCATGTCAATGACTGCTATGCCTACTCTTCCAATGGCCACAAGTCTATAGTTGGCATTCGTGAGCCATCTCTTGTGGCTATTATCTCCATTCTAAAGTTTGAGATCAGCCTGTGCACATGTTTCATGTTCTGCTGGAATTTGGACCATCCATGCAGGATGGTGGTCACTGCACTAATGTTGGCCAGGACGGTCTTCCAGAATTTGGGGTAGTCACAATTGGGTTCTTAGCATAATACGGCCCAATGAAGTGTGGTGCTTCCTTCAAACAACCATCCACCAGGAGTCAGACCTTGGGCTCGTCAGAGAAGTTTGGTCTTTGCCCTTTAGACACGATCCTGGTGGATGACCAATGGTATGAGACAATGAAGAAAGTAAGTAGGTCAGTCAGGGAGATAGCCACTGAACCTGGTAGCAGGAAAACAAATTTGGATGACTGGGCGTCTCAGGGCAAGAAAAAGAAGAGGAGGACGTAGTAGTAGTTGTCATTTATGTAGCGCCTTTCCCATTCGTATGTTTTCAAAACGCTTCTGGTGGGGGCACCCTTAGGGACCGCAGTCCAGAGTATGGAAAAACTCTCAGAAAAGGCTTAGAATGCATGCATTTGTCCAAATAAGGAATTAAGTGGACTAGACACGTTCCAATTAGCAACCCAAGAGAGCATGCATGTGTATGCGTGCTGAGAGAGGTCAGGAGAGTGTGTGATTGCAAGTGACTATGTGTGTCGAGCTGGACCGAATTATTGTCATAGGTTCTTGCTGTATTCTGATGGCAGAGGTGTTGAGGTGTAATCTGGTGTAAGGAGGCAAAAGCGTTAGTGGCAAGTTCATACATACCTTAGGGCTCGGATGGAGCTTTGTTTTTTATGCCACTGTTTGATCAGGTTGTCCGTGTGAGATAGTGCTCTAGGCGCACTAGCCGGATTGCCATCATAGGTCTTCTAAACGTCATGAACAAGATATTATAATGCGTCTTCTGAACATGATAGACCAGTTGTCCTATTTACATCTAAGTGCAAAACATTTCTTGCCCCAAAAATACATCTAACTGCAACACAGTTCCTGCCCCCAAAATACACCCACTGCCTGCCCCCAAATTGCCTCAAATGCACACAACATCTTCCCTCCAGAATAAATCTATTAGGCTATCTATGGAGTGCAGCAGGTAACCTACACAATTTTCTGAGTTTGAAGGTAGTGATGAAGAAGTGGCAGGATTTTTCATTGAGCACAATAATTGACTATGCTCGCCGCACTTACCACCTTACCTTAGTTACCTTATTTGTTGCAGTAGGGTACTATGTCAGGTGTCCATGGGCACACAGGGGCAAACAGGGAGTGGGAGATGCCCAAAAGGGAGCTGCCCTTATTCTCTGGCCCTTGGCCGGCTGCTCGGGCAAGATTGCCCTGGGAACCTCCATAATGAGCGCTACCTCCTGTAGGGAGCAGACCAATCATGGGCCTTGTAGGTGGGAGTGGGCAACAGGGGAGGGAAAATGGAAGGAAGGCAGCACAGGTATCGGGACCTTGCAATCTGGAAGTGGTGGGACACCAAACTAAAAAATAACTGCAGAGGAGTGGGGAAAAAGGAAATAAATAAGGATGGTGGGATGCTGGGAAGGTAGGAAAGAGAACATGGTGTGGGAAATAAAGAAATAATCGCGGGTTGGTGGGCAGGAAGCTACTCACCCAATGAAGGTGTGCAGAGCCCTGTGGAAAAAGCAGGACCTGCTCTCCCGGGCTTGCAGATGGAAAGGAGCATCTTGGCACGGTGCAAGTAGGTTTTGTTTACTTTCTGTAGGGAGCAAGCCAATAACAGGTCTGGTGGGTGGCAGTGGGGTGGGATTAATGGCAGCGATGTGTTTTAAATGTTATTCTGTTGTATGGAGGTGGGGGGTGTGTGGGTAGGAGGCAGCACATGTGGTTGGTTTCCACTAATTTGGTGTACAATATGTGCCTTGTGCCTCAGCAGGCCTAGCAACATATGTATCCCTGTGATCATATAATCCAGTCTCCACTGATCTAGCACTTTACCTTGCACTGGACAAGTAGATTATGCAGCCACGACAGTGTCAGTCTCTGGCATTGTGGGTGAGCGTGAAAGGGGAGAGAGCTTCAGGCTGCAGGAGGAAAGCCAAGATTTGAGGGCCCGCAAGAAGGATGTGTAAGGAGTGCCTGGAGAGTGGGGAAAGTAGAAGGCAGGATGTGTGAATGTGAGGGGTAGAGGGGTGGAAAAGTCTGATTTGTGGAGCGCCGCAGTGGTGCTCTATTTTGGGAATTAGTGGGCATGGCTAACAGACTAAGTGGGGGATCATCCTTGGTGGATGGTGGTCGGAAGGATGGATAGGCCTGGAAAAGGGGCAAGGGATGCAGGTGTGATGTGAGTGCAGGGTTCAGAAAATGTGCAGTCTTCTAGTTTCAGTTATGCAGTACCTGAAAAAGCACCCAGCTTCAAAGCATATGCAGCACCTAGATTGAAAACGTATGCAGCACCTAGATTCAAAACAAATACGCGGCACCCAGATTCAAAACCTCTGAGGAACCCAGATTCAAAACATATCCAGGACATAATTCACATGCACAATGTTTTAAAACAGCAACTAAAGGGTAGTATAATGGTAGTGGAGGGTTTTCTGGAACATACTAATGGCTGTGTTCTCCACCCTTGCTACCATACCTGGAATGCTTCCATGGGTGAACAGGGGCAAACAGGGAATGGGAGCTGCGCAGAAGGGAGCTGCCCTTTGCCTTGGGCCCTTAACCAGCTGCTAGGGCAAGGCTCCCCTGGGAGTCCCAACTAAGGGCGCTTCCTAGAAGCTCAGCACCGATTCAGGCAGGACGGTGGGCTGGAGAGGGGAGGGAGAGGAAAGGATGAAAAACAGGTGAGGAGAGGGGGCTTACAGATATGGTCAAACATAAATAAATCCAGTGGCTACCGAGGCTCTAGGGGTCGCAAAGGCCTCTCCTGCATGGTGGAAAGGTGCAGATGAACCTCACGCTCCGAAAACGTGCATTTATGGTCAAGATGGGCAGGTTGTAGGCTGCAGATACTAGATGATGTTGCCAGGAGAAGTTATGGGATAGGGGGTTTCGGGGTGCAGCATTCAGAGCAAGGAGAACACCAGATGGGGATGACATGGCAGATAGGGTTGCATGGTATAAGGGCAGGTGTAGCTCGAGTTCAATGAGGAAATCTAGGTGAAAAAAATAGCAAAGGTGCATAGATGAAGTGCCACTAGTGCTGGGATAGGTACTGGTGTCCTTTGTTGAATTGGGAAGGTCTGATGGCTGTTTATGCCAGTAATTACCCATTTATAGTGGCTGCGTGATGCAGAAAGTTTCCTGGTGCATTGGGATGTTTTGTACCAAAGAGTGAACATTTTCATTTACGTGCAGATTGTATATATGTAATGACCGTATTTTTTGTGACATGCAGTCTTTGCATGCAAGGAAAAGCATCACAATGGTGAAAATAGCACAACTTCACACTAATGCAGAATCGTAGTGCAATGTTGAACATCTTTTAAACCCTGCTTGTGTTTTGGCAGTTCTATTGGTCAATGATGGAGACATTTGTTGTCTGGCCTTGGCTGCAATTGTGACCCAAAAGTTTGCACCGAAGGCTCAATGGGAATGACATCCAGCAAGTCTGTATCCGTCCACACAGTAAACTCATGTACGATTTCATGCAAGGTGCTGCTAGCCACAGTCGATTTGAAGTGAGTGAGAAGTACCAGCAATGCACTGGAGACACTGCGATCTCCGACCCTTAAGGATCTCCCCTCGGGCACTAACATGTGAACTGAACAATCTTATACTCAGTATGAATTACCCCAAACTAGAGACCCCATAATAAGTGCGTTTAATGGCAATGAAGGCTGTCATAATTTCTGGACACAAACACTGCTTATGAAAATCACGAGGCAGTCTATGGAAATAATTACATAAGTCACAGCAAACCTATTTTTCCTTCTAAATCGGAGTCTGCTGCAGAGTCTTTTGGTCGTGCCTGGAGAGAGACTCTACAGCGTTTTGCTCCTGATTCCAGTGAGGGTCTGCTTTACCCTCTTTGTCCTCTTTCTACTTCTACACTTTGAGGACTCAAATTACCCAGGAAGCCGCGGAGCGGCCGCGGAGTCTGCTGCAGAGTCTTTTGGTCGTGCCTGGAGAGAGACTCTACAGCGTTTTGCTCCTGATTCCAGTGAGGGTCTGCTTTACCCTCTTTGTCCTCTTTCTACTTCTACACTTTGAGGACTCAAATTACCCAGGAAGCCGCGGAGCGGCCGCGGAGTCTGCTGCAGAGTCTTTTGGTCATGCCTGGAGAGAGACTCTACAGCGTTTTGCTCCTGATTCCAGTGAGGGTCTGCTTTACCCTCTTTGTCCTCTTTCTACTTCTACACTTTGAGGACTCAAATTACCCAGGAAGCCGCGGAGCGGCCGCGGAGTCTGCTGCAGAGTCTTTTGGTCTTTAGGCTCTGCAGGCTCCGCGGCGCTCCCACACCTTATACCCCATTGGAACCTTTTCTAAAGAAACCAACTAGCAGATCCCCGAGAAAACAACAAACGCAGAACACTAACATTATATCACGCCTGAGCTGATACCCTCTCCTTACTCCGACAACTGCTCCAGTGTCGAAAGCTGCACTCCACGGACAGCGCCTCACCAAGTCTCCCCCCCCGCCAACAACCCAGTTAACAGGCGAACTTGCACCCGTCAGCCCCTCTGGTCCTGTCTGGCTGCCGGTGCCCCCGCGAATACAAGTTTCACCCACGCGCCAACTCCGACATATCAATAGAACTACCACTCACGAGAGGACCCGAGAGCTCCTTGCTCACCTCCCCCTAACCCCGTCTCCGTGAGTCCCATCGACGAATCTTTTCGCCAGAACGGAAACAAGTCCAGCAACTACCTCCGGCCCTATACATCAGGCACCGGGTTATTTCACACCGAACCCAATCCCCCCCTACGACCGGCTTTCTCTGTTTCCCTCGCCCACCATACCTATCACTCGCGAGCCTGTCTGCGACTCTTCCACATGACATCTCGCAGCTGACGCTTCTAAAGCCAGCAGTAAACGGCTCATTTCCCTGCTGTGAAAATTAACGCAAAGTGCTGCAGTGCCTAATCCCTGCTGTGAAAATAAACACAAAGTGCTGCAGTGTTAACTCTTCCCACGCCCAGGACGCTCACTGAGGATAACATGGGACTTGCTGATCACTAGTCTCAGTGACTGCTACCCAGTTCGAAAACACCACACGGATCTTGGTCTAGAAAACCCGCGGAAAATTCAACACGCCTGCTCGCTACAAAAGACCCTGCCACTTGAACACTGACAGCCCTGCACAATCAACCTGCGCTCCAGGAGACCGAAAGGGCTTGTCCCTTGGATCCTGTGAGCGCCAGACCTTCAATAAATAAATATCTCTACTTGATAACATCCTGATTTGAGATATCGAAAGAACAACCTCCTTGGATACACCTCGGAAATAGACAGTCTTGCTGATACCATCTGCAATCCAGGAGACTGAAAGGACTTGTCCCCTGGAACCTCTGCGTGCCAGATTTTCAACAGACAAAATCTCCCCCTGAAAATCACCTACGACACCAGCACTCCCAAACCCGGTACACTGCAGGAGACCGAAAGGGCTAGCCCCTTGGATCCTGTGCTTAGCTCTTCCACCACCTCAACCAATTTTTTAGGAGGATCTAAGTTACCACCACCAAAGGAGACCGAAAGGGCCAGCCCCTTGGATCCTGTGGTCAGCTCTTTCACCACCTCAACCAAACTTACAGGAGGAACAAAATTACCATCATCAAAGCCTGAACGCGTCAGGACACAACAGACCCGCCTGCAAAAAAAGTAGAAATGTTGGCAACTCGACCCAAGCAACCACCAGCTGCCCGCCCGAAGACGAGACTGAGAACAAAATTCAACACAGCGGCCCAATCTGACCTCGACTCGTCACAACTCATGATGGAACAAGCCCTTTCACGAGGACACCCACCAAAAGTTGCTCTGAATCATTACCAACACAAACCTGACAATCAAATTGAGCAACTTCTCAATATAGACCTTTCCACAAATGTAACAAGTGACCCAACAGGGCAACCTAACAACTACCGTGACCTGCAAAATCAATTCAGCATACCAAACCAACCATACACTACATCTGAGACCTCTGAACATCTCACCAATAACCCTCGCGCCAATATCAGCGAAGATGTTCAGCTAATCGTCCAAACAGAAGACGTCTCAAGTGCGCCACTACATGGTACTCGAATTTACCTCGACCAAGACCCCCTGCTAACATTAGTCTGCAACAACTCTTACACCCAAAATGGCAAACTTGCATCTCCACTTAATGAAGAAGGAAACCCCCCGTCCGGACCAATGGACACCAACACTACCGACACCACAAACCAACTTCACAAAACGACAACACCACCATTTCAAAGAGATCTAGCCGTACAACTAGCGGAAGAGACGAACAACAGTCTCATTCAAGAACAACCGGAAAAGACAAACAACCCACTGAAAAAGCGCCCTGAAGATATACGCGAAGAGTCGCTCCTAATTAACACCGTCACGCATCTCCAGGCAGAACCAAGTGCAAATAGAGAGACCCCTCTCTCAACCAAACTGCACGACAGAGAAAAAGTTATTGGCTTAATAGAAGACACAACCAATTCCGAACTGCAACTAGCCATAGCAAAACACCATCAACGAACCAGTAATACCGAACAAAAGAACAATGGGAAACAAGGGCTACTGGATAATACTATCAGCTCCTCCAAAATTCACAACTACAACAAAACTGTAGATTTTCCCAACCATGAACCTATCAAACCGCAACCAGAAGAATTACAAACTCTCACTAAACCACACACTTCTCTAAATAACACACTGCAGCAAACAAAGAAGGAAAAAGCAAGATTAGCCAAAATCGCATGTCAAGCCGTGACAAACGCAAAGAAATATTTAGTACAACTATAGGAAACCACCAATCACAGATGACATCAACCCCATGTCTAACACAAGAAACCGGAAATAGAACTATTAAGACAGAACGCGACATGAATCAAACAGGAAACCAGAACATTCCCAACCGATTCAACTATGACACTATAGAATCCTTCTACACACCAGATAACATGAACAAAAATGATAACTCAATGCCGCTAGCAGGATCAACAGAACGCAATTCTCCTACCTCAATACCCAACAAACCGGGAAACGACGAAAATATCAATCCAAGAATTCCAACCACAATGCTTGATTTGCAAAACATGTTGATGGCAGTACTCTCTCAAACCATGATACCTTTTATCAAACTACACGAATCCATGAACGACAATATTAAAGACCAAGGAACCCTCCTAGCAGTGATTCATTCCAAACAGATCTATATCGAAAATTTTATAAACACAACGGAGGTCCGTCTCAACTTAGAAGCAGAGCAATCAAATCGATGGCAACAACGTCTAATAGAAATGGCCAGAAGTGATCGCCAGGAAAAAACCAACTTAAACAACGAACTTCTAGCTCTACTTAAACTACAACAACAACTCCAATCAAACCAAAAACTAGTCTCAAAGAGTAGTCAACTTCAACCACCTCAGAGTTCAAACACTCAACAAATTGCTACACAAATTGAAAGCTCGGACGCAAGCCTCGCACAACAACCGATGACATTGGCCTCATCCCTCCCAACAGAGACTCAATTCACTTGTCAATCACAAGTGACCAAACCAGAACAGTTTAAGATCTTCTCGAAAGAAAAACTACCCCCCACAACCAAACCAACACAGTCCAAGACAACTAAGAAAAAACAAATAGGCTCCAGAGCCTTCCTCAGAACAATAAAAACTACGGATCAAGCTTCACAAGCGACAAAAGAGGAAACACTGATACAAGCTCACCAAGTACCACTGCATCAGGCAATACCACAGCTGACCAAACCTTCGAACAGACAACAAGATACTCAAGATACCTCAAACTTTCAACTGTCACAACTGCTCCCACACTCAGCATCCACTTATGAAGAACTTCTAAACTGCTCAACTCACGAAGATCGCGAAATAGACGACACACCACCACCCATTCATCCTACAACACCACCAAGATACATTATTCTTGACGAATATTCCACCAACCACGAACTACAAACCTCATATCAATATGAAGATATTTCAGAACATCCTTTACAGGAAACTTTCAAGATTCTCGAACACTTCCGCCTGCAGATTTTCTCTTCCTGATAACTACGACCAAGTCTCAGATGATTCCTTCGGCTCCCATACAATAGATTCTACCGATTGTATATCTCCCTCCTTCATCAACCCGTTAGAACAAAATCAAATTTATCAAATTCACATTGAAAATCAAATTACCAGATCCAAACCTCTAATACTCAACGGAACCAACACTCTTAGACTATTTGGAGCGATATCACAGCTAAAACACATAACAACTAACAAGATTGATTTAATCACTTTCAAAGATGAAAAGCACCTAGATAAAATTATTGTAGAATTATCTGATCCAGATGATCAAGAACTTATAACAAAACGCGAGCAACTCCGCAAACTTGGATTCAACTGCTGGGCCTCAATGTCATCAAGGAAAAATCCTGCGAAAAAGCATACGCAAAATCGTACCAACAACTACTCAACGAAATACTCAAAGTCGCCGTATTTTCCAAATCCCGAAGAATCGAACACACAAGAGAGACCATTCAAAAGAATTTATGATTTAGAAATGTCATTTATAGAAACCATTTCCTCAAGAAGTTCAACCTATTCCCACTCATAACAATCAATCAATAACAATATAATATGGTCTCTCTGCTCATGGAACACAAGAGGAAACTTACATTTGTTTACTCAACCCTCATCTGATCTTGAGAAATACCTCATCATTTGTCTCCAAGAAACCTGGATCACCGAAACTCCAGCATGCGACGGTTACCTGACCTTCCTAAATCCTGCCATAAAAAAACACCAAGGAAGACCAGCATCAGGTCTACTCACACTAATCAAAATTACCCCGCAATGGAAAGTAGAGCGCAATGAAAATATAAACCCCTGGACTCAATTGACTATAATAACAACACAAGCGCACCAACAACAAAAAAAAGGAACTGGTGAAACAACAATCGCCATCTTGAACCTCTATTGGAATCCTGCAGCTATTACATGTGCTGCATTCATCGATGGCGTATTCATGACAATAGACAACTTAGTAGGGACCTATCAACACCTCGAATTTATACTGTGTGGAGATCTCAATATCAACCTAATCACACCAACTGGCACACCACGATCACTCGAACAATTGACAGGCAAAGCATCGACATGGATGAAAGAAATCATAACCCGAAATCTTACGCTCCTAAACTATGCAAAAGATAACTCCACTCCTTTTGTCCCAACATGGACCAGAGGCCATTCAGTAGCAATTATTGACTACATATTTCTTTCGCAAAACCTTCATGAATCGGTCATGACAGCTCTAACGCTTACGTCTGATAACAGCGACCACAACAAGCTGACTGTCACCTCACACAATATCAGCCAACAAAACGTAAAAGTTGCAACGCTTGAACTTACTGGCACATCCTCAAGGCTATGAATACCACAATCAGCGCTATCACTCCTGCCGATGAAATTACTTGCTTCAACAATACCAGACCTCGAAAAGTTGAACTATGAATGGATCTTGCTTCCATTTCATCAAACACTAAAAAATTGTCCGAAAAGAACTCATGTACACTCCTATAACGAAGAAATAGCACAAAGAAAAAAGGAGCTGGCTAAACAGATACGACATCTCAAGAAAAACAAAACGCCAGAAACTATGACGGAGAGTAGAATATTGAAACTTCGATACAATAACTGGAGGAAATCACAACAAGCAATTCTCCTCCAGACAGACGCATAATCAATAATGAAGACCTACAAGGCAAATAATACAAGAGAATTGTGGAATTTACTGAACGACAACCAGCAAAAACAACACAAGCTCACAGCTAACGTACCAGAACAAACATGGATTACTCATTTCTCGACCATGTATGCAGCACACGAACACCAATCTCAAGGAAATCTCAACCCCAAACCCAAAACAAAATGGACTGTAGTCATCACGCATGAAGAGCTACTACACATGATCCAAAACCACAATCCCTCAAGAGCTCCGGGCCCTGATGGACTCTCTAATGCTGTCCTTAAACAAGATCCTGCGACATGGGCAGATTTTATGACACAGATTTTGGAAATTATAAACATACACAATCGAATTCCAACTACCTGGAGAACAGCCACCATAGTTCCGATCCACAAACAAGGACCACGTGACCTTCCTCAGAACGTCCGTCCGATTGCCTTGCTTGACCCACTCGGAAAAATGTTTGCAACAGCTCTCTTGAGGCAACTCATTGCATGGGCCACTTCCACTGGACGACTTTCACCACGACAAACAGGCTTCACACGTAACGTTGGAACTAATATCAATCTTCTCTTATTGCACGTCATCAAGCACGAAGCAATAAACAACAAGTCCATGATTTACACGGCATTCATTGATTTAAAGATGGCCTTTGATGCAATATCTCGTCAAAAGCTCTGGGATAAACCGAGCAAATGGAACTGCCCTGCGAACATCCTTGAACCCATCATACAACTTTACTCAAACACCTCAATAAAAATCAGACTCACAAAACAAGGTTTGACAACGGAGCCTATCAACACAGCGAATGGTCTAAAACAAGGATGCCCCCTCGCAGCGACTCTATACAACTTGTTTACATCAGACATTGACCAACACCTTTTGAACACTCAAACAAATCCTCCAAAAATAAACTCAATACCGGTCCCCATCATGTCCTATGCAGACGACATCGTCTTGCTCGACAGAACACCATTTGGACTTCAACTCTCTCTTACAGCACTAAGTGACTACATGAAACAGAATGAGCTAACAATCAACAGCACAAAAACAAAAACCATGTCCCTAACGAAATCTAAAGCAAAAGCAAAAAAAACACCGGATTTCAACATCAATGGAATACGACTGGAAAATGTCACAACATTTAAATACCTTGGCATCATCATCAATCAATCAAAGACAGAAACAGACTGGTTAGACAACCTAGAACAAAAGGCTCAAGCGCTCGCACGACAGGGATGTATTCTACACAGAAAATACGGAAAATTCTCATTTAAGCCCATCATCATGTTCTACAGACAAAAATACATTTCTATCATAACATATGGAACTGAAACAATGATGAATGCAGACCAGGTAGACTGGGCGAAATTTGAAGCAATATTCTGGCGCAAGATCTTAACACTTCCTCAATCATATCCCATGGCGAGAATTCGCTATGAAGTAGCTACCCAATCCATCGGCTCCATGGTACGATGGAAAAGACTGGATATCTACCGCAAAATATTGTCGGATGACAAAACCCCTGCAATCCAAATCCTGAAAACCAACTCAACTGCTCTAAATAATACAATACTACAAACCTGGAAAAAAACAATAACCAAAGAAATGGAGCAGAGGACATATCGGAAGAACTTCTAACGAAACGCCCCCAACACGCCAAAATCAAAATACTACAAAACGATTGGATCAAAACCATCGAAAAGAAAAACACATACAAACGGACTTTGCAGTGCAATAAGGACAACAGAAAACTACATGAACCACAACCATACATCTTATCATTCCCTGATCCAATTATCAGATCAACCTTCTTAAAAATCCGGCTGAACACCTTACCAACTAACGACTACTTGGCATCAACAAGACAGATCCCAAAAAACCAGAACCACTGTCGATTTTGTGAAATCATCACAACACCAGAAACCATATTCCATCTGGTCATGGAATGTCCCTCTCTTGCCAACCAGCGCAAGCACTTCGGGGCCTACTTTGACCTTGCCTTGCAGCAAATGACAACAGATGAAAGATGGGCTGCGATTCTCAGTGGACAAAATAACAAATACATATTCACAGCTGTCCTTTACCTTCACAGTATTCTCGAGATCAACGGAGGAAAAACGCTTTCCTAGCACCACAGGGTACACCCTTTTTTTTTTTTTCTTCTCTTTCTCTTCCCTTCCTTTAACCACGTATTTTGCACGAATCACAATGATGAAAAAGTTTGAGACAAAACTAAAACATCAAAAAAAAAAACAAAAAAAATAAATAAATATTTTCTAGAAAAACCAAGCTTTTTTTTGGAGTATTGTACAGTGCATGTCTTTATTAAAAGCATGGAGAGTGTAGAACCTGAAATAATGAGGTTCTCATACTGTAGTTCAAGGCTGCAACATGTCTATGGCATATTATGATTTCATCAATAATGAAGAAATAGGAATAACACTGGGCCTCATTCCGAGTTTGGCGGTGCAGGAAAAAAAAAGTGGAGGGCATTCTGTTACCTCCATTTTACCTGCACTTCTAAATTAAACATTTTGGCAGAATTACGACCGGTGGAATTACTGAGTGGTAATTCAGCCGACTCTTTGAGGAAAAGTGGAGGATGTACCTCCAGCATGATGCTGGAGGTGAATCCTCCATGTTTCCTACAAAAATTGGCAGAATTACCACTCGGTAATTCCACTGGTGGTTATTCTGTCAAAATTCCCAAATTGAATCCCATGAACTGCAGAAAATGGGGATTTTCACCGCCTGCCACCACTTGTAATCCCGCGGTCAATCCATGAGATGAAGTGGTGGTAAATGCAAATCCGTTTGGTGGCATTTCGGAGGATTTACCTCTGAAATACCATCAAACTGGTATTGAGGCCCACTGTGCTCGTGGGTTATGCTGTGCCTCTGTGTTGCATTCTGTCCTTACACCTGTTTTTACTAATGTTTTTATGTTTGTTGTTAATAAATGGTTGTATATTACATTTGGGTGGGTACAGAACACGTTCTCTGTTTTCTAAAGATCACTACACTATTTTTGATGCATGTTGGGTTAAGTTGAAGTGAGGTGCAGTGATCCCTAAAAACATATGTATTTTCTGAATGTAAAATCGAAATCTTATTCATGAAAAGATTCCAGGATACTGAAGGGAGACCCGTTTTCTGAGACAAGCTAAATATTATAACATGTGCCAATACATCCTTTACTGTTCCCTAAATTCATCAAGAAGTCATCAATTTGATTGGATCGATTAGGGTTTCTGTGTTCTAGTGAACAGAGAAAACTAAATTGTCTCTAGGGGCAATAGCAAACACATAGAAAGCCAAACAAGAGAGCAGATACAGTCATTAATGAAACATAAGTTTAGCACGATAAGAATGTTTTGACTGATTTTAAATGGCAGAAAAATTGGAAATTATTAACTCTCAACCAAAAGTAAATGTCAATTGTGTATTACCTGTTTTGTGCTATGATTTAAAAGAAAGCAAACCTCTCATAATCCTTAAAAAATCATTATATATAAGAACAATGCATGCATACCAGCCATGTTTCTTACGGGATGCATTTTTTGATAAAATATTGTACAATTGTGCTACAAATCTAGTCAACTCTATGATTAAAGAGACGTGTTTTCCTGCCGTAAAATGAAACAGTGTTTCTGCCGAAAAGGCAGTCAATTCATGGTAAAATCTGGAAAAACTTTCCAATCTAGTGTCCAATGTAAATGAGCAGTCAGTGAGTACATGTTTAATTGTCTCTATCTGCTTAGAATCGTCAGACAACCTGCAGGTTCCATTGTCTTTGGTGATCTTTAGTCTGCTCTCAACGCTTCTGTCATAGGTACTTGATTCAATCAAAAGCGCATGGAGATCATTCTACAATTAGAGCAAGGCCACTTATAGCGGTAAAGTGGTAAAGCATCTCTCTGCCTGCTGACCTGGGAATATTCTTTGTAAAGATTATAAGTGTTATGTTGCTTCTCCGTAATACCGCAATCCCATTAATACAGTTTCTTTATAAGCTTAGCACAGTTATTGAGCAAAGGCTTCATATCTTCTCCCAGCATTCAAAGTAAAGTATCATTTTAATTGGCTAAATCGTTCATAAATGAGACATTTCTATTGCACAATATGAGTTTTATATCCCCGAACAGTGTATGTGGTGGAGGATCTAAAATGTTTAATACAAAATGGGCCTCATTACGAGGTATGCCAGTAAGGTAAAAACGATGCCGGTGTGGTAATACCGGCATCGTTTACCATCCCGTTGCATTCCGACCCGCAAACCCGGTATTAGCGGCACACTAAACAACGGTGCCGCTAATAGCGGCATAGGCGCTTACACGCGCCCCTTCAGGGAGCAAATACCGGCATGCCGGTAATAGGGGGTAATTCCAACCCACGCATACATGCAAATGGCGGCATCGCGAAGCCGGTAATCACGGCCTGCATGATGCCGGCCATACAGGCCTCTCAGACCACCCGCAAACAGCAAGAAGGATACAAGGCAGCTGCCACAGGTGCACACAATCCCCACAGGTGGTGTCAATGGAGGCTGTGCCAGTATAAATTGAGCACACCCACACACCACAACCCCCCCACAGGTGTAGGCAATGTAGAGTGGCCCAGTACAAAAGGAGCACACCTACACACCACACCCCTTCCTGCACCAAAATGCTAATACTAGCAGTTGCAATCATGGCACTGGAGGACATGCCTATACTGCTACAACTACAGAAGCAACAACAACAACTACAGCAGCAACAACAACAACTACAGAAGCAACAACAGGAAGCACAGAGGAAACGCAGGAGGAGAAGGAGGGTGAGACAGGCCCAGCAATTACCACCAGCACAGCCACCAGTGCCTCGTAGGCAGCCACCAATCCCTCGCACCAGACCCAGCCCATTCAACCTAACCCCTGAGCAGATCCACACCCTGTACCGGTTGGACTGTGACACCATCACCACAATAGTGGATATGATACAAAATGACATTGCCAGCCACATAGGAATACGCACTGCCATCCCCCCACTACTAAAGTTGGTGTCTGTGCTACACTTCCTGGCCACAGGCACCTACCAACACACAGTGGGCCAGCTGCATGGCATTTCACAACCACTATTTTCACGCATGCTGAACCAAGTGCTGGAGGCCCTCCTGAAGCACGTAAGCACCCACATATCCCTACCACGGACTGCCCAGGAGATAGCCGAAACCAAAGTAGGCTTCCATGCACTGCAGGCATGCCCAGTTGTGTCGGTGCCATCGACTGCACCCATGTGGAATTGGTAGTCCCCCATGCCATAGAGGCGGTGTACCGCAATCGCAAGCAATACCACTCCATAAATGTGCAAATGGTATGTGACTCCAGGAAGATCATCACCCATTGCTGCGCTCGATTTCCTGGATCAACACATGATGCCATGTTACTGGGTAATTCCACGCTACCCCATCACATGGAGCGACATGCCGGACCACGTGCCTGGCTGCTTGGTGAGTTGCACAACCGTCCCATGGCAGTGTTTTGGGGTACTGATGTGTGGGGATGCATAAGGGGGTGGGGGGAATACTGCACTTTGGTGGGAATAGCCGGTGATTGGAGAATGCATGCAGAGCCAAACACTCCTGACTTGAACCAGTCAAACGGTACATGACACTTCACTGGGCCACATATCACAAATAATGCATATCGATGAGAACAAGTAAGAGGCACAACCAGGCCACCATGGTGATGGCAAGCAATGCATGAATGAACAGGATGGCAAGTGTGGCAATGTGGGCAGTGTGACCATGCATAGTAAATAATGAACAGCATGTATTGGAGTCCAAATATTGTTGCACTACCACAGCATATCTTCCTCAACATTCATGATTACACCCTACATCATCTATTGAACACCATCCAGACTACCACACCTCATGACAGTATAGATTGCACCTAGATAACATTTTTTCATGCTTACAGGGACATGTGCATGGCCACACCAAATAGCTGCCACCATGACTGTGCTCCCTGAATGTGGCAGTTCAGAGTGACACACACCTATTTGAATCTGCTTGCAGGTGATGGAGGATATACCTTGAGACCGTGGCTACTCACCCCTATGCGTAACCCGCAGAACAGCCAGGAGGAGGAGTACAATGGTGTGCACACCCGTACCCATTTTGTGATTGAGCAGACCTTTGGCCTGTTGAAGGGTGGCTCCGCTGCCTCAGCAGGTCTGGTGGGGCGCTCCTATATAGGCCTGAGAAGGTGGCAAAGATCACCATGGCCTGTGCCATGCTGCACAACATGTGCGTCCGGAGAAATGTACCACTGCCACCTGACATTGACATGCATGGGCCGGGTGAGGATGATGAGGATGGAGACGGAGGTGAAGTAGCCCCCCTGCCAGTACGTGATGCACGGAATGGCCATGCTGTACGCCAAGCACTAATTCACGAATACTTCTGAAACACAGGGACTATGAAAGACTTGTGTCAGTCAGACACTGGGCCAATGTGGACATGCACACAGGGAATGTTGGGAGTTGGGCACTGAACACCGTACCACATTAAATGGATGCACACAAAAATAAATGTCCAGCCATGGATTTTTCTTATCACAACATGTGTATTATTTACAACAGCAAAAATGTGCCCACTCCCCCTCCCAGACTCCCTTAACAAACTCCCTGACCCCCCCCCAACAAACTCCCTGACCCCCCAACAAACACCAACACCCCCAATAGACTCCACAAGAGGCACCCCTTCACCCCCAACCTTGTGTCCCACTACCATTGTCCCCCCTACACTACTTCCGGGACTTCTTCCTGTCCAGAGGCGGCATTTCAGTGTGCCTTGCACTCCTAAGTGTGTGGCGCTCTGGGCTGGTGGGGACAGATGAAGCTGGTGTGGAGGTAGTAGGTGGTTCGCTGGCAGGTTCCACACCTCCTGCAAGCCGTGGCCGCTGCATATGAAGCAGCATTGAGGTCAGCACCTGCGTCACCGCCCCCGGGCAGTCCCTCATTAGCCGAGCCGATGCATTGACAGCGGCTGTGTTTGCTTCGATGGGCGCTGTGGTCCCTGCAATTGCTGTGACAATACCCCGCCTGGTTTCCTCCCCGTCCGCTATGTACTGGCGGAGTAAGTCTAACATGGCCTCCTTTTGGGCCTCCACCATCGACAATCGTGTCTCCAGGGTTCTGGAGGGGGCTGGAGTGTTGGGTTGTGCAGTCACGTGGATGGCATTTTCGGGACTGGACTCTTCAGAGGTGGGTAGGTCACAGTCACGGAGGCAGGGATCAACTTCACTGCGGGTGGGTGACTGCAGGTGTTGGGGCGAGGGGGTGGGCACGGGGCTCGGGGTGGCCAGGCATGTCACCTCGGTGTCTCCCTCAGGCTCCACACTGGCATCAAGTTCTTCCCCAGTCGAGGCGGGTGCTTCCAGGGACTCCCCTTGGACAGGTGTGGTTGTGGCCTGCTTGTCTCCAGCGGAGGTGGTGGTGGTGGTTGCCCTCTTCTTACGGTGTGAGGTGGATGCCCTTGCAGTTGTCTCCTGGGTTGCTTCTTCCTCATCAGTGCCTGGGGGGGTAGAAGAGATGCAGGGAATCAGTGATGGTGTGACGTGGCAGTGGCGGTGCTGTTCATTATTCATTTGATCATGCTTTCATGACTTACAGGTATGTCACGCAGGGTATTCAGAGGGGGCATGTAACCATTCACTGCAAGGCAGGTGGCATGCCATTGATTTTGGGTTTGTGTGAAGTATCACATGGGCAAGCTCCAGGTGTGTTGGCTGTGTGTTGGTTAAGGGATGGACACTCAGCATGCATTTCAGTGTGGCAGCGTTTGTCCCGCCATCTGTATTTGGGTATGGTCATGTGGGTGTTGGGACATGCATTGCCTTGCCTAGACTCTCTACCACTTCACTTGTGCTACTTCATGGTTTCCCCTACAGGGATCTGCAGGGTCACTCACCTCCTTCCGCGGTTGATGCTGCACCCGTCTCCATCTCGCATAATCCCTCGATGGACTCAGGACTGATGCATCTGCAGGCTGTCTCCTCCCAGGGAATCAATTTGGCAGGGGGGTGGACATCCCCGCCTGTGGCCATGGTCTCCCTCGGATTGGTGGCCATGATATTGCGTACCCTCAACCGGAGGTCATCCCATCGCTTCCTGCAGTCCCTCACACTGCGCAGGGTGGGACCTACGGCTGATACCCTGCGGGCTACCTCCTGCCAGATTTGCCTCTTTTGTTGCTGCACTTCCTGCTTCTTTTCGTTGGATTGTATTGTGTCTACATGTGCAGCTAGAGTGTCCGCTAATATGGTGAGCTCTGCGTCTGAGTAACGCTGTTTACGCAGCCGGGGGGTGGTTTTCCTGGTAGCCTTTGACATCCTCTATGGATTTCCACTGTGCTCTCCGAGTATCGGCTGGTGCTTATGGAGGATGGCAATGGATTGTGTTTTTAAAGATGGCCGCCGGCCCATTTCCCGTTCCTGTGCGATGACGTAATTTCCGGGTCTGTTTTTTAACGAACACGGTATTACCATGCCGGTATTACCATGCCGGTATTTAGGGGTTGGTATGAGGCGGTATCGGTATGGGCGGGTCCCGCAATGCCGGTATAGGGGAGTTGGAGGCCCTTTAGCGGCATGGCGGTATTGCCACTACCGGCATGGGGGGACGCGCATGCTCGCGCACTCGTAATCACCCGCTATTAGCGGGTTCAAACGAGCACAGACCCGCTCATTCCGGCATGCCAGTAATGAACCCGGTTTTACCTGGCAACTCGTAATGAGGCCCAATGAGTTTCTTCATGTAAACTGGATAGATAGACATTCAACCTGATTTTTATCTTGTGCTACAATTAGGCATGGAATGTGACAAGAAAAGAAAAAGTTTCCAAATCAGACCTTTGAGCATGTTAAGCATGTCCCAATTGTTGCATACACTGAATTCAAGCTTGTATATCAGGGCCAGAACGATTTTCATGATGTTCAATTTATTTAAAGGGAGAATAGAACATGTACAGTATTTCATGTTGACCCTTTTCAACTGAGTCATCATCATGTTGGCCTCTTTCAAAGTGTTGATTCTGATTTACCTTGTGCGGTGGTTTTATAAAAAAGTGAGCCTAAGTAAAAAATGCAGAAAAGATTGCACCTTTACCATCAACACTGATGCTCACCTCTAAACTGAAAGAGGCCCTTCCAGCTCGGTTTTCATTAAAAAACCGCTCACATTTTAGCAATTCCTATTGCCAACTTTATCAATCTTTCGGTCCAACAGGCATTTGTTCCCCCTCAATGAATATGGCAATTAGTAAACTCTTATTAACAAAGATTTATCTGGATCAGTCTAGCCTAAAATTGCCCTAGCGGAGGAAGACCTTGAAGAAATAATGGCCCGTTTGCAGAGCCATGTGGAGAATACAGCCTTTTAGACAACCTGCAAGGTTTCAGACAACCTACAATTTGACTTCTGTTTCAGACACAGGATGGAAACTACATTAAATGTAGTTTCAGAGACATCATTTTGAGTGTCAATGAGGGGTGTTTGACATTGTTCAAAGAGTTGGGCCTCAAGGCAGCACTCAATGCAGTTGACCATGAGCTGTTTGCTTTCCTGTCTCTGGCAATGTCTATCCTTGGTTTGTCCTTCTTGTCTGAAAGACCCCAACGGGTAGAGTAGGGTTATTTCCTGCCTAAATCAATGCCTGACAATTGTGGGATGGCACAAGGACCAAATCTTCACTGTTGCTATTTAACACCCTCTCCTCCTTTTGACATATTTGGAGATCCACTCTTATCCTGATTATACTCAGGTGTATTTCAATGTTTGAAAATGAAAGGATGACTTCTCCCAGCCCACAAACCGTTTGCATGAAGTGAGTGTGTGGATATGCCATAAAGATTTTCAATTAAATGCCCCCAAAACCGCAATGTCCTCCTAGTCCCTAAACATCTACTAAAAGACCTGGTTTTATTTGGGTCTTCAACAATTTATTCTACGTTTGTTAAGAACCTGGGTGTCTTTAGCGAAGCCTAACTTAGCATAAATCATCAGGTTGGTGAGGAGTTAAAACATCTATACACTCCGGCAACCTGACAACATCGACAGGTCCTCCCCTCCCTACCAAGAACATAGTTTGTAGCTGTGGTCAGAGTATTGATTATTGTCAAACTCGACTACACAAATGCTCTGTAAACTGGAAACCTTGATTAATAACTGGATTCCCTGAAACCTGTCAAAAACCTTGGCTTGCATCTCATCAATGGACTTTCCATGTTACACCCCATTTCTCCGACTGTCATTTAATGGGCCGCCAGTATAGCAGAGGGTTCACTTTAACTTACTTTGTTCACTGGAAATCAATGTTTACCAGATGCCTAGAGTGCTGGGTTTACACAATATATTGCTATGGGATAACCCTAATTCCAGATGTCAGACCATAAGAGATTGTAGGTTTGCAGTGTTTGGACCACACCAGTGTGATACCTTACCAGAACAGTGTGATGCTTTGCCCTTTGGCCCCAAGTCCTGGCTCCTTTAGCATCTTTCAACAAAGCATTAAAGACTCATATATTTCTGCCAATTCCTGTTCTCATCTATTCTTTGCTCCTTTGGTACTCAAACCCTGCACTCAGGTAAAGTTCACTCTCCTGAAGATGTGATATATAAATACATATATTTCATCAGCATCTTCTTCACTCTGCCATCTTTTCATTATTTCCTAGTATGTTCATGGTCGTCTGGTTCCTTCCCTATAAGTAATTCCTCACTATGTTCATCTTCTCATTATCCATTAGCTGTCTTTTGCCCCAATGTGCACAGACCACTTTTAGTCTTTTTCTTTTTGCTCCCAATCTCGCAAATGCTCTGCCTCTTGTACTATGTTTAGCTGATTTCTGGTTTCTTTCAGCTCGTTACTTAACACCCATTTACTATCACTCACTCTCTCACAATTTACTGGTGGGTGTCATTTGCTAATGGTATTTGTCCTTTTCTTGCATTTGTAATAAATTGTTAAATTTTGTAAATAGTTTTGGCTGAAACTCTATAAATTCAAAGAAATAAAGGGGATTGTCCAATGTTGATTGCAGGCATACTGGAGAAGATCTGATCAAGTGATAGACACAAACAATAGACAACATGGTTGCCATTGTAGAAGAGACATGCTGTCAATGCACCTGCATCCAGCATCACACTACAGGTAAAAGGGAGACAAACTACTCCCAACACACAAAATGCACCAGATCAATAAAAAAGAAACCTTTGAAGAAGGGTTAGAGCCCGGCAGAGGGAGGCTCTTTGTGATTCCTGAGAGGGGTCCAATCCTGGCAGAGGGAGAAGCTTCGTGAACCTCTGAAGAAGGGTCTGAGCCTGGCAGAGTGAGGCCCTTTGTGAATCCTGAGAGGTGAGCCTGGCAAAGGGAGACCCTTTTTTTTAATGAAAAATTAATAGAAGTTTTTAATTTTTTTTTATTTAAGGGACAATTGATGTGTTTTCCTAGACCCACAAACACCCCTGGGATCCCAGTTGAAACAGGGGTTCTTCTTTGGCCAACATACAACATATATTTCTATGGTCCCCAGAAACAGCATCTAACAAACAATGCAATTTGATTTTACTCAGTACTTGGTGAGATGATGAATTTCCCCCTAGAAACATGGGTGTTGATGGACTCGATGGTAGTGTATAAGGAGAGTAAGTAAGATACTAGGAAATAGCCAACATGCCTGAATAAAGATACAAATGGTGTATTGCTCATTATTGTGAATAGGTACTAGGTGAATTACTTTTGACTCTTCCCTTTCTTTCTCTAATCATATTTCTATTTTTGCTTGGTCCTGCCACTGTCAATATTAAAATAATAATTGAAATCTACCTTGCCTTACTTTCTCGACTGCCAAAATTCTCATTCTTATAATCGTATTCTCATGATTTGACTTGTATTCTTCTCTTCCCATGGAACTGCTAACATATGTGCATGTTCCTTTTTAGTCGAACCTCCATTCTGCTATTTTCTTGCTCTATTCGCTGCACTTCAATGGCTCACTTTTCCCTGTATGTTACACGTTTTTATTTTCCACTGCCTTGCATTTTAGTGTATCCCTGGACGTTACCCTCCCTGTCTTTCTTCTTTGGTGTCAGTTTACATTCTTACGTGTACACTTTTGTCTTCTTCTCTATGTCCTTTGACCATTCCTCATTTTCTCTCTACACAAGGGGCCTCATTATGAGTCTGGCGGTCTGGAAATAAGGGTGCCGGTAGCAACATTCTGGCTCTGTTCCCGGAATGCCACACTCCAACTCTGCGGTCAGAGTTTTCACAGAAGCACCGGCTCCACAGGAATGGGGACTTCTCGAATCTTCCATCTGATATCCCGGGCTGCCGGTGGCACTGGGATATCAGGTGGTGGATTTCGTGTTAGGAGTATGGAGGGAACACGACGGTCGCACCGGTGGGTTACCACCATCCTCGTAACGAGGTCCAATCTCTTTTTTGCGTGTACACACTCTTGGCACTAAATCTCTTTAATTGTCTTGCTTTGTGTCATTGTTCTATGTTGGCTGCCTTTTGTCTTCTCTAAAACCCATCATCTCACTTCTTCCTGAAAAATCATTCTCCATGTTTGATCAATTCAACAACAAGGGTTAAGAAGCCCAAGGAGATACACAATAAAAGAAGCATTGTCTAGAGTATGCATCAATTATTTTGATTGAAAAACATGGTATGGTCAATGAATGCCAAATATATTGGGGATTTATGAGAAAAGCTGTATTAAAACATGTGTCTCCTATTGTATATACATAGTGTGACAAATCCCAGGGTATTGTCACTGCTCACATGAAGGAAGCCCCTTCTTATGAGGACAGGGAGGTGTGGCCGCTACCCCGTAGTTCCCTGGGGTGGATGTCATGGGAAAAGAAGCTCTCAATGGGACCAGTGATAATAGACTTGGGAGAACGCGGTATATGCCCACTCCATTTCTGTCCCCTCTTTCCTCTCACCCCACTCAGTCCCCTGTGGTCCCTCACATGTCTTTGTATCTCTGTAGAGTAGACAACTTCATTCATAAGAGATTATACTGGAACGAGGAAGAGTGTGGCTTACCAAGGGGAGTGCATGCAATCACTGACATGAAGAAGATCAGGCAAGGTGGCAGAAGCCTCCCGCAGAACTAACATGCACAGTGCAGTCTACTAGAGGCAGCCCTGGTGATAAAAAGCAAAGAAAGAACTGTGTACATTGTCAAGCCAGCCCTAGAGGAGCAAGGAACGGCATGCTGGTTCCATGGAGAGACCCAAGGAGAAGAGAATGAGACGCTGTCGGGAAGGCACGAGTGTCTCCAGTAGCTCCATCGAGCAGAAACCTGTCTGGTGATGAGAAAAGAGGAAACCCGACCGGCGAAGTTAAAGCAAGGAGAACACTTGTAGCTGAGTGAGCAAGAGAGAGCCTATTGCTTTGGAGCCACCGAGGACAAGATGCTGAACGCGAAAGCAGTGCAGAAGCCCTGCTCTAGAGACCACAACAACATTTCCCAAAGATAAGGAAAGGGTTGGGCAGACTGGTGGGACACAGAGGGCACCAAAAGATTAAAGAGACACATATCAATATTCCAAGAGGCAGAAGGGGATACCAAAGAACTATAAAAACTGGAATAAACCTTACAAAATATCCCATGTGGTGCAATACCTGGCAAGAGAGTACATCAGGTGTGTTCAATTCGACGTTGAGTGAAGCAGGGACAGAGGACTTGCACAAACAGCACACCATGGTCTGGGACCATACAAAGTAGGGCAAGCCCTGCAAAAGCAATGCATAGGGGTCAAGGACCCACACAAGTCCGAAGAAGCACACAGTCAATGGAATGAGGCCCAGAGGAAGTCAGGGAGATCCTGAGATATTATAAAGGAGGCTGGGACCCACATAAAGGAGAAACAAGCTATTGAACATGTTGGTTGAGATCCCGAGACATTCATAGGGGTCAGGGACTCACATAAGACAGTAAGAGGTGCAAGAAGCTAAAACAAGCGGTTGAGAACACACTGCCAAAAGAAGAGACATTTCCTAGAATTCTAAGATCTATAGTCAAGTCTGGCAGGATAATGAACCAGAACTGAAGCTACATTTGTGAGCTGGAGAAAGAACAGGGTAAGAGACCCCCACCGCCGATACTTGGGAAATGTATTTTGTGATATAAATGTCTACAGTCAAGTTGAACCAGACTTGATGTTACATTTGTAAGCTGGAGAAAGAACCGGCGAAGAAATTCCTCCCTGATATTTGGGAACTGTGTATTGTGATAAGAAGTTCTACAGTTGAAGTCTGGCAAGAGAGTGAACCAGATCTAATACTACAATGGTGAATTGGGGAAAGAATAGGGGAAGAGACCCCCTCTGGATACTTGGGACTGGGTTTTTATTTGTAATAAATATAGACTGGGGAAGAAAGAAGAGGAGATACAGTTCAACGTTAAATCATGTTGTGCTTTTATATACATGTGGAGAAGTATACAACATCAAGAAATGTTAAGTTAAAGTACCATTTATTGGGCCTCATTACAGGTTTGGTGGTAGCCTTGCCGGTAAAACCAGCAGGCTGACACCAAACTTCACTTTTTTCCGGCACCTGCAAATGGGCAATTACCGGGTCATTACGGCCCAGCCGGATCTGGTTAATTGCCCATCCACGGGTGCCAGAATGCATTACTCGCCATTCCCATTTGAGCCTGATAGGGCTCAATCAGAATGGGGTGGTCAGATGCACCAGCACCATTGATAATGGTGCCGGTGCATCCGACATGCTCTGCTCACGGGTGCCAGTACGGCTGCCAGGACGTGAGCAGAACTCATAGTTTACTGGTCAGGGAACTATGGTAGCGGAAGGCTTACCGGTACCATAGTTCCTGGACCGTCAAACTTGTAATGACCCCCATTGTGTTTTTTCATCAAGATCGGATCTATTGAATCTGTATCCAGAACGAGAGGACCCTCCTTCTGGATTAAGAAGACACCCAGTCTTTCCTTAGTTAGTCTAGACTGGAGTGTAAATTTGGAAATAGGTTTGGACACAGGACGGTGGACATTTGACTTTACTGGACATCCTGGCAAGGTCCTTAGTATTTTTGTTGAGGTAGGGAAACCCCTCATAGAAATAGGGCAAGATAGGTTTTCCTGTTCTTTTATTTTATACATAAATGCAAGTTTTGCCAACACACATACCACTACTGTGTCAGACTCTTACTTCTGCACCCTAAAAATAGCTAGAATTTCCATTCTTGACTGATGTGCAGGAATCATAATTGTTAAAGCACTGGTTTTCAAGATGTTAAGAGGTTGTGGAATTGAGAGATCACACTGATGTTAAAATAGATTAGCAGGGACAATACTGGATCCTAGGCTCTGTGATGAATCCTTGCAGAATCCTTGCCTAAAGTCTCCTCCAGGTGGCCAGTGGAAGGCAGCCACTACCTGATCTTAACCCTGGGGGTGGTTTTCGCCGGTAGGATAACCTTGGAGGAGAAGGTCACTAAGGGAATAAATTGACTCCGTCAGGATGTACACCGTATATATCTTCTACGGAAGGTGGAGTTTCCTGAAAGCCAGAAATCCTAATAGTGTGTTGTCAGAGTAATGTTCATCTTCTGAGAAATAAACAAGATATCAGTGATTAAGACCCTTATGGTCAGCATGAGAATGATGTGTATAGCAATCAGAGAATCAATACCATCATTTCTGAGGGTTATGGTTCACCTTTGGATATAAGATATAGAAACAAGAACCAAACAGTAGTCCATTCATCATATTCATTTCCAAAACATTCCTTTAATAAAACCTTTAAACAGAACAAATTGAATAAGGACAAAATAACTCAGAAAATTATGGACTCCAAGTCCCATAGAGTTTTACATACTGTGACGAAGAAGAGGAGCTCAGAGGTATAGAACTATGATGTGCCGTAATTGCTTTGATTACCGACACCTCAGTAGGACTTGTGACTACTTAAGGCCCCCTCAGGTGCATGCCATGGGAACTCATCAGCCGTGTGAGCAGCAGAAACAGAGAGGGTACGCCAGGACCACCGCTGCATTTATAGAGTGTTACAGTCCTTTGAGAGTCGAGGAGTTGTGGCTTGAGGTGCACATATCGTGCAGCCAGAAGTGGTGTGGAGGCAGGCAGTCTCACAGGACAGTGGAGCACTCCCAGTTCTGTGCAGTGATCTGATGGCTGGCGAGCATCGGAGCACACGATGAGTGAAGCGGACTCCCTGCACAGAAGGCGCAAGCCCAAGAGGTGTGACCAGAGTGATCAAGCATTTGAATCCAAATGCAGGAAGCAGACGTTGAACCAGCAGTGGGTCGGAAGGAAGAACCGGTGAGTTTACCTATGCGCGGTGACCTCTGGGTGCTTTGTTATAGAATGCTGTATGGAAATGGACACTTTGAATACCAAACTAATGGAGTAACATATTTTTGGATCAATTCATACATTAAGAGAAGTGAGAAAACAAAAAACTATATTCAGTGTTGTCAAAGTAAAGAGGGGGCACTTCTTGAATAGGAGAACCAGCATTGCCAAAGCCAGAGATAGGCAATAATAAATAAAAGGGAAACATGTTTTCGTAGAGAAAGTATATACTTCATAAATGGAAAAAACGGTTACCTCTCTCTATGTCTGAGTGATATCAATTTATTGGCTACTTTACATCCTTTTCTTTGCTATACCATGAATCATGTCTGAGACAGTATCAAATGTACCATAAAAATATTTGTATTTTATGAAACTTCTTTCTATTTATTTAAAATAGATCATCAATTCATGTCACACCACATGTGATATCATACACATATTTTAGAAATTCACATCACCTAAAATGTGTTTACCTATATACAAACAAAAAAACATTATTATAATTTTTTTTTAAAACATCTATAATCACAAATTAGTTGAGGGCAAGTACTATTCATTCCCATCTGAATGTTTTTTTTTAAGGATAAAGGGACAGTTTGGGCTTATTTCTTTTATGCTTTCTTTTTCATCGATCAAATCAATTTACCAACTTTTTAGAAGAAAAGAAATTTTTTTTTTCATATTACACTTTTTCTGTCCCGTCACTGAGTAACCAATTAAGACAAGACTTCACAAAACATTTGATCGTCTAGGATCGTCAACATGTTTCGGCCTTTTGTCTAATGAGATACCATCCCTGGTATCACTTTCAAGTTGTTATGCTGGCCATCTTCAGGACAATTAAATGTTAAAGTTGTATTGTATACATTTTCTATACCCCCATGGTATAATCCGTTTCACACTAAAAAAAAGTTAATGAAAACAATCTGTCACATATTTATGATTCATGGTGTAATTTGTAGTATACAAATATATGATATATGTAATCTCCCACATATGTCTAATCCATGTTTTAATTAAAAAAAAAAATTATATAACAATCACAAGGACATACGCGCACCTTCCCTTAAAGGCATGGTCTAGTTAAACTTTTTATTGTCCCTACGGGTCGTCCATGTTTTTTTAAGCATAACTGGCTCGATTTTAGAAAACTTTCCTATGGACCTTACCCGAGTTTTCATCCATTAAACGCACGCGAAAACAAGCACCAGGGAGTCGCCATTTTCTGATAATCCTATCTTTTCCCCGATCGCCCTGGCTGACCTGCTTTTGTGGCACTAAATCAATTCCCCCGTCCCTGAGCCTGTCATCAGCAGACTCGTACCGCCCATTTCCCAATGCCAAAGCACGTCTCGTGTCAACATTCGCTGCGCTTCACCTAATGACGTGTCGCCATGGAAGTGGCAGGACGCCTCTCTCCTCAATAAGTATAAACAGACCGTTTCACAACACACAGCAGCAGATTTTCGATTCCATTCCTCTCTCTGTGTTACTTTGAGTATTCTGTGACTCGTTTCAGTGCTCTGGTCAGCTACCTTCGCGGCTTATAGCCCGTGTGAACAGATACCAGTACCACCGCTATAAATTATTTTAGTTTGTTTAACACACAATGGCTACAATAATGCCCTACATGTACAAGCCCGAGTATACCGAGGAGGAACTACTGGAAAGGGAAGCACGCGAAAACAATGGGGATTCGGACGGCAGTTGGCAGGATGAATCAACAGATGAAGAGCGTGGGCCTAGTCGACTGGACTGCGTCTCCACCTGGTGCACATGCAATCGGTGCGAGCTAATGCCAACTGAGGACGAGAACTGCTGCTGCCGAGAAAACTCGGGATGCCTGGCCTACATTTCGGAAGGCGAGCCACGACCGCAATGCATCACCGAGCTGCCAGACTTCAGGGCAGCCTGCCTCACACGGGCCGTGTTGAGAATAATGATGGTGCTTATGCACGAACTTCGAGCAACTGTTCGTCCTCGTAATCCGAGTAACGAGTAAGTATACTCTGCTTGTCATGCCACTCCTATTTCATGTTCTTCTACTATATCCAAAATTACATCTACATATCATTGTAACGCATGTAAGTCGTTCAATAGTGTGCATTGTCTAGATAGCATTTGTCCGTGTAAAATGCCATTAGTCACAAGAATTGTCATTGACAACAAACGTTTATTAAACTTATCTTGGTCATTTAAAAAGATTTTGTTTCATTCCTTTTCACAGGTGGTACAGGCTGGTGGCCTATCGTTCCTTTACATGTTGGCTTCACGGGAGGCTTGGACACCGCGTTCGAAGAGTGATACCCGCCTGTGCCGTACGTGCCATTAGAGAAACGTTCCCGAGTGACAGCGGTCAGTACAGGGGATTTTCTCTCGCTGTGCTGCAACCTGAACTGTATAATCTTTAAAGTCTTGTATTTTTGTGTCATGAAAATAAGATACAAAATAAAACACCACATATATTTTAACAACGATTGTCTCGATTTTTTAAATGAATCAAGTGTGTCTCCATTCAAGGATGGATGTCAGACATCTGTGCTCCGAATGGGTGAAGGTCTGGTCGCTGTGAAGCAGGGTGGTCACTATCTATCTAAGCTAACATAACATATTCTCGATAATGCATGCACTATACAACACTTGTTCAAAGTCTTTCATTAGGTTATGTCTCTATAAAAGTCACACATATATCTATACTAACAATTGCCATTGGATTATACAGGCCTTAGGGTCTTGACCACTATAATACACCGGTTGAAGTGTGGGTCTGTGCTCACAAGAATCTCCGGTATGTGGCATTTGTAATTGATAAGCAACGATATACTATCATTGATATAAAGGCGATATACTGTATATTGATATAAAGGCGGTTCGCGCCAGTGGATGCGCGCTGGCATGGGGGGCTGTCAGGGGTGCGAAAGGCCAAGGTGCCAAACTACATGTACACTTCAAAAGGTGTCCCACGCCAAGGGGCCATTGTTCACATGGCCTCCTCAGACCCCGTGTCTCCAGGCAGGCCTCCCCTGAGGCATACTCCATTGAACTATCCTTGCAAGCAAATAGTTTCTGATCGGCCGTAATAAATAAAATGAGTAATATTAATGAAGTTCGGCTAGCGAGACTAATTATCATTTTTTTGTTTTCATAACAGGTATTTGATCCCTTTCTGCCACTGCCATCTGTTTGAGACACCGGCGGATGGATTCTTCAGCAGACACCTGCAGCTTCGTGTCAACAACTGGAGCACGATCACCATATTATGGGACCATCGCCAAGGGCCCACATGCCCTTATGCTATACTAGTGGCTAGAAGCAACATATCAACCTTTAGGCTGGACTAGTGCCTAGTTGATGGAACAGCCTTGCGGTTCACCGTGCTTCCAAAGTGATTCTTTTTACGAAAATGAACACCCTGTGTACCATAAAGGAACAGAGCGTGACTCAAGATGAAACGGAACAGTTATTGCGGATACAGATAAAAGAAAATAAATGGCTTCCGGAGTTCATATGGCAATTGCTGAATATTCTCTAAACATTTAATGTCAAATAAATGTACTTTACCAAATGTACCGTGTTGCTGTTTCATTTTAAAGTACAGTTTCATATTCCGAATTGTGGCGTGCTGTGTTGTGAGATGGTCTGTGTTGGTTTCCGGGTTCTGTGTGGAGTCGCGCAGAAGACGACTGGGCGCGTTTGCCTACGCAGCACAGTAACGTCACGGGGAGAGGCGGGGAATATGAATGTTTTGATAATGTCAGGCTCAGGGGCGGGGGAATTGATTTAGTGCCGCAAAAGCAGGTCAGCCAGGGGGATCGGGGAAAAGATAGGATTATCAGAAAATGGCGGCTCCCTGGTGCTTGTTTTCGCGTGCGTTTAATGGACGAAAACTCGGGTATGGTCCATAGGAAAGTTTTCTAAAATCGAGCCACTTAGGCTTAAAAAACATAGCCGACCCGTAGGGACAATAAACATTTTTACTAGACCATGCCTTTAATTTCTTCTCATTCATTATAGGGGATGACCAATTCTATTTCACAACTGGACATTATTCCTTACCTCTTTGAGACTAATTAGGGCATTGATATTGTTCTAGTTATTGTATCTAGACATTGTTTAAAAGAATACATTCCTATAACTACTCACTGGAGTTTCACATTTAAAGATACCATATCATTATGTAGAAATCGTATTGAATCCCATTCCGAATGGCTACATATTATTACTTCATGTATTATGATATATATTATGATATATATGGCTAACCCATTTTTTAATTCAAGCAACCTTATTAATACAATGATTTTCATCTAAATGTGCATGTTATCATTCCACATCTAGATAAATTACTGCCACTTACAATATCCAAATGCTAGATTCTCTGAAACTCTGGGCTGATGAATCCCATCTTGGGGTTTCACCTCTTTAGCTTGCCGATGTCTAAGGTGTAGATTGAGCGTGTCACATCCCACATTAGGTCTCTGATTTCCAACATTACAGGAAACACAATCATAAGAAAAAGATTTCACCATCGTTATTTTCATGAATCTCTTAATCTTGCCAATCAATTATCTATTTATTTGGGTTGTATAGACAGATGTTAAAAACAAGACTATAATTTGTCCACACTGACTTAATTGCCTTCATTTTAAAATTTTTCAATACCAACTTTTTAGGTTAGCATCTTTCTTTTTACTTCACAAGGGGGATTTTCATGTGGCAACTCAGCGCCAACCACGAAAAGACAGCATTCTGCCTATCAACGTATCATACATCAAAAAACCTTAACAATGCTCAATTCGAAGGGATACTCACTTTACTTACTATCCATCAATCACATTCATTTAATTTGTCAGCAGTGAGCCAATAGCTTCGTACGCATTGTTCTTGGTGAATCAGAGGGCGCGGTGGGTCTATGTTCACTTTTTCTATTTATCTAAGCGGAGGGAACAGACATTTTACTGCTCTTCTCGCGAGCTTAACATCAATTCCATGCTCTCAGACATCTGCTCATATCATAATTTCCACCGCTGCTAGAAATTTAATTGGTTGTTTCCAACCACATGGGGAAGCAAGGGGAGCTCACAACTTGGGGTGAATCAAACACCAAAAAAGCGACCAAACGAAACGGCCAGCGGCGAAACCAAACACCAAGATGATATTAGTGGGTGTTTACTTACATCAGAGAGACCTTATCTCCTCTTACTTCCACCTTTTGGTTTGCTAAGCATTCCACCCGAACTTTGCTTGCGCCTCTGCTTCAAAACAGAGGGTAAAGCATCCGTTCTCTTTCCATCTCTATATGGTGTCATTGTCACGTGATACTTGATTTCTTTGTCACGTGATTATTTACTTGCGGAAAAGAACAAATCCTATCTTTTTTTCTTTTTTCTTTCATGACATCGCCAAACCATGGTGTTCAAGAAAGCTCCATGTCTTAATCTCTAATTTATTCATATGTCAGGGGATTGCACAATTCACGTAACTCCTAGTGCGTTTTAATCTTCATGCTTATGATTCTATTACTTTATGTCACGTGACCCTGTCATCAACGTACAACAAATCTGGTTTTGCCTCCCTCTGTAGCCCACACTCCATGACATGCTCTTTATCTTCTTTACTTGGCGATATTGCTTCCATATTTCTATGGATAAAGCCAACTTCTTTGTATTACCCTTTGTATTAGTTGTGGCCTAACAGAAACAAGGCTTCAACGCCATATGTGAACAAACTCGGTTTTGTTTTCGAGCAAAGAACAGAAAAAGTTCTAAGCCCCTCATATAGTGAGGGCTATCTATCTTTCTATAAATCTCACATACTTCCTTAACTTTTCTATTCTTAATACAACAGGGTTCCTGGACTTTGTCCTTTCAAAAAGACTCCTTAGTGTCATCATAGATCTCAGACGGGGAAACTCTACTCTTTCTCATAGTCTGCAATGGGTCAGCATACAAGGTGTTCAAGCACAGATCAATACTATTTCTTGCCGCCTTATATATTCCAGACTGTATCTTATGTTCTTTTTCAGGATGGAATGGGTGTAGATTTAGAAAAGACTATTCCACTCAATGGCTACTTTTAAACCATGTTTGAATGTATTGAGGTTCCATATCCACCATTGTTCACCGTTGCTCTTTGCTAAGTCTGATTCCCGATTACCTCCTCTCTCAGTTGATTTTACCACCTCAATAACGAACCAAAACATATCAGTCTGTTTATGTTTTTGTCTCTCAAAATGGGCAACCAAGGGTTTATTTTCGATTTTTTTCTTTAATCAAGAATGGTGTTCACATATTCTATACTTAACCAGGCATTTTGATTTCCCTATGTAAATAAAATTACATGGACACTTGATCCCGTATATATCCCAATAATAATTCAATAGTCTTAATGTTTTGTGTTAATGAACACACCGAACAATGTCCACATTTAAAATGTTGAATGGTGGAGTGAGATTCCAAAGGGTCTCTTGACTCGACCTTGCTTGCTCTCTAACAGGGATACGTGTGTACCAACATATCTCTTAAGTTCTTCTGTCTTTTAAATGCAAACCTAGGTACTTGTGGATTGAAATCAGCAGTTTGTATAAAGTGCCAATTCTTTTTGATCACCTTTCCATTACTGATTGGACTAAATGTGCTCACACATATGATTTTATCCTCTTGTGTTTTTTCTGAGGGATTTAAGCATCTTTCACTGTTTGTGTGTTGAGCTCTTTTACAGGAATTGTGAATAATCTTTTTAGGATACCTCGAACTTTCAACCACGCTTTTAACTGTTTTGCTTGTTCTTTGTATTCAGCCAAGAAAAATAAATAATCACGTGACAAAGAAATCAAGTATCACGTGACAATACGCCTCATTACGACCCTGCCAGTCCGGAAAGAACGGTGGTGGTAAAACCCAATGACACTATATAGAGACAGAAAGGGAACGGATGCGTTACGCTCTGTTTTGAAGCAGAGGCACGAGCGACGTCCGGGTGGTATGCTTAGCAAACCAAAGGGTGGAAGCAAGAGGAGAAAAGGTCTCTCTGATGTAAGTAAACACCCGCTAATATCATCTTGGTGTTTGCTTTGGCCGCTGCCCATTTCGTTTGGTTGCTTTTTCAGTGTTTGATTCACCCCAAATTGTGAGCTCCCCTTGCTTCCCTGTGTAGGTCGGAAATGACCAATGAAATTACTAGCAGTGGTGGAAATTATGTTATGAGCAGATGTCTGAGAGCATGGAATTGATGTTGAGCTTTTGAGAAGAGCGGTAAAATGTCTGTTTTCTCCTCTTAGATAAATAGAAAAAGTGAACATCGACCCCCCGTGTCCTCTGATTCACCAAGAACAATGAATGCATAAGAAGCTATTGGCTTGCTGCTGACAAGTTAAATGAATGTGATTGATGGATAGTAAGTAAAGTGAGTATCCCTCCGATTTGAGCATTGATAAGGTTTTTTGATGTATGTTACGTCAATAGGCAGAATGCTGTCTTTTCGTGATTGCCGTTGAGTTGCCACATGAAAATCCCCATTGTGAAGTAAAAGAAAGATGCTAAACTAAAAAGTCGGTATTGAAAAATCTGAAAATTAAGACAATTATGTCAGTGTGGGCAAATTATAGTCTGGTGTTTAACATCTATGTCAAGACAACGCAAATAAATTGATAATTGATTTGCAAGATTAAGAGATTTATGAAAATAAGGATGGTAACATCTGTTTCTTATGAATGTGTTTCCTAACATTGGAAATCAGAGATCTAATGTGGGATGTGACACACCCAATCTACACCTTAGACATCGGCAAACTAAAAAGGTGGAACACCAAGATTGGATTCATCAGCCCAGAGTGTCAGAGAATCTAGCATTTGGATATTGTAAGTGGCAGTAATTTATCTAGATGTGGAATGGTAACATGCAAATGCAGAAGGAAATCAATGTATTAATAAGGTTGCTTGAATTCAAAAATGGGTTAGCCATATATATCATAATACATGAAGTAATAATATGTAGCCATTCGGAATGGGATTCAATACAATTTCTACATAAAGATATGGTATCTTGAAAGGTGAAACTCCAGTGAGTAGTTATAGCAATGTATTCTTATAAACAGTGTCTAGATACAGTAACTAGAAACAGATCATTGCCCTAATTAGTCTCAAAGAAATAAAGTAGATGTAAGGAATAATGTCCAGTTGTGAAATAGAAATGGTCATCCCTAAAATGAATTAGAAGAAATTAAGGGGTGGTGTGTTCATGTGCTTGTGATAGTTATGGGTATATATATTTTAAATTAAAACATTGATTAAGCACATGTGAGAGATTACATATATCATCTATTTGTATACTCCAAATTACACCATGAATCATAAATATGTGACAGATTGTTTTAATTAACTTTTTTTTAGTGTGAAACTGATTATACCATGGGGATATAGAAGATGTATACAATACAACATTAACATTTAATTGTCCTGAAGATGGCCAGCATAACAACTTGAAAGTGATACCAGGGATGGTATCTCATTAGACAAAAGGCCGAAACATGTCAATGATCCTAGAGGACCAAATGTATTGTGAAGTCTTGTTGTAATTGGTTACTCGATGAGGGGACAGAAAAAGTGTAATATGAAAAAATGTTGGTTTTCGTCTGAAAAGTTGGTAAATTGATTTGATCGATGATAAAGAAAGCATAAAAGAAATAAGCCCAAACTGTCCTTATATCCTTAAAAACCCAGTTCAGATGGGAATGAATAGTGAATAGCACTTGCCCCTAACTAATTTGAGATTGTAGACATTTTTTTAAAGTGTTTTTTGTTTGTATATAGGTAAACACATTTTAGGTGATGTGAATTTATGTATGATATCACATGATGTGTGACATGAATTGATGAAATCAGAATTGATCTGTTTTAAAGAAATAGAAAGAAGTGTAATAAAATAAAAATATTTTTATGGTAAACTTCATACTGTCTCAGACATGACTCATGGTATAACAAGGAAAATGATGTAAAGTAGCCAATCAATTGATATCACTCGGACAAAGAGAGAGGTAACCGGTTTTTCCCTTTATGAAGTATATACTTTATTTTCCCATATCGAAAACCGGTCCCTCAATAACAAGAAAAGTGGGAAATACCCAATTGTTGATTTCCTTGAGAAAGAACACTAAATCAGAGACATATTCAGCAGCTAATGGGCGAAACAGAAGAAACATTAATGTGGCAGGAAATAAGCCCTGCTTGTAATCAGTATCAAGTGGGAGAGGAAATTAAACTGCATTGCATGTGGAAAACAAGTCAGAAAAACAAAGGGCAACAATGGGTATTACCTCTTTTTTAAAGATTTTATACATCTCAATGTTGCTGAAGGTTGAAGACCTTTATAAAAATTGATGTAAACCTCACCACTAAGTACTGGTAGACTGTTAAACTGGCAGGTGAGTATACAAGGAAAGAACATTTTTAGTGGTTAGTCCTGGCAGGTTAGTGGACTGAGAACAAAACAATTGAAGTACTACATTGTGGTTGAACGTTGTGGTGCAAAGTGCAAGGCCATTAGAATGTGATGATTTGAACTATGATAAAACTCATCCTGGCATATTATTATTATATAGGACGAGAAAGGTATTGAACAAAGAGTTGGAAGAGAAAAGTCTTTTGGTTTTGTTAAAACAGAAAATTGTGAACTCTGAACAGACACATTGGAAGATAACTTTGTGTTGCATTTAATCCAAGTGCCAAGTGGAAGATTTCTGGTGTGATCTTCTTGTTGTATTTGATCCTAGTGACAATTGGAAAGCTTATGGAGTGAAGATAACTTTATATTGCAGTTTCAAACTGACTTTGGATATTGAAAATAACTTTCTTGATTAGAACTTTGATCTAAGAATCCCAGGTGACAAGAAACTGTGTTTATAAAGATGTGCTTGAAAATAATTATTATATGGTTGAGTTTGAACCACGATCTAATGCCTGTATGTTTTTGTTACGTATATAAGTTTGAGGGACAGAAATATTTTTATTTAGAGTGTTTTCCTTTAGTCTTCGTTTAATAGGTAGGAACATCCTAGTTTGGTTAGGAAAAGCGAGGCATGTTTCCTCACCCTTAATATTTAAATAATGATGGCTACTTGTGAGGATACTCCATCTACCTTTCCGTCTCACATTTCTGAGCCCTCACAGCTCTTTCCAGATTTCAGGGTAGATAACACCTCCAACATGTTGAATAAGGTACACGTCAATAGTAAATACATAGAATTAGTGGGTTTGCTGATAAAACTATGCATTGAAAAAACAAAATGTGTGTTTCCCATCATATATTTCCCTAATTTGAGTCAGCCAAGCCTGGCAAAGCACATTTGTGTCAATTGTAGCATCAGATGTGGGGTTAATCAGCTGGGAAATTATTTTCCAAAATAATTGTGTTTTACCATGCTAAGGATGCCAGCAGTTGCTTTCAATTATTTAGTACAGTTTTGTATTCTCTACTCTTGAGCAATCAAAACATTGTTGTTTGGTGGTTTTGAGGGCCACCAAAAGATTTTCATTGTCTGTCATCCTAGATTAGTGAAAATAGGCTCCTTAGTTTATGGGAATAACAATTGTAACATCACACAAGTGTTGATAGCATTCATTGGACTCAAAGAAAATAATATGCTTAGATGGCACAATGCAGTTAGTCCAATAAAAGTCATGAAAACATGCGTGATATGTGATTTAAAAAACCTGTCTTTGCACCTCCCCTCTCCTTCCCACTCCCCCACCCCCTCCCCCCCAGGGTACTCCTTCAGGAGTTATAGGTAGCTCGTTGCTCAAATGACAAAGCATTCTAGGTTAGGAAGACGAGACAAGCAAGTGCAAGAAGAGGAAGCACATGTGCTAACCATTGTACTTCAATCTTTATACTGGAACTTGTTTACCCAAGCACTGCTGTTCCATGATAAACATTTAAGGCTGTGTTATGAAATGCTAGTGAAAAAGTGGACACATTTTATGGGGAAGGCAGTGCCATATGAAATATTAGGCCAGCCATTAGAGTTGTCGGAAAATACTTGTCAAAGATATGCCTGCTTACTCATGTAAGAGCTCCAGATCCACTGTTATCTAACTCTATGAAGGACTGCCAGATGGTTAGAATGTAAAAACCCAAGCTTTCTTTGTTGTTTTATTAATAAATAAAATGACACTTGTAAAAAAGGATGTTCTGCCAACCAGACACCGGTTAATTAAATTGCATGCCAAAACCAAAGTGTACACCTGTGCCCTGTTTCATCAATGTCCTGAACTGCAGCAGCTGCTCTTCAGTGGTAAAGAACAGTTTCAGAGGTCACAGGTGAATCTATCTGAATCAGCTCTATCAAAAACTGGGCATCATCTGCATAGTTAGTGAATAGCACCCCCATTGCAGTAAGTTTATCGCAGGGAGGTTTGATGTATACATTTAAAAGAGCTGGTGATAAACAGGCACCTTGAGGAACTCCACAGGATAATGTGTCTGGATCAGACAGAGCATTTCCCCATTGCACTCTAGATTTCCTGTTATTTAGGAAGAAACCAATCCAACTTACTGCATCCTCTGAGCAGCCTCCCATTGTTAGTAAGTTTTCTAGGAGGTGCTCATGATCCAGGAGATAAAATGTTGCTGATATGTCTAAAACAACTAAAAGCCCAGCTTTACATTTTTTCCATGATGTCTAGCATTTGGGTTTGGAGGTCCGACAAGGTGCTTCCTTTGCCATGATTAGGCCTAAAGCCGGATTGCCTTGGATGAAGGATAGAGAAGCATTCAAGTTGTTCCTGAAACTGTGCTGATGCAATCTTGTCAGCAATTTTCAAATGAAATAGGACATTTTAATTGGTCTCATATTTGCAGCATTTCTGGGATGCAAACCAGCTCATTTTAAAAAGGGGAGCTAGCACAACCTCTTTAATGGTGTTAGGCACCGTATTATACGCAAAAATAGGATTCACTAATCACATAAGTAAAGGGTCAAAGATTTTTGCATTTCATAAGACAAGTTTGGATGGAATGGTATCGCCATAGCATGTAGTAGGACACATGTCCTCAAGCACCCTCATAATCTCAGTAATTGATTTAAATGAAAAATTTGACTGTGTACAGTTTTCCTTGATTCCCAACGGTTTAGATTGTACACGCAAACACAAGCTATTTGCAATTTTCACTGGGGTAGCAACATCACTGAGGTATAGAGGCTACATTTAAAATCTTCATTGCTGTTCAAAAACCACATACATATGATGAACTATGGTCTTGGTGGCAGTTTAATATTTAAACATAAGCCATACCTGAGTGTGGGTTTGGTGGCTCATAATTGACATGATTGTTGATGACACATCTGATTTGTATCATACATATGTTAACATTGTGTGCCCATGCCAGGTTGTGCGTTGTGCTCTAGCACCTTGAAGTGTCTTTCGTGCTAGATGGGATTATAATAATGATCTCAGACCAAAGAATTGGACGGACTCAAAGAATATGGCAAAATACTACTTTATTATCAATTGAATAAAGCAGGGAGAAATGGCAGACATTGGAGCGATGCATAAACACTCACAAAAAACCTTGATTTCATGGAGGTCTATTACCCCAACATGCTTCATCTATGACGTCATTCTTCGTGGCAAAATACAAAACCCATCATGGGTAGGGATTGGTGAAGGGAACATATCTACTTAAAGTAAATATAAGGATGAGCGCATCATTGACTACCCCGTATCTGTAGGGCATGCCTTAACCTACTTCTAAATACGTATAATACTGATTATAGAGGACAAAACAACTGTGGATTAACTTCTGCAACATTGTGTGTTAGGTTATTCCCAGCCCCACTGTTTGGTTGGAATACAATCCCAACCTTGGACTTGTGGCTCCTTAGCAGCATGTACGTCAAACGAAACCTAGGTGTTTGAATCCCATCAGACTACTCCCCATTTTCCCCAATTAGTCCATCATCTTTCATGGGTAGTCCATCATTTCATCGGTAGTCCATCAGCCAAAGTATTCCGTTTGTAGTTGACCTTGTGTCTGCTCACTGTCCTGGAACATTCAAGAGGTGTGAGCACACCACTATTTTAGCTTAACGCTCTAATGAATAGCCTTTTTTTTCTACCTCTGAGTGTGAAGAGTCCACACATTGTCCAAGTCAGCCTTTCATTTACAGCTATTTGATTTAATAATGCTCCTCTTTGCCTCTAGAGACTTGCTCACTCTATCTCATATGAACTTTGTACACTTTTAATTGACCAACAGTTTTCTCTCACAGATGTTTTTGTCTATTTATGTCTATAAAGAATGTTCTACATTCAGAGCTTATCCACATACTCTCTTTGTGCTCTGTGCTTATCCTTTGCAAATAGCATCGTTAACTCTAGGCCAACCTTAACTCATTGTCGGCTCTGCATGCAGAGCTGTTTTTATGCCTCTCCTGATTCTTACAGCCTTGTCCTGTCTCTGATGTTGAACATGAGCCAGCATCCATTTTCCAAATATAGCCATCCTTGCCACATCATATATTCCTTTATAGCAAGCTTCTATACGTTTTCCTTCTACCTTTTGTTTCTGCATATTTACATGTATTGGTCAGTAAGTTACTTTATCTTTTTTAGATCCATGATTACTTTAGCTTTAGGTACATCTTACTCTTAGTGCTTCAATTACATTGTTACTTAGTATGTTCATATTATTTCAGCATAGGTGCATATATCTTCTTCATGATATTACTTTGTCCTTGTCAGATTTTTACTTAACGTACGTCCATGTTGTCCACAGGTGCGTTCTGACATCTTGGCAGGCGAGATCCTTCCATGTAGCAATCTACCATGCACCATCCTTCCAAACTTTCTATGCAAGGTTAGATACTGTATGGTTGTCTGAGTGCATAACATCTCTCATATACTCATTGCAGTATAAGAACGATGCAGGGGGTCCCATTTATGGCTATTCTCTGACTGTTCCAGGGCATACTAACGTGACTATGGGCTGTGTGATTAGACCCTTCCCCCATGTTAGTGGAACTGAACCTAAAACCATCTAATTTCATGAGCAAGATTAACACATGGGCACCAGGTTTCTAAAAAAAACAATTCTACTAATTAGCATCAAAGCTCAATATTGCACTAGCAATCAAAAGAACAAATTGAATGATTGAGGGGGTGGGAACTGGCTGCATAGTGTCTACCTGCTCCTCTAATGTGTATTCTCCCTATACAAACTGCCTCTGCTGCAACCAGCAGGACAATAGCCAGAAGAAGCTGCCTTTCTTTTGATTCTTTGTGAGGCCGGGTAACATGTCTCTCCAGAAGGACAGAACTCAGCAGGAGCTGTCCTGGGAAACAGGATTTGAAGCACACATGCTAAACAAATGAAATAGCTCCAGGGTGTTGCATACCAAAAGCCTTTGATGATATGGGTCTGAAAAAGGGGTGGGATTTGTATACCCAGAGGAAGATCAGAATAGTTGGTGAAGGATTCCAAAGTCTTGTTTTTCTCTATATCCCGCATTCCTTCCTGTCTCCTACACTTCCTTTAACACAAGGTACCATATGTATAATGCAATCAGGCAATGGCCACTTGTCATACTGTCTTGAAAAGGGTAAATGCTCTCTGGGACCAGCCCTTATTAGCATAAATTACCCAATTTCACCCAATTACAGGTCCGCTTATGCTGAGCAATGAACTCATGCGTGAGAAATGACACCTTCAGTATAAATTTAGCATTTATTAGACATATAGCATAATATTAATATAACAGTAAATTTAGCAATGGAACTTGGGAAACAATAATAATAATTAGAGAAATCAGAAAACTTAGAGAAACACATTCTTAAATCCCTTGAGATGGTATCATTAATCAGCGCTAGGTGACCCCGGTCACCTTAAGATAACTTTTGACAGCCCCGCTCCCTCAGATAACAGCGCTGCAAGGTGCCGCAAAGAGCCTCCGGTTCCAGGCACTCGCTGCTCTTGCTTGAACCAAGTCCGCGGATGAATCTCCCGCCCAGTTCTGGGTGCGTGCACCTTTTGTGCTCTTGTGCCGTCAATCAACATGACGCACAGTTCCAGAACCTTCATCGTGCAAAATATGTTTGCCCATGGAAATACCCAGCTCTCTCTGAGATGCTCTCTCTGAGATGCTCCATGCTCGTACCCCTCCCTTGGAGCCCTGTCTGCGAAAGCACTGGAATGTCTTATCAGTGAGGGGAAGGCAGTACCAGGCCTTCTCAGAGAGAGAAGGTATGTTTACAAAGCCTAGCAGAGCCACGATTGCAAAGGCAGAATATTCTAGGAAAAGCTGAAATCAATTAACCCCTGGTGAAAAAGCTCTACCAGGCCTGCACTCATAGCATAGTGTCTATAGCGCTTCAAAGATTGGCTATCTAAGTGCTATATAGGTGCTATAATGCTCCAAACACTCCAATAGAAGTCTCTATTAGATACTAAACTGGGGCCTCTGCCCTGCCTGTCCATGCACAATGCATAATTTAACCTTCCACCCCTCCTAGGCATGCACATTCCTTGTAGCTCACTACGGCTTAAAGTAGGCGCTACCCACATTACTTTCAGCATTTAGCACATACTTTGAATAAGCTATTGGTTAATGCAGCCATACAAGGCCCTAATATGGAAATATGGCACTTTATATCTCATGACATTCCACCCCTTTTCAAAGTGTGGGTGACAATGCTGGCTAATATCCATCAACTTTGTATGTAGTGCAGTGATAAATGAGGTAGTTAAAAAACCTTAGGGCTTTGCAAGAGGTTTAAGCAGACTATCTGCTAGCGGTTAGTCAGCGTGGCATGCAAGGTTAATAAAAACCCTATCTAAACAAAAATGTATACAAAGAGAGTAGTGGCATTTACCCTAGCCAAAACCTGGCCTACGCAAAAATACCTAAAAAAAATCTCATATCACTGATCATCAGTTAAAAAGCAGCATGCGGTTAAAATATCAAGGCAATCTGGTGTAGTCTAATCTACAATGCATTATTGCAGTAATGTGTGGTTGCCAACTCTAAACCTGGCATCTTTCCACTCTAAGGGCCTACCCAGCCCCCTGATCCAGGGCATACTAACGTGACTATGGGCTGTGTGATTAGACCCTTCCCCATGTTAGTGGAACTGAACCTAAAACCATCTAATTTCATGAGCAAGATTAACACATGGGCACCAGGTTTCTAAAAAAAAAAACAATTCTACTAATTAGCATCAAAGCTCAATATTGCACTAGCAATCAAAAGAACAAATCGAATGAATTACTCTCAATGTCTACAATCAAAATGTAACTCTTTGCATCAGTGTGCTGGAGACAGCCGTTGCCAGAGAAACATGAAACTTGTTGGTTTGGCAAAAACAATGTCATAAAATGTGTATCAAGTCAGTCATTGTTTCATTTACCCGCCCTGAGGCTGTAAAAATATTCTCGTGTCTCAAAATCTACCCTCTTTAATGAGAGCCCACACACTTGGTAGCATTTCTTCAAAGCAAAAACCTCAACAAACGCACAGAACCTTTGTGCGCACACTCATTTTATCTCAAAATACATTACGCTCCTGCTCGCATAACCCTGCTGCCCCCACAATTCATAAATCATTTTCCTGGCTACGTGCAACGTGGTAATTGTTTAAAAAAACAAACAACTCTGGTTAAATCAATTGAGTTAGGAGAGCATAACATTTTTTTTTCACAAATTCATCTCAAAATGAATTTAAAAACCATGTTGTCAACATGTTGATATTCAAGTGCGGTTTTACACAGCTGTTTGTGTCATATGATCATATAGTCCACAACCCTTTCCGGTTGCTTTTGTCCACAGTCCTTACACAGAAAAGGCAAAACATATCAAACAGGTAATTTAAACCATCAACTGAATCATTTGAGAATGTGCAGCAGCAAGTGTCTGACAATATGCCAAGTCAGCATTGTGGCAGTTCTGTAACAGTTATTACTCTGATCTGCCCTTCTCGCAGGTTGCAGAACAAATGTCCCCATGCGTCACGCACGTTAGCAGCATTGAGTGCGGTGCAGGACAGGTTCAAAGTTCACATGGCACCCCGCAGTGACCCGCTTTCTCTGAGAATGCAACTGCTTGATTGATCAGTAGTACCCGGAAAATGCACATGTCTAACCCCAAATCATGGCACGCTACTTTCTTGTTTTTTTGCCTAGACAAAACACAAACAGAAATGTTAGGATTTCATAAAAGTACAATATCAGTGTTATCCACCCCTTTCCTTAATATTTCCCCCACCGTCAGGAGTCTTATCAAGTGACTACACACTTTCATATAATTGCTACAACAATTATTTGTCACCCTTCTGTGCGTTACTGGCGGCTTATTTGCCTTCAAACATACGGGGTGTAATTGCCTAATCACAAACTCACTTGTGCAATGCGATCATAGATGGTCAATGGTACCTCAGATTGATCTGTGATTTTTTGTAAAAGCAATACAATAAGCACCCAGATCACACTTCTCAATGGATCAATGCTTTTCTCTGTCACCAAAGCGATCACGAATGCCAGGCGCCAACTTGCTTCCAGTGTCTCATGATCCTGATTTAGGTGGCCCTGCTGGCATCACTCCATATTTAAAGGTAAAGTCTTTCAGTCCAATACTGCTTGCACCAGCCGCCTTGTTTATTTTTCCATTGCTCCATACAGCTAGTGTCTTTAAAGCCTCTGGTTTTCCACTTGTCAGATTCCCAAAGGGTGTCTGCTGATTTCTTGGGCCACCCCTTGAGAGCGATAGTCTGAGTCAGTTTATTTATTTGCTTCAACACATCATTCATTCTTGCACTGAGCCGTGAGGATTCTGGATCATGGCTAATGTGCAGTGTTCATGTTATACACCATAGCCCAGTTCTGCATGTTGTCTCTTGCAAAACAGATACCTTTGTCCATTTTGCTTCCATCTGGAACGCCATAATATCTTTGTCAATTACTCCAGCCTGGCATGTAGCTTGCATTTTGCCGGCTGTGTTTTTTCACTTCTCAAAGCGCCTAGAGGTTTCTTCTCCAGTGCACAGCGCCGTACGTCACTTCACATGGGGCACTGGAATGCAGCTTGCATGGCAATGTCTCTTGAAATGGGCAGCTGTCTTTTCTTAGCCCATTCACAGGTTCACAGTTTCCCCAAATGTTCAAATGCGTGATGCGCCCAGCCTGCCATTTGCATGCAGCATTTCTTTTTCTTCCACTGTCACTGGGTGAATCCTTTGCCTCTGATCAGCTCCATTATTGCATGCCAGTGTCAGAAAGCATGCATGCATCAGCCTGCGCAAGGTAAATGTTGCTCTTTTTCACCTTCTCACTCACGGCAGATACCGCTTTCAGTTTCAGCATTCAGGCTTGCACCCCCACCTCTTTCTTTGCTCATTGACAGCGTCTCTCACTGGGGATGGAATGCAACTGCTGGCCATTGTTCATCTTTCCTCAAACATGGCAGCGCCATACGCACACTGCAATCTTGTCTCTTTGCTTTTCGGTCTATAATTCATAAGCTGGGGCAGCTTCAAAGGGAGGCACTCGTATCAGACAATTCATTCCGATTTACTGCTTTTAGCTCTTCAGAAAAATTCCCATACTGCCAGTTTATGTGCGCTTTTGAAAACAACATCTTACTGGACAGGAGCGTGGCATTCTGTGCTTTTCTGCCTTCCTCCCACAGCCATATCATGCAGCACCCAGCCCATGACAGGAATGTCGGTGCCGCAAGCTGCTTTCATTTTCAAAAGAGGCACTGTTTGTCATTAGATTCAACTCAATGTAATTCTGCAAAGCGTCTTTCAGCCTGTACAAAAGCAGTCTGCAGATCAATGTCCCATTCAAAAGCATATTTTTTCCTCGTTTGGCTTTACAATCATACTCCGATGCAGTGTGTGATCTTTTAAAAGAACCCTCAACCCACGTTATCTTTGCGCTTCCTTCTCACGCACAGATTTTTAAAATCTGTCGTACCATTGCCAGACCAAAACAAATCATTGCACTTAAAAGTGTACTTTTAGTACAGCTCTCTGCACGATTTCTGCATGAATAACCCACACTCTGTTCTGCTTGTGGGCTATCAATGTGTCAACAACTTTTTCAGCATGTATATAATGTGTAAAACATACATCCTTTTATTGCAACATTTCTTTGTTTTCAGCAGCAAATCCATGGCATAGAGGGGAAACATTCAAATACTCTTGGGGCAATTTAGAAAATATAAATTGTCTTTCCCCCCAAACGATTGCAAACGGATTCTGCAATTTCAAATCAATGTACAAAATCGAAAATTCAAATGCCATTTTTAGTGAGTCTCTCACCCAGGACATGGAATTTATATTTGCTAAAAAACAAACCTCTTTAAACTCTCAACACAGCTGTTACTCTTTCTCCTAAACTCGGCTCATTCCCACGTTATATTCAGGAATGTCAACACTTCAAGGCATCAGTTTCAAAAGGACGAACCTTCGCCAGTTTACATTTCAGCCCCCCACACTCGCTAGTACACTGGGGCCGAGTCTCAATTTTTGAATCGCCATTCACAATTTAGAGGCCAAATACCTTGCACAACTTTTTCTGCCCTCATGCCAAAATACAGCGAGAACTTTGTTTCACTTTGCAATCCAAATTACAACCTTTTACTGGGAAAACTGCATGAAAAAATTGTGCAAGTCTATGCACAATGCATAATGTAACCTTCCACCCCTCCTAGGCCTGCACATTCCTTGTAGCTCACTATGGCTTAAAGTAGGCGCTGCCCACATTACTTTCAGCATTTAGCACATACTTTGAATAAGCTATTGGTTTTTAGCTGTAAATGCAGCCATGTAAGGCCCTAATATGGAAATATGGCACTTTGTATCTCATGACACATACAGACAGAGATTGGTGCTCTGAAACCAGGCTTGCTTTCCTCCAATCTTGTATGGCCTTTTGCACTTATGGACCATCTATGACGTGAGTAATAATTCATTTGGACCTCTTTTTGGAGAGTTAATCTTTCCAAAGGCCTCAGCCATTGTGGTAAAGGAGTGTACCATAGCAGTGGCAACCTCTGTTCCCTATCCACTCACAGGTTACATTGTGGGTGACTCTTGCTGAGGGCCAATTCCTGCCATTCTGCTAGCAAACCCCCTATGCTGGGAGAGAAGAACCTGAAAGGAATCACCTTGTACTAGAGCTGCCCATCATGGGTCTCACTACATCCTAAGGGCCAAAACAGCCAGTATCCCTGTTTTAACTGATTCAAACTGATCAAACAGCATTCAAGCTGTGTTTCCCTCATCCAAGCCATAAGGTTTAACTGGTGCTTCTTTTGGCAATCTTAAACTCACAGCTCCACTGCTGCTGCACTTTCCAACCAGCTCACCGCCACATCATACAGGTGGAGAACAGCACCTGTTTGGCTTGAAAAACCCTGCTCACTGATGTGACCGACTTCAAACCACCACCTCTGGGCATCGCATCTGACCATCAACATCACACATTCAAACTAACAAACCTCATCTGGAAAAAACTGAAGCTATGCATCGCTTGTCAACCCAAAGTAATGCTTATCAATGTCTTGAACCGACTTCACCTTCGGACCGATCCTTGTGAAACATCCAAATTGCATCGCTCAACTGTTTCCTTGAAATCTTACCACCTGCTTTAAACTGACTCAACACCAGCTCATCATTTGGACCAATACAAATGCCTGCACCCAAAAGTGGTTCGACCATCATCAGCAACACTTTGATGCCTGCCTAAACTTGGAATAAGGTACTTTGAAGTGCCCCTGTGCCCGGTCCAGCATTCGGGCACTTAGAGACTGATAAATTCACTTTTGCACCTTTTTCCTGAAATACACACCCTTTTTGAATTCCTTGTTTCATTTCTTGCCCATTTTTCATCCCTGTTAATTATCCAGATTGCTGCATCATTACATTCTGCATTTCTATGTATTTCTTTACAGTGGTGTTTTCTTTAAATATTCTTTTTGTTAATGGACTATTCAATTGATTTGTGTACTTAAAGCATGTTGTTATAGAACCTTGAGTGATCGTTCTTTTATTTTGGAGTTGCTGTTTGGATTTTTACTAGTTCATATTCACACCCCTTCTTAGTGTATATCTTTTTCTTCAGCCCATCTTAAAACAAAATGCAAAGGAGGTATATCCCTTAGCTGTGACTATTTTACTGTTAGGATTGGGACCAGTGTTGGTTTGTAGAAGCGTGGGTGGGCTGAGTAGGCAGTTTAGCCACTACTCATCCCTGTACTCCTGCAGATCAGAAGTAATTGTATCGGAAACTCCTGACCAGGATAATTTAACTGAATGGACTATAGGTGTGAATCTGATAAAATGGTATTGTTATCGTTAGACTCATCATTAGTATCTGTTAGAATCACCATTACCCAATCATTACTCTTTGCAATGGAATCATTCCATTATTGCAGTCTGTTAAGTTATCCATAGTACATTGCTCAAGTAGACACTGTCCACATATTAGACTGTCACCTTTGTATGCATTTGCAATATGCTTTTAGAATGATATTGTCTACACTCGCACTTGCACATATATCTGAAGTGCCATGTAGTGTTTTAGAGACACAATATGATATGCTATGCATCTATGCTTGCATTGGAAATAGCACTTAGGCTGAGAGAGAAAATGCATTGCTTGCACTACACACACTGGCATATTTGAAATGCACGTAAAGCCATTCACACATTGTTATGCTTTGTAGAGACACATTTAGAGACTGTCATGTATGTATGTATGTATGTATGTATGATTGAGTATGCACCTAGAATGAGTTTTGCATTTAGTTAGTGCTTGCATTGCAAGAGATTTGCGGTAAACACTAGGAAGCATTCAGAATGAGACACGAGGCCTATGAGCCATTTGCTGATGGAGAAAGACAGAAATTGCTCAGTGCGGAGAAATGTTATGGTACACTGTTCCTAAACATTGGCAGACATACACAGATAACATGAACCCTTGTCCGAGAGGGAAGCTTATCAGCTTGGCTGGTGTGCTTCGCGGAGAGAACCCCAAGGGTTGGGGCCATGAAGGGAGTGACGATGGAGAGATGGGAGAAGGTGCTTTTGTATAAGAGGGACGGGGCCTAAGAGCAATTTGTAATACAGAATGAAGCCTACAGTGGAGAGAATGGAGAAACAGGGAATAGATGATGTATTTCGCAACATACTCGGAAGGCCAAGAGGGAGAGATGTGAGGTCACGCTGACAGCACACGAAGTGACAGGACATGCCGAGACAAGTAACACGCAAGGAGACAGGCAGGCATTTTGCTAAACGCTGAGGGAGAGACATTCTTAGACATTCTTAGTTTATAGAATGTATGTCACCATAGTGATGTGTGCATCATTGGAGACTATAACCAGGAGAGCTGGAGAGAGAGAGGGAGAGAGGAGTTCGGAAGAGTTATGAGAGACGGAAGTGTTGTGGGACTGCACGAGAGATCGAGAGTTGGCCAGAGAGATCGGGAGAGCCACAGAGAGAGAGTTGGCTGGAGATGGTGCTTGGTGCAGCAGACTGATGGGCCTTGATGAGATCGAGAGCTTGGCAGTTGGCAGTTTTGAGGGCCGCCTCTGGCTGATAAAGAACAGAATGGGAAGTATGGGTTTGGACTAGGCTTAAATTGATTGATAATAACAGACACACACACACACACAGACACAGGTTTGGGTGAAGGGGAAACTAGACAGGGATTGTCTAGAGCGTGGATGGTGTGGATTGATGGTGTGGATTTGCCCATGAAGGTGATGGATGACTAGCGCTTGCATTAGATTGCATAAGAAACACACATTTGCAGCACAGGCTCACATTAGGAACCTGAAAGGCTCATAGTTACTGTATTGTAGCTTTGCACCAGAAGTATAAAAGGTGCAAATTAGACATAGCATTAGAACTGCCTGCATTGTTAGGCAATATGCTTAGCTATGTGTATATAAATAAATGTATCTCAGTGTTATAAATTGAATCGATTCTTTGTGTTTTCTTTGTGTCCTAATGTTATTTGTTATTGCCCATGGTTGTACGATAGGTGTATGTTATTAGAACACATTGCACATAGGGCCTGATACGAATGCAGTCAAAGGGTGTTATAGTGATCCACACCCCCAATAGGAGGTTGTCAGATTGTCAAAGTTTGTCTGAAGACCGGAGCGTGCTTGCCCAAAGGGGGGGCAACACTACGGTTAGGGGTTTGGGGTTTTCAGACTGGCAAATTGGAGGGGACACCCAGATTTTCAATAATGTGGACTGATTAAGATATTTTGCAGCTGGTCTGCTGACATACTTATCAGTTTCGCAAGAGTCGAAGTTTGAACATCTTGTGCAACTGTGTAATTGTTTTTGTTTTTCTGTTAGTTCGTTCGTGGGAATAGAGATTTTTTTTTTGTTTCATGTTTTGTCTGTCTTGGTTTATTGTTTTGAGCATGCTGTCTGCAATTTCATTCTTCGTAGGCAGGGGAACGTAATTGTTTGACTTTGGTTGCCGGAATTGGTTGTAACATTGACCCAGAACAGTATTTTATGACTGGCAATGATTGTATGAATAAATGTACATTAATTCACCGAGTGAGAGAAACAGTTTTTTATTGAAGACGCTCGGGATAATTGAAACTGCAGAATGAGTTCATTTCTTAGTGACCTGAAGGCAATAAGAAATTGGCTTAACAATATGCTTGCTTCCTGGGATGCATCCCAGGGATCAACTGTATTGAAAGTGAAAAGTGTAGCTACAGAAGGGAGCCCACATATTGTTGACTTGCACTCAGTAATATGTCGTCTCAGAGATGTGATTAATAACTGGGAAAATGTCCCATTAAAAGAATCAGACCCATTGAATTCAATTTCATCAGCAGTGATGGGTGGGAACAGCGTTCCTATAGAAAAGCATATTATTAAAGGGGAGAAAAAGTTACCTCAGAACAATGGCAGTGAAACTGCCAGTATTTTGATTCCTACGTTTTCGAGTGATAAAAAAATATTGTCCAATGACCAAGATATTTTCACATTAAGAGGGAAAATTGATAAAGGGAATTGCGCTAAATTTGGATGTTTTGAAAGCTTGCATTCCTGGAATTTTCATAGTTTTAATGTGTGCATGGGAAGCATTGGAGAACGCGCAGGACTGGCAGGCTGTGTATTTGAAGCACGAGATAGCAGTGCATGTTTGAATGTGAATTGCATTGTATATAAGAGAGGCTTTTTGAATTAAACTGAGGTGATTTTTCAGCATGTAATAATTCAGCTTTGTGAATTTTTAATGAAGAAACATGGGGAGAGGGTTGTGATATCTAGAGGACATGGAAGTGATACAGAAGGAAATGCAGGAGTGAAATTGAATGCACTTGTGACATTTCTGAATGTGCAGCATTTGAAAGTGAGATGGTTGAAGTATGCGAAACTGGTTGTTTTGTTTTGTTTTGAAAAGGATAGGGATGGATGTAGGAGTCATGCATTAAGCATGCATGCATTATGATGCAGGGAGAGACAGGCCTTGTGAGACAATAGTTATAAGCACTGACACATTGATAGAGACACAGGGGAACTAGCATTGATGTCTGTAGAGAGACATGGGAAAGTGTAGAGATATCAATGTGCACTTCAACGCACAATGAGAAATGCTGTTTTATTTTGGTTTTGAAACACCTGAAACTGAGTAAGACCGATTCTTGCACTTTTTGTTTCTTTACATGAAATCTGGAGAGACACCTTGACCAGACCGAGGTCGCATTGACACCTTGACCAGACGAGATGGCATCGCCGCATGAAATGATGAGACCATGATTTGGAGCAGCATGACGCCTAAGAGCATGTCCAGATGACCGTCATGATGACCAGACCGAAAAGACCAGACTTTGATGACCGTCTGATATCCATGATGGTTGTCACCTTGGATGGCTGTTTCGAAGCAGCACCAGAAAGAGACTGGCTTTTGTCACAGTGCAATGTGACTTTGCATCATGGCTGTTTGTTTGCAGCAATGATGAGACTTTGGCATCTGACATTGACGCTTTGCAGCAGCGCTTTTGGTGAATGCCGACCGACCCAATTGAGGCCTTAGGGTATGCGCCTTGTCCAATGGCTGTGCTCTGAGAATGTACCCAGAAAATCTGCTGCTAGAGAGACTTTGTGGCATGACACCTATTACCATAGAGAGAGAAGATCGTGACTGACAGTGCAGAGAGAGAATACACCTTGCAGCATCCTGTGCCAAGAAATGATGAGAGGAAGAGCAGAAAGAAATTGTTCAGCAAGAGAAAAGGAGAAATTCGAATTGCTTCATGAGCAGTTTTTGTAATATGCAGCGAGAAGAGAATCCATTTGGAATGCCTTTTGCACCAGACAAGTTTGGGCCTGAGCAGAGAAAGAGAGAAAAATGCAGCAACGAGCAGGAATGAGCAGGAAGACACGCTCTGAAAGCATTTCTTGCCTGATCCACTGTCTGGAGATACAGTGAAGCTCTTGTTCTCTTACGTGAAGGAGACAGAGCATATGGTGCATTTCTGAGTGAGTGCACATGTAACACTGGCTGTCCCTCATTTGAAGAGCATGGGCATGGCAATGACCTGGCAAGAGGAGAGAATTTGAACCTGCTAGAGATGGGCCTATGGAGAAGGGCCACACTGTGTCCAGAGGAGAGTAACCGCCTGCAATGTCTTGCAAACACTCTGAATGAGTGCACCTGTCGCCTGTGTTCATGAAGTGAAGGGAAAAAGGGAGCGTAAGCATCGATTGGCATCAATTGAAAGTTCTGACACGCGGTTGTTACCTGTGCTACCTTTCAAGTGAAGGGCATATGTTGATCACTCCTTGGGGACAAGTGGGGCATACATATGGTACCTGACACTTGCTTGCTCCTGTCGTTGGAGCTCTGTGCAAAATCTTGCTGGCACTTATCAAGCAGGCCAAAATGAATTGGCTTGCACGTGTTTCTGCTGCCTGAACATTGATTGCCTGAACATTATTGGTTTGAACACTTTGCTGCTTCACATTTGTTCACACTTTGCTGTTGTGGAGAACACTTTGCAACCTGAACTTTGAACCTTTTGCTGAACACTGATATGCTCTTAGTGAACACATGATCGTTTGTGAACACTTGCTTTGTTGACATTGCATCTTTGTTGACATTCCTTGGCTGAAACTTTTTGCATCAGAATTGATTTGTACTGAATGTGTACTGTGCACGGTTGTGAGGACACACATACCTCATGAGTAACTTGGAAATACCTTGGACTGGCCTATATGACCAATACACAGCATGTATACACTGATATGTATGCATTGATCACTGAATGTTTGGCCTGTTTGGCTACTGACATCTGCACTGACCTTTGATACCTGTGAAATTGATTGTCATATTTTGTGCTTGTCACATTGAGATGGAAACACCTGTATGCACAGTACTTATGCATTGATTCTATGCATTGCATTTTCGTTGTCTGCTTGTAGAGACACTTTCACACCTTTGGCTTGTAGATACTTTGACTTCTTGACCTTTTTGCTCGACTTTTGACCTTTGACATTTGGCTGTTATTCTGATTTCTGACAGCTTTGCATTTGAATATTTTAGCTTGCCACTGATACAGTGAAATGCTTGCATTTTGAAGAAAGGTTTTTTTATGCATCATGATACATGCTTTTTTTTTTCTGTAACTTTGCTTGGTATTAGACTGCCACTATTGCTATGTTATGTATGACATATGTTATATTTTGTTATGATTTATCTAACGATAAGAGGAGAGAATTGTGAATCTGATAAAATGAGGAGCCTGGTATTGTTATCATTAGACTCATCATTAGTATCTGTTAGAATCACCATTACCAATCATTACTCTTTGCAGTGGAATTATTCCATTATTGCATTCTGTATAGTTATCCATAGTACATTGCTCAAGAAGACACTGTCCACATATTAGACTGTCACCTTTGTATGCATTTGCAATATGCTTTTAGAATGATATTGTCTACACTCGCACTTGCACATATATCTGAAGTGCCATGTAGTGTTTTAGAGACACGATATGATATGCTATGCATCTATGTTTGCATTAGAAATAGCACTTAGGCTGAGAGAGAAAATGCATTGCTTGCACTACACACACTGGCATATTTGAAATGCATGTAAAGCCATTCACACATTGTTATGCTTTGTAGAAACACATTTAGAGACTGTCATATATGTATATATGTATGTATGATTGTGTATGCACCTAGAATGAGTTTTGCATATAGCTAGTGCTTGCATTGCGAGAGATTTGCGGTAAACACTAGGAAGCATTCAGAATGAGACATGAGGCCTATGAGCCATTTGCTGATGGAGAAAGACAGAAGTTGCTCAGTGCGGAGAAATGTTATGGTACACTGTTCCTAAACATTGGCAGACATACACAGATAACATGAACCCTTGTCCGAGAGGGAAGCTTATCAGCTTGGCTGGTGTGCTTCGCAGAGAGAACCCCAAGGGTTGGGGCCATGAAGGGAGTGACGATGGAGAGATGGGAGAAGGTGCTTTTGTATGAGAGGGACGGGGCCTAAGAGCAATTTGTAATACAGAATGAAGCCTACAGTGGAGAGAATGGAGAAACAGGGAATAGATGATGTATTTTGCAACATACTCGGAAGGCCAAGAGGGAGAGATGTGAGGTCACGCTGACAGCACAAGAAGTGACAGGACATGCCGAGACAAGTAACACGCAAGGAGACAGGCAGGCATTTTGCTAAACGCTGAGGGAGAGACATTCTTAGACATTCTTAGCTTATAGAATGTATGTCACCATAGTGATGCGTGCGTCATTGGAGTCTATAACCAGGAGGGCTGGATAGAGAGAGGGAGAGAGGAGTTCGGAAGATTTGTGAGAGATGGAAGTGTTGTGGGACTGCACGAGAGATCGAGAGTTGGCCAGAGAGATCGGTAGAGCCACAGAGAGAGAGTTGGCTGGAGATGGTGCTTGGTGAAGCAGACTGATGGGCCTTGATGAGATCGAGGACTTGGCAGTTGGCAGTTTTGAGGCCTGCCACTGGCTGATAGACAGCAGAATGGGAAGTATGGGTTTGGCCTAGGCTTAAATTGATTGATAAGAACAGACACACACACACAGACACAGGTTTGGGTGAAGGGGAAACTAGACAGGGATTGTCTAGAGCGTGGATGGTGTGGATTGATGGTGTGGATTTGCCCATGAAGATGATGGATGACTAGCGCTTGCATTAGATTGCATTAAAACCACACAATTGCTACACAGGCTTACATTAGGAACCTAAAAGGCTCATAGTTACTGTATTGTAGCTTTGCACCAGAAGTATAAAAGGTGCAAATTAGACACAGCATTAGAACTGCCTGCATTGTTACGCAATATTCTTAGCTATGTGTATATAAATAAATGTATCCCAGTGTTATAAATTGAATCGATTCTTTGTGTTTTCTTTGTGTCTTAATGTTATTTGTTATTGCCCATGGTAGTAAGATAGATGTATGTTATTAGAACACATTGCACATAGGGCCTGATACGAATGCAGTCAAAGGGAGGGTATAGTGATCCACACCCCCAATAGGAGGTTGTCAGATTGTCAAAGTTTGTCTGAAGACCGGAGCGTGCTTGCCCAAAGGGGGGGCAACACGACGGTTAGGGGCTTGGGGTTTTCAGACTGACAAAATGGAGGGGACACCCGGATTTTCACTAATGTGGACTGATTAAGATGTTTTGCAGCTGGTCTGCTGACATCTTGTGCAACTGTGTAATTGTTTTTATTTTTCTGTTAGTTCATTCGTGGGAATAGAGATTATTTTTTTGTTTCATGTTTTGTCTGTCTTGGTTTATTGTTTTGAGCATGCTGTCTGCAATTTCGTTCGTCGTAGGCAGGGGAACGTAATTGTTTGACTTTGGTTGCCGGAATTGGTTGTAACATTGACCCAGAACAGTATTTTATGACTTGCAATGATTGTATGAATAAATGTACATTAATTCACCGAGTGAGAGAAACAGTTTTTTATTGAAGACGCTCGGGATAATTGAAACTGCAGAATGAGTTCATTTCTTAGTGACCTGAAGGCAATAAGAAATCAGCTTAAAAACATGCTTGCTTCCTGGGATGCATCCCAGGGATCAACTGTATTGAAAGTGAAAAGTGTAGCTACAGAAGGGAGCCCACATATTTTTGACTTGCACTCAGTAATATGTTGTCTCAGAGATGTGATTAATAACTGGGAAAATGTCCCATTAAAAGAATCAGACCCATTGAATTCAATTTCATCAGCAGTGATGGGTGGGAACAGCGTTCCTATAGAAAAGCATATTATTAAAGGGGAGAAAAAGTTACCTCAGAACAATGGCAGTGAAACTGCCAGTATTTTGATTCCTACATTTTCGAGTGAGAAAAAAATATTGTCCAATGACCTAGATATTTTCACAACATTAAGAGGGAAGATTGATAAAGGGAATCACGCTAAATTTGGATGTTTTGAAAGCTTGCATTCCTGGAATTTTCATAGTTTTAATGTGTGCATGGGAAGCATTGGAGAACGCGCAGGACTGGCAGACTGTGTATTTGAAGCACGAGATAGCAGTGCATGTTTGAATGTGAATTGCATTGTATATAAGAGAGGCTTTTTGAATGAAACTGATGTGATTTTTCAGCATGTAATAATTCAGCTTTGTGAATTTTTAATGAAGAAACATGGGGGGAGGGTTGTGACATCTAGAGCTAGAGGACATTGAAGTGATACAGAAGGAAATGCAGGAGTGAAATTGAATGCAGTTGTGACATTTCTGAATGTGCAGCATTTGAAAGTGAGATGGTTGAAGTATGTGAAACTGGTTGTTTTGTTTTGTTTTGAAAAGGATAGGGATGGATGCAGGAGTCATGCATTAAGCAAGCATGCATTATGATGCAGGGAGAGACAGGCCTAGTGAGACAATAGTTATAAGGACTGACACATTGATAGAGACACAGGGGAACTAGCATTGATGTCTGTAGAGAGACATGGGAAAGTGTAGAGATATCGATGTGCACTTCAACGCACATTGGGAAATGCTGTTTTATTTTGGTTTTAAAACACCTGAAACTGAGTAAGACCGATTCTTGCACTTTTTGTTTCTTTACATGAAATCTGGAGAGACACCTTGACCAGACCGAGGTCGCATTGACACCTTGACCAGACGAGATGGCATCGCTGCATGAAAGGATGAGACCATGATTTGGAGCAGCATGACGCCTGAGAGCATGTCCAGATGACCGTCATGATGACCAGACCGAAATGACCAGACTTTGATGACCGTCTGAGATCCATGATGGTTGTCACCTTGGATGGCTGTTTCGAAGCAGCACCAGAAAGAGACTGGCTTTTGTCACAGTGCAATGTGACTTTGCATCATGGCTGTTTGTTTGCAGCAATGATGAGACTTTGGCATCTGACATTGACGCTTTGCAGCAGCGCTTTTGGTGAATGCCGACCGACCCAATTGAGGCCTTAGGGTATGCGCCTTGCCAATGGCTGTGCTCTGAGAATGTACCCAGAAAATCTGCTGCTAGAGAGACTTTGTGGCATGACACCTATTACCATAGAGAGAGAAGATCGTGACTGACAGTGCAGAGAGAGAATACACCTTGCAGCATCCTGTGCCAAGAAATGATGAGAGGAAGAGCAGAAAGAAATTGTTCAGCAAGAGAAAAGGAGAAATTCGAATTGCTTCATGAGCAGTTTTTGTAATATGCAGCGAGAAGAGAATCCATTTGGAATGCCTTTTGCACCAGACAAGTTTGGGCCTGAGCAGAGAAAGAGAGAAAAATGCAGCAACGAGCAGGAATGAGCAGGAAGACACGCTCTGAAAGCATTTCTTGCCTGATCCACTGTTTGGAGATACAGTGAAGCTCTTGTTCTCTTACGTGAAGGAGACAGAGCATATGGTGCATTTCTGAGTGAGTGCACATGTAACACTGGCTGTCCCTCATTTGAAGAGCATGGGCATGGCAATGACCTGGCAAGAGGAGAGAATTTGAACCTGCTAGAGATGGGCCTATGGAGAAGGGCCACACTGTGTCCAGAGGAGAGTAACCGCCTGCAATGTCTTGCAAACACTCTGAATGAGTGCACCTGTCGCCTGTGTTCATGAAGTGAAGGGAAAAAGGGAGCGTAAGCATCGATTGGCATCAATTGAAAGTTCTGACACGCGGTTGTTACCTGTGCTACCTTTCAAGTGAAGGGCATATGTTGATCACTCCTTGGGGACAAGTGGGGCATACATATGGTACCTGACACTTGCTTGCTCCTGTCGTTGGAGCTCTGTGCAAAATCTTGCTGGCACTTATCAAGCAGGCCAAAATGAATTGGCTTGCACGTGTTTCTGCTGCCTGAACATTGATTGCCTGAACATTATTGGTTTGAACACTTTGCTGCTTCACATTTGTTCACACTTTGCTGTTGTGGAGAACACTTTGCAACCTGAACTTTGAACCTTTTGCTGAACACTGATATGCTCTTAGTAAACACATGATCGTTTGTGAACACTTGCTTTGTTGACATTGCATCTTTGTTGACATTCCTTGGCTGAAACTTTTTGCATCAGAATTGATTTGTACTGAATGTGTACTGTGCACGGTTGTGAGGACACACATACCTCATGAGTAACTTGGAAATACCTTGGACTGGCCTATATGACCAATACACAGCATGTATACACTGATATGTATGCATTGATCACTGAATGTTTGGCCTGTTTGGCTACTGACATCTGCACTGACCTTTGATACCTGTGAAATTGATTGTCATATTTTGTGCTTGTCACATTGAGATGGAAACACCTGTATGCACAGTACTTATGCATTGATTCTATGCATTGCATTTTCGTTGTCTGCTTGTAGAGACACTTTCACACCTTTGGCTTGTAGATACTTTGACTTCTTGACCTTTTTGCTCGACTTTTGACCTTTGACATTTGGCTGTTATTCTGATTTCTGACAGCTTTGCATTTGAATATTTTAGCTTGCCACTGATACAGTGAAATGCTTGCATTTTGAAGAAAGGTTTTTTTATGCATCATGATACATGCTTTTTTCTTTCTGTAACTTTGCTTGGTATTAGACTGCCACTATTGCTATGTTATGTATGACATATGTTATATTTTGTTATGATTTATCTAACGACAAGAGGAGAGAATTGTGAATCTGATAAAATGAGGAGCCTGGTATTGTTATCATTAGACTCATCATTAGTATCTGTTAGAATCACCATTACCAATCATTACTCTTTGCAGTGGAATTATTCCATTATTGCATTCTGTATAGTTATCCATAGTACATTGCTCAAGAAGACACTGTCCACATATTAGACTGTCACCTTTGTATGCATTTGCAATATGCTTTTAGAATGATATTGTCTACACTCGCACTTGCACATATATCTGAAGTGCCATGTAGTGTTTTAGAGACACGATATGATATGCTATGCATCTATGTTTGCATTAGAAATAGCACTTAGGCTGAGAGAGAAAATGCATTGCTTGCACTACACACACTGGCATATTTGAAATGCATGTAAAGCCATTCACACATTGTTATGCTTTGTAGAAACACATTTAGAGACTGTCATATATGTATATATGTATGTATGATTGTGTATGCACCTAGAATGAGTTTTGCATATAGTTAGTGCTTGCATTGCGAGAGATTTGCGGTAAACACTAGGAAGCATTCAGAATGAGACATGAGGCCTATGAGCCATTTGCTGATGGAGAAAGACAGAAGTTGCTCAGTGCGGAGAAATGTTATGGTACACTGTTCCTAAACATTGGCAGACATACACAGATAACATGAACCCTTGTCCGAGAGGGAAGCTTATCAGCTTGGCTGGTGTGCTTCGCAGAGAGAACCCCAAGGGTTGGGGCCATGAAGGGAGTGACGATGGAGAGATGGGAGAAGGTGCTTTTGTATGAGAGGGACGGGGCCTAAGAGCAATTTGTAATACAGAATGAAGCCTACAGTGGAGAGAATGGAGAAACAGGGAATAGATGATGTATTTCGCAACATACTCGGAAGGCCAAGAGGGAGAGATGTGAGGTCACGCTGACAGCACACAAAGTGACAGGACATGCCGAGACAAGTAACACGCAAGGAGACAGGCAGGCATTTTGCTAAACGCTGAGGGAGAGACATTCTTAGACATTCTTAGCTTATAGAATGTATGTCACCATAGTGATGCGTGCGTCATTGGAGTCTATAACCAGGAGGGCTGGATAGAGAGAGGGAGAGAGGAGTTCGGAAGATTTGTGAGAGACGGAAGTGTTGTGGGACTGCACGAGAGATCGAGAGTTGGCCAGAGAGATCGGTAGAGCCACAGAGAGAGAGTTGGCTGGAGATGGTGCTTGGTGAAGCAGACTGATGGGCCTTGATGAGATCGAGGACTTGGCAGTTGGCAGTTTTGAGGCCTGCCACTGGCTGATAGACAGCAGAATGGGAAGTATGGGTTTGGCCTAGGCTTAAATTGATTGATAAGAACAGACACACACACACAGACACAGGTTTGGGTGAAGGGGAAACTAGACAGGGATTGTCTAGAGCGTGGATGGTGTGGATTGATGGTGTGGATTTGCCCATGAAGATGATGGATGACTAGCGCTTGCATTAGATTGCATTAAAACCACACAATTGCTACACAGGCTTACATTAGGAACCTAAAAGGCTCATAGTTACTGTATTGTAGCTTTGCACCAGAAGTATAAAAGGTGCAAATTAGACACAGCATTAGAACTGCCTGCATTGTTACGCAATATTCTTAGCTATGTGTATATAAATAAATGTATCCCAGTGTTATAAATTGAATCGATTCTTTGTGTTTTCTTTGTGTCTTAATGTTATTTGTTATTGCCCATGGTAGTAAGATAGATGTATGTTATTAGAACACATTGCACATAGGGCCTGATACGAATGCAGTCAAAGGGAGGGTATAGTGATCCACACCCCCAATAGGAGGTTGTCAGATTGTCAAAGTTTGTCTGAAGACCGGAGCGTGCTTGCCCAAAGGGGGGGCAACACGACGGTTAGGGGCTTGGGGTTTTCAGACTGACAAAATGGAGGGGACACCCGGATTTTCACTAATGTGGACTGATTAAGATGTTTTGCAGCTGGTCTGCTGACATCTTGTGCAACTGTGTAATTGTTTTTATTTTTCTGTTAGTTCATTCGTGGGAATAGAGATTATTTTTTTGTTTCATGTTTTGTCTGTCTTGGTTTATTGTTTTGAGCATGCTGTCTGCAATTTCGTTCGTCGTAGGCAGGGGAACGTAATTGTTTGACTTTGGTTGCCGGAATTGGTTGTAACATTGACCCAGAACAGTATTTTATGACTTGCAATGATTGTATGAATAAATGTACATTAATTCACCGAGTGAGAGAAACAGTTTTTTATTGAAGACGCTCGGGATAATTGAAACTGCAGAATGAGTTCATTTCTTAGTGACCTGAAGGCAATAAGAAATCAGCTTAAAAACATGCTTGCTTCCTGGGATGCATCCCAGGGATCAACTGTATTGAAAGTGAAAAGTGTAGCTACAGAAGGGAGCCCACATATTGTTGACTTGCACTCAGTAATATGTTGTCTCAGAGATGTGATTAATAACTGGGAAAATGTCCCATTAAAAGAATCAGACCCATTGAATTCAATTTCATCAGCAGTGATGGGTGGGAACAGCGTTCCTATAGAAAAGCATATTATTAAAGGGGAGAAAAAGTTACCTCAGAACAATGGCAGTGAAACTGCCAGTATTTTGATTCCTACATTTTCGAGTGAGAAAAAAATATTGTCCAATGACCTAGATATTTTCACAACATTAAGAGGGAAGATTGATAAAGGGAATCACGCTAAATTTGGATGTTTTGAAAGCTTGCATTCCTGGAATTTTCATAGTTTTAATGTGTGCATGGGAAGCATTGGAGAACGCGCAGGACTGGCAGACTGTGTATTTGAAGCACGAGATAGCAGTGCATGTTTGAATGTGAATTGCATTGTATATAAGAGAGGCTTTTTGAATGAAACTGATGTGATTTTTCAGCATGTAATAATTCAGCTTTGTGAATTTTTAATGAAGAAACATGGGGGGAGGGTTGTGACATCTAGAGCTAGAGGACATTGAAGTGATACAGAAGGAAATGCAGGAGTGAAATTGAATGCAGTTGTGACATTTCTGAATGTGCAGCATTTGAAAGTGAGATGGTTGAAGTATGTGAAACTGGTTGTTTTGTTTTGTTTTGAAAAGGATAGGGATGGATGCAGGAGTCATGCATTAAGCAAGCATGCATTATGATGCAGGGAGAGACAGGCCTAGTGAGACAATAGTTATAAGGACTGACACATTGATAGAGACACAGGGGAACTAGCATTGATGTCTGTAGAGAGACATGGGAAAGTGTAGAGATATCGATGTGCACTTCAACGCACATTGGGAAATGCTGTTTTATTTTGGTTTTAAAACACCTGAAACTGAGTAAGACCGATTCTTGCACTTTTTGTTTCTTTACATGAAATCTGGAGAGACACCTTGACCAGACCGAGGTCGCATTGACACCTTGACCAGACGAGATGGCATCGCTGCATGAAAGGATGAGACCATGATTTGGAGCAGCATGACGCCTGAGAGCATGTCCAGATGACCGTCATGATGACCAGACCGAAATGACCAGACTTTGATGACCGTCTGAGATCCATGATGGTTGTCACCTTGGATGGCTGTTTCGAAGCAGCACCAGAAAGAGACTGGCTTTTGTCACAGTGCAATGTGACTTTGCATCATGGCTGTTTGTTTGCAGCAATGATGAGACTTTGGCATCTGACATTGACGCTTTGCAGCAGCGCTTTTGGTGAATGCCGACCGACCCAATTGAGGCCTTAGGGTATGCGCCTTGTCCAATGGCTGTGCTCTGAGAATGTACCCAGAAAATCTGCTGCTAGAGAGACTTTGTGGCATGACACCTATTACCATAGAGAGAGAAGATCGTGACTGACTGTGCAGAGAGAGAATACACCTTGCAGCATCCTGTGCCAAGAAATGATGAGAGGAAGAGCAGAAAGAAATTGTTCAGCAAGAGAAAAGGAGAAATTCGAATTGCTTCATGAGCAGCTTTTGTAATATGCAGCGAGAAGAGAATCCATTTGGAATGCCTTTTGCACCAGACAAGTTTGGGCCTGAGCAGAGAAAGAGAGAAAAATGCAGCAACGAGCAGGAATGAGCAGGAAGACACGCTCTGAAAGCATTTCTTGCCTGATCCACTGTTTGGAGATACAGTGAAGCTCTTGTTCTCTTACGTGAAGGAGACAGAGCATATGGTGCATTTCTGAATGAGTGCACATGTAACACTGGCTGTCCCTCATTTGAAGAGCATGGGCATGGCAATGGCATGGCAACAGCATGACAACAGCATGACCTGGCAAGAGGAGAGAATTTGAACCTGCTAGTGATGGGCCTATGGAGAAGGGCCACACTGTGGCCAGAGGAGAGTAACCACCTGCAATGTCCTGCAAACACTCTGAATGAGTGCACCTGTCGCCTGTGTTCATGAAGTGAAGGGAAAAAGGGAGCGTAAGCATCGATTGGCATCAATTGAAAGTTCTGACACGCGGTTTTTCCCTGTGCTACCTTTCAAGTGAAGGGCATATGGTGATCACTCCTTTGGGACAAGTGGGGCATACATATGGTACCTGACACTTGCTTGCTCCTGTCGTTGGAGCTCTGTGCAAAATCTTGCTGGCACTTATCAAGCAGGCCAAAATGAATTGGCTTGTACGTGTTTCTGCTGCCTGAACATTGATTGCCTGAACATTATTGGTTTGAACACGTTGCTGCTTCACGTTTGTTCACACTTTGCTGTTGTGGAGAACACTTTGCAACCTGAACTTTGAACCTTTTGTTGAACACTGATATGCTCTTAGTAAACACATGATCGTTTGTGAACACTTGCTTTGTTGACATTGCATCTTTGTTGACATTCCTTGGCTGAAACTTTTTGCATCAGAATTGATTTGTACTGAATGTGTACTGTGCACGGTTGTGAGGACACACATACCTCATGAGTAACTTGGAAATACCTTGGACTGGCCTATATGACCAATACACTGCATGTATACACTGATATGTATGCATTGATCACTGAATGTTTGGCCTGTTTGGCTACTGATATCTGCACTGACCTTTGACACCTGTGAAATTGATTGTCATATTTTGTGCTTGTCACATTGAGATGGAAACACCTGTATGCACAGTACTTATGCATTGATTCTATGCATTGCATTTTCGTTGTCTGCTTGTAGAGACACTTTCACACCTTTGGCTTGTAAACACTTTGACTTCTTGACCTTTTTGCTCGACTTTTGACCTTTGACATTTGGCTGTTATTCTGATTTCTGACAGCTTTGCATTTGAATATTTTAGCTTGCCACTGATAGAGTGAAATGCTTGCATTTTGAAGGAAGGTTTTTTTATGCATCATGATACATGCTTTTTTCTTTCTGTAACTTTGCTTGGTATTAGACTGCCACTATTGCTATGTTATGTATGACATATGCTATATTTTGTTATGATTTATCTAACGATAAGAGGAGAGAATTGTGAATCTGATAAAATGAGGAGCCTGGTATTGTTATCATTAGACTCATCATTAGTATCTGTTAGAATCACCATTACCAATCATTACTCTTTGCAGTGGAATTATTCCATTATTGCATTCTGTTTAGTTATTCATAGTACATTGCTCAAGTAGACACTGTCCACATATTAGACTGTCACCTTTGTATGCATTTGCAATATGCTTTTAGAATGATATTGCCTCCACTCGCACTTGCACATATATCTGAAGTGCCATGTAGTGTTTTAGAGACACGATATGATATGCTATGCATCTATGTTTGCATTAGAAATAGCACTTAGGCTGAGAGAGAAAATGCATTGCTTGCACTACACACACTGGCATATTTGAAATGCATGTAAAGCCATTCACACATTGTTATGCTTTGTAGAGACACATTTAGAGACTGTCATGTATGTATGTATGTATGATTGAGTATGCACCTAGAATGAGTTTTGCATTTAGTTAGTGTTTGCATTACGAGAGATTTGTGGTAGACACTAGGAAGCATTCAGAATGAGACACGAGGCCTATGAGCCATTTGCTGATGGAGAAAGACAGAAGTTGCTCAGTGCGGAGAAATGTTATGGCACACTGTTCCTAAACATTGGCAGACATACACAGATAACATGAACCCTTGTCCGAGAGGGAAGCTTATCAGCTTGGCTGGTGTGCTTCGCGGAGAGAACCCCAAGGGTTGGGGCCATGAAGGGAGTGACGATGGAGAGATGGGAGAAGGTGCTTTTGTATGAGAGGGACGGGGCCTAAGAGCAATTTGTAATACAGAATGAAGCCTACAGTGGAGAGAATGGAGAAACAGGGAATAGATGATGTATTTCGCATCATACTCGGAAGGCCAAGAGGGAGAGATATGAGGTCACGCTAACAGCACACAAAGTGACAGGACATGCCGAGACAAGTAACACGCAAGGAGACAGGCAGGCATTTTGCTAAATGCTGAGGGAGAGACACTCTTAGACATTCCTAGCTTATACAATGTATGTCACCATAGTGATGTGTGCGTCATTGGAGACTATAACCAGGAGGGCTGGATAGAGAGAGGGAGAGAGGAGTTCGGAAGAGTTATGAGAGACGGAAGTGTTGTGGAGATCAAGAGTTGGCCAGAGAGATCGGGAAAGCCACAGAGAGAGAGTTGGCTGGAGATGGTGCTTGGTGCAGCATACTGATGGGCCTTGATGAGATCGAGAGCCAGTTTTGAGGCCTGCCACTGGCTGATAGACAGCAGAATGGGAGGTATGGTTTTGGCCTAGGCTTAAATTGATTGATAAGAACAGACACACACACACACACACTGGTGTGGGTGAAGGGGAAACTAGACAGGGATTGTCTAGAGCGTGGATGGTGTGGATTGATAGCGTGGATTTGCCCAGCGCTTGCATTAGATTGCATTAGAACCACACATTTGCAGCACAGGCTTACATTAGGAACCTGAAAGGCTCATAGTTACTGCATGGTAGCTTTGCACCAGAAGTATAAAAGGTGCAAATTAGACATAGCTTTAGAACTGTCTGCATTGTTATCCAATATGCTTAGCTATGTGTATATAAATAAATGTATCCCGGTGATTCTTTGTGTTTTCTTTTGTCTTAATGTTATTTGTTATTGCCCACGGTAGTAAGATAGGTGTATGTTATTAACCCCAATGCACATAGGGCCTGATACGAATGCAGTCAAAGGGGGGGTATAGTGATCCACATCCCCAATAGGAGGTTGTCAGATTGTCAAAGTTTGTCTGAAGACCGGAGCGTGCTTGCCCAAAGGGGGGGGGCAACACGACGGTTAGGGGTTTGGGGTTTTCAGACTGACATAGGTCATAGTATTTTTACAAGATGGAGAGAGCAAAAATCAATCATTACAAGCAAGATGAAGCAGATAATCTGGAGATAAGGTAGGATTTATGTAGTGATGACCTTGCCACTACAAATTATTCAGATTCTTTATGAACTGAAGGTTTGACCGATCATATTTAGCAAACCAGAATGAGGTAGACCTATATGCATTGTTGAAGTGTGATTTTTGTAGTTTCCTATATGGTGATACTACTACCCAAAGTGAAGCAGGATCATCACAATAAGTAAGAGAGAGCATGCTAATATTTCTAGGATGACTTAAGTTTACCAATTTTGATGTCACAAGTCTTGCTACTTATTGTCACTATGTTCTGCTTAATCCTACCAGATTACCAGAGATGAGCTACTGTCCCAAGCCAATCTGTGGAATTCCCATCACCATCAGAATGCATGCAGGAGCAATTGAAGGGCTCATTATGTGGGTGTCAATAATTGTGTAGTCTTATTTATTAGTGGATTTGAATTTTATTGCAAACCCTGAGCAGGTTAAGTAACTTCAACCATTGCACCTACAGATGGGGGTGCATCAGAGAGATGTAACATTCTAACAGGCTGAGTACCGTTAGAATTGATATGGGAGCTCAATTAATGGTCTGTGACCCCGAGATGGACTTGATTTTTTCTTGTGGGCTTCTAATTGTTTCTGGCTTAGGATTGGTTAATGGTAGTCCCTATGCTTCCCTTGGCGTGGAGTATGGAGGTTAACGTACGGCACAGTTCAGAGTCTTCCGCTGCTTAGGGAAATATTTGAGGGTATTCAAAAGTCACATTAAAACAAATAGCTACGCAACACCATTGTGAACCTCCATCTAAATGCTAGGCTTAAACTGCAGTAATCAGCACTACATTCCAAATATTGGGCATGGCCTCCTGCACCTCTTTAATGAGTTTTATTTGAAGGATCCATAATTCACAACATTCCAATTCCTCGCTAACCTTGGCAATTTAGGATGGTTGTAGGACTGGTTCACTTCATTCCTGTCTTGCAAATTCCATTACATCCTGGGGACTTTTCAGATCCACTTGACTGCATGTCACGGCTGGATTTTTACAAGAACCTTCTCTAAGCCTCATGGTTTTGAATCTGTACATAATCCACTAGAGATGTTGCCAGTTGAGTCACTTAGCAAATATGCTAATGTTACAAATTATACTAAAACATGTTATTGGCCTCAGTAAAAACTTGGTTTTCTCTTATTGAGCTCTGGATGCTTGGATGGTTCCCTATTTAAGAGCAGCTCTCAGCCCTGGGTACAAACCTGGTGCAGCGCCTTGAATCCACACAGCTTCTATCCCTCTTTCACCCCTGCACCCATCCCAAATCATTCATGGCCCACAAACACTTGCCTTGCTTTTAAAAGCATCCACAGCCACAAAAGCCTAAAACAGCATGATGGCAACTATTCTGTAAAATCAAACATTACACACTGCTGGCTAGATTTCAGTTGTTATGTTAAGTTGATTTATGCCGCCAACCGTTACCATTTGCATAGTCTCCAGGCTCTCACGTGGCTGTGTGAGAAAGTGGGTTGGGTAGGTTAGTGAGGGAAGAGGGATAGGATAGAGGTTGTGATCTTGTCTTCGTGATTGTAGAACCAGGAGAAACTGGTGTCTGTGTGTGTTGCCTTTCTGAGTGCATTTTGATTGCATGCACTGGGGTAAATATGTCCAGACGGGCAACGTCCAGTGTCTGGGTTGTTGGTTTGTGGAAGTTTGCTCTTTCAAGGACTGTGTGAGTTGTGCGTTTGTGTGAGGTAGGGATGTCCTATTAGTTTGGGTGGGGTATGTGTGGGTTATGCTGGAGAGGAGTAGGGAGCAGGGATGGTTAGTGGTTAGTGCAGTGCCTTTGTTTTGTTGTTGGTTCCAGGATTCATACTTTCAGTTGATTTTCTCGGGTCCATGGTGATATGTATGAGTTGGTGTTTTTTTTAGTGAGTTGTTCTGGCAAGGTGGCACTGTTTACTTTGTCGATTGATCCTTGATGATTGTGAGGGTTTTTGTGGGATGGACAGGTAGGGTAGGATCCCTCCAAATAATTGCAGGGGGTAGAAGCATTTCTTTGCTATTGCATTGGCTTGCGGTTCTAGTGAGAGTCTGTTCTCCATGAGTATTTCCAGGGTTTTTATCACAGTGGATCATTTTGGTGGGGTTACCATGCCTGGTGGCCAGTTCAGTTGTATGTCTGTTGCATTATCCTCTGGGGGGGGGTTCATTATTTCTGTTTTGGTGGGGTTTAATTTGAGATTGTTGGTTGTCATCCCTGTGTAAATGTCTGTGATTTAGATTTAGCCCATTTCCTCTCATTTTGGCCTTAATGTGTTCATTTAATAATGTTACCTAAACAAGAGGAATGATCTGGTTGCCTCTACGAAGTAAAGCCTCTTGTATAAACATCTCATCTACTACCACCTTCTGTTGTAGTTTGTTCTCTTCTTCCAAAGATTGCAAGGTTCACATCAATCATTCTGCTCAACATAATTACCATTGCTGCATTTCTTTTTAAATTCATCAGGTTCCATTCACGTGATTTTGGTTACCACCCCCATGTTTGCCATAGGCACATCTCATCAATCTTAATTATTACTTCTGAGTGGTGCCAGAGTGCCGCCTCAGTTGCAAAACATAAAGGTAATCAGGGCAGCCAGTCTACTGTCACAAAGCAAACACTCTGTTGGTGTTTAACAAAGTGAGAATGTGTAAGTAGAGCCTATGATATGATATAATATGATATGGCATTTATAAAGCACCTATGCACAAGTGTTTCAAGGCACGACGAGGCAAGGGATGGAGAACAGAGGGAAGACAGAGATAAAGATCTTACTAGGCCAGGTGTCATTGAGATCGTGCAAGTACAGGGGAAGGGGAAAAGTGCGAGCAAGGGAGGGGAAAGTGCAGTACATGGGATCGACAATAAAAAATAAATAGAATAAATATAATAAATAAAGGTGTGCCTAGCTTGTGGCAGGTGCGAGGGTAAGTGCAGACATCAGGTGTCAAGTGCAGGTAGGGGACTGTAGGGATACAGAAAAAAGTCCCCAAGTGCAGGGGTTACCAGGGAGGCAGTGCAGGTGTGCAACTGGCGGGGGAGGGGACCTGGGCCCGAGATCAGAGGGTAGCCAGGTAACCAGTGCAGTTTCAGTTCAGCCAGGAGTGCAGCAGGGGAGAGGAGGAGAGAAGGCAGAAGCAAAGAGGAAGGTTTTGAGGTGCATCCAGGAACCAGAGGTGGTTCTCCTCAGGTTTCAGGGAGGCAGGGAGGCTCTTCCAGAGGGAGGCCCCAGGCGAAGAAAGAGATCTGCCACCAACTTGTTGCTTGGAGAAGCGACTGACCCTGAGGGAGTTGGAGGCGGATGAGCAAAGAGCTTGAGAAGGAAGATATTCAGGAAGAGAGAGTTGAAGGTATTGAGGCCCCAGAAGGCCTTGTGGACAATGCAGAGGGTTTTGAACTTAATCCTCGCAGCATCTCAGAGCCAGTGCAGAGATTTCAGTCCTGGAGAGATACGATCCCTGGGCTTGAGGTGAAGGACAAGTCTTGCAGTCCTGTTCTGGATGAGTTGCAGAGGGTGGAGAGTAGAAGCAGGCAGATTTAGAAAGAGGCTGGTGCAGTAGTCAAGCCTAGAGGGAACCAGAGCTCTGGAGACAATAAGCTTCTGGGGGAAGGAGAGGAAAGGAAGAATACCTCTGAGGAGGTGCAGCTGGTAGTGTGACTTCTTGGAGATGTCAGAGATGTGAGGAGAGAAGGAGAGTATGGAGTCGAAGATGACCCTGAGATTCTTAGCCTCACAGGTGGGAGCAGGAAGAGGGCCAAGAGAGGCTGGCCTTTATGATTTGTGCACAGAGTAAAGTGCACACCAGAAACATGCTGCCTGAAATGGTGCCCCGCCCAAGCACACAGTCCATTTTCCATTCAATGACCAAAGAGTTTAACACAGAGGGGTGCAGGTTGAGAGAGCCAGAGTGAATTGCCTGCTCCCAGAATCCTATAACAGCACAGCCTTGTGGGATCATTATCTGACACAAAAGTGTTTGGGTGCACAGAATAGGAGTATAGGGTTTGTGGCTTAAACTATAGCCTTCTTGGCTGTATTGAATGTCTTGTTCTGGTCTCACAAATGTACCTCCTTTTTGGTAAGCCTAGTCAGGTCCTCCATTGTGGAGGCAAAGTTATGTATGACATTTGGATAGGCCCAAAAGGCAGAGACGTTCTTCTTCCTTGCAAGTTGGAGTTGGAGTAGACTGAACTGCTGCAATAGGGACAGATGCCATCTGCTGATTAAGTGTGGCCCAGATACTCTATTGTATTAGAAACAGCAGCCTTTGTTGTCCTTCGGTGGAAGACCATTGTAGCCTATGACCATTATGACATGCTTCAGAAGTTGTATTGCCTTTCCATCCTGTCAGCAAACATGGGAACAGGATCAAAAGTCATGTGCCTGAATTTTAAAGACACAAAGCGGGTGATAAAGGCAATCAGCACCTTTGATCCTCCATTCAACTCGATCTGATGGTAAACGGATCACAAGTGAAGCGCAGAGAACACTCTGGCACCTTTGATGTGGCTAACTAGTTCCCTGCGCCCACTCACACAATTGTGTGCCACCTGGCATGCCTGAATGCTCCAAAATGACGGGAGATACCATAAACCTGAACGCTACTCTCTCAATGATGCTGTGGGTGACCATTCCTTTGAGCAGAGTCTCCAGTTCAACTGCCAATCTAATGGGTACCTTATAGATTTCATGTTCACTGGCATTGCCATAGATTTTATTGCAATCACATGTTTGAATGTCTTCACTCTTTCTATATGGTAAATAAGAACACCAGTAAATTGTTCTCCATGTCAGTCTCCCTTATGCATTTATTTGTACTTTCCTGAAATCATCATAAGTTCCTGTTGCACTCGGCTTGGTTCTTCCAGCCTTGTAAGGGACTTAAAAGCCACAACAGATTTCCTATGGTGCATTTCTTCCCATAATTCATGAGGGCTTAGAGGTATCCAGTAATGTCAATGGAACTGCCTGCCTGACCCTGTCCCCACACGGCGCCTGACTCGCCCATGCCGGGCGCAGCGCGGGCTGAAACCGAGGCTGAGCCTCATTTACATCAGCGGTAACCGCCGGCAGGCGGATCACGCCGGCGGCCAGCTCCAAGGCCACTCTAAGGCCTGTTGAGAGCCTGTTTGGAGCATCAGGAGCCAGGGGCCACGGACCATTAATCTTTTGTGAGTAGTGGGAATACCCTCAGTCTATACTATTGTGCTTTCTGGTATGCCCTCTGCTACTCCGCACCCATAAACATTTGAACTCGGTTTCTTTAACTGTTTGCTACATATGCTCATGCTTCCAACGCCACCGCCTCTATGCATTACTGCTGCCACCTCTTTAATAGTACAGGCATCCTTAGCCCTTAGTGCTCCATGCCTCATGACTGCTATTTGGCCGTGCCCTATGGTCGCTAACGTACAACCGCAACTGTGTTGTGCCCTATGGTCGCCTAGACCCCACTTGCATTGTGTTGTGCCCTATGGTCGCCCAGACCCCACTTGCATTGTGTTGTGCCCTATGGTCGCCCAGACCCCACTTGCATTGTGTTGTGCCCTATGGTCGCCCAGACCCCACTTGCATTGTGTTGTGCCCTATGGTCGCCCAGACCCCACTTGCATTGTGTTGTGCCCTATGGTCGCCCAGACCCCACTTGCATTGTGTTGTGCCCTATGGTCGCTTAGACCATACTTGCATTGTGTTGTGCCCTATGGTCGCCCAGACCCCACTTGCATTGTGTTGTGCCCTATGGTCGCCCAGACCCCACTTGCATTGTGTTGTGCCCTATGGTCGCCCAGACCCCACTTGCATTGTGTTGTGCCCTATGGTCACCCAGACCCCACTTGCATTGTGTTGTGCCCTATGGTCGCCCAGACCCCACTTGCATTGTGTTGTGCCCTATGGTCGCCCAGACCCCACTTGCATTGTGTTGTGCCCTATGGTCGCCCAGACCCCACTTGCATTGTGTTGTGCCCTATGGTCGCTTAGACCATACTTGCATTGTGTTGTGCCCTATGGTCGCCCAGACCCCACTTGCATTGTGTTGTGCCCTATGGTCGCCTAGACCATACTTGCATTGTGTTGTGCCCTATGGTCGCCTAGACCCCACTTGCATTGTGTTGTGCCCCATGGTCGCCTAGACCCCACTTGCATTGTGTTGTGCCCTATGGTCGCCTAGACCCCACCTGCATTGTGTTGTGCCCTATGGTCGCCTAGACCTCATTCGCATTGTGTTGTGCCCTATGGTCGCCTAGACCCCACTTGCATTGTGTTGTGCCCTATGGTCGCCTAGACCCCACCTGCATTGTGTTGTGCCCTATGGTCGCCTAGACCTCATTCGCATTGTGTTGTGCCCTACCTATAACGCCTATGCCCCCTTCACGCCACTCCCCTGTACATTACCTTAGCCCCAGCATGCTACTCTGCCTGACTGCGATCATGTTCCCTTTCTGTGTCATGCAAAGTAACATACCCTGCACTGGCAACAGTTACCTAGCCTATAATAATGGTTTAGTCAGACCCGCCTGCCCAAGACACCACCCGATCACCTGCCCTACACCATTCCTGCCCACCACACCAGCCTTCCCCCGGATACCAAGTCCGCCCTTCCCACCCATAGACATGCACACGTTCCGCATGTCGCAGCTAACACACACCTAGCTGTCTATAAGCAGAACCCCATCAACACGAGAGCATCTTGCCCTACCATTGACTACAACACCTCTACATTAGCTAACCCAACCAACTCCCGTAACACTACCCTCATCTCCTCCGATCGGAATTCGAGACTTGGCGCTAGAACCCACTACAGACCTAGCAAAGGCCCTACCAAATCACTCAATAAGATCAACCCTCACACTGTAACACCCATCAACACTATCCATCCCAGTCTTAAAGGAGCTCTCCTAAATGTCAGATCATTAGTCGCCCATGCCTCAGAAGTCGCTGACATCATTCTAACAAACAACCTGGACTTCCTTGCGGTAACCGAAACATGGCTGCACGATGCTGCAGGTCCATCTCTTACCCTAGCCATACCTGATAACTACACCATCCTTAGAGCAGATAGACCGAACGCTCGAGGTGGCGGCGTAGCTATCATCTTTAAGACCACGCTTGACATCAGACTATCCTCTGCTCCCCCACTCAAATCCTGTGAACACATTACAGTCAAATTTCAAACCTCCCCTAAAAGTACTATTACGCTGCACTTAATTTACCGACCCCCGGGCCCTCCTGGCTCATTTGAGGAAGACATCACTTCACTAGTTGCTGAAAGTTCCAAACCATCAGCACAATTGATTATACTCGGAGACTTTAACCTTGGGTTTAACGACCCCCTAGACACCCCAGCCACTGCCCTGGCCATGGCATTAGAGGAGCATGGCCTCCAACAACTTTGCTCCAAACCTACCCACTCGAAAGGCAGAATCCTTGACTGGATAACTACCCTGAACTGCAACATTACTACGAAAGATCCCACACAACTTATCTGGACTGACCACCACCTCCTCCCGTTTGACATTCTTACCAGCAACTCAGCACATAAAAGGCCTATCATGGCACCTGCCTGCCCTACTAGGAAAAAGAGCAATATCACAGCGGAAGCCCTAATACCTCTGGTGATCCCTACTTTAAACGCACTACCCGCCACAATGGACTTGAACCAACTGGTCAACGCCTACAATGAGTCCATGGCCAAAGCCATTGACATCATTGCCCCACTGAAACTGCGCAAAGGAATACCCAAAGCGCACCTGAACACATGGTTCACCCCGGAGCTCAAAACCCTGCGTCAACAAAAAAACAAACTTGAAGCACTCTGGAAATCAGTGCCTTCTATAAATAACAGAACCAATCTCACCAACATCTCCACCCTCTACAAAAATGAGATTATACGGGCCAAGAAAGAATCTCTCAATACTAGGATCTCCCAGGCAAGCTCCAGTACTAAGGGGCTCTTTAACATACTAAAGGAATTAGAAAACCCCATTACCCCCACTGACTCTTGCACTAAGGATAAACCCTGGTGCACAGGGATCCAGAATGCCCTAGCTAACAAAATCTCAGGGCTCCAAACTAAAATCAACAACAAACGACAACAACTCACTCTCGATCCCACCTCCTTCCCCACGCCCCCTCCACCTACTGCCACTAATTCAGGCTTCACCTTCAAAAAGGTATCCATATTGGAGGTTCAGAAAATTATAGCATCCCTCAAACCATCGAATTGCAAGGGGGACAGCTGCCCCGCACAGATCATAAAAGATGCAGCTAGGGATCTCTCCCCATTTATCACCAAATTAATAAACCTGTCCTTCGCCAACAACATGGTCCCCAGCAATCTGAAACAGTCCTGGGTCCTACCGCTACTAAAAAAAACTACTCTCAACCCTGACATCCCCACGAATTACAGACCCATTACCACCGTCCCATTCCTACTAAAAATCTTGGATAGAGTGGCTTATTTACAAATCCAGGACTACCTTGAGGCCAATCACCTACTAGGAACTCGCCAATCTGGCTTCAGACCACAACACGGGACAGAAACGGCCCTTGTTGATCTCAAATGCCAGATAGACGAACTCAAAGACAAAAACAAGGCTGCCATCCTTCTACTCCTTGACCTCTCCGCTGCCTTTGACCTGGTCGACCATAAAATCCTGTGCAACCATTTATCTCTGGCAGCACACTTCTCCCACTCTGCAGTCACATGGATCCAATCTTTCCTGGACAACAGAACCATGCGGGTCTTCTCCCCCCTAGCAGCGGCTGACCCCATCCCCATCACCTGCGGTGTCCCACAAGGATCCTGTGTCTCACCTACCCTTTACAATATTTTCACCAAGCCCTTATTCGACAAGCTGGACAATCTGGGTGTCACCTATACTAACTACGCAGATGACACCCAGATACTCCTCACCTTATCAGGCAACTACAACAAGGACGCCAAATGGATCAATGAAGTCTTTTCCATCATTCAGACATGGATGGCCACACATGGCCTATGCCTGAATGATGACAAGACTGAATTGCTTCTTGTCGGCTCACCGAACACTATCAGTAAACTCTGTCCCGGCTACACCAGCTTCACTATTGACGGTAACACCATACCCATTGCCAAGAGCGTAAAAACCCTCGGTTTCTACCTAGACACGAACATCAACCTAGCTAAACAAATCAACATGACCGCCTCAGCCACTGCCTACACCGGTAAACTTATCAGGGCCTGCAGGCCACTGATCTCCCCTAGCAACTGTCTCATCCTAGCCAGAGCACTCATTCAATCTAAACTGGATTGCTGTAATAGCCTCTATGTAGGTGCCAACAAAACAGTAATCAATAAATTGCAAGTTTTACAAAATAACGCACTCCGTGCCGCCCTCAATATTCCTAGAAGGGAACACATCTCCGCCACCAGAACTGCCTGCAAATGGTTGTCCATCCAACAGAAAATTGATTTGAAAACCATATGCCTTACTTACAAAGCCCTCAATCATCTTGCCCCACCCTACCTCTCGAACAAATTTACACTAAGACAGAACACTAGAACCACCAGATCGTCCAATTCATTACAACTAACAGTTCCCAAATACTCCCTCAAAAGAGCCGGAGGATCCAGCTTCCCAACCTTGGCATCACAACTCTGGAATTCCATCCCACTGGATATTAAATCCACACCTACTTTCCAACCTTTCAGAACCAAGGTCATTTCCTGGTTAACCAACAAATAACTGTCCTACCACATATGTATGCACTCCGAATGTCCAATTTTATGTATATTGTTTGAATACTATTATCTATGCCCTATCAATACTGTACTATTGTCTTTTACCTGTAACCTGATGTTCAAAGCGCATATATACCCCCGGGTCAAGAGCGCTATATAAATAAATAAACAAACAAACAAACAAACAAACAGACAGCATATTTTTTAATGCATTACCTGATAGGCAAAACATGGCCACTTTCACCTTTAATTTCTCTTTCTACATTTGCTCTGAGATTAACGACTACTGCATTAATAGAGCCAGAGTTGGCCATACACGCTAACCCAGCACCATCTAGGAGCGCTGCTTCTATAGTTGTGGGAGGACCATCCACGTTGTCTTCCTCATCTAATGCTCCTTTCAAGGTATGAATCATTTCCACCAATTAACCATCCTCAGCCTCCTCTTCAGGCCCCTCCACTACTGCCACATTAGAACATTTGGAAATGTTCCTTCTTGTAAGTTAGCACATTGCGTGAAATTATTTAGCCTACCAAAGGAGGAACATTTAGCGTTGCTATGCAGGAGAAATTCTAGAGGCTGAGAAGGGCAATCTGCTGCTGCACCTGTAGCATTTGTCCTGTGGTCAGGTGCCTTTTGAGGTAGTCTGGTTTTTGCTTGTCTCTTTCTTCCTTGGTGAGGATCCTGTTTCTCATTGCTCGCTTTGTTCCTTTGACTGTCGATAAGTAACAGCTTTGTCTAATGTTGAATTTACCATCAACCACATTCTCTTCATGAATTGCTTGTTGTGACAGTGAACCATCAACTGGTCACAGTTAACACCACACTGCAATTGTCCAAACTCTCAAATAGTGTCAATGGCTCTTAATGTTGCCATATGCTCGTCAATGGATCTACTTGTGCGTGGCTTTTTAGCATACAACTTGTGCCACTAGATCCCTGTGTTGACCTTAGCATAGTGCATGTGCAAAATGAGCCAGAAAACATGGCGCCGATGCGCGGCCATCTTGGATATTCACTTCCATTTTCGGCAATGAAAGAGTAATGAAAGTCTACGTTTTCCTGTGCTCTGGGCTCAGCTAGTAAGCATGTATTTCCGCTGCGAAGACAAGGTCACATATTTATGTCAGATGACCAAGAGGAGGAGAATAGTTCTTGTACTGTCCGCCGAAATACAAGCTAGAAAGGGAGTCTGAGAACTCTGCAGGTGCAGTGATAAGGGGCGGTGGAAATGCCGGCACGGATGGAAGATTGTTCTTTTCCACTTCTAACTGGAATATTCCACTCTATTTGCACCTCATGCTTATTATCTGCTCTTTGGCCGAGGGCTGCATGGTAACCCATGAGGGGCGGGGATCGAAAGCAGCCCCATAAGAGACAATGTTTTCCTCTTGGACTTTGGACCCCGCAAGATGCAGTCTCACTGAGAGGGAGGCCACTCCTCTCCAGATCCCGTTAGAACGATCAATCTCTTTGCCTACCTGCTCTGGGACTAAGCAGTGTTGTAGTAGCCGAGATCAAGGTGTCTTCTGTGGCGATCATAACAGTGAAGCATTTTTTCTTTGTTTATATATAACAGATGATGTGTTTATTATTTCTTTCTGTATTTTATAATTGAATAAAGGGCCTGTAATGTGTCATTTTTCTTATAACTATAACTAATGTGTGATGTGTATTTCTTTGTCCATCTGAGTCCAATAACCAGGGTTGAAAGAACGTAAGTACGAGATCTCCACAGGTGACCACAATCAAGCAAAACAATTGGCACTGTGAACAGGGTCCTTGTGCTTCTATTTAAGCCAAGGTTCCCTGCCAATATTTTAAGAGATATATGATATTGGACTCAACTAGGCAAACACTTTGGAAAGTGAGTAGTGTGTAGTGATGTATTGACGATAGGGGATGTGTAATATCCAGTTGATAACATGAGCTCCCTATTTAGGAAAAAATGAGGCTACGACGGCATAGGCTGTCCTGAGGTAACTATTCCGGGGTGGACCGAGAGTCCGTATGACAAAGTGGCCCAGACTTGGGCATGTGGGCGGGTTGGTGTTGGGGCACGGTTGCAGCCCTCCCGGCAGTGAGGCTGCTTGGGTCCGACTTCGCCCTCTGCGCTTATGTGGTGACTAGTGGTAATAGGTAATGCTGCTCGGGACTGCTCCTGCGTGGAGAATAGGGGGAGTGAGTATGCCAGCTTCTGCGCCTGTTCCCCTTCCAGACCTCTTCTCCCAAACCTTGGTACCCATGGGATCTGCTGTCCCTGGAAAGCTCACCTGTTGATTAGTTTTGGTGAGCACTCCGTCTTGCTGCTTCTGGCAGAGGCGCTTGTATGATCTGGACCATGTTCCTTCACTGGTCCCTTGCACGTGGTAGTCCAGTCCTGCTGCGACTAAGCCACTATACTTCAGGTAAGTGTTCCTATTTGCCTTTGTCTTTCCTCATCTGTTTTTGTTGTATTGTAAAGTTTGTTGTCTTGTATTGCTGTATGTTCCACTTTTGATGTTTGCTCTTTTGCTTTCTTCCCTTGCAGGTGATGTTGCCGGTCCGGCAGAAGCTGCAGAGCTTGAGGTGACAGCCCGAGGGAATGAGGAACGAAGCGGCAGTGGTACAGTAGCTGGTAGGTCGTTAACTAGGGGGCGCACGGGGTTCAAATGCGGTGTGGCCCTCAGACGGATGTTATAACCTTGTCTTTCTTCTTCTTCACTGGGTCCAAGTTTGTGAATGCGGCATGCGGTGCTGCGGCATCGGTATCAAGATCACTGGATGTCAGGAGATGAGTCTGCAGATGAAGCGATGAAGCACCAGTTTCCTAGAGGTGAGCATGCAGGAGAATGCCTGGTTTCAAAGGTAAGTAAACTGGTTCAAGCGGCGGTGAGTGCCACATTGCACGCAAGTGCACAGTAATGCGAATCACCAGCCTTAATAATGGAGCAGCTAATATAGCTGAGCTTCTGAAGCCACGCCCACAAGGTTCAGCCTGCCTGCCACACCCTTCTACACCCGATGAGTCAGCACATGAAGACCAGACCTAGGGAGCCACACCCGATGAGTCAGCACATGAGGATGTTCTCTGGAATAAAGGCTTTCAGCTCCTGGAAGGTTCTTGTAAAATAAAAGCACTCCTGCACTGAAATAAAGTGTTCCTGCTTACATCTCTATATGAGTCTGGCACCAAAGGATCCTTTCAACTTCGTATTCTGGTTCTCCTTCAACTATTTCGGGATCCGGTGGAGTATCGATCCGCGTACCTGGACACAATGGTTTTAGGAGGGAGACATGAAAAACCGGGTGGATCCGCATGGGGGCCGGTAATTCTACTTTTACGGCCACAGCGTTGATCACTGCCATGACAATGTAGGGTCTCAGATATCTGGGATGGAACGCCCGTGGTCCTTTCAGTGGGATGTTTTTGGATGCTAACCAAACCTTTTCTCCGACTTGGAAGTTGGGAGCTTCCCATCGGTGTCGATCCGCAAACTGTTTCTGTTTCTCTTTAGCTCTGGCAAGATGCTCTGCTGCTTCCTTAAAAACTTGGGTGATGGTTTTGTGTAAGGTTGTTACAGCTGCATTTCTAATCATTTGATTGGGTGTAAAACAGATGCCCGTGGATGTTGACCATACACTATGTAGAATGGGCTTTGTCCTGTACTGGTGTGAATGGAGTTGTTATATGCGTATTCTAATAACAAAAGTATGTCTTTCTAGGTATCCTCGGTTTGTTTTGCAGCGTACACCTTATGTATTGCTTGAGGGTCTGGTTAGTCCGTTCGGTCTGGCCTTCGGTTTCGGGGTGATGGCTAGTAGATAACCGGAGGTCGATTTTGGCAATTTTACAACATCTTTTCCAGAATGCAGAGCCAAACAGAGTTCCTCGGTCTGATATCAATGTTGATGACAACCCGTGTAGCCGTACAATCTGTTCCAAAAACACAGTAGCCAGAGTAGAAGTAGTTGGGAGACCTTTCAGGGGAATAAAGTGGGCCATTTTGGAAAACAGATCTACGACGACTAAGATGGTATTGTATCCGTTACAGGAGAGAAAGTCTGTAATAAAATCCATTGATAGCGTATCCCAAGGTGCTGGGGGTACTTCTAAAGGATGTAGCAGACCTGCGGGACTTTGTTTTTGGGACTTGTTGTCAAACAGGAAATCATATTATACCCTCTAGATCGTGTGTATACATTTATATCTATTGGCTTAGGCCAAGTCGCTCTGCGAGGAAATCCACGTTTCAAGGTCCTGACCTTAAATCTGTGCTAGCCGCCATTTTAGATTCTCTCTCTAAAGTCACTCTGTGTCCTAAAATGGTGGACAGTGTCATTCCGAATGTAATATGGCCATCTTGACCTCTGCGTACAAGTTAATGTAGAAACTGCCTGCAGGTCAAATTATAGGGTCATGTACTGAGACCTTGTCCTTCGTTGACCTGTATATAGAGGATTACCTCTGCCACCTACCCTAATCCGCGAGCACATGTTAAACATAATATAGTCAAATACTGAAATGTGAACACGTGTTTAACTGCATTGAATTGCTATTGTAACTCGTTGACAAATGTATTAAGGATAACCCCTAAATGTATAGATGCATAAATTAAGATGCAAACTCGGCACAAACCCTAGATCTGTGATGTATTAACTTGTAGGTGGGCTGGACATCATGGTTTGGACTGTATAAAAGGTGCGACTATTCTAATGTACAGCCCCACTCACTGAGCACACTGAACAGGGCTGGAGTTCGCTGTGTTGTACTGAGGGCCTAATAGCTATCTGTTGCTTTGTCCTTTGAAGTTGTTCAGTTATAGAATGAAGATCTCTGTATCTTTGTTTGTAACCCGCGTTTGGTGTATTTCCTTTTGGGGTACTCAGCCTCGATACCTTCTTTTTGCTTTCACAGATGGCGCCCGAATAGGGACCCTCAAGATTGATGCCAGCTCGTTGAAGGTTGACGCAGGCTATCGGAAAGGGATTGGACGATGTAAAAAAAGGGGCCCCTTTCTGAATGAGACGCGACACCTCAGCAGCGCTGCACAGCCCGATCCCTGGACGTTGAGCATGCACTCCAAGTCGGCATCTTGACGAGGGTCCACATATCGAGGCGGGCAGATTTGCCGAAATCACCAAACACGAGGTAAAATTTGTTAGAAAAATGTTGAAATCCGATCTGACCTCCTTAGGCTTGATCAGGTGAGTCGTGACCCGATTCTTAAGTATCCTGATAATTTGTTTTGGAGCATTGCACTTGCAAGTACAATTATTGACCAGGTAACACCAGTATTCTGATATGCTTGGGAAATTGTCTGCCTGCTTCAGGGCGTTATTCCGCAGTGACAGACAATCTTTGGAATTTAGCCGTCTGGCACCACAGGAGGGGTCGCCGGCTTGTACTATGTACTGTAAGCATGGCATTGGTAGTATAGTGTTTAATGATATTTGACACTGACAAACTAGACATGCTTCCGAACTTCAGTGGCCAATCAATGGTAGTTTTGAGATCCCTCTCATAGAATACTTAGAATCTATATTATTAAAGAAAAAGGCTAGACCTGCAGCATTCAATTTATTACAGAATTGGAAAAAAGAAGCTTTACAGCGCCTTAAGAGCAGTGTATTTCCTTTTGGGGTACTCAGCCTCGATACCTTCTTTTTGCTTTCACATTGTGTTGTACACAGGTGCCACAGCTTGCGATGAACTGGACAATGTCCTTTCGCCACGTTGGCCACCAGTAATTTTACTTTATTTTAGCTTGGGTTTTGACTATTCCCGGATGCCCTTGTACTAATGAATCGTGATAGTTTGCGATTATTTGATTCTGTAATTTCTTGTCCAGGATGTACAATCATCCTTGGTAGTAGGGTAGAATTTCCATACAACTCGTCCCGTCTCCCTTCCCTAGCCATTCCTGTTGCGCTGGTGGACTCATCAAGTGTTGCAGGTGAGATTTTAAGTTGTCTAGAGTGGTGGTTGCGGCAATCATTCCTTGGATTCGTCCTTCAGGTATGATGGCCACAGGGTCTGGTGTAGTGAATGCTTCATTTACCTCACTCATGCGGGAAAGGGCGTCCACTTTTCCATTGCATACTCCGGGTCTATAGGTGATGACGAAGTCGCATTCCACAAAGAAGAAAGCCCAGCGGAGTTGGCGTGATGATTGCTCTTTAGCGGTCTTCAGATATTGTAGATTGTGATGATCCGTGATGTCGGTGACTGTATGTCTAGCTCCAAGAAGATAATGGGCCTCATTACAGGTCAGCCGGTCCGGAATTAACAGTGATGGTAAACCCGCCGCCACAATTAATTCCAGACCGCCTGATACCGAGTCCTGCAGGCGGGAGGTGATCTTCCCGTCAGGTCTGACCTGGCAGGTTGAACACCTCCCGCCTGCAGGTGGACGTGGAAACACCAGCACCATCACGAGATGGTGCCGGTGTTTCCATTTCCCCATTCCCATTGAGTCCTATAGGACTCAATGGGAATGGGGATTTACTGAATTCCGCCTCCGGAATTCCCGGGACACCAGGGCTGTAATGCCCTGGTAATTCCGGGAGTCACGGAGGAGGAATGGTAATACGAGTCCGGTGGTAACCAGGCAGTTTTACCGCCATGGTTACCGCCGGACTCGTAATGAGGCCCAATGTCTCCAGGCTTTGAATGCTGCCTTAATTGCTAGCAGTTCTTTATCAATGATTGCATAATTCAATTCAGGGGTTGAAAACTTGCGAGACCAGAATGCCACAGGATGCAACTGACCTGTTTTGTGGTCTCGTTGTGACAGTACTGCTCCCATTGCTATGTTGGAAGCATCAGTTTCGACCACATATGGTAGTTCTGGTTGAGGATGCCGTAGAATTGGTGCTGTGGTAAATGCTTGTTTTAGCTCCTAGAAGGCTTTCTCTGCCTCTGCGGACCAATTAAATTGTTTATTTTTCCATAGTAAAGAGGTGATTGGGTGGACGATCTGGGAGAACGTGGGATGAACCAGCGATAAAGGTTGGTGAACCCGAGCACACTCGGTACTCACTTTATGGATATCAGTGAGGGCCAGATAAGGATAGCATCTACCTTGCGTGTGTCCATGCGTATGCCCCGTGGTGTGAGAATAAAGCTGAGGAATTTTACCTCTGTCACATGAAAGAAGCAGTTCTCCAATTTGGCATATAGCCAGTGTTGCCGCAGTTTCTCCAAAACTGCCCGGACATGGTTGACGTGGTACTCCTTGGTGGGCGAATAGATAAGAATGTCATAAATATAGACAAGAGCGCAGATGTCCAACACTTCGCAGAACAAGTCATTCATGAAAAATTGGAATGCTGCTGGGGCATTACATAGTCCAAAGGGCAGAAGCTGATATTCATGTATGCCATATTTTGTGTGAAAGGCCATCTTCCACTTGTCTCCTTTTTTTACTCTTACTAGATGGTAGACCCCTCGTAAGTCTAGTTTTGTATATATATGAGCAATTTCAACTTGATCCAAGAGCTCGGCGATAAGCGGTAACAGGTACCGTTTTTTTACTGTGATCTGGTTAAGTGCTCTGTAGTCAATGCAAGTTCCCAGGTCTCCCTCCTTTTTAGGCACAAAGAGGGGCGATGATGCAGGGGACTTGGACGGACGAATGAAGCCATTTGCCAGATACTGATCGAGGTAGGTTTTTAAATGCTGGTTTTCCTGTTCTGTTAAGGCGTAAATCCGGCTACAGGGAACTTGAGCTCCAGGTACCAGATCAATTTGGCATACGGTCTGTGTGGACGTAGGGTGTTCGCTTGCTCTTTTTGAAAGACGTCTTGGTAATCCAGGTATTCAGGTGGTAGTGAACTGGTGAGGCCCAGCATGCTTTCTTTCTTTGACAAACCTGGGTTAGTAAGACCTGTTAATAGAATCCCTTGCTATAACAGGTGTCAGCACAATCTTGGGGAAAGGTCAGAACTCATTTACGCCAGTCAATCCTGGGATTGTGGGTCTCCAGACATGGCATTCCCAATATCATCTGGAACTGAGGAGCGCTGATGAGATCGAAGGTGATGTCCTCATGGTGACCGTCCTGACACAGAAGCGAGACCTTCTCGGTGTAATGCATCACTGGGCCGGATGATAGCTGAGATCCATCAACTGCTGTGACGTTTTCCGAAACCTGCTTCTGTCAGAGAGGAAGGCCTATCCGGGTAGCCAGATCTTGGTCCATGAAATTTCCCACAGCCCCACTGTCAATGTATGCCTGCAAGGCATGTATTTTCGACAGTTGCTTGTGGTTTACCAGGAGCACAGGGATGACTAGATGTGAGGTCTGTATAGGTTTCTTTTCACTGCTCGACAAGTGGACCCCTATGCTTGCCGGGCTTTGGAGTTTCCCCGAGTCCTGTTCTTCTTCACCCTAGTCAGTTGCTCAAACTGCTTTCCTGGGTGGTTTCACTGTGCATTCTCTGAGATAGTGACCTGCCTTACCACAGTACAAACAAAGCTGCTGCTGTCTCCTTTTCTCCCTTTCTGCCTTGATGAGTGGGCTCCACAAGCCTCTGGTGATTTGTTTGGATTCTCGCGGGGTTGCACGTAGACCATCCGCCCCACTGCCTTGGCCCGATCCATCTTCCGATCCTGCAATCTGTGATCGAGCTGCTCTGTCAGGTCGATGTATTCAGCATATCTTTCCGGGGGATTTAATACTTGGGCTAATACGTCCTTAAGTTCCCCTCACAAGCCTCAGTAAAAGAGAGTAGTTCTTTCCTCCTCTAGCCAGTTAGTTTGTGCTATCAGATGACTGAAGGAAGCGATATATGTTAGTAGGTCTTGATTACGCTGCTGTTGTGATAACAGTTCATTGACCAGAGCCTGCCCTTGGGTATGCCGTGCAAATAGTTTCTCCATTTCACACTGGAATCCTCCTAAGTCTCGAAGCAAAGGATCATCCTGGTTTACCAAGGGTATTGAACAGTCTGCTGCACTACCTCCCAAATATGAGAGTACAAATGCCACTCTCACTTGATCATTGGAGAATTCCCCAGGTCTGCACAAGACATGTAGACGAAATTGATTCATAAAGATGGCATACTTATTTGGATCGCCTGTGAAGCGTTCTGGTGAGGCCTGGGGAACCCCCCTGGAAGAACCACCTGTACTGGCGTGGTCTGTGGAGGCCCGGCAGGAGGCGCATAACCCAGCAGTGGGACCTGGCCTGCCTGTGCCTGGAGCATTTGCCTTGTTAGTTTGTCTGTCCGTTCCCGGTTAACAATTAGATCCCTTCTTAGGGCATTGGTTTCCTGTCTTGAGGCATGAACTTCAGCCCGTAACTCTCCCAGTAATCGGGCCAACTGGTCCATTTCAGAAGTTTTCATAATGCCCAGGCAGAGATTCGAAGAGGCTTCTTGTTCTGTTACACTCACCTGTTCTCTGCAAAGGCGTTGGGGCATGGTTGCAGCCCTCCCGGGAGTGAGGTCGATCGGGTCCGAATTCACCCTCTGCGCTTATGTGGTGACTGGTGGTAATAAGTGATGCTGCTTGGGACTGCTCTTGCGTGGAGAATATGGGGCATGAGCATGCCAGCTTGTGCACCTGATCCCCTTCCAGAGCCCTTCTCCCAAACCATGGTACCCGTGGGATGCACTGTCCCTGGAAAGCTCACCTGTTGATTAGCTTTGGCAAGCACTCTGTCCTGCTGCTTCTGGCAGGGGCTCTTGTATGATCTGGACTGAGTTCCTTCACTGGTCCCTTGCACGTGGTAGTCCAGTCCTGCTGCGAGTAAGCCACTATACTTCAGGTAAGTGTTCCTGTTTCCCTTTGTCTTTCCTCGTCTGTTTTTGTTGTATTGTAATGTTTGTTGTCTTGTATTGCTGTCCGTTCCACTTTTGATGTTTGCTCTTTTGCTTTCTTCCCTTGCAGGTTATGCTGCCATCCCGGCAGATGCTGCGCAGCTCGAGGTGACAGCCGGAGGGAATGAGGAACGAAGCGGCAGCGGTACAGTATCTGGTAAGTTGTTAACTAGGGGGCGTGCGGGGTTCAAATGCGGCACGGCCCTTTTGACGGATGTTATAACCTTGTCTTTCTTCTTCTTCAGATGATCCAAGTTCGTGGATGCGCAGTGCAGTGCTGCGGCGTCGGGATCAAGATCACTGGATGTCAGTAGATGAGTCTGCAGATGAAGCAATGAAGCACCGGTTTCCTGGAGGTGAGTATGCAGGAGAACACCTGGTTTCAAAGGTAAGTAAACTGGTACAAGCAGTGGTGAGCGTTACGTTGTACACAAGTGCACAGTAACGCGAAGCACCGGCTTTAAGGATGGAGCAGCTTATCTAGCTGAGGTTCTGAAGCCATGCCCACCAGGTTCTGCCTGCCTGCCACACCCTGCCACACCTGATTAGTCAGCACATGAAGACCAGGCCCAGGAATCCACACCCGATGAGTCAGCACATGAGGATGTTCTCTGGAATAAAGGCTTTCAGTTCCTGGAAAGTTCTAGTAAAATTAAAACACTCCTTCACTGAAATAAAGTAAAAGCACTCCTCCACTCAAATAAAGTGTTCCTGCTTAAATCGCTATATGAGCCTGGCGCCAAAGGCACCAGGACTGAGTCCAGCCAAGACCCCTGTGTTTATAGGTCCCAAAGGGACATAAGTGAGTCAAGTGACCCATTGCCCCCATCACTAGATGGTATGGTTTTTGTGTTCTGGGGCCTGTGGCCATGACAGAATGGGACAGCAGTATAGGAGAGGTGAGTCTGGACGAATTGGTGAATTCTTTGCAAAAGGTGCTAGTGGAAAAAGGAAAGGAGTGTTTGGCCCTAGGAAGGAGGGGTTGGATCTTGTTACATGCCTTTCGAAAACTACATCAGCAGAATATTGAATTACAGGCGAATGTCCTGAAATTAGCAAAAGAGATGGCAGCTGAGAAACAACTGGCATTATTGCAACAGCTCCAGATGAAATTATATCATGCCAAGGCAGATAAATATCAGGTGGTAGCTGAGTGAGCTGCTGTGAGAGTGGCTCCTTATAAATACAAGAAGAGAAGAGAGAGAGTGAATCACTGGAATGGAGACATATTTGATAGTACTAATACTGAGAGTGGTTTGTAACCAGAAACCAAACCCCAATTGGAACCTGATCGTAAAGAGGTAGTAGTTAACCCATTGATACGACTCAGAATGGGTCGTAATCCCAACAATCCCAGAGGAGGGGTTGTAGATATGACCGCACTGCAGGATTATTCACAGCAAGAAATTGGGGAAATAGTTGGCCGGTTGTAGCAAAGGGCAGGAGAACCCTTGCTGACCTGGATGGTCAGGTTACTCGATGGTGGGGCTGCAGGTCTTCACGTAGATGCGATGGACTCTGCTCGGTTTTCATCATTGATGCAGGAAGTCTAAATACAGGAAATTCTACTGGCAGGCCCTCCGCGAGAGGCTGATGGGAGAGAATCTCAAATGTCCTTGTTGCACATGGCGGCCCATGGCTATAATCGCAAGTCTCCTATTGCCTCAAATTGGCCGACTGAGGAAAAGAAATGGAATACATTGAAAGAGGCTATTCAAAGAGTGAGAGAGCATGCCATGAAAGAGTCAATCCATTTAGATGATCATGAACATATGGAATTAGTAGCATTATCTGTTTCATCTACAAACACTATTATCCGCACCGTCCCTCCAGCATATAAGAATGTGATAATGACTCTACTGGTAGGAAGGACAGGTAAAATAATGGATGAGGTGGTAGATGTTATTAGACAACGGGCGGATTTGGGAGAATGGAAAAAGGCTGAGGAAAGACCCCAAGAACGTGAGATGGAGAGGCGAAGTGAAAGGCGCACTCCTGGGAAGAGATTTGAAAGTCACGATACGTGCGTGTCTTGAAAGGATCTGTTCCTAGCGCTACTGAAAGATGGGTACAGTGGGTGGATATCTATGGAATTGAGACACGAGAAATGTATCAATTGTACGAAAAGTATGGTTTGGACAGAAAGGAGTGCTATAAACAGGTGAAATGACAGGAAGTGCATAAACACGAGAAAGGGGAGGATCCATCTGCATTGCCCCCCGAGAAGGTAGACGATGTGTCTTTGGATACTTCCAAGCAATTTCAGCTGACATATGCCCATACATGTCCTTCAGACAGAAACGTATTAACTGGTTCAAAGCCGCTGACCAGTAAAATCCGCTCACCTCCACTCTTTGTATTGTATTTAGATCTCTGAGTGTTATTATCAGACTGCCTGTACAGCTTTATTTTTTGTATGTGCTACTCTCCTCACAATGCTTTGTAACCACATCCTTTCTTTTCTTCACATAATTGTATCTCTTTGTGCTCTTGATCTGTACTCATGCCATGTCAAACTTAAGTTGCGAGTCTTCATGAAGCCTCTGCTGCCTGATACCTTTGGGTCAGGCGCTCAATATAAATATACAAACAAACATGCTGATTTGAGAAAAATGGTGAGTGCGATGGTGGAGATGAAATTCAGAAACCTGCGCTCAAAATATGAATAGGCTGATGGTCAAACTCCGGTAACAAATGCCAAAATTAAGACTGACAGACGACCTCATGTGAAAGTAACATTATTTTGGCAATCAGGAAACATGCAGGAGGTAAATGCTTTAATTGATACCGGGGCAGATGTCTCATTGATACATGGGAATCCTTTGAGATTTAAAGGGCAACATTTTATGACTAGTGGATTGGGGGGCAGAGAGACCCTTGCTGTACAAACAAACATAGATATGAAAATTGGGAGTTTAAAAAGGGTTAGCTATCAAATATTGGTGGTCCCGATTCCAGAATACATTATTGGATTTGATATTTTAGAAGGATTGACCCTCGGATTGTGAGACAAACTTTATAAGTTTGGGGTCAGTGCGTTCCCTTGTACCCCCGTGAATGTGGGGCAATTGAAAATGTCCCTGGTGCAGAATCTGATAGCCACTAAAAGAGTGTCCATGAAACAATATTGGATTCCCGGTAGTCAAAAGGAGATTAAAGAAACCATTAAAGGATATGTAGATGCCGGTGTGTTACGACAAGTGACCACGGCGTGAAATAACACTATTTGGCTGTCAAAAAATGATGGGAGCCACAGGATGACAGTTGATTATCGCAAATTGAATAAACATATGCCTCGACTGATACTGGCAGTCCGGGATGCAGTGACGCTAATCGAAAACGTACAGAAATTTGAGGGAACATGGTACGCACTGTTAGATTTGGCTAATGCCTTTACCATTCTGATTGGTGAAGGATGTCAGGAGCAGTTTGCATTTTCCTGGAATGGGAGGCAGTATACGTTCAAACGTCTCCCAATGGGCTATATGCATAGTCCAACCATCTGTCACCATCTGGTGACTGAACATTTGGACAAAATCCTGTGAAACCGGATGTTCAGATCGTACACTATGTTGATGATATACTAATTCAAGGGAATGATGAGAATACCATAGGAATGCACTTAGATCTTATTATGGATGAGTTAAGAAAGGAAGGATGGGAAATAAATGAATTTAAAATGCAAAGTTCATCAAAGACCACAATCTTTCTGGGAATTCAGTGGCACAATGGACATCGTGAGCTGGTGCCTAAGGCCAAACAAAACATTCTTGAGTTTTCCACTTTGAGAACTAAAAAACAAGCTCCACCAGTTAATTGGGCTGGTTGGATTTTGGAGACAACACATACCCCATCTTGGGCAAATCTTAGCCCCCCTTTACAAAGTAACACGCAAAAAAATAAATTTTGAATTGGGTGAGGGACAAGACAGAGCATTCAAATTAGCCAAAGACACTATTCAGAAAGTGCTGGATTTATGGCCATTGAGGGAAGGTGAGGTTGAACTAAATGTATCTGTCCAGGATGCATATGCCAACTGGAGTTTGTGGCAAAAACAGGACAGAAAACAAATGCCTTTAGGGTTTTGGAGTCACACGTTACCTGAAGCTGGTGACAGATATACACAAATCGAAAAGCAACTGTTGGCTTGTTATTGGGCACTAGTGGATACAGAACAAAGGACAGTGGGTCATGGTGTATTGATCCGACCAGAAATATCTATTATGCAATGGGTGCTGAGTTCACCTAAAACCCATCGGATCGGGCACACTCAAGAGGCGAGCATTATTACATGAAAATGGTACAAACAAGATAGTGCCAAAACAGGAAAGGGTGGTGTGGACAAATTACACAGGTGTTCCATTAGCTGACTTGGAACAAAGTGAGGAAGGGACGATTGGTGAATCCCCTGTAAAATGGGGAATCCCTTATGGAGAGCTATCAAGCGAGCAAGTTGAACATGCCTGATTCATGGATGGCTCGGCCAAGTATCTGGGAGTTGAATGACATTGGAACGCAGTAGCCTATACTCCAAAAGTAAAAAAGGTGTTAACCACTTTGGGAAAAGGAAAGAGTAGCCAATTTGCCAAATGATATGTGGTGTATCAGGCTTCAAAATAAGAGATGCCTTGTTACATTTAATATAACTCATGGTCCATTGCCAATGGTTTGGTGATGTGGTTGCCTATGTGGCAGAAAAATGGTTGGAAGATCCATGCTAAAGAAGTATGGGGGAAAAGACGTGTGGCAAGAGATTGCTGAGATGCTAATGCATATTACAGTTACTGTGCATCATGTGGATGCACATTGTGCCATGGATTCATTAGAACGGTGGTTAAATTCTGTTGAAGATGAACATGCGAACATTGCAATCATGGAAACGAGGGCTGAGGAGGAGGATCTGGAAGGGATTGCTAAATGGGCCCACTAAAACAGTGGACATCTCGGAGAGAAAGCTACTGTCAGGTGGGCACAAGACAGGGGAATTAGCATCCCATTGGAGATTGTGAAAACAATAATTCTGCAATGTCCTATGTGTCAACATCAGAAGCAAAGATCTATCCCACATATGAAGGAGTTCTGAAGGAGATCTCGTCTGACCTTCTAGGGGTGATCACAGATGCCTCTTGCCAATCATGGTTTATTCCACCTGATTTAAATGCTACAAGGGTAATCCCCCTTTTAAAAAAAAAAACCTCGCTGGATTCTTCTTTACCATCTAATTTTTGACATACCTATCTCCTATCTGCCCTTATGAAACTCTTGGAATCACTGGTTTCCCCTCTTTTGTCTTCTTTTATTGATCATCTTGACCCGGCTCAGTCAGGCTTTCGGCCGGGCAGGAACACTGAGAGTGTCCTGGTCTCTGTCCAGGATGATATGGCCAGGCGGGTGGATGCGGGAGGTGTCGGAGCCCTGATTTTATTAGACCCATCAGTGGCTTTCGACACGACGGACCTTCCCACCTGCTCTCCTGCCTGGCCCATATTGGTATATCTGGTCAAGTATTAGCCTGGTTTTCTTCCTTCCTGGCTGATAGATCTCAATCTCTTCTGATTTCCCCTTTCTCCTCTAATTCTTGCCACCTTAGTTGTGGTGTGCCCCAGGGAACTGCATTGTCCCCCATTCTCTTCAATATTTACATCTGGGCACTAGTGTGCCTCATCCGTTCGTTCAGCATCAGGTGCTATTCTTTTGCCAACGACACTCAGATCCTGATCCGTTTAGATCTTGATCGGGCTGCAGTGTAGTCGTGCCTTCATCAGTGCATGACGGCCATGGGAGAGTGGATGGCCCTTAACTGGCTGAAGTTGATTGGGAACAAAACTGAATTGTAGGTGGTGGGTTCCCCTCCTGACCCTTTACTCTGCATTGCTTCTTTTTGGCCTTCTTCTTTGGGTTCTCTTCCTTTCCCCATGGCTACGGCAAGAGAGTACCCGCCCGTTGAGGCTGCGATGGTGCTGAGTCGGATTACTGCAATTCTCTCTATCTGGCACATCTTAAGGGCCAGGTCCACCGACTCCAGCGCCTTCAAAATCTTGCAGCATGTGTGGCTATGAGGTCACTTTATGGTGCCCATATTTCCCGAGTTATAAAACTTTTGCACTGGCACCCAGTTACCCAGAGTATTGAATTTAAGGAGTTATGTATTGTAAACCAGGCTCTGCATGACCAGGGCGCAGAGTATCTCCGCAATATATTTGTATGCTATTTTCCGAAGTGTTCCCTGCAATCAGTATCGGCCTGTCTGCTCCGTGTGCCATCCTTCCATTGCTCCCGGATTGGGGAACGTGCTTTCTCTGTTGCTGCGGCATAGCTGTGGATCAAGCTGCCCTTGGCAATTAAAACAATATCCAACCATTTGGCTTTTAGGAAAGCTCTTAAAACACATTTATTCTGAACTTAGTGGCTGATGGTCGATGGCTTGTTTATTTTTTGACATCTATCTCTTCCTCTCCAGCGCCATGATGCTCGGGCGACCGTGCGCTATATAAGAACTCATAACATAACATATTGTTCATGGCACATTGAGAAGGGGAAAATTGCCCGGACAAATATGGCCAATCGATCACATTGGTCCCATGCCCATTAGTAGGGGATGTCAATATGCCTGCACTATTGTGGACACATAATATTCTGGTAACTTGATGGTGTTACCATGTAAAAGAGCCACACAATTGAATATAATTAAATTATTAGATCAAGTGGCGGTGTGTTATGGTGTTCCCGTACAGATGCAAAGTGACAATGGGTCCCATTTTAAAGGTAAATTGGTTATAGACTATTGTCAGGAAAAAGGAATTGAGTGGATAGTTCACATCCCTTATCACCCAGAGGCTTCCGGGTTAATTGGGAGAGTGAATGGATTTTTGAAAGCACAATTATGAAAAAATGAATGAATTCCATTCTTTGAAAGGGTGGCGTGAACGCATGGTGGAGGCTGTACAAATACTTAACAACCATCCCATTGGGAATGGTGAGACTCTATTAATGTGCCTGTCAACGCCAAACTTGTAATTCAGAACCCATAGAGCTGTGGAATCTTTGTTGTACTGGGAAATGTTGCCTGGTGCATTAGCTCCTTATCGTGGCACTCCTGAATCAGCTAGGGTGGATTTGCATGCAAGAGAAGAAATCGGACTTCTGCCCACAGGCATTGTAGTGATTGACACGGGATTGGGGTACAAATTTCTTCTGAACATATGGGATTGATTGCCCCTAGATCCGGACTACACCAAAAAGGCATTCAAGTGTTAGGAGGATTATAGATGCAGATTATCAAGGTTATTCTCATTAATAGTGGCGAAAACATGTTGCCAATTCATAAGGGAGACTGAGTTGCCCAATTGATATTAGTGCCTGTGAAGTTATCCATGGTGAGGAAAGGAGAGTCTCCCACAGTATTAACCATAAGTGGAGACAAGAGTTTTGGCTCATCAGATACTACGGTGCTGTGTGCAAAAGTATGGGTCGACAAACCTAGTGGTTCGCCCATTCTGGCGGATGTGATTACCGCATGGGAGGATCAAGTTGTTCTTGTGATGGAACCAGAGAAATGGAAATGGTTGCATATTGCCACTGACAAATGTTATTTACGTGAGTGATGTACTTCACTGATATCTTGTTTTTTAATTCTGATTTATAGATCCTGTGTATGCTGAGTGCCTGTGTGAGGCACGATGGAGTGTTTTCGGGAGGTTCTGGGACATGCTGGCGGAAGTGTCAAATGTCTCCATCCTGCCAATGGACTCAGGTGATCTGGATCAGGATTGATACACCTGCTTCTACTATTGAGCCTAATGATGCATCCATTGCAGCATATCACAGCGCCTTGAGGAAACAACGTGGACGAAAGCATGATGCTTTACACACTTCCACTTTTTCTATATCCTCGGTGCAGAATAATTATCCCACACTCTTCAGGCAAACCAATAATATGTGAATGTACCTAGCCCGGCGGTGTTAAACGTCTCACATTTTTGCATGTCGAATGTATATGATTCCGCTACTTTGGTCTCCACATGCCTTGTGGAAATACCAACGCCTGTTCCGGTATTACGAACCTTGTTTGGAATCTTGCATAAGGATCCTTTAGTTGAAAACTCTGATGTGCGATGTTCATTTTCTGTTATGATTATTGTACATTTTGTTCAGACACTGACCGAAAATGGAGAAATATGACCAGTATTATTACTCACAATATTGCCCCTGCCGATGTCTGTTACCAAATGACTTGTGATCCGAACTTTGTTGCCAAATGTCAACAGTTGGACTGAAACCATGATGAGGAGAGAATGGATTTCGAGCACCGCCTATGTGCTTGACCAATTTCTGTTTGTATTGGTGTTTCCAATAATATGTGGTGTCATTTTGCTATTTTAACAGCCAGACCCTAAGCCATGTGGCACTTCCTGCATGTTGTCTATTTTGTTGTGGGAATCAAACATATTCATATATTCCTGTGATTATGTCAGGTGGTCCTTGTACTTTAACACACCTTGGCTTAATGCAATTTTCTCTACGCTTTGCTATTCGGTGATCCACATGATCCACCTCCTATAACGCTCTATCACCTGATTGTAACTCTGATGTACATTTGTTGTCTGAAACTAAAGTTTTGGCATTAGCTATTTCCTTAGTGCGGATTTGGGGATTGGCAGATGGGGGATATAAAGCCTTGATGAAATTAGCTTGCTTGGTAGTTAAAGTGCTTAATGAGACTTTGCAGGCTTTAACTGAACTGTTACTGGATGATAGACATTTTTGGAAAGCTATCTTACAGAACAGAGCATCCTTTGATTGCCTTTTTTTGAAAAATAATTTGGGATGTAGTGCAGTGAAAGGAATGTGTTGTATTGACCTGGAGGATCATTCTCCTTCTATTGACGACCATATTAAGGATTTGAAAGATCTGGTTGCCAGAGTGATGCAGGACAAGAACTGGGACTGGTGGGGTCAGATGGTTTATTTTCTTGGATTTCTGAAGCGTTGCGTTCGCTTTGGTTTGGGGTTTTGGCATTTTTGCTGTATTAGTTTGTTGTTGTTGTATGTTGTGTATTCCGAATCTCTGGCGTTTGTTTCGTAGGTTCTGGGTAACCTCCTTTTTGCCCATTGGGTTATGATAGTTGAATATCCAAGGGAGGAGTGTGTGCAAAATGAGCCAGAAAACATGGTGCTGATGTGTGGCCAACTTAGATATTCACGCCCATTTACCACAATGAAACAGTAATGAAAGTCTACATTTTCCTGGGCTCTTGGCTCAGCGAGTAAACATGTATTTCTGCTGTGAAGACAAGGTCACATATTTATGTCAGATGACCTAGCCGAGGAGAATAGTTATTGCATTGTCCCCCAAAGGACAAGATAGAAAGTGAGCTGGAGCACTCTGCAGGTGCAGTGATAAGGGGAAGTGGGAACAACGGCACAGAGGGAAGATGGGTTTTTTCCACTTCTAACTGGAATATTCCAATCTGTTTGCGCCTCATGCTTATGTCTGCTCTTCTGCCGAGGGCAACATGGTAACCCATGAGGGGCATGGATCGAAAGCAGCCCCATAAGAGAGGAGGGTTTTCCTCTTGGAATACTGAGTTAGAATTTGGAGCCCTGGTGATGCAGTCTCACTGAGAGGGAGGACGCTCCGATCCAGATCCTGTTAGAACAATCGATCTCTTTGCCTACCTGCTGTGGGACTAAGCAGTGCCGTAGTGGCCGAGATGAAGGTGTCTTCTGTGGCGATCATAACGGTGACGCCTTTTTTATTTGTTTATATATAACAGATATGTTTATTTTTTCTTTCTGTATGTTATAATTGAATAAAGGGCCTGTAACACACCATTTTTCTTATAACTATAACTAATGTGTGCTGTGTATTTCTTTGCCTATCTGAGCCCAAAAACGAATTTTGCCAGGGTCGGGAGAACGTAAGTACGAGATCTCCACAGGTGACCATGATGAAGCAAAAAACTTAGGAAGGTGGTTTAGGTCCAATCTGGCAAGAGCGCTATTGCAAATCTCTGGCAGGGCACTCCAAATGGATCAAAGTGGGAAGACGGTGGTATCCAGAACAACAATGTATTACAATTATGTTCCTCTTGCTAGGAGTTTTCACCAATATATTCATGATTCCAAAATATGTATAGAATTTTGATTTCCATCTCATTTTGAGATCGATGGACCACTAGGATGGTGTAGTAATGTTGCTGAGGGGTCTGAGTGCTGGGGAGTCGGAGAACTGACAGCTTGCCGCATGGCGTGTGCATCTAATATGGACATAATGCTTGTTTGGTTTTCCCTATTAACTGTCAGAGCTGTCATTTCAACTACTTTGCAGAGATGTGGGCTAAATGATGACTTCCTATTCCTAATCAAGAAGGAAGACAAACGATAACAACACTGAAGTAATACAGTCGGGTTCGATGATGTGATATCCAGCACTTGGAACAAGGATCAGTTCACAGATCCATGCCACATTCTAGGGAGCTTTCCTTTTAAAAATACAATAAATGTATACATCATTTTAAAAAAAAAAAATCATGGGCACTAATACTTGCTGGGACAGAAAGGAGCTACATGCAGACACACACATTGAGATCTTTTGACAGAGAGACTTACATATGAAGGTAATAATAGTACATTGATGTACACGTCATTAAATGATGCTCTATGATATCATACTCAGGGCCCGATTCTCATGTAGGTGTTAAGTACCGAAAAGGACGTTAAAAGGCTTAACAACCTTTTCGGTACTTAAGACCTATTCTGAAGGTGGCGCATTCTTCCGAAGTTGGAAGGAAGGCGCCACTTTCGGAATACATGTGGTGATTGCTAGGATGGGTTGGAAACCAACCTAGCAACGCCACATTCGTAAACTGGCTTTTTGGAAGCCTATTCTTGTGGCACTCCTCCAGTTTAATATCTGTGCTAAACTAGCGCATATTTACGGTACCCTTTTGGTGCTGTTAAACTGGAGGGGTCCCACAAGAAGCCTTGTTTGGTGTAAATGGAAGTGTCCATACACCCGTGTTGTATATGTACACTTTCATGTACACCAATGCACGCAGCTTCAACGTTGCTGCAACGTTGAAGCTGCTTGCTTTGGTGTACATGAAAATGTTCATATACAACACACGGGTGTATATGCACACTTTAATTTACACCAAAGCGAGCAGCTTCAACGTGCTCGCTTTGGTGTAAATGAAAGTGTTCATATACACCGCACAAGTGTATATGAACACTTTCATTAACACCAAAGCGAGCAGCTTCAACTTTACAGGATGGAACGTTGAAGCTGCTCGCTTTAAATAAAAGTGTTTATATACACAACACGGGTGTATATGAACACTTTCCTAAACACCATAGTAAGCAGCTTCATCATCCTGCGATGTTGAAGCTGCTTACTTTGGTGTATAGGAACTGTGTTCTCGCCAGCATTTTTGTTAAATAACGATTCCCTCGTTATTTAACGAAAATGCTGCAGAGATTCTGCAATCGGCCTGTTTCCATTAGAAACAGGCAGATTACAGTGAAAGTACTGTCATGCTTTGCGAAGACGCCCAGGCCCACATGTGAATAGCAGTGGTGCCTGGGCGTCAAGAAATGGCGCAGTGAGTCATGCTATTTAGCATGCTCACTGCGCCAAGATGAGAATCGGGCCCTCAGTAAGATTATCATCACACTTAAATTGCACCTTCTGAAACAGCAAGATCATCATCACACTTAAGTTGCTTCTTCTCAAACTTGGAGTGCAGTTTCATCATCTCAGTCCATTTTACAAGTTGGTCTATCCTTACATTTCCAGTATATCAATAGCTCAACTTTAGCAACCATCATGGCTCTGATTACCAGAATCTCTAAGCACTGCCACACTTATCTAAACTCTCAGGAAAATGCAATAGAATCAAATCCGGTCTTAGGGCAAAGCGCTATGTAGGAAATGGTTGGTTCTATCCAGCACATTCATCCAGCATTGTGTAAACCTCAGATAATCACATATACAATAACGACTCCATAAACCTCTTGCAGTGCCAACAGAGACTACTGTGACAAGTCAACTTCTGGGGCACCAGTGGTCCAGGGATGAATATCAGTTTCTAAATCATCAATCAACCCCACGCCTCTAGTACACCAGAAGTGATCTGAATACATTGGAATACAAGTGAATTATAAGACCTCCTTGTCAAATTTTGGAAACGTGGACAGAATGGCAGGCTTATCTCCGCAAGGTCGTGGATCATTGGTTAGTTGCAACACAGCGAAAATACAATTATTACCCAATGATAAAAGGGACTGTCCAGTCAAGGCTGTATACAAATATCTACTTTATTATTACTACAAGAGACAGTACTAGCCCACTACAAATACGACCTCCCTATAAAAGGAACACATAGAACAGACAGTTTCACGAAGGAAAGGGATGCACTCTGGATACTGACAGGAGGATACTTGGTACAGTAATCAGGCATACTGTTCATGGTTATTTGGTGCCAGCCCCAAGGGAGCAAAGGATCGTAAATGTCTCTAGAGGCCTTCAGAGAAGGACCAGGGGGGCAGAACCACAATGTACCTGGTGCTGAAGAGGTTCTTGGTGCTCGACAGTGTTGAGGTGGTTCCAGGGCACTTGGCAGCCCTTGAGACAGAGTCAATGGCGGGAGACAGCGTTTGATACCAGACGGCAGGCACTTCCGCAAGCAAGACTTGACGGCCATCTGCAGGCTCTCCAGCGCGGCGGCTCGGGCCCAGAATCGTCGTCTCTGTGCTGGTTGGCGGATCTGGAATGCTGGCTGGGGCGGCTCAGATTGCTCTTGTGACTGCGGCATGACAAAAGTCAGCGGTGTAGCCAGATGCGATTTGAGGACTCAACTGTCCCGAAAATGTCCTTCATAGATGGTCGCTGTATGAAGCTTGTGTGGCACTCCTCCTACCTTCTTTGCAGGGTTCGTATGGTCCTCTTTTCAAGGCGGACAGCCCAAAGCTCAGGAAAGTGATTGCAGGCAACGGCCTTGTCCTTTGTCCAGAGACTCTCCGGCACTTCCCAGTTAGGAAGCTTGTTTCCGGAACTTAGCAGGGCATGCAGTGTGCTGACTGAGTACTGGTTCTGGAGCTGCTGGACGGGTCCTCGGAGTCTGGTATGTCCCTCTGTTCCCTGGGAGAAGGTTAGGGGAGGAATCTTACTTCCCCTCATGGAACACTTGTCCTTTCTTCACTGGCAGAAGATGTAAGGTAGACTGTACCTTCAGCCTGGGTCCAAATGAGTCCTTCTTCTGACTCCTTTCAAAGTCATTGGATGATCTCTAAGTGAGGGGTTCAGCTCTCCTTTAAAGCCAAATGGGCCCCAGTGACTGGTGCAGGCTAAGCCCACCTTAATGAACCAATCCTGGGCCCGACCAACAATCTTCTGTTATGCATGAGGTCAGGAACAGAGTGCTCTGTAACAGGACAGATAAGGGGTGACAACACATACCTAGGTCCCACCCACCTTCCTGTCTGTTGTAGATCAAAGTGTCTCTCTGCTTAACAGAGCCCTCTGTGACTCTTGATTAAAGTGTAGGTTTCTGTTTAAGGCTGTGGCAAGAGCAGACATTTGTCTCCCTCAAATCACACACTTCTCCGCTCTGAAAGGCGTCTGCTCTGCAGGGACACCTGGGTAACAGCTGGACTGAGACAGGACATTCACTGCCTTTCATACAGAGAGGTGGGAACTAGCTTCAAGTTGACACAGTGCATACCAAAGGGTTGTTAGCCCCACCTTCTTGTTGTCTCTTACGGCAAGCAAGCCTCTCAGGCTTTCCTCAATTATCTTGTTAGTATGCACTGCCACCAGCCGGAGTAGACAAAAGGAATGCAGATCCATGAAGCTTTTGGTATTTAAATTAGGCTGGTCATGGCTGGAGGAAGGTGTGCCTTCCCCTTTCTTGGAATGCTTTGATGTACCCGTAGTTGTCACATTCCAGCTGAATATGACAGGGGAACATGGCACCTGGAGGGTGTGTCTTCCCAAAGCATATGTCACTATGTGTTTTGTGCGGGAAGCAGATGAGGCTGATCTCCCATTATTCATTTTGATTATTACAAAAAATCAAAAAAGCCCAGGCGCGCTCTCCCCATGACCAAAATGTCCTGCACACCATTCTTTGTTGTGTATACCTTAATTTAAGTCTAACTTCCCCACCTGGCAAGAACCTCAAAGCCTTTTCCACTGTTCACCTGTCAATTCCACATTCAGGCATTCTGGCCATTCCCTCTCCTTCCTCTCTCACACAAGCATCCCTGCCATCGCCTGTATCGAGGAAGTCAACGTAGAAGCAGAAGTGGAGAAGTATGAAGAAGTCTGTAGAGAGTTAGCATGTCTGCTTTTCCTCCTGACATCAGCCACAGAGTATCTTGCAGTGACTAGCATGACTGTGTAAATCTGTTAAACTCCCCACCATTCTGTTTGTACTTGAACTTTAGATATTCAAAATTCACTATTATTTGATATTTTCAACTTTGGCTTATTCTTACTATCCTATCCTCAACACAACTAGGCCAGTAAATCTTATTATTCCTTGGTGTCAGACCAGGATTACCCAAAATGCATTCCTCATTATGGAGATCAGTGTTCTCATCCAAGTTCCATAAATAATTCTTCCATACCTTGTCTGCCCATTAGACTACCCGTGATGGATTCACCTATTTCAGTACCTTGTCAATTGATGCCAACATGTCAAGCAGATATTTTGTGTCTCCTTTCCGAGAGGCAACCGGCAGGGGCTCTGCTACTCATTCAGTATGAAGCAGTGTCTTAAGTCCTTCAAAATGATGATCAGGTGACTGTTCTAAAGATCATATTATGCCACCCCCTCTGGTACTTTCTCACATAGTGCCCATTCTGGAAGTCTAGGCTTCAACTATAAGAAGAAGCTGTACACTTATTGCACCGTATCATTGTGTTTTTGAAGTAAATGTACAGGAAGAGATCGTCAACCAGAGAATTTATCAAACGAAACACAAGTTAGTGGTCATGACCTAACCTCTTAATGTCAAATTTTGTTTTCCCACCTGACAATGTTGACCTTATCTTCTCCAGCAGGACCATCATGTTTACTGAAGCACATTTCTTTATGTCCTCTATTATTTTCAAGCCATTTCAATTCCAACTTTAGGGCTCAACCCTATGAATGTAAAAATCAGACAAAAGGATTTAGGAGTCGTATTAGAAATGGCCAAAACAAGATTGCATCTATTAGGTGTTTGCAACCATCATAAACACATAGCATTCTATTAACCCACTGCCCAAACTAATTTTGCAAACCTGCCTCCAGTTCACCTTTTCGTATATTCCCTCATGGTTTTTTCCCGTTACATTTGTTGTACATCTCTTTAGGTAACCCTGCCCCACCTTACAGCCCAATGGAAAACTTTTTAAAAAATCAGAGTCCGTCTTTGCTTTCCATCTATCCGCCTGTGACTGCATGGATCTTTACTTCTGGGTCAGTTGCTCGAGTCTGACGATATCTGATGTCGTTGTCCTCTGGTGATGGCTGTGAGGCTGATGACCCCGATGCACATCCGGTCGAGAATAATACCCTATTGTCCAAACAGTCTTAGGCCAGTATGCTTCTCAACGGAAGCACAGGTGGCCTTCACCCAGAGCCCCCGCTTCCAAAAGCTGTGCCTCAGCAGTCCTCTACCCCATGTCTGTTTTAGTAGAAGCTCTCAGGGCTAGTGTTACCAAGAGCCAATAGGCGGGGATATCCTTATTCACTGTCTGTGCAAATAAAAATGTCTTGGGGCGCATATATAGTTTATAATAGCATAGGTTTAGAATACTATTCCCAGACTTTTCCCATATCATGGTTTATTCACCCATCATGAACATAGTCATCCAAAAGCCTTTGTGGCAATATTTTGCAGTACAAATGAGATCCCCTCCTCCCTCGTGAGTCATCGGTGTAAACAACACTCAAAGTACCCCATAAAAATGTTTTCGAAATTACAAAGGCCTTTGACTTATTCCAGTTTATCACATACACTGATTCTGCAGAACATATTCCTGGTTGGTGGGGCTCTGGTGCCAATAGGGTTTTCAACGAGTACAACCACGTCATCCACAAATCGGAGTCTTCAACAATAGGTAAAAACTGTCCTTTATTATGTGCATAATTCCTTGTGGGGAAGGAATGCCAGGAAGTGTTCTGTTCACTAGCCCCTTATAGGTTGCCAATTATAGGGTACTGCACTTAGTGAAGTCAATGCTGTAACCGGACCAACAAAACTAATGTTGCCTTCTCTAGTTTCAATGACGGTGCAGTGCTTCATTTCAGGCACTGAATCTGTCACCTTAGGACATGTTGCCATGTCCTGTCACAAAACCCAAGTGAACATCAGATGTGAAACGCGCATGCTGCCCGTGGAGCTCCAAAACTTAGAAGAAAGCACGTTGAACATGCTGCAACATGTTACCCTGAGCAGGAAGAGGCACTTGTTGCAACTTGTGCTGTCAAATATGGCTCTAGCACAGCAGTCTATTGACAAACAAAGATTGAGGACACACAACAACACACCAGCTGGGCATCTCTCCCAACCAAGCTACAGCTGCTGTTATAAGGCAAAGCCGAATTCCACGTTCCTCAAAATATAGCATATTGTGATATGAACATACAACCACATCACCCTGACATTTGACAACTTGTATAGGTGCCACTACTAGCCCATTTAAAATTCAAATGATGTATTATATACAGAGCATTAACCATCAAAATCCTTCCTACTTCATTGGTAGGCAGTCTATCTTTATCAGGATATCAACATGGAAGAGGGACTAAAAAGCACTAGCAGCAACAGAGAAAAGAAAATGGAGACGTGTTTCCTAAAATGTTAATACCATGATCTGGAACTAATCACCCCCCCCCCCCCACATATATTATGACTTTCCCTAACTGTCCTATAGTTTGGAAGAGTCCTTAAAATAATCCTTTTAAAGAGATTTGTGGTTGTCCATGGTGTTATTGCTAAACAGAGTTGCCCGTGTATAAACGCGGTCATCCCCTTCAGTCCCTGTATTTTACCCATTATCTGTTCATGAAGCACGAACATTATGGGTATGCTGCCTGCCCCTGAAACGGGGGAATACAGGGACATACAACCACAGCTGTCCAATGTCACACTTGGTCAGCTTCAATTATGTGCAATGTAATGTGAGCATCGTTTGTCCATATCCATGGATTGATTTGTTAATTTCTTAATTCAGGAATAATTAAGTGGAAGGGTATTAATGATTGGGTGGAACATTTGCATTTTTGTAAAGAATACAACTCGGCAATTTTTTTGTCAGCATCCAGCAAAGATAGCTCAACCTTCCAAAATGTAAACTCATTTCAACCAAACCCAAATGTTTCCCTGTTGCCACTATACCCTGTAAAATTGAGAAAATCCTAATCGTTTTAGCACAATCAGTGTGAAATATGAGCATAAATCGTATGCAATGCACTCCTTGATAGAAGGCTGCACACTCAGTACCCAAGGACTAAGCCTATTTGCAAACTCAATCCTCTGCACAATTACAGTGAGTGGTGATTTCATTCCCAATTGCATGAATGCATTCCGAGAATAGTTCGAAGTGCCTTTATATTAGTTTCTTTCCAAGTAACACAGTTGAGATATTTTCACTGTAAACGTCATTAGAGTTATCCTGATATTGTTAGAGTTATTCAAAGATGTTCATATGCACCAAACAGATGGTTTCTGTTCCACAGGAAACTGATCTGTCGGAAAAGGGCTCTTTTTCACGTTATTCTATGGCCTTTGCTTTCCCAAGGATTCTTTGGCCAGAAAAGATACACTAGTAATGATGAGAGAGAAATCCTTCTCCATGGCTGACTGTGTTAGCCTGAGTTTGCTCAGGCACTTAAGTGATACAATAATAATGAGGCCGGAATGCAATGAATCACGGAGCCGTGGAGTGTAATTGCTAACTCTTTAATGATAAAGCACGAACTGGCTTCTCCGGCGCTAATTCCACCTACATACTAAACACGTGGGTGGCAACCCCCAAACACAACAATGGAAAGGGCACACGGCTCCTTTTCAATTAACGATAGAAATAGGACATTACATCTCCTCCTTGCTTAACATAAACCTGGGGTTGTTTTATTTCATTTCTTCTATCCACCTTGAGGGTCTGCGCACCACACTTTGCGAAGGGCTGCGTGCCGGTGGAATGTCACTTGCAGGGCAGTCGCTGGCGCTGTTGTCAGCGTCCCTGTCTTCTTCTCTGTATTCCAACTCTACATCAGATGAGTCCTCTTCCCTGTCGGGGTCGGCGCTCTCATGAGCTCTGTTACCTTCGAAAGTTCTGAAGAATGATGAGTTCCTTGTGATGGTGCCCCGGGGGCTGGCTGCAGTTATCATGGACACTTGTATGTGTGGCACAGTCAGGGGTTCAGGTTTAAACGTGGGAACGTCTTTCGCATCTTCGTTCTGTCTTACTAATACTTGGTCTCCTATCTGGATGTGACAGGGTTTTGTTTTCCTTCTTAGATCAGCATATTCCTTCATCCTTGTTTTACTCTCTTTGTCGCTTGTCCTTGCAGTTTCGACATAGGTGTTGGGGAGAAATGCATTTGGATTTTGTGGCATTGTAGTATGTATCAGTCGCCCAAACATTAGTGCAGAGGGACCCTCGCCTGGCGAGCTGCGTGGAGTAATTCTGTAATCCCTTGGCAGAGTGCATATTGCCTGCATGAATGATCCATTGGTGATAGAGCAAACTTGGAGGGCCCATTTCAGATTCCCCATAAATCTTTCCACTGCCCGATTGGCCTGTGGCCACAGTGGAGTGATCTTGCAGTGTTGAAAACCAAGATGTTCCGCAAATATGGCGAAGTCGTGACCGCTGAATGGTGGGCCATTGTCTGATTTTACTATAGACGGAATCCTGTAGTCTGCAAAAGTCTTGTCTATTGCCGGTATTACTGCTTGAGCACTTGTGGAGTGAATGAGGTGCACCTCTGGGAACCTGGACATTTTGTCGATAATTACCAGTACATACTTGCCATTTGCCAGATGACTAAACATGTTGATGGCAAATTCTTCCCATATATGTAATGGCATTGATGACATTTTGAGGGGTTCCGGAAAGGTGCGTGGGGCACCGGCCTTGCATGCAATGCACTTGCCTTGTAGCTGTTCTATTTTCTCGTCCATCTGGGGAAACCACACTTCTCAGCTGTCGTTTTGTCAATATAATCCCCTATGTCCTGAGTGTGCTAGTGCGAGCACTTGCTCTTGCAAGCTTGCAGGGATGACAATTCTGTTCTCTTTCAGCATAAATCCTTCTGGCGACATGGACAAGGTATATCAAATGAGCTTGAAGGTGTGAAAATGTCTCTCCTCAGCTGATGACTAGGGCTGTCCATGGTTGATTTTGAAGTGCCACTGGCCTGATCTCAGGCATTCTTGTACTTTTTGAAGTAGGTGGGCTTTCTTCAGAGCTTCCGTCAGTTGTTCACTCGTGATGGATTTGGGAAGTGCGTTGCTTATTAGATAGTGTATATGTATTTGTTCGCCTTGATGGATTGGTGCTCACCCTGAGCTGGAAGTGGGTACCTTCACAGGAAGTCTGCCGGGTTACTGTCCTTCCCCGGGTGATGTATGATGATGAAGGAATATTCCTGCAGCCTGCGTCCCCACCTTGGAATGCAGGGTGGCATCTTGGCTGTTGGTTTGCCATAAATTGTGGTGAGGGCTTGCTGGTCAGTGATGATGGTGAACGGGTGTCCATAGAGGAACAGATGGTAGTGTTCACATGCCCACACAACTGCTAGGCTTTCTTTCTCCGGTTGAGAATACGCACATTGCTTTGGTGAGAGGCTGCAATGCACCTCAGGGAGATAGGCGATGCTCCTGGTTTTGATTGTGCTAATATCGCTCCGAACACGACGGGCTGGTGTCAACTGTCAACTCGGTATTGAGGTCTGGGTCATAGTACGCCATGCCGGATGCTGTTGCGATTCACTTCTTGATCTCCTGGTAGGCTTCTTCGCATTCATTGGACCAATAGAATTCTTGATGTTTCCCTGTGAGTAGTCGGAGGAGCGTACTCACTTACGCAAAGTCTTGAATGTATCGCGTACAACAGCTTGCCATTCCCAGGAATGACTGTACTGCAGACACAGAGGTGGGCGTGGGAGCCTCTACCAGTGCCTGCACATTCTCGGGATCCGGTTGTAGCCCGTCACTTGAAAACATGTGTCAGAAAAATGTCAAAGTTGACTTGCTGAGCTCTCACTTGTCTCTGTTGAGCGTGAGATAGGCAGTGGTCGAAGTGAGCAGGAACAGTCGGGAGCGGTGCTACTATACTTTTTTTAATTACCTTGTACAGCTCCTATACTTTTATTTAAAAAAGAAACGGTTCTGGAATGGTTTTGTTTTAAAATAAAAGTGTAGGAAGAAGTTGAAACCTTCCCTTTCGGTGCACTGCACCGAACGTTCCCTTAAACAGCAGGCGCAAGTGTTTGGGGGGTGTATTGTGTGTGGGAGGGTTTGTGGCAATGGGGTTTGTGGAGAGCAGGGGGAGGCCAGCAGGGAACATAGTTCCACTACTTCTTTTCGTACACTTCGACCACTGGAGATAGGGCATCTTCAAGGGCAATGCAAACTCTCCTTAGAGTGTTTTTGTGTATTTCTTGCGTGGTCGAAGTGGGAGGGAGAGATCGGGAGCGGTCGGGAGCTGTGCTCCTCTTCTTTTAATTCAGTTTTACAGTTCCTATACTTTTATTGAAAAAGAAATCGTTCCAGAATGGTTTTGTTTTAAAATAAAAGTGTAGGAAGTAGTTGAAACTTTCACTTTCAGTGCACTGCATTGAGCGTTCCCCTAAACGGCCGGAGCATGTGTTTTGTGGTTTGTATTGTGCGTGGGAGGGTGTGCGGCAATGGGGTTTGTGGGGAGCGGTGCAAGCCTGTAGGGAACATAGTTCCATTACTTCTTCTCGTACACTTCGACCACTGGCATGATGCCGAATATTAGAATGTCATTGCTATAATTAAATCAATTTGGGATATGCTTGATGACCTGATGAATTTAATTTTGGAATATTTCAGCTGCTGATGATACTGCGAAACAGAGCCTTTTGTACCTGAACAGTCCGAGGTGTGTGGAGAAGGTGGTGATATATCTGGATGACGAATGTGTTAAAGCTGGTGATAGCCCTTATTTAAATCCGTCATCCTGGGCGCGACATGACGTTCTCTTTCAATGGCTATATTGGGAGACATCATGTCGACACAGATACGGATTCTGGCGTTGACTCCTTTTTGGGCACAGGCACAATGGGGGACACCCATGGTGTGGGTCCTGACGCGGGCTCAATTATGTCTTGTTCCAACAGGGATTGTATTTCATCCTCCACGTGCTTCTGGATGTTGAGGGGAATGCCCCTGTAGTGTTAAGCAATTGGTTGTATTTGCCTGTTTATGTGTAGTTTGATCTGCTTGCCTTTGAGCTTCCCTAGGCCTTTAAATAGCGTCAGGAACATTTTCTGACTCATTTACTTCAGGCCAGTAGTCTATGGGATAGGATCTGGTCCATTATATGTATGAGACCCATCTGACTGGCCGACCGGAAGCTAAGTATGCTTCCTCCTGGTACCTCTACTTTGATGCCATACATTTTGACTTTGAAACTTTTGTCCTTGTATTGGTATGTAGCTGTGAACATGCCTCGACAGTTGAGTGGTTTGTTCGACCCATATGTGTAGATATGAGTGTCAGCTTCACTCAAATTCCTTCTTACTGGCTAGAGACTTGTATGTGTCCTCATTTAGCACATTTACCATAGCTTCGGTATCAAAAAGAAATTCACGGCTCTGTCCGTTTAACTGCAGCAATAATGTTGGGCTGTATTCTGCGGCAATGCTGTTCCCGATGGCATGGACATATCCTCTCCTTCTGTCTACGCTGGATGAGGAGTGCGAGTCCCGTCAATGTCACAGGGATTCTTCCAAGTATCTAATTTTCTGTCGCGGGGGCCGTCGTTCCGATTCTTGTCCGTAGGAGCTGTGCCTCCTGGTGGTGGAGGATTGCAGCTGGTCGTGGCACAGGCTTTCCTACCTTGAGCAATGGTCACCTTGCCTCCTGGAATCTCTGCTAGTTTCCGCTGGTTGAAAAAATGTGATGTGTTTGCAGACCGATTGAAAATGGTTCTCACCTCCACATTTGTCGCAGTGATGAGCAATAGCCGGGCATGGACCACAGTGTGGGAATTTGTACCTGCATCTGTAGCACTTTTTCTGTTCTGCTGTATCTCCCGATGTGCAAATGGGTCATACTGCTGCTGAGGAGGCAGTCTGAGTAATTATAATGCTACTGAGTGACTCGTTTTGCGAGGATAGTGAAGAATCTGCTCTCGATAGCTGTAGTATTTCGTCCAGCGTTCTCCTTTTCTGTAGTTTTTTTTTGCAGAACTCTGGGGACTCACAGCCTGCTATTGCTTGTGACTTCAGTGCTTCTTCCGTCGAATATCATTCAAAGTCACAGTATTGTGCACGTTCTCTCAATCGCATCACAAAATTATCCATGCCTTCGCTTTTCTCTTGGGTGGTTGTATGAAAAATATGTCTCTGATAATCCATGTTCCTCAGCGGTGCAAAATAATTGTTCAGGGAATCAATTATGCCTTGAAATGTGTCAGTGTTATTTTCAAACACAGTGTCTCTAACTACAGGACCAAGCAAGTGCATTAGGATTCCCCTTAGACGGCACACTTCTCGGACTCCTGTTGCATCAATATATATTTGCAGTTCTTTAAGCCACCTGGCCCATCTAGGCGCCAAGCTGCTGGTGTCAGATAATTCTAAATGTTGCATGGCCTGTAGCTGCAGTGAGTCAGTGCCACTTTCTTCTTTGGGTGTAGGGTGGCGTGGAGTGGAGATGGATTGTGGTCTATGCAGACTGCTGTCAGCCTCATTGCTAGACATGGAGGCAGGGGCTTCACCTACGGCACAGGGCTTTCAAAACACTCACTATGTCCAACTGCCTTGATTTATGCTTAATGTTCACTGTTGCAGTTGGCTGGATGGATTCAGAACGACAGACAGGCCTTCCTGACACATGGGGAGCCTGGTGCTCACTGCCGGATGAAAGAGAAAATCCAAAATGCCAGCGTGCGATTGTGATGTTCGAGTAAAGTTTGTCTGTGAGGCCTGATGAAATAATTGACTGTGCTGTGTATGGTGATCAAATAGTTTCCTTCCTGACGGTGCTTATGGGCTGTACATGAGAGGGATTTGCTTGTGATATGCGTCGGTCATATGTTGCTTATCAATCATGCAAGATGCGAACATTCCTCTGTGGCGGTGCAATTAACCTTATTGTTACATGCATCTTACTTTGCAGGTGAGCGGAGCGCTGGGGAACGTGTCCTCCTGGATTTGGAGTCGGCCCAGGACTCAGAGGCGTTTATCTGACTGTGGCATATTCCGACAGGCTGGCTTCAGCACTGGATGCCGTTGTAGAAAGGCGCACTGGATTCAAACGCTGCTGTTCCGATTAGGTAGTAACCTCGGTGCCATTGTTACCCTGTGTTTGCTCAGGCACTTACGTGAGACAATAATAATGATGCCGGAATGCAATGAATCACAGAGCCGTAGAACGTAACTGCTAACTCTTTAATGATCAGTCGCTACTGGCCTCACTAACCACGTGGGTGGCAACCCCCAAACACAACAATGAAATGGGGACACGGCTCCCTTTCAATTAACGATAGAAATAGGACATTACAGATTGTCATGCAATGTTTCTTGGAACTGTGTAATTCTGGAGTGGTTATTTCTAGCCTACGCTGCCCATGGTCATCCATGGTTTTAATTCAAAACTACACATTTTGGGCCGTCTGCATGTACAATGAACAATGGATAAACAAACAATACAGAGTACCTAAATGTTCATGTTTATCCAATTTTATTTGTGGTTATCCAAACTCTTCCTGATCGGGAAAACTTATGTATGTCGACAGTTATCCATCGTCTGTTTCTGTGCCATTATGCCATTACCATGCATCATTTTCAAAGGTTAACAATAGTCTAAATCATGGCCCAACCATAAACCTCCCTGGATAATGGAAATCCATGAAGCTCCCTGGATCATGGAAAACCATGATTTGGCCATGAATATAAAAATGGGGTACACAGGGATTCTTAAAGTCTATATGTCCCTGAAAACACTACATGACTTATTGTTGTTCAATACAAGGGACAATGTTTATGTGGAACATCTAGTTAACAGTACGAGGTGGGACCTAAATAACATTTCAAGGAACTGTGGTTACTATAACATGCATAGCACCATGTAGTACTTAAAGGGTCAACTATTGAATAATTATAGATTAACACATACTTCACACTCCCAATAGCCTCAATGAGGGCCCCAGCACAGTTAAAACAAAAGAGGTGATGGCTGGAAGGTTTAGAATTAATCTTAACCTCTGGCATTGCTCTGGGAAACCCTCCAGACCATTGTTCTTTGCCTGCCAATCCAGTACAAAAGGGGAAAGACCAAATGCAAATCAGGCTCGGTCCTACCCCAAAAGTGGCAGTCCATCCAGAACTAATTGTTCTCATAGCTTCTGCACGATACCACAAGCAATCCCAGACATGTTTTGGCCTCATTGGGCCTCATCAGTGAAGAGTAGCTTGGGTCCCTAGGCCCAGCAGGTACGGGATCCACGTCTGCGCATACCCACCCCAATCGTGGTGACTAAGAAAAACAAGAGGTGATGGATGGAAGGTTTAGAATTAATCGTAACCCCTGGCATTGCTATGGGCAACTCTCCAGACCATCGTTCTTCGACTACCAAACCATTACAAAAGGGGAAAGACCATATGCAAATCATGCTTCTTCCCACCCCAAAAGGGGCAGTCCAGCCCGAACTGCTTGTCACATCCTTTATGCATGAGACCACAAGCATCCCCAGACATGCTTTGGCTTCATTGGAACTCACCAGTTCAAAATAGCTTGCGTCTCTAGGCCAAGTAGGCACAGGGCCCACATCTGGGCATACGTTCCACTCTGGGTGACTAAGCAAAACACAAGAGGTGATGGCTGGAAGGTTTAGAATTAGTCTGAACCTCTGGCATTGCTCTGGGCAACCCTTCAGACCATCCATCATCATGCTTCGCTTGTCAAGCCATTACAGAAGGGGAAACATCATATGCAAATCAGGCCCCAGCAGAGTTGACATAAAGTGCTGCCCTCACCAAATGTGTAATTGATATTGATATTTTGACTCCTAACATGCTGAAACCTGAGAGCAAGTAAGCTCTGAATGCCTGGAAGTGGAATTATGGAGTAAATGTTGCCAAATAGTTGGGTTAGCCAGAGATAAACTGCTGGATGCACAAGGTTTTTAACAGGTTCCGAAAATTACTAAGATCAGACTCCAACCTAAGTGAGGACGGTAGTGTTTTCCAGATTTTAGCAACTTTTACAGTGAAACGTCAACCCCTAGAGAGTTAAGTCTGTATCTAGGAGGAATCAGTTGCAAGTGCAATGAGGAGAGGCACGGACGATTGGAGGTATAGAAAGCCCATCTCTTAGTCACATAGGAGGGAGATTTACAGTACAGACATTTATGTACCAGTGTAGCAATTTAAAAAAAAGATCATCTAGGCAACTGGAAACCTGTGTAGCTGACTCAATGTGGGGGGTATGAATAAAAGGGAAGGTTCAATACAATTCTGCCATTATTATTGTCAAGGACCTGGATCTTGTGGCAAAGTGATTTTGGAGAGCTAGCATACAAAGAATTACAATAATCCAGTTTAGATCCAATTATTACACGTGCAATAATAGATGGTGAAAGTCTGATTAACTTGAATGGAATAATAGCTGCTAGAAATCCGACACCCTGCCAAGGTTGCCCACAGCTTTTTTGTAAATTCTGAAATGGTTTGGGGGCAATTTCACAGGTTTAAAAGAGTTACAAAATAAAATACTGGCTGAGAAAAAAAGAAGGAAATTAGTATAATCTATTCTCATTTCAATGTTGGCCATGACAGGCCAACGTGGGATTCAGAGAGGAAGAAGCGCAGGTGATTCGGCTGTGAGAGCAGTTAGAAAGTAGATGGAAGTTAGTTGGTGTCAGAATGAAGGAGTGGGCCTAGGGGTTGTTCCGTGGAGGCCCTCTTGCGGTTTATGACACGGTCAAACTCAACTCAGGGAGTTCCTTTCCCCCAATGAATATGGGGCACAACAAATCACTATTAGTTTGCTACAGTTCACTTTGGTAAGGCCTCCAACACGTCTCCTATGCAACCCCAACAAATACCAAGTTCCACAATGGTTTATTTATTTAAACCAAATTTGACAAATAGATTAGCATCAGCCACCAATGCTTTGGCAACACAGGAACAAAAATGACTTCCATAGATGCACCAACACAGAGATACTACTGAGATATGCAGTCACAATGTAATTTCAAATCACCCACCAATACAGAAAAAGAACAATTCAAGACACACAGTGATTGCTGATTTGGGTTATAAAACTTTTCTCCCACCAACCCCCACCCTGTAAACCTCAATTAGACTTTGCCCCTCTGAATTGAAGTCCAGTGGCAGAGAATGGGAACACAATGGGAAAATTGTTTTAAGATTTTAATAAAATGTATGCTTTGGTTAAAGGGGATTCAAGAAGCAAAATCGTTTTTCTTTTTCTACTTGTTACAGCAGATGCAATATGAGGGAGAGAAAAGCAACATGAATTTCCTTTTGCCACACCTAAAAAGAACAGGCAGGGCTTTGTGGTTGTGGTCAGAGCACAATAGGAACAAGGGAGCAATTTTGTTTTGCACCCTGCGCATGCAAAGGCACTACCAGGCTTCACACCTCTTATTTAAAATGAAGGGGATCAATGGGGAATTTCGTTTTTCACACCCTGTGCTCTCACTTGGAAACCGGGTTTTGAGATTAATTCTTTTGGCAAATCTGTAGGTCTACACTGGCTCAGAACACTCTGGAAAAAGTGTGTTGGTTTTGAATGCCAACAAGACCCACCCCATGATTTCTATAGGGGAATTAATTGATATACTTTGATTAAATATGCTAAGGATCTACACAAACAAACATGACATTTTGCTAAGGGAAAAAAAACAATGCTTGAAAAATAATGCAGGGCCTACACAATCTAAAACTTTGGTGTAGTTTTACTTGCAGGTGAGGCCTTGAAATGGGCATCAAGGAAGAGCAGGGCACCGCTGGGGCAGAAAGGGGGTCGGTCAATGATCTCCTCTGAATCCTCTACCGTGTTCCAATTTCTTTTATGCCTCCTGGTTACTGTCTCCAATGCAAGATTTAGGCCTCTCTGCTGGGATGTTTCTCGAAAGAGTTCAGCAGCAGGTTGCCTCTCAGAATGAGTGAAAAAGCACAGTTCTAATGCAAACTGATCTACTTATAGGGCAAATGACATCACACAACTTGCCATGATTCTCGCGAAAGGGATTGGCTGGTTTTCTCTACCCGCCTCCCAAATGTGTGCTAATAGGACAATGGGATGGGGGGAGTGAGTCAACACAGCAGTGGGAGGAGAAAGCTTCATCATCCATCCCAATCTGACAGTGGGCTGGGCATGTTTTAAAACTCACAAAATCTCTCAACATGGGTAGTACCCTAAATGTTCAAATCTTTACATATATGAATATATTTTTGAGAACTTTATTATTATTTTATTATTAACTATATTTTAAGGCGGATCAGATGATGCTAGTTTGAAATCAGCACACCCTTCCTATGCAGAGATATGTGTTTTCTTTATTTACTCAGGAGCCATATCAGTGAAAAATATGCCACTTTATAGTCCTCATGTTAATTATTTCCATCACACTCATACCAACTTTCAGATTTTCACTAATATTTTTAGTTATGTTTATCAAACAATAATCATTTTAATATGGTTCAAAGGGGGTGACTGTCACCTTTAATAAAAATCTGAAATGACCATTGTGGCACATACGCTGCCCTTTTAATTCAATAATATGTGTTTTTCCCTTTACTTAAACTGCTGTTTTTTTCTTTATTCGCTTTCAGTTTAATTTTCCCTTAACCATGTGACTAGCCAGAGCCTGGCTCATGTTTACATCTGCTTCCCCCTTCAAGGCCTGTGAGGCCCGGATAGCAACTTAATGGACACTTTTATGGGAATTGTGACCTCAAGGTCACTTCTGCTGCAAGAGCAGACATGGGCTTATCAGTCCCTACCATGGTTTACATCTAAGCAAAGTATTTCTTTGTATATTTTTAAGTAATGGCTCTGATTGATGGTGACAACCAGGCTTGTGTCTTCAGTGCAGCAGAGGAAAGGTCTTGGAGGTTAAGAAATGACCGCTCATGTACAATGCAAACAAATGGTTTTTAAACTCACACCTAATTGCATTACATATGACATTTTATAAAGCTTTAACAGTTTTAAAATATATGAGTATCACTTCTGGATTGTCCATATGTATAGGGCAGTGATATGAGAAAACCTTGTTCAAATTTTGAAAGTCTAGTAAGCATTTTCTTTGGATGATGGAAAAAACAAACAGGAAAATCTTTTTTTTTCTTGTAGGAGCACACTCTGGTATTCCATTGAAGATACTGTACGTACTGCTGTTTCTTTATGTGTGAGTGCAGCTCTCCATGGATTTGTCAGCCACATGTCATTCTGTTCCTTCCTGAAAGGCATTGCGCATATCTTCGCACTTTTGATTTTAGGCCCACCTTCTTTCCTCTAGATTTAGGTTCAATAGGCCTCATGTCTGACATAATTTCTGTGCTGGATTTATAGTTCGGTTAGATTTCACAAATGACTCTGGCCTCTTTATTTCTGGCCTTCAGGGGCTATTTTTCATGCCACAAGTCCCCCCTCCTGGCTTTTTGATTCCAATAAGACAGAGAGAAGAGCAAGGAGAGAGTAGATGTTACGCTCACCTGGACCCCACAGGGTAGTGCAGAGATGACTGTCTGGACTGGCCCGCCTAGTCTTGTCTGCTGGACCCGAAGAAGTATTTTCCTGCAAGTGGAGACAGGGATTAACCACCTGTGGGTTTTAGTGATGGCCTCCCAACTGTTCTCGCTCACCCCCACTAATCACCTCCGATATCCCCTTAGTAACCTCACCTTATGTTCGTAAAAGATGAGCTCTCCATCCTGCGTGTCTTGCAGGGGCGCGTAGATACCAGTTACTTCACTGGTTTGAAGGCGTTGGGAGAGTTCCGGTAAGTATTGACTCTGAAGTCCCTGGCGGGATTGGTAAGTATCAAGTTCAAAGAGTTCAATGTGCCCGATGTTCACTCTTGTCCCCTTCCTTCCTTAAGTTGCAACTGAGTTTGTGAGAAGAAGGTCTCGTAGCTGCTGCTGGCGTTCAGGTAAGAGTCTGTGGTACCCAACGCTGTCCGGTAACTATTGCATGCGTTAACGTGTTGTTTTTCTCCCTCTTTACAGATGCGGCATATGAAAATGTGGAGAGTTATGGAATAATACCGCCGGTGGTAAATCAGTTAAGTCTAAGGTGGTAAGAGGTTGTATTTGTTGATTCCCTTGTCTCACCTTGTTTTTTCTTGTGTCCCCTAGGTGCCGGATTACGGCGAAGAAATGATGGAGACAGTGCCGGATCGAAAGATGCTGTGAGTACAGGCGAGTATGGCGCCATGCTGGAGCTGGCGAAGCGACACGTGCAGGACTGATGTACTTTCCAGGTCCGGAGATGAAATGGTTCCTGAATTAGGTGAGGAATTTGAAATAAGTTTGTTTTCTAACCTTGTCCTTTTCTTCTTCTTTATTCTAGGAGCTCCTGATTCGAGGCGGGTGTGGCAGAAGACTGGATGCTGGCTGCAGGCACACGGGCATGGCAGGAGACTGGATGCTGGCTGCAGGCACGGTGAGCGTCACGCTGATGGATGCAGAATAACGCAAAGCATGTGCTGCCGTTCGGGTGTGGTTTAAATAGCCTCCAAAGTAGTTCCAGGTAATAAGTTCCCTAGAGCCACACCCAAGTAAAAAATAGTCCCTGTAACAAAGTAGTCCCAACCAGTCCTCATGTAGGTTTGGACTCTTTTGCAGCAGGGTCTGCATCAGGTAAGTAAAGTCTATGAGCCTGGTGCCTATGGCGCCAGGACTGATTTCTATGATGAGCCTGGCACCCAGGGCGCCAGGACTGAACCCAGACAGCCCCTAGCCGGGGCTGCTGAGGTTTAAACAAATGTCTGGATGCCTGCTCCCAGAGCTGAGGGCCTTGGTCCTGATGCCCGGGGGTAGGCATCATGACAGTAGAGTGTCTTTTTCCTTGTGGCCTAGTTCATTCCGGGGATCTCTGTGGGGGCATGTCTGCTCTTTTCCTGGTCCTGAGGGAGTGGCGCTCTGGTCTGCACTTCACTCTTTTCGGATTTTGGGTTTTGGTCCTGTGCCCATCCCTTCCCGGTAGCTCCACCTCCAGCCTGTAGAGGCAAGGAGTTATTTAATCTGCCAAGAATAAAATACAGTTTAAGTATTTCATACAGTACTTATTTTTGCCGGTATTGACGTCCGAATTGACAACAACTCAACAAGTAACACATCACATTTCCTTTGGCATACAAACCTTCAAACAATGAGAATTACTGTTGGTAACTGTCATGATGCCTACCTCCAAGGAGCCAAGTCCGACCCAGCAACCCCAGAGGCAGGCATCATTCCCCCCCAGGGAAGTGCCAGCGGGCCCAAGCTGGGGCCCTTTGGACACAGTCCTGGCGCCTTAGGCGCCAGGCTCATGTTAGACCCCTGTCCTGGTGCCTTAGGAGCCAGGCTCATAAAGCTAGACATGTGTTCAAGTGTTTTAATGTGCACTTACCTGATGCAGACCATGCGGCTACATCCAGGCCCTCTTGAGGCCTGAATGGAACTACTTTACCTGTGGGACTACTTTCCATCTGGGTGTGGTCAGGGAAGGATACATACCTGATCGGTGGAAGGATACATACCTGGAACTTCTTCCAAAGCTATTTAAACCACGCCCGATCAGCAACTCATGCTTCGCGTTGTTCTGCTCCTCGCAGCTGGACGCTCACCGTGTCAGCTCCTGCATCTGGACTTCAGCCACGCCTGTCAGCATCCTGGGTCGCCTGCAAAGGGAGATAAGAGAGAATTGGGGAGAAAGAAGACCTTACCAGCTAAAGCTGCATCACAGAGACATCACACCGACGATCCTGAAAGGTAGGACATAATTTTAAAAGCATTTTGCTTCGATCGCTGCAGCGCTGCATTTCACTCACCTTTCCTGAGCGCCTCCATCTTCAGCAGCGATCATCCGGATCCGCACCCACTTCTCTGAGCCTAGAGAGAAAAAGACAAGAAGACATGGTGAGAGAAGTAAGGGAATAGGAAAGGCTCAGTTTCCTTCTAAGACTTACCTGTTGGGTCATTTCCATTTCATTTCGGGTCCTGCCGCTTCCTGGCATTCCGGACCCCGGCCCCTATGGGGAAAAAAGACAAAGACATTGAGTGAGCAAATGCAAAAACATTACCTGAACGCTCATCCAAAACTTACCTGTCATTTACTGGAACTGCACGTTTCATTTCGGGTCGGCGCCATATCTCCGGCATTCCGAACCCCGGCCCCAAAGGGGAAAAAGACATAAGCATAAGCGCTTGCTGCAATAAGACAATGAACATTATTATTAAGCTTGAACTTTTGAACTTGCAACAGAACTCTTACAGCGCCTCACCTAAATAGTCAAGCTTATTTTGAACTCCCATCAAACCTCGATCCAGTGAAGTAACTGGGTTTCAACGCGCCCCTGCATCAGAAGCAGGATGGAGAACTCATCCTTCCAGACCCTAAGATGAGACTTCACGGGGAATTGTGGAAGGGTATCGTGGAGGGTTGGAAGGGAGTGGGAGGCTTGAGCATTATTCCGTCAGTAGGTAATACTCCCTTTTCACGCACAGGGGAATATTCCTGCGAGCCAGAAAAGCCAGAGTAGAGGTGCCCTTCCTGTCCATCTTCTGAGTCCTGCGCTTCACCATTGAAGAAGCCTCAGCACTCGTAGCCGGACCTGCGCCTCCGTGGGAATCAGGTGCGCGTGACAGAACGCGAAGCCTACCCACAATTTCCCACCCGGGCGCTATGGAGACTTCCGAGACAGATCAGCTGGCCAAGCTTTTGGGGGAATTACGGGCAGAGGTGCACTCAGCCCACCAGGAGACTAACGCTCTCAAAAGAGAACTGATCCTATCAAAGGAAAGAACAGATGACCTGGCCAAAAGGTTATTGCAGGCCCAGGCAGGGCACACTCCTTTACCTAATCCCTAAGGTACTTCCACATCAATGGGTTTGAATAACCCGGTACAAATCAACCTACCTAGACACAAGCCTTTGGCCCCGCCTGAATGTTTTGCGGGGGATCCCAAGAAATATGCCGTCTTTATGAACCAATGTCGTTTACACTTTCTATGCAGACCCGGGGCCTTCCCTAACGACCAGACCAAGGTAGCCTTTATACTATCTTACCTCAGTGGCAGTGCTGCCGATTGGTCTATTCCATTGGTAAATCAGGATGATCCCATTCTCCAGGATTTTCAGGGCTTCTAGGAAAGCATGGAAAGATTGTTTGCTCGACACTCTCAAGGACAGGCCCTTGATAACGAACTGTTATCCTTACGACAAGGTAATCAAGATCTCCTGTCCTACGTTGCCACCTTTAATAGACTAGTTGTGGAAACTGGATGGCCAGAAAACAAAAGGATTACATTGTTCCATCGAGGCCTGCACGGAGAGCTTAAGGATGTTCTAGCTCAGATTGTAAATCTACCCCAGGTCTGCGCAGACTGCATAGACTTGGTGCTTCAACTTGATCACAGACTTCAAAATAGAAAAGCAGATCGGTTCAAGTACAAAACCCACGCTAACTCCAAGAGTACCGACGTATCCGAGCCTATGCAAATCGGCGGTGTTAAAGGACCATTAACGCAGAAGGAACGAGAGAGAAGGCGGCAAATGCAACTTTGTCTGTATTGCAGGACTTCTTGTCACTTTCTTCGAAATTGTCCGGTTAAACCACCTAAGAAGGTGGTTGGAGCCACTGATAACGATTTATTGACACCTGATTCGGGAAACGACCTAGCCTGACAAGCTTAGGGGTCCGCTTGCCGAGCTTGAAAACAAACTCTTTGACCTCGCATTTTGTCATGCCAATGGTGCGCGTGGACCCAAAAAAGCCTCAGCAGTTGCATGCTATAAAAGCATACATCAACAGTGGAGCTATTGGAAATTACATAGACCGTGAATTGGCTTCCAGGATTAAGCTCCCTCTCCGCCCGAAAGTAACCCAAGATGTCATTACTACAGTAGATGGAACCGAAATAGCCTCAGGGCCTGTAACGCATTCCACTGTTGAAATGAGACTAGTGGGTCAGGATGGACATCGGGAAGCAATTGTGTTTGATGTGATCAAGGCCCCACAATTTCAAGTAATTCTTGGAATTCCTTGGTTAGAAACACATAATCCCAGAATTGACTGGCGAGCAAAGAAGATATGTTTTCCTGATTGTGAACCAACTTGTTATCCAAGAAATCCAGTTATGGGTCTAGCCTCAGCAACTTCCACCCCTGTACAGCTACCGTCAGAATACCCAGAATTCCAAGATGTTTTTCAGAAGGAACAGGCTAACACGTTACCTCCCCATCGGTCTTATGATTGCCAAATCGATCTGGTACCCAATGCTCAACTACCTTGTAGTAGAATTTATGCTCTTGCGGAACCTGAGAACCTGCATTTGCGTCAGTATTTAGATCAGTACCTAGCCAAAGGTTTTATTCGCCCGTCCAAGTCTCCTGTCTCCTCAGCTCTGTTCTTCGTGCCGAAAAAAGAGGGCGACCTTAGAACATGTATAGACTATCGCGCCCTGAATCAAATAACGATTAAGAATCGTTATCCTCTGCCCCTGATCCCTGAGCTTATCGACCAGGTGAAAGACGCTTGTGTGTACACCAAGTTAGATCTCCGAGGAGCTTATCACCTGGTGCGTATAAAAGAAGGCAACGAATGGAAGACTGCATTCCGCACCAAATTTGGGCTTTTCGAATATCAGGTGATGCCCTTCGGTTTGTGCAATGCACCTGCCGTCTTTCAGCACTTTATGAATGATGTTCTTCGGGAACTTATCAATGTCTGTGTCATTGTTTATATTGACGACATCCTGGTGTACTCTTCTACAGAGTCCGATCACAGAAAACATGTTAGGGCAGTTCTTGAGAAATTGCGCCAGCACAGACTATTTGCAAAGCTCGAAAAATGCGTTTTTCATACCACAGAAGTTGAGTTTCTCGGATTCATCCTGACACCTCAAGGAGTCCGAATGGATTCGCGAAAGGTGGACGCCATCCTCAAATGGCCATCTCCTAGCTCGGTGAAGGGAGTTCAGAGCATGCTCGGCTTTGCCAATTTCTATCGAAGATTCATCCCGGAATTTTCCCGAACAGTCCAACCCATCACAGCTCTCCTAAAGAAAAACAAACGCTTTGAATGTACTCTTGAGGCCGAACAAGCCTTTCAGGACCTGAAAACCAAATTCACCTCTGCACCTGTATTGAAGCATCCGTACCCAGATCTCACTTACATTGTGGAAACCGACGCATCCAGTTCGGCCATGGGAGCTGTCCTGTCGCAAAGAGACCCAGAAACAAACCAACTACACCCTGTGGCCTTTTGGTCCAGGAAATTTTCTCCTCCTGAAATCAACTACGCAATTACCGACAAAGAGTTACTGGCTATTAAATCTGCTTTCAAGGCTTGGCGTCACTACCTTCTCGGGGCAAGACACACCATCACCGTAATTACGGACCACAGAAATTTACAGTATTTAAAGACGGCCAAAGCTCAATCTTCACGACAACTCCGATGGGCTCTATTCTTTGCGGAATTTGATTTTGTAATTACCTATCGCCCTGGCTGCAAGAATGGTAAAGCGGACGCCTTATCCCGGATTGGCATGGAAGAACCCAATTCGAGTTTAGAACCTGTGCCAATCATACCTGAACAAAGAATCTTAGGCCTAACTTCATCGCAAACTATTGAGGACATCCAAACGCAAGTAAAATAACTTCTAGACTCCTCAGCCTTACTGGAATGTAGTCAAAAGGGTCCTCATTACACCGTTAAGGATGATTTACCCTACTTCCAGGAGCGGTTGTTTCTGCCAAGCAAAGAATTGCAAGAACTTGTTATTGCCCATCATCATGAATCATTAATGGAAGGACACCCTGGTATCGCTAAAACGGAGGAAAAAATCAAACGCCACTTCTGGTGGCCTTCTTGGAGAAAAGACATAAAGTCTTTTGTATTGTCTTGCGGAATTTGCGCCCAAAACAAGGGTCAAAAGAAAAGGCCAGCCGGCCTACTTCAACCCTTGGATATTCCACCTGCACCATGGCACACCTTGTCAATGGACTTTATAACTGACCTGCCTCCTTGTGCTGGTTACAACACTATCCTTGTAATTGTGGATCTATTCTCCAAAATGGCCCACTTTATCCCTTTAAAAGGCTTGCCTTCAGCTTCCACCTTGGCCAAGGAATTTCTGGAGAATATAGTTCGCATACATGGTTTCCCTTCCATATTAGTCTCTGATCGTGGAAGTCAATTTATCTCCCATTTTTGGAAGAAGTGTTGCCAACTAGCACAAATAGATGTGCGGTTATCCACTAGTCACCACCCCCAGACCGACGGACAAACCGAGAGAACCAATCAGACTCTCGAGCAATATCTTCGGTGCATGCTACACCAATCCGAGTTAAATTGGAAAGACATCCTTTGGATCGCAGAATATGCATACAACAATTCAGTGCATTCTGGAACCGGACAAACTCCTTTTTATACTTTGTATGGTCACCATCCTCGGACCTCTGACCTAGATCCACCTCTGACCCTGGAAATGCCCGCAGTAAATCATCTGCATTCCACAATATCCCAAGCCTTCAAAGAAGCTGCAACTCATTTACAGCAAGCCAAGAAAAAGTTTAAAGAAAACGCTGATTTGCACCGAAGTAAAACTCCTCCTTACCAAGTAGGAGACCTGGTATGGCTAGCAACGAAACATTTACCCCTCAAGGGCCCGCGAACCTTGAATCCCAGATTCATAGGACCTTATCCCATCAAGGCTATAATCAATCCCATGGCCTTTAAACTGGATTTACCGTCTAACATGCGTATTCATCCAGTTTTTCATGCATCACTTTTGAAGCCAGTACAACCAGGGACCCAACTGTCCAAGCCTCCAGACCCAGTTCAAATTGAAGGGAAATTAGAATTCGAAGTTAAAGACATTTTAGACTCCAAGGTGTTAAAGTCAAAACTCTTCTATCTTGTTGACTGGAAGGGAAATGGACCTCAGGAGAGATCGTGGGAGCCTAGTAACTATGTTCACGCACCTCGATTAATACAAAGGTTCCACCGGAGATTTCCGAACAAGGCAAAACCCCCGGATGGAACAACCTTGGGAGGGGCCTTGAGGGGGGGGTACTGTCATGATGCCTACCTCCAAGGAGCCAGGTCCGACCCAGCAACCCCAGAGGCAGGCATCATTCCCCACAGGGAAGTGCCAGCGGGCCCAAGCTGGGGCCCTTTGGACACAGTCCTGGCGCCTAAATCCTGGCGCCTTAGGCGCCAGGCTCATAAAGCTAGACATGTGTTCAAGTGTTTTAATGTGCACTTACCTGATGCAGACCATGCGGCTACATCCAGGCCCTCTTGAGGCCTGAATGGAACTACTTTACCTGTAGGACTACTTTCCATCTGGGTGTGGTCAGGGAAGGATACATACCTGATCGGTGGAAGGATACATACCTGGAACTTCTTCCAAAGCTATTTAAACCACGCCCGATCAGCAACTCACGCTTCGCGTTGTTCTGCTCCTCGCAGCTGGACGTTCACCGTGTCAGCTCCTGCATCTGGACTTCAGCCACGCCTATCAGCATCCTGGGTCTCCTGCAAAGGGAGATAAGAGAGAATTGGGGAGAAAGAAGACCTTACCAGCTAAAGCTGCATCACGGAGACATCACACCGACGATCCTGAAAGGGAAGACATCATTTTAAAAGCATTTCGCTTCGATCGCTGCAGCGCTGCATTTCACTCACCTTTCCTGAGCGCCTCCATCTTCAGCAGCGATCATCCGGATCCGCACCCACTTCTCTGAGCCTAGAGAAAAAGACAAGAAGACAAGGTGAGAGAAGGAAGGGAATAGGAAAGGCTCAGTTTCCTTCTAAGACTTACCTGTTGGGTCATTCCCATTTCATTTCGGGTCCTGCCGCTTCCTGGCATTCCGGACCCCGGCCCCTATGGCGAAGAAAGACAAAGACATTGAGTGAGCGAATGCAAAGACATTACCTTAACGCTCATCCAAAACTTACCTGTCATTTACTGGAACTGCACGTTTCATTTCGGGTCGGCGCCATATCTCTGGCATTCCCAACCCCGGCCCCAAAGGGGAAAAAGACATAAGCATTAGCGCTTGCTGCAATAAGACAATGAACATTATTATTAAGCTTGAACTTTTGAACTTGCAACAGAACTCTTACAGCGCCTCACCTGAATAGTCAAGCTTATTTTGAACTCCCATCAAACCTCAATCCAGTGAAGTAACTGGTTTTCTACGCGCCCCTGCATCAGAAGCAGGATGGAGAACTCATCCTTCCAGACCCTAAGGTAAGACTTCACGGGAAATCGTGGAAGGGTATCGTGGAGGGTTGGAAGGGAGTGGGAGGCTTGAGCATTATTCCGTCAGTAGGTAATACTCCCTTTTCACGCACAGGGAAATATTCCTGCGAGCCAGAAAAGCCAGAGTAGAAGGGCCCTTCCTGTCCATCTTCTGAGTCCTGCGCTTCACCATTGAAGAAGCATCAGCACTCGTAGCCAGACCTGCGCCTCCGTGGGAATCAGGTGAGCGTGACAGTAACTTCTTACTAAGTATACATTGTTTTACTCCCTGTAAATGTGTTATATTCTCCATCCAGGTTCCCGTTCTTTACCTTTATTCTTCAGATGGTTCCTGGGCTCTACCCTCACTGGTTTCTTCACTCAGTCGCAAGTTCTGTTTAGGATGACCTCTTTTCAACTGATTGCTATGAACCCATTTCTCTTCCATCTTTTCTCCTTTAGGGATGCAGATCTTATAGGCGACAGGTGTGATTTTTTTCGACAATATCAAAAGCACCAAGCCAGGTGGGGAGGAAATTCTGCTCTTTGGTCTGGTTCCTTTCTAAATTTTGCTGAGCGTAAGCAAAAGCGTGCTGAAGGTGATGGATTCTGAACATTGTGGAAAACTTCATCAACACCCGGAGATCCTCTTTCCCGATATAATCGGATTCGGTCTAAGCAAAATTCACGGGGTCTTCAATATGTTGATTACATTTCCCAATAATCAGGTCCTCTATTTGTGCCGTAAGCAAATCAGCATCTGGGATTTATTTACTCCAATGGGCAGTTGAGAGTTCATTTTAGGCATGTGTTTGGGACCTGGTGACAGCAGCGACCTCAATTTCCCCCGACTAGGATTCGGTTTCTGTGAGATCCCAGTGGATGGCTCTGGTTTTGGCCAACTGGTCAGCCAAGTAATTTCCAGTTTTGTCTGGTCCCTTTTTTCTGGCATGACCTCTGATCCTTTCCCAATAGATGGTGATCTCATTAGAGGTGACCAGATCATCAATTGCTTGGATTAATTTCCCATGCTTGAGCAGTAGGATATTCGCACACAGCATGCCTCCATTTTTCCATTTAATCAAGTGCTCCACAAACCCATTCCTGTCATAATCTGAATCAGTGATTATGACCAGTTCTTTTAGTGGGTGTTGCACGGCAGTGAAGATGGCTTGATTTACCGCCATCAACTCTGCCACCTGACTACTTTTTGTACCCAGCAGAGGACCCTGGAGCATCATTCACCCAGGCATTCCCGGTGCCAGCCACTAGTTCTTATTCCCTGTCATTATCAACCTGGTAGGAACACCCATCCACATAAACTGTGGGAATCCCCTGGCACATGTCTTCCTCATAGACTTTGGGCGGGGAAGTAAGGTCCGCCTCCATATTGCCTTTGGTCTTTAGACTTTTGTCCTCAAGACAGTTTTCTTGAGCACAGTCATGCAAGTCAGCCAAACCTTGCACTAGGGGACTCTTCTTGTTTTGCCCATATCTGACCTCCACAGGAAAGCCTTGCATGGACAGAATCCAGGAGGTAATTCTGGAATTACTCAGGTTCCCTGTTCGGATTCGGTCGGTTTCGAGATATTGCAAGGGCTGGTGAGGAGTCTCAACATTAATGTGTTCCCCTGAAATGAAAGGGCGGTAATTCTTCAACGCTCACACCATTGCCAGGAGTGCTTTTATGCAATCGTTGAATTTTTCCTCCACAGAGGACAAAGTCTTGCTCGCGTACAAGATTACTTTGTTGAGCTTGTCATGCTTTTGGTATACTACTGCTGTGAAGCAAGTATTTGAAAACCCAGTCTACAAGAAGAATTCCTTGTTCTTTATGGGAAAGGCTTCCCTTTAGTCGTTTTACTGCCTTGGATTGTGCTGGACCCCACTCCCACTTGACCCCCACCTTTAATAAATGGACCAATGGTCATGTGACCTCTGCGTAGTCTTCGATGAACTTTATACTATTATTCTTGAGTCCAAGAAGGCTTTGTAGTCCTTGCAGAGTAGCAGGGTCTTTTAATTTCAATAACGCTTCCACTTTTTAGGCCTGGAGACTGAGAACCTCAGGGGTGTTTTCATGCCCTAAGAAGTTCACACGGGTCTTACACCATTGTGCCTATGAAAGGACAGTTTGCTCCGGCTTTCTGCAACTGGATAAGAACATAGCCTATTTCAGCTATGTGTTCCAAAACAGTGTAGCTCTTGATTAAGACATCATCTACATAGTCTAGGTTTCCCCTTTCGCCCAAGTTGGGCATGGCCTTATGTAGGAAGATGTTAAATTAATTGCCAGACTTTATGCATCCAATGGGGGTTCATTTCCACATGTATTGGTGCCCCCCAAACGTAAAGGCAAGCTTGTACTGGTCTTCCCAACTCACAGGTGCTAATATATTCAGCGACTCTAGAAGTATCATCTTCGGGGCAGACACCTGTATTGGAATGGCGGTTGATGGCCACCTTTATTCTATTGACTTAGGTAATGAGATTGTCGGACCAATTCCAAATGACTGTTACAATTTTGACACCCCAAATTTCACCTTGGACCACAACTACTACTGGGTATGTGTTATTATGATTTACTTATTGTTGAAATTCACAAAATGATGGTCAATGGGTATTAAATTGTATAATTGCGTAACTATGTGGAATTATGGAATCAATAATAATAAGTAATTGACAGTGTCAATAGCCCTGACGATGGACGGAAGTCTGAAATGCATTGGCGAATAATGATGTGACACTGAGGAGTCAGGAATAAAGAATAATACTTGAAAAATCATGTATAGAATTGTCAATCCATGATTAAACAATAAAATATTGGAACAAAGTAAACCAATTGATTGAAACACCAGATAAACCCCGGAAAGGATTTTTTGAGCGAGCACACTCAGGAACGGAAGCTGTCCGGTCCTAAAACTCACATCTTGACATGTGGACCTGTTTATTTAACCCCCTAAGGTCTGCGCAAAGTCTCCATTGGCCATTGGGTTTAAGTATCCCCAGTACCAGGTTATTAAACGTACTATGGACTGGACGAATTATTTTAATAATTTTAATAATTTCGGTGAGTGAGCCCATAGATGCGAGAGGCAACCGGTATTGCTTCACAAATACGGGAGCCATCTCAGGGTCCGTAGGTATGGAGGTTGAATGTATCTCTATGCGCCCACAGTCGTACAAATCCATGGCAAAGATATCCAGAAAATCAAAAACACATGTTTCAGCTTCTGCTTTTGCTCCTCAGTCTCACAGGCATCAGCAAGATTGATTTGTTCTTCAACCATCTGCCTAAAGCCTGGAAATACCTCAGATTTGGCCATTTCGGCAGTATCCTCCAGTTGGGTGGAAAAATCTCTTCTTATGGTGTTGGCCTGGACATGAGGTTTCAAGGATGGGAGGTAGTCACTGTTGACTTGAAATACCACCTTATCCTGATGTCACAGGTCACCTCTTACCCACCATAAGGGCAGGAGGAGTACACCAAGAAATTCCCCCTTGCCGGGTAATAATCTTTTCCGGATGGGATTTCAGTGTCAAAATTGTAACAGTCATTTGGAATTGGTCCGACAATCTCAAGTCAATAGAATAAAGTTGGCCATCAACCGCCATTCCAATACAGGTGTCTACAACCAAGGTGATACTTCTAGAATCGCTGTTATCCACCAATATTCAAATGGTGTCATGTTCTAGGTCAAATAGGGGTGTTGGATGTAAATACAAAACTTGCTGTTGGAGGTGATAATTCAAATTTATATACCTAACCTTGTTTTTGAGGTTCTGTCCTCGCTTAATTTTTAGGGGAAGTGTAAAATGTCGTACCTGACCTGGGATGGTGACCTCTTCTCCCATTTGACCTTCAACCACATACGGCAGCAATTGAGCTGACTGAAATGTTTTCACAGTGTTGTCAAAGCCCATGGGGTTACCACCGAGTCAGGGCCAGGCTTTGTAGTTAATTAGGTCCAAATTAATTGTGAATCGATTGAGAATGTCACTGCCTAAGTAAAAGGTGGAGGGGACATCTCGCACAACCCAACAATTATGTTATGTGCTTTTCTTGCCAATGGAAATTGTTAGCAAGCACCTGTTAGGCAGGAGATGTTTGGAATTGGAGTTTCCAGGCTCATTTCCGACTTATCAATCAGCTTAAACGTGGGATGATCTGATCTTTTGGGAATTTCCTGAATAATGCTTTCCTGATGAAGCTTCTTCCGTTATACAGGCATACTCTGGCGAGAACAGCCCCCCTCCCTCATTTACCTGGATGGGGGAAAACAGCTGTTCACCCTTTCTCTGGATGTCAGTCAAACTTTGAGCTGGTCTTTCATCATCTTTTAGCATGGGATTTGGGTTTTCTTCAAATTGTGGATTGGTATAACATTTCACAGTATTTCCTTCCAGTGTGGAATGCCACTTAAAACTGGGAGGAAGGTTAATTTTCAAACATGGAGAAGAGTTCCCATCACCAGTTTGTTCTCCTACAGAGATGACAGTGATGTCTGGTACTTGATTGTTCCTAAAGAGAAATTTTACTTGGTTGGACCGTTGTTCAATCATGTGGCATGTGCCATTTAAGCTCACATAATTTGTACTTTGTTTTAATTTGATTGGCCAGTTAGTCTGAGTTCAGAGGACCTTTTTCACGTAGTCAATCAGGGGTGATAACCTCCAAATGAAGTCATTCCCCAGTAGACAAGGTGTGCCCTCTGGAGTGAAGACTATCACCGGGTGTTTCACCCTATGTCGCCCAATTTTGATCTCCAGATCCACAGTCCCTTCGATGGAAATATAATTTCTATCGAAGTTTTGGAGTTGTCCAGGAAGAGGTGTAATGGGTTTTTGGTGACTCTCCCACCTTCCTGAATTCATTTGGTCAAAGCCCTTTTTGTACTCTAGGGTGGCTTGGGATCCAGTATCCACCCACGCTGATAATGCACATTGACCCTGTACCCTGACAGGGGCATATAATTGTTGTTCTCTCTCTTCAAGGGGACAAAGAAAATGTGCATTTTGTGGCAGTTTGGCAATTTTTTTATTTTGAACTCCAACACTGTGTGATCATGGACATTTTTCTGTGTCGGAGTCCAGGAATCTGTAAAGAAAAGTTTGCACCCAGCCACAAACGGCCTGGAGAAGTCCCCTTTTTCCCTTGATTCTTTGTTGTCCCACTTTTCCTGGAGACAGTTGCCCAAACCTGTTTGGGGAAGGATCCTTCATTGCTTTCAGGGTCATCTGGGTGACATTGTTGGGGTTTAAGAATGTGTTGCTCTGGGTCAGTCTCCGTGCTTACCCAGTCTTAAACATGGTCTTTTGGGAACAATTTGTCCTTGGGAACGGTCGCTCCATCCCTGAAAGAGTTAATTTTCTCCAGGGATTCTTCCCCTTCAAAATGGATGATGCAGTCTTCCTCCACAAAATGGGTTCTCTTTGACTCTTGATTTCTCTGACGTACCCTCTGTTCCTTAGGTTCCAGCTTTTTGGGGGTAGAAGATTTGTGTACAGGTTCTGAGGTGTCCTGGTGTCTTGCTCTGGTGAGAAAGGAAGCTTCCTCTAGGGCTTTGCATTTCCCTTCCCCCAGGTGGCCCTACTCTGGAACCTGTTGGTTGTCGGGGGATTCTTCCTGTCATTGCTCCGGGGCACTAGATCAGGGTGTTGAGCTGTTCTGGGTAGCAATGTCCATTTGACATTGCTACCCAGAACTTGTGCTGAGCCCTAAGCATGCGACCCAGGACTTGTGTCAAATTTTGGACCTGGCGCTCCAGTTGAGACATCCTTTCTGGTTGGTAGAGGGCTCTAGATTCATACCTTTGCTGCTCCCGGAAAGGGTAGCTGCTCCTTCTACCAGAGTAGCTTGGGAATTGAGAGTTACCCTGAAAACCCTGCATCCTTGAGCTCTCTATCTATTTGGGAATCTATTGTCCTGAAAGCGGGGAGAGAGAGAGGATTGTTCGGGAAACTGGGTTTTGAAGGGCATCTGGGAAAGAAACTTTGTTTGGGGGTAAAGTATTTCTTCCCTCCTGAGGGAAGTTTTGTGGGAGGTTCCCTGGGAAAGTACTTACCTGATTGGACCCCCCTTGTGCCGGGGGAGTCCATATATACCCCAAGATGGGTCTGTTACCCTTGTATCTAGATCTTTTATAGGTGGCAGGGTCAGAGGGAGAGTTGGTCAGATAACCTGCCTGGCTACCACTCAATTGTGTTGGATCAGAGAGTCTCCTCTGCCTCTCATTCTGCTTCTTAGTATTAGCGTGAGGAGTATTTTTAGCCCCCCCATTTCCAAGTCCAACAGGGGGGTAAGTTTCACCTGCGCCACATTTGCAGCAGCAGGGTGTTTGATGGTTTGTAGTTTTTAGGGTTATTTTTGTTCTCCGAGGGCTTTTGTACTTCATGCATCTGGGTGCCCTGTTCTATCACCCAATCCAGAGTCCTATGCTCATGGAAGTCCCTTACCAGTTGGGTCATAATGTATTTCGGGAGTGCATTGAAATAAGTATTAATGAACTTCCGACTTTTTGTGTTCACCCGCCTAGAGGTTTGGGCAAATGCCTGATTCAGCTCTTGCACAAACTCTCTAGGTGCTTGTTCTTCTCCACACTGCAGACAGCCTTGCGGGGCCTCCTGGGGGTTCCTGTGAACATAGAAATGCCTTAAAACAGCCAACTTATGGGTGGACCATCTCTGGTAATCTTGATCCTCCAGCCCTGCAAAGAAACTGGAGTATTCCGGGGAGAAGGTCCATTTGATGAACTGCATGGAATTTTGTTCATTCTTGATACCAAATTAAGTCATCATCTGTCCATACAATTCTAGATGCTCCCATACTGAGTATTTGGCATTCTTGTGGCAGGGAGTCAAAAAGCTCTTTATGGCCTTTATTTGCCAAACTGGGTCTTTCAAAAAAAACTCTTCTGTTTGGCAGCCTTCCTTTTCTGCTGCACTAGAGTCCACTCAGCCTCTGACTCAGAGCTACTACTATTGGTGGTCCACACCCTGTCCTTTAGATGCTTCCTACCTCTATGAGACTGTGAATCCCTCTCAGAATGACAGGGTCTGGTCTCTTTTCCCCTGTGGTACTGTGGGCTCTCAGGGTCACTTCCCTTGTACTCCCCTTATCCCACAGGCAGGGAGTACTTATCTTCCTCATCCCTTCTTCCAGGTATGGTGGAGAATTCCCCCCACCTCTCTGAAAGTGTGAAGCTTTGTAAAATACTCTTGAGGCTTGGACTCTAGTTAATTTCTGTCTGCAAAGCGGACAAGGTGGTCTCTATGTAATTTTAGTTTATACCAGTCAAACTCCCTGATCTTCTCATCATAGGAGCCCTCCTGGTCAGAGATACGTGCTACTGTATTTTTAAATCTGGGTAGAGATGCATTCCCGTCAATGTTGGATAAGGACTGGCATTCCGGCTCAGTTGGACGAGGTCTGGTTGAGTCCAGCTGCCTCATGTTTCTCTGTTTTTGCAAACTGGCAGTCATGAAGATAGCAGCACCCCTTGCATATAATGTGGTGAGTTTGCTTGAGGTCCCTGGTGAGGAGGTCATCACTCGGTGATCGGAGGGTACCTTTCCATACTCTAACTGGTCGGGGTGCCTCAAAGCCTGTTTGTATTTGGCTATTTCCTTCTCCAATCTCTCAGATTTGTTTTTCTCAGCCCCTCTCTTCGCGATATACAGAGGCCTGACCGTTCAACTCTGGTGCTTGAGTAGCTTTGAATACTTTGTTTTTTGCCACTAATCGGTCACTGAATCCCTTGTTCTCCTCACAAAGGAACTTATGTTGCTTATGTGAGGACCGTATTGTCTGCGCATATTCAGAACTCTTCTTTTGAAGAAGACTAATCTCCTTCCTTTGTGCACTTTTGCCTGTGTTGCCTGCTTTACATCAACCTCTGCTTGCCTCACATGTTCCCTTAATTTTTCATTTACTATCCTCATGTCAGTCAGTTCCTGAGAATATAACTCACTTTTCTCCATGTCCGTCCTTAACTGACACACGGCACATTTTTCCTGAAACAATTTGCTAGTCTCTTCCTAGAGGTGTTCTCTGTTGTTTCAGAGCGTTCAGATTTTGGCGCATCTGATTGAATTCCGCCTGGGAATTGACATCCCTAGTGATCGAGTGGCTATTCTCATCTTTCAGTTACATTTGAAATGCAAAAATGTCCTCTATGCAGGCTCTATTGTGCACAACCTGCTCACTTAATTTTTGTTGCCTCGCTCTCAGATTTTCAACACCTTCTTCATACTTCTCTTTAAGTGCAGAAAATTGAGACTCACACTCTAAATTTGTTTGCTGCTGCATCACTACCTCCTCCTTTAGCTGCAGAATATTGTCTTTTAATTTCAACTCTGAATTTTGGCTATGTTGCAGTTTTTCCTCGAATTGTTTCAATCCTCTCTGTGCATGATCCAAAAGCTCAGATTGGTTTTGCACAGAGGCTACACTCTCCTGGTAGCGTTCGTCCATGATCATCATATGGAAGTACATGCATGCTATGAGCTGAGCCATTTTAATGTGATCATCTCTGGTGGTCTGTGTCATATAAAAGTCTGTCAGGGCCTGATGTAACAGCCCATTATCCTGCCACATATCCACATTCACAGAGGTAACCTCCCGAATCATTCTTGCTTGCCACAGTTCATGCTCCTGTTCCACCCATTCACCTTTAACAAACAATTTGGATAGAAGGTGCTTAGTGGCCATATTAATTTCTACGGTGCTCAATCTGAAATGTGTTCTTCACCTAATGTGCTCTGTATGCAAGGGCCAGATCTCAGCCCTGTTTCTGCTTAGTTTGTACTTACAATGACAATCAATGAATACTTGTATCTACACACACCGCCCTGAAACCCAGGGTACAGGTCTGAATGGCGCCTTCACAATGTAACACACCACCTAAATGAATAGGCTGCTGCTACTGCACTGTCAGGAGTGAAAACTCAATACCAATCTCGGCAGGAGCCCCCAGTTTTGTCACAGTTTATTACGCAATCACACTCAACTCATGGGAGTTCCTTTCCCCCAATGAATATGGCGCACAACAAATCACTATTAGTTTGTTACGGTTCACTTTGGTAAGGCCTCCAACCTGTCTCGCTCCTAACCCAAACAAGTACTCTGTGCCACAAAGGACTTGGAACCAGGCAGGTGTGTATTTAGAATATGGATATTTATTAATTTATTTAAAACAAATTTGACAAATAGGCATCAGCCACCAATGCTGTGGCAACACAAGAACAAAAATTACTTCCGTAAAGGCACCAACACAGAGATAATACTGAGATTTGCAATCACAATGGAATTTCAAAACACCCACTAATACAGAAAAAGAATAATTCAAGATAAACAGTGATTGCAGATTTGGGTTATAATACCTTTCTCCCAGCAACCCCCATCCTCCAAACCTCAATTAACTTGGCCCCTCTGAATTGAAGGTCAGTGGCAGAGAGGGGCAACACAATGGGAAAATCGTTTCAGGGTTTTGATAAAATGTACACTTTGGAAAAAGGGGATTCAAAGCGCAAAATCATTTTTCTTTCTACTTGTTACCACAGATGGAATATGAGGGACAGAAAAGCAATGGGAATTTTGTTTTGCCACACCTAAAAAGAACAGGCAGGGCTTTGTGATTGTGGCCAGAGCACAATGGGAACAAGGGGGCAATTTCGTTTTGCACCCTGCACATGCAAAGGCGTTACCATGCTTCACACTTCTGATTTAAAATGAAGGGGATCAATGGGGAATTTCGTTTTTACACCCTGCACACTCACATGGAAACTGGGTTTTGGGATTCATTCTTTTGGCAAATCTTTATGTCAAAACACCGGCTCAAAACACACTGGGAAGAGCTTGTTGGTTTAAAATGCCCACAAGACCCACCCCGTGATTTCTATAGGGGAATTAATTGATTTACTTTAATTAAATATGCTAAGGATATTTTGTTATGGGGAAATAAACAATACTTGAAAAATGCAGGGCCTATACAATCTATGGCTTTGGGGTAGTTTTACTTACAGGAGAGGCCTTGAAACGGGCAAAAGGGAACAGCAGGGCACCGCTAGGGCAGCAAGGGGGTCAGTCAAGGATATCCTCTGAATCCTCCAAGGAGTGCCAGTCAGCTTCTATGCCTCCTGGTTCCTGTCTCCAGTGCAAGATTTAGGCCTTTCTGCTGGGATGTTTCTCGCAAGAGTTCAGCAGGTTTTGGAGGTTAAGAAATGGCCGGCTCATGTACCCTGCAAATAAATGGCTTTTAAACACACCCAATTGCATTATACATGACATCTTATAAGGCTTTCAAAGTTTCAAAATACATGAGTATCACTTCTGGATTGTACATATGTATAGGGCAGTGATATGAGAAATCCATGTTCAAACTTTGAAAGTATAGTAAGCATTTTCTCTGCATAGTGTCATTTGGATGAGGGAAAAAACGAACAGGAACATCTTTTATTTCTTTTACATGCAAGGAGCTCTGTTTCACCTTAGCTGCTTGGAGCACACTCTGGTATTCCACTGAAGATACTGTACGCACTGCTGTATCTTTATGTGTGAGTGCAGCTCTCTATTGATTTGTCAGCCACATGTCTTTCTTTTCCTTCCTGAAAGGCATTGTGCATATCTTCACACTTTTGATTTTAGGCCCACTTTCTTTCCTTTAGATTTAGGTTCAAAAAGCCTTATGTCTGACATCATTCCTGTGTTGGCCTTATATTTCAGTGAGCATTCACAAATGATGCTGGACTCTTTATTTCTGGCCTTAAGTGGCTATTTTCCACCCCACAGCCAGGGTGAGGCCAGTAACTGTGAGGCACGCTATGAGGTAAGGCCTGCATCCTGAGCTCTCTGACTGGCTGAGAGGCCAATTCATGTCACCTGCCAGATCATAACACTTAATATTTAGGTTTGAACAAGGACAATACCTGAAAACATCCTATGGAGGAGTGTCTTGAGAATAGAAGTGTAATCTTTGGAAAATCTAGTTTGGGTGGTCATTTCTTGATCCATAAGTACATTTCAATTCACTAGCCCAAGACATCAACTTGTATGGCTCGGCCTGCCCATGGAACATATGCTCTTGCGCTCTAACTTTAGTCTTGCACTTTAGTCTGACAAAGGATATTCTGACTCCAGAAGAGACGGAGATGGGTCCACAGGGATGCATGTAGAAGAGGGAATGCATGGTTCATCCTCCATTAAAAGGGATGGGTGAGATGAACATTTCCCACAAAATGGATTTTGAATCCTACAGCAGACCCCACCAATCTTCCATTCTGCTACCTAAACGCCAAGAGGCCTTGCCAATGCTTGAAGCTGAGCAAATAATGTACATAACATAACCCCACCAAAGGCTTTGGAAACCTGAAATAGACCCCAGACAACGTTGTGGATTCATGGAACAAACTCAGAGAAAGGAGATGGATTTGTCGAAGACTTCCAAGCAGGCATTATGGACCCTTGAAAATGCTCTAGGTGGTGGATGAACAGGGGAGGAATATGGCGGCAACAACATGAAGCTTTGTTTGGGCTAAACATTTCTTACCGGAGCTGTGAGGAAATCGACCCTCCCTTCGGGGGCGTGTGCTTGCCTGGGCTTTTTTGATTTTTGAAATTAAAATGTATGATGGAATCAGCCTCTGAAAATGTGTGGGACCATTCCGCACACATTTTCCCTGCTCAAATCACAACAAACGCATAGTCGAGTGTACTCCGAGAGGGGACAGCCTACAGGTGCCGTCCTCCCCTGTCATGTTCAGCTGGAATGTGACAGCCACGGGTACATCAAAGCTTCTCAAGAAGGGGGAAGGCGACACCTTCCTCCGGCCATGGGCAGCCTAATTAAAATAGCAAAGGTTCCATGGATCCACTTCCTATTGTCTAAACTGCTGGGGGAGCGCATACTAATAGGAGTTAATTGGAACAGGCCTGCGTCAGGCTTGATTGCAGAATGGACAAGAGGAAGGCAGGACTAACACCTCTTGGACATGCAATGTGTCAACCTGAAGCTAGTTCCCACCCCTATGTATGAAGGACAGTAAATGGCATGTCTGGGTCCACTATTTACTGTAGGCAGCCCCTGCACAGACCCCTTTCAGAGGAACAAAGTATGTGATTTGAGGGAGACAAAAAACTCTCTCCTCAGCTATGGGCTGTCTGCCTTAAAGGACTACACAAGCCCTGCGAAGAAGCTAGGAGGAGTGCCACAACAAGCATCAACCAGCATCCATCTTTTAAGGACATTGTTGAAGCAGTTGAGCCCTGGAACCACGACCAGCTGCGCCACTGACTATTGTCACGCTGCAGTCACTAAAGCCAGCCGAGACCAGCGTTCCGGATCGACCAACCAGCACAGGGACACTTCTTGACCCCGAGCCACTGTGTAGGCCTGTCTGCAGCTGTCTGTCCAGCCTCGCTTGCCGAACTGCCTGCCGCCTGATACCCGCAGCTGTTTCCCATCTTGAACTCTGTCGCAGGAGCTGCAAAGCGTCCTGGAACTGACTTGATGCTGTCGAGCATCAAGATCATCTCAACCACCAGGTAGATTGTGGTTCTGTCCCCCTGGTCCTTCTCTGAAGGCCCAGAGTGACATTTATAACCCCTTGCTCCCTTGGTGACGAAGGCAAATAACCTTCAACAGTTAAGACGGATTGCTTTACCGACTACCTCCTGTCAGTATCCAGAGTGCATCCCTTTCCTTCGTGAACATGCCATTTACTGTCCTTCCTACAGAGGGGTGGGAACTAGCTTCAGTTCTCTGTGTTCCTTTACAGGTGGGTTGTATTTTTTAGTGTGGTAGAACTGTCTGTTGTAATAATAATAGAGTAGATTTGTGCACACAACCTTGACTAGACAGTCCCTTTTATCATTGGGTAATAATCGTATTTTCGCTGTGCTGCAACTAACCAATGCTCCACGAGCTTGCAGAGATAAGCCTCCAGTTCCATCCATGCTACCAAATTTGGACAAGGAGGTTTATAATTTGCTTGTGTTTCCAATCTCTTCAGATCCCTTCTAGTCTACTAGAAGTGTGGGGCTGATTGATGGTTTAGAAACGGATATTCATCCCTGGACCACTGGTGCCCCGGAAGTTGATTTGTCACAGGAGCACCGATCCGTGTAGAAACAAGACCCCACACACCCTAAATTGAGGAAGATCTCTGCCCCCGAATTCCGTGAATCACCTTAACGGTGTGTCTGTTGAGTCTACTGAACACTGTGTCTGTTCAGTAAATGGCTGCCTGCTTTGGGGCAGCAACTTCCTCAATTTGAGGTGGAGGAGTTTACAGCGCTTGTTGCATATCACTGCTCAGTTGCACTGCATAGAGAAAGTCATTTACTCAAGTGCCCAAACTTGACCAATGAAACCACTCAACTGCCTATGCTAAAACAGTGAAACCGTCCAAAGCTGTTTAAATGTTTCATGCTTTGAACACACATTTACTGTCAGGGTGACTATTTTGAAGATGAAATGAGCACCATACCAAGTGGGCATATCATGCTCAGAAAGAATGCACGTTTGAACTACTAACACAGACATGTTTGATAAATTGGTAGTCATTCTTATGTTCCCAAAATGCACTTTGTTTTTATGCAAAGCAGCCATGATCCTATATTCAGGGCAAGCACATCAGACACTTAGCCCCACCCCCAGCCCCGTCCACACCAGTGACAACTCCCTCTACCCACTAGCAGGAAGTGGGTGGGAATTGCACAGTACATGTTGGCCATTTCCAGCATGTTGGACGAATAAAACAGCCGTCTGCTCAGGGATGTCATTTCACCAAAATGCCAGGGGTAGCGGAAGTGACATCACATGACCCTTGACCCCCCTGATGACATCACAGGAAGTGATGTAATTTGACCCCTACCCGAAGTGATATCGCGGAAAGCTATGGAACACGACCTTTCACCCGTTGACAAAACAGGAAGTGGCATTACATAGCATTGTACACTACAAAAATATGGTACGATATCACTATAATGTGATGTACATTTCATACACGAATGGATTTCCATATGTATCATTAAGATCAGTGTGTATAGGCCCATATTACCAAGTTACTGTAAATGCAAGCAGACATCCAAGGCCAAATGATAATTATGTGTTACTATATAGCACTTATGCTTAAGCGCTTTATATAGAAAAAATATACACCTAATATCACCCAACCTGTGTTGGTACTCATTTATTGACTTCACAAGGATGAAAGGCTGAGTTGAGGTGTTTAAGAACAGACTAAATCAGTGATTCACCCCCTAAAGTGTGCCTGAAATAAACATTTAATGAGTCTAGCAATTATTGTATAGACTTCCAGAAAGACACATTATTTGGTATTCCTATTCTTTCTTATTTAGGGTCAGTGCTAAAAGTGTTAGACTTGTGGCACTCCTGTTCTTATTTTTCTTATTTTTTTTAGGGTCCTGAACAAGAAAGCCAGCCACTCATGTAAAGAGCCACATGGTGCAGGCCATAGCCCAGGAGTTTTTTTTTTCATAATTTTTTTAGAGGTCGCAAGGGAGATCACAGAGGTCGCAAGGGAGATCTCAGGGGTCGCAGTTGCAACGTCTGGCGACCCCTAAATGACGTCCCTGCATCTGCTGAGCGTGAATAGGCAATAGTCAGAACTGGTTATTGACAATGGACCTATAAAGGAGCCCCTAGCGGAGTTGCTGTGTTGATTAAACACCTCTAATTGCAGGTGGCGGATCCATGAGGCAGCTTCCAGCAGTGGCTCTATCGCCATGGTGCAGGCCCTGGAATAATCGGTGGATGCATTAAACAGACCAGAGCAAAGGCGTTGGATGCATGAGATAGTAAATTAACTGCAGTATAAATGGTATCATATGAATCAGTATCTGTAGTGTCTTTACTTCTATATATAGTAGTATACGCTAGGTTTACTGTCATTTCTGCTGTATTGGCCATTCTGCATGCCACTGCAGTATACGTTGTCCTACAAATTATAGTGCATTACCTACAGTATATTGGGGTAGTCCCACTCAGGAAGTAAATTGTATATCTGCCCCATCCCAAACCCCTCCCCCGCCCGCCCCCCCGCTCGTTTTTCTACTCCCCCGAACATTCCAGAATATGGGTGTGGAAGGACGCATGCATCAGCCTCCGTTAGAGGGGTGGCTTCATGCAGTCTGCAAGTTGCAGCTGTCCGTAGACTTGGGGGTTTCAGAACAGCATTCAGCTGGGAAGTCACATGAATTTGCTTTTGTAGTGAGTAGGCGGGACTAGAACCACCATCCCCTGTTTCTACAGCATCCTGTCTTCTCTGCTCCCTCGGCTTTTTTTTTTTACCTGCGTAGCTGAGGTGTATCCACCTCGTGTTCCCGTTACAGGGCGCTATTATTTAGACATACGCCTCTGACGCTCTCAGGAAAGCCCCTGCCAACACGAACGCCGCCAGCCCACCCCGCGCGCCATCACCACATTTTCGACGTATCGTCCCCGTCGCGAGGACCACTGGAATTGATGCGGCGGCCAGATGTCCAGGTTGACACTGTGCTGACGCCGGCGCTTGACTGACGTCGATCCAGGTCCCGCGGTGCCCGGGGACTCGGGAAAGGAACCTAGGCCTGAGGCGAGTGTGCTATATGAAACGTGTCCCGGGCGCGCGCCTGTGGAGATTTGCATGTGCGGAGGCTTTTAAATGGCCTCCATCTGTCGCCCAGCGTTGTTCCCGCCATTACAAAGCGTGAGCAAAATCTCTGATCCAGGCGCGCCGGCGTGGAGGGCAAGAGGCGGAATCGTCTGGGGGAACGAAGGGATTTGGGGGGCAGTAAGGGATGTTCTTTTGTTTGCAGGTATTGGGGTGAATTACCTTGAATGAAATGTGGAGAGCAGTGCTATTTCTTATGTACATTATACAACGTGTATTCCAATACAAGGGCTTCTGCTCACTATGTGTTATGTTAAAGGATCTTATACCGCGCAGTGTCACCACCTGCATGCTCCCTTGGGCCTCTGGCGGATCTGTAAAGCAAGAGGGTAAAGGGGGGTAAGTTTGTAGGCCTGAACGGGAGAAAAAAGCACGAGAGCTGTGATGTGCTGTTGGCAGCTTCAGTTCGGTTTACACCATTTGCAGCTTCAGTGTGATATTCGATTGGTAGCTGTCATGTGATCAACCACATTATATATTGATGTGTTCGTTTATGGATTTCTGGTATTTCGATAGCACACACCAAGGTGCAAAAGGAGGTGAAGCGTGTAACAACATATTCAACGTTTGCACAGCTTTTGGGGGTAACCCAGGGAGTCATGAATTGGTGGCATGGTACCAAATGTACGTTATATCGTGTGTGCTGGGTGGCACCATTTTTTGGAAAGCATGGGCAAAGAGAACGAGGGTATTGAGTAATGAGCTACTGCGAAGGGTGAAATGATATTTTCACAAGCCTTGATCTGCAGATTCATATACGTCCCAACATGTAGGGATGGAGCCAGCCGTAGCATTTTGTTGGGGAGGTTGTGGGCTGGAGGACAGTTTCAAAATGTGGGACAGGTTTTGGGCCACAAGTGATCGATCACCCAATACTCATTGTCCCTCTTAGTGCCTGCATACTCACTCTCAAGTTTGCTTTTGTTTTGTGCCCTCTAGCCTGAGTAACCCTCAGGCCTTAGTAACTCTCAGGCATAATCTGCCCCTTTGCTTCCAACTGGCCTGAAAAAACGTGAAGCAAAGGAGTCACTGCCGATTAGTCACTTGCGCTAGGGATCAAACAGTGAACTTGTGTGAGGTGACTGCAGGACTCAGCATGATAGGTCGCTTGTGCTAGGCATCAAACAGGGAACTTGTGTGAGGGTTCTGCAGGCCTCGGCATAGTAAGTAAATATGTATTAGTATCTCACCAGGAAATAGCTGTGTAGCATCCGGGTTACACGTAGAGCACGGCATTATGTGCATTAACTCGTCGGTTGTCCCCTTCATCCGAGACCAGGAAGCTGAAACTCTATAACACTATCCTTTGGCCCATAAGATTCATCTTTCACCCCAATTCTGAGGATATTTAGTTTCTCAGAGATGCTAATTACTGAAATTGTGAGCCATCTTAAAGCTGAGCAGCAGTTAAGTCTTTGTCTTCCATCATCACAAAGGGTATATTAATACCAACGGGGCAGTCTTACTCTGCCACTGTACATTTGTTGCTGCTGCCTGTTAATGATTGCTTAAACCTCAACACTCTGCCCTCAAAGGTGATAGTTTTGACAGGCGCCTACTGTAGAGCCACCCCTACCCTCCTCCCAGGCTGTGCATCACTGAAACATGCTACCTTCTGCCTGCAAATCTCTCAATTTGGAATTTCTTAAATTCTGCATTTATAATGGGGCACTCCAAGACTACAAGTCCCAGATGCAAAAGAAACAAATGCAGGACTAGACTACTATCTCCTAAATGGAATGTGCCATGTTGTCATATGAGGATTCACATGGGGTGGCCTTCCTACACATGTACTCTGAGGACAGGATAAGCAAAGAGATCATGAATGCCTCAATGGAGTATTGTGAATAGGTTGGGGGTGGGGGGGTATTGAGTCCAAGCCTAATGTTTATAAGCAATTGATTATACCAGGAATAATGTATGTCTTGGAGGTACTCCCGGAGAGATGAGTGTGCTGGTTGGAACAGTTGGAGGCAAAAATACTTTGCTCTTTGCTGGGCCTACCCTGTTCGGTTCCAGTTCAGGCAATAAGGCTTGAACTTGGATTACAGTCACTGAACTCACTGTGGAAGCTTGCTGTCTGTAGGTTGTGGGCTAAGATTACCTTGGAAGCCTCTCATGGGCCAAGTCTCCTGAACCTCACAGTGGGACACTCACAGAGGGTCACTAGGAGTACTTGGTTTAGTGAGATGGAAAAAACAGCACTGCTACATTTCTCGGACATTGGACTAAGTGAAGTCCCTAAGTCGGTGATCGAATTCCAACTAGCCAAAATAGAGGAAAAACGCAATATCAAGACTGTGCTTTGTCCACTGATCAATTGGCCCTACGACGAAGCTATGTGCAATATACCCATCAAGGTCTGCCTGGGGACAATTTTCGTAGTTACCTTACCAAATTGCGTTCTCCTGTGCTGATCCACGTTATACTCTACCCAAGGTTTGATATCCTTCCTGTCTTGGCTCACACCGGAGTTTGGGTAGGAATGCCTTGAGAGATGAGAATCTGTAGGCTAGGTGGAGAAGCAAATGAGACTGCATGACACATCTTAACCCAATGCACTAGATTACAATGTCTGTACGACAAGGGATATGTAAAGTTCAGAAATGTGAATTCAAACCAATTTTGGAGCCTACTCTACGGGAATATTTGCAACAGGCTCCCTTATCCACTGCTGCTGCTGAAAGAGAAATCCGGCCCCTCAAAAAAACCCACCACCCTCTCAAAGGCTCTCTCTGGTCCATCCGAGGCATCAACATGTGAAAGGGATACAGTTCACCCCCAGCTCCGCGGTATTTACGTTACTGAGTCAGAACATCATATTGTGGTCCCCTGAGCAGCTGTGGAAACCCAGGTGGCCTTTAAGGTATTTGACCCCTTCTTTAGCGAGAAACCAGTCGCAGGGAGGAATCACTAACTTGAAGCATATGGAGGGGGAAACATAAACCTGAAGCACCAAGATGGATCAATCTAAAATGACCTAGAGAGAACTATTAATGAATCAGAGGCCACAAATGGCCCACACAAAGACTGCTCCCAGGTGAGAGATAACCATTCAGATGCAAGGCAAAACCCGACCCAGGCGGCTCATCTAATTAAGGACATTGCACATTTGGCATTGCGCCTATGCAAGGAAATGAGCCCAAAGAGGGCAAAGCATCATAATGTGCAAACTAGAGAAGACTCAAACTGGGCAGACCTAATTCCAGCCAAAAACTACAGATTTATTGAGGTTGAGACTTCGCTAGGTGCATCAACGCCCTTTGAGTATAACACTCAACGAAGATCCACTACTTCCACCTGGAGTGGCAACAATGACACGCATGATCCTCCAGCGACGAATCGTCCTCGGACACAGAATTGCTAGGAGAACTCTCCCTTTATCGAGAGATCAGAGAGCGTACCTCTAAGAAACTATAGCTAAATTTAAAAAACTAGGGGCGTGCAAAGGAGGATGAAGGCTGTCTGCCTTCCTTGGCTGCTAATTTGCAATCCACCATTCTTTCAGCAGTTACAATCACCCTGCTGGCCCCCTACCTGAAACTGTACGAGAATCTGAGTGAAAACTATAAAGACCAAACTACCTACTCGCTCTGATGAACTCCAAACTGGTCTATGTCGAATTCTTCATAGACTCCATAAGGGGGAAAAGAGCGAAGGAAAAAGAAATGGAGGGGGAAATCCTCAAATCACTGATTGACCTGCTGCAAGATTCCAAGACAGACAAGCGGATTTTCCTGGATGGGGTCTGGGAAATTTCTTCTTAGTCTATAACCCAAAAGCAAAACGGGATTCACAACAAGCACCCCCAGAGGGTACTAAAAAGAGGGTTGAAGCATGTGCTAAAGGACCAATCCAACCTTCCACCCACCTCCATGTACTGGCGGGAGAGCTCCAGGGAGCATCTTGCACAGCAGACCCAACGCAAAAGACCCCGGAGCTCCAACAAGATTTGGCCCCTCCCCCTGGAGAACCACTTGGTATACCCATGTCCACAGGAGTAGATCTGATGAAGGAACAAACCCGGGGCGAACCTGTGAAAACTACAGTAGGGGGGGGGGCGGCCGCAAACAGTCTTCCTGTCTGACAGATCTGAAATACTCTACACTAGGAGAAACCCCTTCTCCATTTTTGAACAACAAAAAACCAATGGAGAAGACTCGACCCTAGCAAACAAAGGGGAACGAGTTAAGAAAACATGAGGAAACCAAAGATAATGAAACCCTGTGGGTTGCAAAGTTTTCTGAGAAATCTCAAGAATGTGTCCCCAAACTCCCTGAATAACACCGAGAAAGCAAGGGAGAAAACAGGTACCCCACAATCTAATTCTAGTGGTGACGGAGCTCAGCTGCAGAATATCCCTAAAGCTCCATCATTATCTAAAGACCCTCTGGAAATTGAGGAATGCAAGGCTCCCCTGCTGAATTTGTCAGTGTACGAGAACACAAATGTTTTGGTGGAGGCGATTAACTCGGCCCTGGCCATAAACGATCAAAGAGACCCTGATATGAGTAATTACCATCTTACAGAAACTGGTTCCTCTCCACCTTTTTGAACCCTGGCAGATAGACGATCCAAAGTAAGAAAAGAGAATGAACAGGCTTCTCTTGTTAGGGAGACTTCTCCAGAATGGCTAATTTCCCTTACCTGCTGAGTCCCTCAGCAGCTTTGCTGGATTTCTAGGATTTATTTTTTTCACCTGGTAAGAGTTTGAGCATTTTTTCCCACTCTTACATGTGTTTTGCTGTGTGTTGTACATGTTGTGATCATGTACTATGGAGTCTCAATCACCCACATAGGCATCATCCTTTTACTGTGTGTCACACATCACCTTTAGTGCAGTGACACAGGGTTGTCTTTTTAGACTTCCCACTTCAAACTCCATTTTCTGGGACAGACTACTGTTTCCCAGAACATGTAAAGTTGTGATTGACTTTATTAGTCTTTTTAAATGTACAGACCCAGTACAAACTATCTTCCATAGAGTACTGGAAGGGTCAATAGTTATGCTTTTTTGTCTGTTCTTATGGAACATTATTTTGTTCCCCTTTCTTTAAGATTTGGCTGGTGGCAGTGGTATCTACAATTTAGTATTCTACCGCAAGCTAGGAAAATAGCCTTGGTACTATTAGAGGCAATGGTGGTAGCCTCAAACTCTAACCCGCCTGACCCCACTGATTTTATTTTGGTTCTGGGGGTTTATTCGCCATTTCTTTTTGTAAAGGTATTTCTCATGTTTTACTCTGCGTGCCAAACCAGGTTTGGTTCCTTTGTTCGCCGTCCTTTATCGGGCTTCTGCACAGAAGTCCTCCTTAGGCGCCTGAGTGTCTGGGTGGACAGGATGTGAGGGAGGGGTTTTAGGCCCCCTGCACAGGGTCTCCTTAGAGACCCAAGTCACACTCTAGTTTGATTGGCTAGGTGCCTGTCCTGTCAGGACAGCCACCCTGCTGTGTGATTGACAGCCAGGCTGTGTGAATGGGGGAAAACTGCTTAAATGCAGGTCTCTGGGACTTGGAAGGCAAAGTCGCTACTGGAGTGAGAGAACCAATGGGGAGCTGAAGGAAGACGACTGCTGCAACTACTGGACATCCCAGTGAAGCCCTGCTGCAGGTCTGAATCGCCCGAAACTCTGACGACAGAGGAGATCCGCAAGGAGTCTTCTCCCCTTAACCCTGGTGGGACCAACCAGCTCACAAAGCCCCTGGATCTTCTCTTCAGCCTGGTCAAATTTGCTGTGCTACAGGAAACCGGATAGCTAGTGAGAGAGAGTCAATTTGTGCTTTTAAGGAGTACACCTTTTATTTGACGCTTTGCTCTGCTGCTGGCTTTTTCCCTGGGCAGTGCAGGACCCTCCAGTCTTCCTCCTTCTTGTCCCCACGACAGTCGCTTCAGGAACCGCGGGCCTGCAGGAAATGCCATGAACAACCGCCTCAGCTACAGCATACTTCTTCTGTTAAGGTACTGTTCAATCCAGTCGTTCGTTCCGTCCGACCGCGGTGAAAGTGTTTGAAATCTTTCGCCTCTCCGAAGGCTTTTCCTTCTTCTCTTTTGAATAACTTTTCCTCCGACCAACTTCGTTTTGAACTCTTGCCAAAGACTTAACCGCAAACTACTCTGAACTGTGTGATCCTCTGCAAAGACTCTGAACCATTAACATTGGCACAGGCCTATTGATTTGAATCCAAGTTTTAGTAAGCCTTTTCTAGATTGCTCTGCCTATCACTTGTTGGTGTTGTTGATGTTGGATAACCTTGTCTTTTCCTCCCTTTTAAATTGCTGGAGTGCCATTTTGCTCACACTTCATTTTGAGCCTAACTTGTCCAGAATTGATTGGGGGTTATTGTAGTGTATTAAGATTGTTATTTTCTGCTGCTTTATATTAGTGAACTGTTTTATAACTGATGGTGTAAATAAATGTATATTCTTTTACTCAGAAACCTTGAATCAATGTTTGCTTGAACCATAGTAATTGCTGTCCTTTGAGTAACTTCTGATACTGCTCACTTTACTCTTGAGATAAGTCTGGCTGCTCAGCCATTGCTACCACTTTACTCTGTAGTACAGGCTTGTACCAAAGGTGAATTTGTACTGTCACTTGTAGTCTTAATTGTGTGTGGTGTTCCCAAAGGGTACGGCATTTGATTCTGCCTAACACCTCTCCAGAGTCGGTCAACTGTGGGAGTGAGGGAACTTCATAGGGTTGTAGGAGCTTGAAGCCAGTCTGTGCATTGGAAGGTTATTGGTGCTCCTCTGCCTCCGGTTAAAGGGAGTTTTCACCACAGAGAAATGGAGGGAAAGGATCCAAAGAGACCTTACCCCAGTGGAGAGGGTTCTTGATGGACACACAGAGACGAAGGGTCTCATCACGCCACTCTATAGAGCCTTGCTAGAAACATCGGGGAGTGCAGTGGAGGATCCCCTGACAGCGGTGGGAATGAGACATAGGACTGGAATTGAACAACCACCTTTGGCAGTTTGTTTAGGAGGGCCTTCAAAACATCAATATCCTGTCAATACAAATGCCACGGCTTGAAGCTACTACACCGATGGCAATATGATCTGGTGTGGCTGTCTAAGATGTTCCCTACAGGGAACCCTCTGTGATGGCATGACTGTGGGGACATAGCTGACAACTGGCACATGTGGTGGAGTTGCACAAAGGTCCAGGTGTATTGGGCGGAGGTCTTGAGGTGGATCAAAGATTTTGGAGGGAGGGAATGGGTGATGTTAGTTCTGATTGGTCTGGTAAAACAAGAGGAGCAATGGCACACCCTGCCCCCCATGGATAATTTTCTTTTACTGGCAATAAGAGCGTGTTGCGCTAGATTTTGGAAGATATTGGAAGAGAAGGGGACCTCTGAGCCTATCTGACACCGTAAGGGACATCTACCTCATGGAAAAGATCACGGCAGCAATCCATGGGGGAAGCGCAGATGTGGAGGGGCAATGGCAGCAATTCTGCAAAACATTTGGGACAAGTAGACATGTGTACAACCTTGACATTTCTGTTTGTATCCGGTTGAGACAGGACCAGCCAGAGGACATCATTTGAGTTCAAGAAGAGCATACTCGACCACTATACGTTTGAGTTGTCTGCTTTGAAACTGAAAATGTACATATAAATTGAGATGTTTGTTGGGCGACTGGTGGGAAGGCCTCGGAAGGGGGGAATAGGAACACATGAAAGATTCAGTGTTGGAAGTATTTACATAGGGCATGCACCCTCCAGTTGGTTTGTACCTTTCAATGTTCTCTTGAAATATATTAAAATATAAATTACAAAAAAAACACACATCCCATCAATCACATCACTTTTCATTCATCCACCTGTCACTCACACCTTTTTACATCCACGCATTGCATTCTCTACACAGGCACATACCCACACACCCAGAACATTCAAAAACACAGATCCCATTACATCACAACACATCACTTCTCATTCACCCACAGTCCCTCACACCTTCTCTTACATCCACTAATTGCATTCTCTACAGAGGCACACACCCACCCACCCACACAGAACATTCAAAAACACACATCACACAACATCACTTCTCATTCACCCACCAGTCACTCATACCTTTGTTTACACCCGCTCATTGCATTCTCTACACAGGGACACACCCACACACCCAGAACATTCAAAAACACACATCACATTACATCACAACACATCACTTCTCATTCACCCACCAGTCACTCGCACCTTCTGTTACATCCACTCATTGCATTCTCTACACAGGCACACACCCACCCAACCAGAACATTAAAAAACACACATCACATCACTTCTCTTTCACCAACTATTCACATACATACATCTAACATGCAAACAACACATAATATTTAAAAAATAGAAGCATTCCTACATTTTCCTTGCAGCTTTCGTCTGTCCTTCAAGGCCACCCTTGGCTCCTCTCTGCTGCTCACAAACAGGAACCAGGAGGCTGCAAGAGCTTCCTGGTTCCTGTATGTGAGCTGCGAGGAAGCCAATGGAGAAGGGGTTGGAGCTGAATGTGGCATGTGAATATGTGCCACATGTCATGGTCAGCTCCAACACCTACTGAACGCCTCCCTGTCCCTGCCTTTACCCTGATGGGTGAGGACTGGGCTGGGTGTGCCAGGGACCCACCAGACCTGGTGTGGCGGGACCCCCAAATTGCGAGGCACCTGCTACACTAGGAGATTTTGTTTTTTAAAAAGTTGGGGTCACAAGGGAGTCCCCAGGGGTGGCAACTGTGGCTCCCAGGGGTCGCAATTGCGACCCCTGGTGATCCTCAAATGACTTATCTGACAGGACTGGATCTCAGAAAGTGAAGAGGAAAATGAGCCTGAGAAGGAAGACTGTTAGTAGGCCTTTACTTCTTTCATTGACACATCCCTGTCTCATGCAGTAGATAAGGCTCTAGGCAGTAGGAGGGCTTATCTTTAATTAGCACCCTGGAAGGGGGCACTGGCCAATTAGGATACTAGGAACACAAGCTTTATTGTACGGTACAAGCCCGTGTTTTGAGTAGCCTGGGTAGCCAGTGCCCCCTTCACTTGCCCTCCCCATTCTCCCTTGACCCTGATGTCTTGGCACCCATGTAGTTTCCTATTTAGGTGCTAATAGAGTGTTTTTTGTTATTTATTAAAAAAAAGAAAAGTACCTCTGCTGCGCGGCTCGGCACTGTGAAGTGCATTTGGCCCCAATATCCATTTCCATTCTTGATGATGAGAGTCTCGCAGTTCAGCAAATGTACGTTTCTCTTATTATTATTTTTTTTTTAAACTCCATTAACACCTGTGTAGAGATCTACACAGGTGCTAATGACGCTATGCCACTCAGAGTGTGGGACTGACCCTATTGATAACGGCGCCAGCACCATCGTTAAGGGACCCCCGTTTCGTTCTGGCCCTTGACTTGGGCTGTGGCAAATGCCGACAGGATCAGACCGCTGCTGAGGGGCATATCACCTCAATATACCAGAATGGTACTGTGTCCAATGCTTTGGCACCCAGACTACCTAGCAATCCAGAGTTAAAGGTACAGAGGATCATTATTGCCACGTGGGGTTTAAGCCCACTAGTAAAATTGTCTCTTCCAATAGGAGACACCAGGACCAGGGGATGGGCACTTGCAATTGTTTTCCCAAGCCCTGTAACCCCAGGGCAGGAACAATTTGGTTCCACCCATGACTGAACTGCTGCTGGAATGCACTATCCCCCTGGCCTTGAGGAAGGACATAAGAAGGCCAATATATCCAGCATGTATGTAGTTTTGGACCCATCACATATGGACAGCAATCCATGATTCTCTGCCTTCTTGCTGAGGATGATGTTGCAGGTTATCATTCCCCCTTGATTTGGACCCTACCTTTGACCCTGAAGATGAATGCATTGGGGTTACTAAATTCATTGGGCAACCCTATGTGTTGTCCTACAGCCATCACAGATGCAAACTGCCATGCATGGAATCTTATCCAGGTGTTTGGGCTTTATGCAGAGAGCTTCCTTAGTACTAAGTTAGAGACTTCCATCCAGAATAATATGAAGGGTGAATGGCAAAATCACTGACCATCCCTGTTACTGACTCTATGGTCTCACTTTTCTTTACCCCTTATCGGCGAAATGCCACCCAAGAGATAAAGGTGGCATGCCTCTCATGATAGGGTCTTGGACACTTCTGGCCCCATTATTAAGGTTCCGGGGGTGGTGAAAGAGGCTAAGTCAGCAGGGAATCAACTGGATCCTAAGTAAATCAGCAACTGGCCCAAAGTGCTTTCTCGTTATTGGGAGATTGCAAGGACCCAAATTAGGGCAACTAGTAGAGGCCCACTCTCCGGGATATTCAGATAGCCATCTGTTCAGGAATTAGTTCATCAAAGAATTAGGCAAACATGTGAATATCCTTGCCTTTCTTGATTGAGATCACACCTCACTCCACAGGATCTTTACCTCCCAGTTGGCCATAGCATGTGCTGTGGAGCTCATCTTAGACTCCTCAAGTCAGCAGCAAGGCAATTACCAGTATCCTCAGAAGTTCTCCAGATGTTCTTCAGAGGCATGGTCTTCAGGACTGCATTCGGATGAACAGGGTTCCAGCGGGTGATATTGGTGAGTCTGCTATTTAATCACACAGATGCCACTCTCAACGACTTTTAAATCGCCGGCATTTTGTCTAAATCAACAGATAACATTTGTCACGTTATACAACACATCACCGATGGCCGTTTAAATGATCCATCACGTTCCATTTTTGGCAATAGTCACTTTTTTTTTTTTAAACACAATCACGGTAGAAATCCTCCACCAACAACTTCTCTCTTCCATAATATCACAATTCGCATAGCACTTAATTATGCAGGCATCACCCAAATCACTTTGCCGCCTCAGTTCAAAACCTTACCTAACAGGTTTTTTCAATCCAAACAGTGCCTACATCATCTTGGTCACTAACGACCCTCCTTTTCCAGTTCTGACACCTGGACCTGAACATACCTTCATCCAAGGCATGCCCTCCTCTAAATTAACATTATACTGTGAATCAATTTTACATCAAGGTAATTCATTGTTACCCATTTTTTCCTGTAGACTCAGGCTACAGCGGCCCGCCTAGACAACAGCGCAGGCTTTCAAATTATCCAGTCTAACCGCTGATACTTCAAGGTAGGCCTTGATCACACAGGTCTTTTTTGTGGTCCCCCCTCTTCCAATACACTTTCTAAAGACTTTCTATCCTTTTTAGAAACTCCCCCTCTTTTTGAACCATGTCCTGATGAAAGTCCGGACCCTTCACCAAGCAACACTTCTACGTTCAAGTGAAGGCTGACTCCATCCCAGACTGGAAACATATTTCTTTGTCGACAACAAATACTACTATTTCTCAAAATAGTACTGAATTTCTCACACAATATGTTACTAACCTCCACCTATTTGAACTGTGGGATGTATTTACCCATGCATCCGAGCCCTACCTCAAAACTGTGCAGTACTGACATGGAAAACATCATGATGGCCAGAGCTTCCCAGAAAATGCACAGGGAAATGCATGAAGAATAGGCTGCCGCTCATTTTTGCCGATGTTATGGGCACAGAAGGACACTGCCTAAAACCACCATTGGACTACCCACACAGTAGTCTGAAACCATTGGGAATGGCAATGCTGATTGCCAAAAGCAAACCCATAACTGTTGGGAATTCATTTTCTTAAATCCCAAAAATGGGTGCAGTACCAGTACTCACCACTATCCAAAAGCCGGCATTTTAAAACAACACCAGATTTTACTTTTTGCAAAACTGAATAAATGAACCCAAAACAGGCCAAAGAAAGACTTACTGAGAGGTGAATCCAATGTAAAGTTATATTCTGAAGTGACTTGAAGGTTTATAACAAGACTGGCTGAGCTGGGGATTTCAGCAGTTTAAGTAAATTTGGACTGAAAGACATTAAAAATCTCAAGGTTTAAGAGAAATGAGTGACCTACTTTGAGTGTCACATAGGTTGCAATTGTTTAAATGTCATAGTTTTGAACTTAGAATCAGCATTCTAGCTGCATATGTAAAAAAATTGTCTTGACTTAAACTGGGAAACAAAAAGTGACATTTTATCTGAAACCTGGCTTAAGGAACTGAATTCTGCCTGGCAACTACCCCCATCAGGAGTGAAACTTGAGTCACAGCTGTGTTCCCAGGCCTAGCTGCCCTTTTGCTGCTCACACCAAAAGGGATATGACACTTCCCTGATTGAATTACCTGGGCTCTGCAGGAAATTGAACAAAGCCCTGTCCTGACTCAGGCAAATGTTTTATTGCAGATGTCGTAAAACAGCTTCCTATTGGCAGAAGCTGGGAGTGGCAGGGTCTCTGAGCTTGGCAGAAACTGGAAAGACTGGTTTCTGTACCATGTGACCTGAAAAGACACACCTCTATAGCCAGAATATGGTTTTAGAAAAAGATGAATAACTCATGGTACGGACTTGTGAAAATTATTTAAATGATACCATAATTCTTGTGATTTTTCTGCCCACATTTTAAGAGGTTTTTCGAACCGGTGGCATGTTCAGGGGGGTTTTAGCGGAAAAGAGGATATTACTCAAAATGTGTGCATGTGAAAAATCTGACACTTCATCAACTAATGTCCATACGCCTGGCACACATGTGTGTAAATTTGGGGTAATGTCCGGAATTGCAAACCAGTTAAAAAGTGCAAAATATTGCCATTTCTGGATGCAAGCTCCTAGAAACGCCAGAGTCAGAACAGGGGCTAACATCAGTAATGCCTCATGTGTGCATGTAATTTTAAACAAATGTTTACCTGTGCAAATATGTCTCTTTTTATCATATATAGATTGTGTGCAATTTGGCAGGGGAGTGTCCTCTCTGCAAGCCATAAAATGACATCGCTCTGACTCACAGTTCCTTCCCCAATCAAGTGAGAAATGGAAATTTGACCAATGGCAAGTGGAGAGGGGTAGGGGCTAGTGATGCTGCTCACACACACCCATTTTGAAAACACATAAAAGCAGACAGACAGGACAGATAGGAACCTTCAAATCCATTTGCAGCTGGAAGCTCTGCCGGGAAAATCCATACCTTGCCTCCATCAAACCTCCAGAGAGCCAAACTAGAGACTTCAATCTATCCAGAACCAGAGACCCAGACCAGACCAGCAGAGAGAGCTGACCCAGATCACTATTAGCAGAACCAGAGAGAGCTGACCCAGATCACTGTGAAGTGCAGAGACCAGAGGCGAGTTTAAAACCTGACCAGATCCGTGGCGAGGTCCATTTCACTCAAGAATATAGTGTGAGTACCTAGAAAACTGTGCAGAACCAATCTCCTAGCTAAATAATATAATTCAATCTAGTTTAATCTAAGTAGAACTGTCTCCTAACTGTCACCTGTCATTTGTAAAGCTGTCACTTGTCATTTTCTAGTTGCAAGCTGCACTTGTCTTTTTGAACTTTAAAATTTCAATCTGAAAAACGACCTTTATTTAATCGCTCATATCTCCGTGACCGTTTGTGCTAGAGACTTGCAGTAACTTTCATCTGGAAGCTGAGATCCTAGGCTTTCATAGGACCCCAAAACGATATTGATAGCCCTTGTAGTTCTTCTGTAATCGCACCAGACGCATTCGCGAATTTTACCGCGATTTGAAAATTTCTCCACTTGCAAAAAGATAGCTGCTTTTGCTTTCCTCTGAAAAAAATCGTTTGCCTCATAAAAACTATCCCTGCATCACTGCTAGAGTGAGCCTGAGCTAATAGTAACTTGATTTCACTCACCCTGAACCTCCTAGAGGGAATTAAAAGCATTTTAACATATTTTCACTCCATTGCCAGCACCTATCAAAGCATTTTGCCTGTGTTTTCAACTTCTGTTGTCTAAGCTTTCTGGGGTGAACTGAATCACATTTGATTGCATTTCTGAGAACTGTGTGTTTTCCTTCCATTTCCTTGCCTTGCATCAAGGGGGGGAGGGGATTGCCAGAGAAAAGTGATTACATTGTTTGTTGAAATCATATTGAGTATTTTCTATACTGCATTTCATTCATTCAACCTTGCATTTCCTTGAACCCTATAAAGCATTCTCTACCACATTATACTTCTGTACCTATTTACCAGTGTGCTACCTTATCCATTTCATCTCAACTCCTTAGTGATTATAAAGAAGTGTGCTAGTGCCAGATTCCCCGTTGTTAATATTTATCATATCAGATTAAGTGTGATATTCAATTATTAATTTATTATAAAGTATGATATATATATATATATATCTATTGTTTAAATTATCGAATAAACCTTTAAACTTGCAAAACAGAACTACTTCTTGGCTCAGTGGGGTCAGGGGGATTCCAAGGGAGGGGTGTTATATAGGGGTAGTCATCCAGAACGCATGAACTGGACATAAAGATATATCAATAAGGGTTTTCATTCAGTATTCTAGACTAGGCGTTGACTTGGCTGTAGTGCTGAATTGAATCCTCTTACAAATTGGGGGCTCGGGCCGGACGTTTGGGTTAGATTTACCATTTGTGCAGATTAATACAGCGTGCCAGCTGACCAGATACACATATCCGGTCGGATCACCACGCTGTGTTACGCTGTGAAGCATTCCTCAAAAGGGACACTCCAAGAAAAGTTTGGTTCTGCAAAAATAAAATACTAACTTCTGTAAGTCAGGACAGAGACCAATCTCTAGAATGACGACCTTGGTAGACATGAAAATAGCCAGAGAGCACTTCTTACATAAACTATTTGTGAGAGGTGATTGGGCTGAGCAGGGCCAGGATGCCTGGTTGCAGGCCATCACGCGACAGGTCACTGAAACAGGGTCAGACTTATGGAGAGATCAGGGTCCATTACATTTGGCCCTGAGTGAACTATATATGGCTCCTAAGGCCAAAGATGAACACGACAAGATCGTTAGGATAGCGGCATATTTATATTTATATATGGGAGCCATACAGAATAAATGTGCTGAAGGCCATGATCTGGCAAAAAGGCAACAGATGGCGTTAGAGAAGGCCCAATCTGATCTGGACTCTTCTGAGCAAAGGCTGCACAGAAGCCAGGAGTCAGAAAATGAGACCAGACAGTACATCACTAAAATAAAGGAGGATATGGATGTGCTGCAAAAGGAAAAGTCAGAATCAGGATACCAGATTTCGGGCCTTGCAGAAGGAACACCAAGAAGGTTTGGACTCCCTACTGCAAAGCCAGAAAAAGCTGGAGCAACAACTGGACTTCAACAGGGTATGTGCTGAGCAGGTAGTCACCCTGCAAGGCCACCTAGATAGGGAAAAGGCAGAAAGCAATAAACTGATTCTGAAAGACCTGGATACCCAGGCAGAGTTTGATGAAGAGCGCCGGAAAGCTGGTGCCCTTCAAAGGCAGAGGGACGACCTGGCAGCACAGATGCAGGCTCTCAGTCAGGAAAGAGACACTTTAGGCCAGAAAGTCTGCCACTTAAAAAAGGAAATTGAAGAAAATCACCTGGCCCTCCAGGGGCTGGGTGACCTCCAAAAAGAAAACCAGAACTTGGTAGAGCACACCAGAAGGGTGGAAGATGCTCTGGCAAGAAAGGAGCAGGCCGGTAGGGATGGGACTCAGGAGGTAAACCTCCTGCAGCAAAGACTGGCCCAGTTCTCCAGGACCAACCAGGAAGCACAGAGGGAAAATGAGGCCCTCTGTCAACACAATGATAGGCTCCAACAACAGGTAGCGATGCAGGAGAGACTGATAGAGTCTAGTAAGGCCTTGACTGAGGAACTGAAAGCACAAATGCAGGCTCTTGCATTGCAACAGGGAGCAGGGGCGGATAGAGATGAGGTCCGCTGGGAAAGAGAGACTCCTGACCATAACCGCAGGAGCCCTAACATCAGGGGCCTTCATCTCCCCCAGTCCCTTGACTCTACCACCCCCATGTCCCCTGGCGCACATGAGCACAGGGCCACAGGGATGGCAGATTACTATCCAGCTAAGAGTATGGGGCTCATAGGCCAGTACCACTCAGGAATGGAGGGGTGGGCATCCGGGTATGGGCACCCAAGTACAGTACAGTTCAATGGGAAACCCCAGGAGAGTAGGCCCATTAAGGGCATCCTGAAAACCTCTGCCCAGTTAGGTCAGTGGAGGGGGTACCCATCAAATCCTGGCAGCAAGGAGGAATCTGAAGACTCCTCTGAACTGCGCAGGACACAGGAGACCAGGTCCCCACATTCTGCCAGCCATTCCCAGGCTCGCAGAATCCGTGAAAACCTGTAAGAACAGACGGGAACCTCTGGGAGCAGTGCCTCTGAGTCCGAGGACGAATGGACAAGGGTTACCCGAACCAAAAAGGCCAATAAGGCAAAAAGGGCCTTGCTTAAGGACCCCTTAAAGCAGATTAAGGCGATCAGGAGCGTCATCACGCCTTACCATAAGAACGCTAAGTATTCTGTTTGGGAGCACTTAGAGTTGTTTGAACAAATGATGGAGACTTTCCATTTGAAGGACAGCCAAAGCTGTATTCAATATGTAAAGTGGACCTTCTCCCCGGAATACTGCAGTTTCTTTGCGGGGCTGGAGGACCGAAATCATTTAAGATGGTCCACCTATAAGGCGGCCATCTTGAAACATTTTTCTGTTCACAGAAATCCTCAAGAGGCTCGCAAGGCAGCCTACAATTTGCAATGTGGGGAGGATCAGGCCCCACAAGAATTTGTGCAGGAGTTAAAGCGTGCTTTTGCACAGACCACAAGAAGGGTGCGCACGGATAGCAGAGAATTTATAAATACGTTTTTCCATGCCTTGCCCAAATATATCATGACCCAGCTCGTGAGGGATTTTCACGAGAAAAGATCTTTAGACTGGGTCATTGAACAGGCTACCCGGATCTATGAGGTGCAGAAACCGATAGATAGCAAAAGTAATGCCCAGAAAAACCCCAAAGCCAACAGCACCCCTGCTGCTGCCAAGGTGGCAGAGGTAAAGGTCACCCCCGTTTTGGATTTGGAGATGGGGGGGCCTAAAAACCTACCTGCACCTAATAATGCTAGGCCCAGGAGGTCCTCGGGTCAGTCACAGACAGGGAGCCAAGGAGGCAGCCCCACAAATGGGGTCCCTCGCTCTCCTGATTATGTAAGTCCCCGTTACAAGGGAAATCGACCCATCCTGGGTTATGTGTGGACTCCTCCAGCCCAAGGGGGGGGATCCAGCCAAGCACCTAACCCAGGGAACTTCCCTCCAAACTTCCCACAGGAGGGCAGAAATTTACCAAACCCTGGGCAGAACTTTTTCCCCAGATATCCACCCGACTTTCAGCCCCAAAACCATCCATCCTTCTTTCCCCAATTCCCTGAGCCCAGACCACTGAATCCGGGAGAGGGGAGGCCAAGGGTGGAGGGGTACCCAAATCTTCCCAACCCGGGGTATTACCAGAGGAGGGACAGCTACCCTTCCCGGGATCAGCCCAGGGGAGAAAACAGGGCCCCGTATCAGCCTGAGCGGGTTTCCCAGTTAGAGCGCCAGGTTCAAAACATGGCGCGGGATCTGGGTCACATACTGAGGGCTCAGCAGAACCCTCAGATCGGCATGCCGGCGCAGAACGCACCCAACTCTGGACCTGGTGCTCCAGAACAATGACGGGGGCAGCACCCCGATAACTCACCGGTTCCCAGGGAGGAGGCACAAGGGGAAGGGGGGTGTAAAGCCTTGGAGGAAGCTTCCTTCCTCACTTGTAAACAGCCCCTGGAAACCCAGGAACCGGAAACAAAATCTCTTGCCCCTGAAAGTCTGCCTCCTAAGGAGCAGAGGGGGGGTAGGAGAAACAAAAGACCCAAACAGACTCAGTTTGAGGAGGAGGTACAGATATTCCAATTTGAGGGAGAGGGATCCTCAGAGGATCCTGGGAAAAGGATCTTCTCCTTCAGAGAGGGGGGAACCCCTCCCAAAGAAAAATGGGTCCCTAGGGATGCAAATCCAGACTGGGGAGATGTGGAGACTGAGCTACCGCCGCCCACCATCTCATCCCAGAACCAACCGCAAGAAAATCCCCTGGTTCAAACCCATCCTGGTGACTGCCTCCAAAAAGGGGGGGGCGGCCCAGAACCGGAGCCAGGGGAACCCACAATGGCTCTGATCTCCAGTTGCCAAATTTTTCTTTCAGATTCCCAAGGCTCTCCACAGAATTCTGCCCAAATCTCTTCGCTAGCGATGTCCAAAACCAGAAAATTAGCCCACCAGTTGTCCAAAAATGTACATTATCTGTGCCCCCTTGAGGAGAAGGAGGGAAGATATTATGCCCCGGTACAAGTACAGGGGCAGGGTACAATTTTGGCACTGGTGGACACTGGATCTCAAGCTACCCTTCTGTCCAGAAGGGCCTTTGATGAACTGAATGCAGGAAGGGGAGAGAATTACCAAATCCCTCTCACCTCTCTTCCTGGACAACTGCAGAACTTTGACGGGAAGGAAATTCCCGTCGAGGGGACGGCAGACTTGGACATTAAAATTGGGCGACACAAGTTGAAACACCCGGTCATAGTTGTGACCCCAGAGGGCACCCCTTGTTTACTAGGGAATGATCTCCTGAGAAGGTTGTCACCCCTAATAGATTGCGTAAACAAGGTCCTCTGGACCCAGACTAGTCGACCAATAAAATTAAAACAGAGTGTCAACCATGTTAGTTTAAACGGCACCTGCCACATGGTTGAACAAAAATCTGACCAAGTAGAATTTCACTTCCAGAATAGCCAAATTCCAGACGTGACAGTAATAGCAGTAGGACAACAGACGGGTGATGGGGGGTCCTCTCTATTTCTGAAAATCAACCTTCCTTCCAGTTTAAGGTGGTATTCCACGCTGGAAGGAAATACTCTGAAATTCTTTACTAATCCACAATCAGAAACTCCCACTCCTATAGTCCAGAAAGATGTGAAATCAGCTCAGAGCCTGGCTGATATTCAGCAAATTGGAGAGCAGTTGTTCATCCCTGTCCAATTAAATGATGGGAAGGACTCTGTTCTCGCTCGAGTGTGTGTGAACAACGGTAAGAGCTTCATCAGCGAAGCCATGTTCCGCCAACTCCCAAAAGATCCAGCCATTCCCACATTCAAACTGATAGACAAATGGGAAATGGACCTGGAAGCACCTAATTCCAAACATCAGGTGTATGCTCAAAATCTCCATTGGCAACAAGAGCATAGTCCATAATTGTTGGGTCGTGCGAGACGTCCCTGCCGCCTTTTACTTAGGCAGTGACATTCTCAATCGCTTTGCCATTAGTTTGGACCTAATAAACTTCAAAGCTTGGTCCCGATTAACGGATAATCCCATGGGCTTTGATGATCCAGAAAAAGCATTTAGGTCAGCTCAATTGCTACCTTATGCAGTTGAAATTCAGATCAAAGAGGAAGTCACCATCCCAGAAAGGACCCGACAATTCTCCCTGGAAGTGAAAGTTAAAAGAGGACAAGAGTTGAAAAACCCTGATGCTTACATACATCGAAATGCTTCTCTCCAACAGCAAGGTTTAGGGGTAAACCCAACTCCATTAGTCAACATAGAACATGACACCATTCCAATAGAGGTGGATAACAGCGACTTAAAGAGTATTACTCTAGCCGCAGGCACCATTATTGGAATGGCGGTTGATGACCGACATTTCTCCATTGATCTTGGAAATGAACTGTTAGGACCAATCCCCAAGGACTGTTTTGACAGTGACAGTGATGACAATACAACACCAGACAGGATTTTTACCCGGCATGGGGGGAACTTCCTGGTGTACACTTCTTGCCCTTATGGTAAGGAAGATGTGACTTGTGACTTCAGGAGGGATGAGGTGATTTTCCAGGTCCATGAGGGCTGCCTTTCCCACCTGAAGCCTCTGGTCCAAATCAGCACTCTGACCAGGGACTTCTCCACCCAGCTGGAGGAGGCCGCGGAGATAGCCAAACCAGAAGTCTTTCCAGGCTTCAGGCAGATGGTGGAAGAGAGAGTCAACCTAGCTGATGCCTGTGTGACTCTGGAACAAAAGCAAAAGTTGAAACAAGTTTTCTTGGATTTCCAAGATCTCTTTGCGGTAGACTCATATGACTGTGGTCGCACTGACATCCACACAACAACAATCCCCACGGACCCTGGCATGACTCCAGTGTTTGTGAAGCAATATCGCTTGCCTCTCGCATCAATGGAGTCCCTTAATGAAATAATTAAGAACCTTGAGTCCCGGGGAATAATCCGTCCAGTCCACAGCACATTCAATAATCCGGTGCTGGGAATATTGAAGCCAAACGGCCAGTGGAGACTCTGTGCTGACCTCAGGCAGCTCAACAAACGGGTCCATACTTCCCGATGGCCTCTGCCCTACATTGACCAAGGGCTGGCCCAGATCCAGGGGTCACAGGTATTCACGGCAATAGACCTGACCAATGGATACTGGACCGTGCCTGTCAGTAGGGAGGACCAATACAAACTGGCTTTTACCTTTGGGGGCCAGCAGTACACCTGGACCCGGACTCCCTTCGGATACCTCAACTCCGGCAATGAATTCAACATTTTCCTACATAAGGCCATGCCCGACCTGGGTGCGAGGGGTAACCTGGCTTATGTAGATGATGTCCTCATCAAAAGTTCATCTGTGGAGGAACACATAGCGGAGATCCGTTATGTTCTGACGCAGTTGAGGGCCGCCGGAGCAAAACTTTCCTTTCAGAAAGCACAGTGGTGTAGAACCTGTGTTAATTTCTTGGGGCATGAGATTACTCCTCAGGGTCTCTGTCCCCAGGAAAAGAAAGTGGAAGCACTTCAGAAACTGAAAGACCCCACAACTCTGCGAGAACTAAGGAGCCTCCTTGGACTGACTAATTACAGCAGAAAGTTCATTGAGGGCTACGCAGAGATTACCAGACCCCTGATTCATCTCCTGAAGGGGGGGGGTCAAGTGGGAATGGGGTCCAGAACAATCCGAGGCAGTAAGACGACTCAAAAGAAGCCTCTCACAAGCGCCCTGCCTAGCTTATCCTGTCAGAAACAAGGAGTTCTTCCTGGAGACGGGGTTCTCTAATACGGCAGTATTATACCAAAAGCATGACAGGGTCAATAAAGTAATCTCCTATGCGAGCAAAACTTTGTCCTCTGTGGAGGAAAAATTCAACGATTGTGAGAAGGCACTCCTGGCAACGGTGTGGGCATTGAAGAATTACCGCCCGTTTATCCAGGGGGAACACATCATAGTGGAGACTCCACACCAGCCTCTGCAATATCTCCAAAGTGACACAATCCGGGCCGGAAATGTGAGTAATTCCCGAATTACTTCCTGGATTCTGTCAATGCAAGGCTTTCCTGTGGAGGTCAGATATGGCCAAAACAAGAAGAGTCCCCTCGCGCAAGGTCTGGCTGACTTGCATGATTGTGCCAGAGAAAACTGTCTCGAGGACGAAAGTCTAAAAGTAAAGGACAACATGGAGGCATACCTTAATTCCCCACACAAAGTCTTTGAAGAAGACAAGTGTGAGGGAATGCCCACTGTGTATGTGGATGGATGCTCTTACCATGTTGACAACAACGGGGAGAAAGAACTGGTGGCCGGCGTAGGGAATGCATGGGTGAATGAGTCCCCAGAACCCTCTGCTGGATACAAAATTGGTCCCCGAAGTAGTCAGGTGGCAGAATTGATGGCTGTGCATCAGGCCATCCTCATTGCTGTCCAGCATCAACTCCACGAACTGGTCATAATCACAGATTCGGATTATGTACGGAACGGGTTCGTGGAGCACCTGGTTAATTGGAAAACCAGAGGCATGTTATGTGCTAACAACAAACCCTTGAAACATGGGAAGTTGATCCAAAACATTGATGATCTGGTCACATCGAATGGGATGACCATCTACTGGAAGAAGATCAAGGGTCATTCCAAAGTAGAGGGACCAGACAAAACTGGGAATGACTTAGCTGATCAGCTGGCCAAAACCGGGGCCATCCAAGGGGATCTAATTGAGATTGAGTCCCTGTTGGGGGAAATCCAGGTCACTGCTATCACTAGGTCCCAGACAAATGCTCACAACGACCTTTCAATTGCCCAATGGAGTAAGGAGACCCCTGATGCTGATTTGATTACCGCTCAGAAGGGGGATCCAATTATTGGTAAATTTTACCAGCACCTTGAGGACCCTGAGAACTTTCCCCTGACGGATACCGATTACACTGGGAAGGAGGACCTAAGAGTGTTGATGAAATGTCCAAAAATGTTCCGAATCCAAGACGGTTTGTTGGTAAGGAAATCCAAAGCTGGCCACGATCAGTGGGTGGTTCCTACCTCATTCCGAAGCCTGATGTTAAGTCACGCCCATGATGCGGCCACCGCCGGTCATAGGGGGTTTCACACAACACTGGAAATCTTAAGAGAGGTTGCATACTGGCCACACATGGGGCAGGACCTCAACCAATACTTGAAGGGGTGTCTTGTGTGTGCACAATTTCAGCCATCATCCCTCACGCACCGTGCGCCTCTCCAAAAGCGGGGGATGACACTGCCATGGTCAGATTTACAAATCGACTTTGTAGGCCCTGTGATTCGCTCGGCTAGGGGGAATAAGTACATGTTGACTGTGACATGCTTGTTTACCAAGTGGGTGGAATGTCTCCCAGCCCCAAATTGCAAGGCAGAAACCGCAGCCGCCTTGATGATTAACCACATCTTTTCCCGTTTTGGTCTACCTCAAAGGATTGAGTCTCTAAAATATTGTGATTTGCATGAAACTGTCTCTTAGTTATACTGTTTTTTTTTCAAAATAAGAATGTAATGTTTCGTTATGATGAAATGCACATGCTGCCCCACTATATCAACAGTGGTGGAAAAACGTCTATGAATAGGTATTGCCGCTCTTCCTTTGTCGTCCTAGGAGAAAGAAAACCTGGAGACGGGCCAAGGACGACGATCCGGAGACCGGGAGCAGAGACGCAACGGGCCCGGGGTACCGCCCAATATTCCCATCAGGACAGGCGAGGAGAACCGATCGATCCCACCGTATGGAGGAAAAGATGCTGAACTGTGCCATCTATTGGAAGAAGATGAGGAAACATCCCAGATCTTGCGAGTCCCATCAGTGAAACCGAATGGCCATCGCAAGAGGGGGGCTTGTGGGATGTATTTACCCATGCATCCGAGCCCTACCTCAAAACTGTGCAGTACTGACATGGAAAACATCATGATGGCCAGAGCTTCCCAGAAAATGCACAGGGAAATGCATGAAGAATAGGCTGCCACTCATTTTTGCCAATGTTATGGGCACAGAAGGACACTGCCTAAAACCACCATTGGACTACCCACACAGTAGTCTGAAACCATTGGGAATGGCAATGCTGATTGCCAAAAGCAAACCCATAACTGTTGGGAATTCATTTTCTTAAATCCCAAAAATGGGTACAGTACCAGTACTCACCACTATCCAAAAGCCGGCATTTTAAAACAACACCAGATTTTACTTTTTGCAAAACTGAATAAATGAACCCAAAACAGGCCAAAGAAAGACTTACTGAGAGGTGGATCCAATGTAAAGTTATATTCTGAAGTGACTTGAAGGTTTATAACAAGACTGGCTGAGCTGGGGATTTCAGCAGTTTAAGTAAATTTGGACTGAAAGACATTAAAAATCTCAAGGTTTAAGAGAAATGAGTGACCTACTTTGAGTGTCACATAGGTTGCAATTGTTTAAATGTCATAGTTTTGAACTTAGAATCAGCATTCTAGCTGCATATGTAAAAAAATTGTCTTGACTTAAACTGGGAAACAAAAAGTGACATTTTATCTGAAACCTGGCTTAAGGAACTGAATTCTGCCTGGCAACTACCCCCATCAGGAGTGAAACTTGAGTCACAGCTGTGTTCCCAGGCCTAGCTGCCCTTTTGCTGCTCACACCAAAAGGGATATGACACTTCCCTGATTGAATTACCTGGGCTCTGCAGGAAATTGAACAAAGCCCTGTCCTGACTCAGGCAAATGTTTTATTGCAGATGTCGTAAAACAGCTTCCTCTTGGCAGAAGCTGGGAGTGGCAGGGTCTCTGAGCTTGGCAGAAACTGGAAAGACTGGTTTCTGTACCATGTGACCTGAAAAGACACACCTCTATAGCCAGAATATGGTTTTAGAAAAAGATGAATAACTCATAGTACGGACTTGTGAAAATTATTTAAATGATACCATAATTCTTGTGATTTTTTTGCCCACATTTTAAGAGGTTTTTCGAACCGGTGGCATGTTCAGGGGGGTTTTAGCGGAAAAGAGGATATTACTCAAAATGTGTGCATGTGAAAAATCTGACACTTCATCAACTAATGTTCATACTCCTTGCGCACATGTATGTAAATTTGGGGTAATGTCCGGAATTGCAAACCAGTTAAAAAGTGCAAAATATTGCCATTTCTGGATGCAAGCTCCTAGAAACGCCAGAGTCAGAACAGGGGCTAACATCAGTAATGCCTCATTTGTGCATGTAATTTTAAACAAATGTTTACCTGTGCAAATATGTCTCTTTTTATCATATATAGATTGTGTGCAATTTGGCAGGGGAGTGTCCTCTCTGCAAGCCATAAAATGACATCGCTCTGACTCACAGTTCCTTCCCCAATCAAGTGAGAAATGGAAATTTGACCAATGGCAAGTGGAGAGGGGTAGGGGCTAGTGATGCTGCTCACACACACCCATTTTGAAAACACATAAAAGCAGACAGACAGGACAGATAGGAACCTTCAAATCCATTTGCAGCTGGAAGCTCTGCCGGGAAAATCCATACCTTGCCTCCATCAAACCTCCAGAGAGCCAAACTAGAGACTTCAATCTATCCAGAACCAGAGACCCAGACCAGACCAGCAGAGAGAGCTGACCCAGATCACTATTAGCAGAACCAGAGAGAGCTGACCCAGATCACTGTGAAGTGCAGAGACCAGAGGCGAGTTTAAAACCTGACCAGATCCGTGGCGAGGTCCATTTCACTCAAGAATATAGTGTGAGTACCTAGAAAACTGTGCAGAACCAATCTCCTAGTTAAATAATATAATTCAATCTAGTTTAATCTAAGTAGAACTGTCTCCTAACTGTCACCTGTCATTTGTAAAGCTGTCACTTGTCATTTTCTAGTTGCAAGCTGCACTTGTCTTTTTGAACTTTAAAATTTCAATCTGAAAAACGACCTTTATTTAATCGCTCATATCTCCGTGACCGTTTGTGCTAGAGACTTGCAGTAACTTTCATCTGGAAGCTGAGATCCTAGGCTTTCATAGGACCCCAAAACAATATTGATAGCCCTTGTAGTTCTTCTGTAATCGCACCAGACGCATTCGCGAATTTTACCGCGATTTGAAAATTTCTCCACTTGCAAAAAGATAGCTGCTTTTGCTTTCCTCTGAAAAAAATCGTTTGCCTCATAAAAACTATCCCTGCATCACTGCTAGAGTGAGCCTGAGCTAATAGTAACTTGATTTCACTCACCCTGAACCTCCTAGAGGGAATTAAAAGCATTTTAACATATTTTCACTCCATTGCCAGCACCTATCAAAGCATTTTGCCTGTGTTTTCAACTTCTGTTGTCTAAGCTTTCTGGGGTGAACTGAATCAAATTTGATTGCATTTCTGAGAACTGTGTGTTTTCCTTCCATTTCCTTGCCTTGCATCAAGGGGGGGAGGGGATTGCCAGAGAAAAGTGATTACATTGTTTGTTGAAATCATATTGAGTATTTTCTATACTGCATTTCATTCATTCAACCTTGCATTTCCTTGAACCCTATAAAGCATTCTCTACCACATTATACTTCTGTACCTATTTACCAGTGTGCTACCTTATCCATTTCATCTCAACTCCTTAGTGATTATAAAGAAGTGTGATAGTGCCAGATTCCCCGTTGTTAATATTTATCATATCAGATTAAGTGTGATATTCAATTATTAATTTATTATAAAGTGTGATATATATATATCTATTGTTTAAATTATCGAATAAACCTTTAAACTTGCAAAACAGAACTACTTCTTGGCTCAGTGGGGTCAGGGGGATTCCAAGGGAGGGGTGTTATATAGGGGTAGTCATCCAGAACGCATGAACTGGACATAAAGATATATCAATAAGGGTTTTCATTCAGTATTCTAGACTAGGCGTTGACTTGGCTGTAGTGCTGAATTGAATCCTCTTACAGAACTGTGATGTATAAAACAGCTTGAACTCTGTGTCGAGGTTTTGGCTCCAGCAAACTCTCAATAGGTTCTGTTTTAAACCTCTTTTTTGATGTGTGTAAAAATCTTTGAATAAATGTATTTACCTTTAAATATTTTCTTGTGACCCTGTATAGCCAGCATCTAAAAACCGGCTACCTGCCTCTCATAGCCCACCTCCTACACACGGTTAGAACAAGGGTAGCCTATGACTCTTCTCTTCCTACTATATGATGCCTTTTTGAGTCAGACCCCCTCTAACAAAAAAGAAGGCTCCCAATCCCTCCCTTTCTACCTTATTATTACAACAGACAGTTCCAGCACACTAAGAAATATAGTCCACCCTGTAAAGGAACACAGAGGATAGACAGTTTCACGAAGGAAAGGGATGCACTCTGGATACTGACAGGATGGTAGTCGGTAAAGCAATCAGTCTTAATTGTTGAAGGTTATTTGGTTTCAGCACCAAGGGAGCAAGGGGTGGTAAATGTCACTGGGGGCCTTCGAAGAAAGACCAACGGGATAGAACTACAATTTACCTGGTGGTTGAGATGATCATGATACTCGACTGCGTCGAGTCGGTTCCACGATGCTTGCTGCTCCTGCGACAGAGTTCAAGATGGGAGACAGCTGCTGGTATCAGGTGTCAGTCAGTTCGGCAAGAAAGGCTAGATGGATGGCTGCATTCTGGCCAACACAGCGGCTCAGGGTCAAGAATCATTGTCTCTTTGCTGGTTGGCAGATCTGGAATGCTGGTTGAGTCATCTCAAATGGCTTTTGTGACTGCAGCATGAAAACGGCCAGTGGTGCAGCCGGTCGCGGTTCGAGGGCTCCACTGCCTTGAAAATGTCCTTAAAGGATGGACGCTGCTTGATGATTATTGCGGCCCTCCTCCTAGCTTCTACGCCGGGCTTGTGTCGTACTTTAAGGTCTAGGGCCCAAAGCTGAGGAGAGTGTTTGCAGGCAACCGCCTTGTCATTTGTTAAGAGACTCTCTGGCACTTCCCACCTCAGAAGTTTGCTGGCAGAACCTAGCAGGGTATGCTGTGTGCTGGCTGGATACCGGTTCTGGAGCTGCTGGATGGGTCCTCTGAGTCCGGTATTCCACTATGTTCCCTGGGAGATGTTTAGGGGGGGGAAGCGCTAAAGATTAAGGCGCTATATAAATAACACATCATTATCATTATTATCATTATCTTGCTTCCCTGTTGGAAATCCTGTCCTTCCTTCACTGCCGGAAGCTGTAAAGCAGACGGTGTCTTCAGCCAAGGTCCAAATTATTCCATCTTCTTGCTCCTTTCGAAGTCCTTGGAGGATCTGCCAAAAGAGTTGCTCAACCCTCTATTAAAGACAAAATGGCCCCAGTGATTGGTGCAGGCTAAATCTACCTTAAGGAACCAATCCTGGGTTCCCACCAGCAATCCTGTTATGTGTGAGTTAATAACCAGAGTGCTTTGCACCAGGAAAGGTAAGGGGTGACATGTACTACTAAGTCCCACCCCTCTTCCTATATGTTGTGGATCAAAGTGTCTCTCTGGTTAATAGAGCACTCTGTGATTTCTTCTTCCCTCTGAAAGGTGGTCTCCCTTCAGGGGTTGCCTACTGTAAACAGTTATCCCAAACATGCCATTCATTGCCCTTCATACAGAGGTGTGGGAGCTAGCTTCAAGTTGACACATTGCATATCAAAGAGGTATCGGGTTTCCTGTCCCTTCTGTTCTATGAACAAGTCCCTTCACAGGCCTGCTTCAATTAACTCTCATCAGTATGCGCTGCCACCACATAGAACTACATATAACAGGTGGATCCATGGAGCCTTTGATATTTTAATTAGGCTGGCCATGGCCGGCTTAAGATGTTGCCTTCCCCCATGCTGAGATGCTTTCAAATACCCATGGCTGTCACATTCCAGCTAAATGTGACAGGGAGGACTGTGCCTGTAGCCTGTGTGTCCTCAGAGTACACTTGACTATGTGTTTGTTGTGCAGCGAGCATAGGAAAATGTGTGCAGATTAGCCCCACACATTTTTTAGGTTGACCTCCCATCATTCATTTTCATTTCTAAACTTCATAAAAGCCTAGGCGAGCGCACACTCCCTGTGTGGATGGTCGAAATTCTCAGTCATATCCACACCATTTCAGGTAAGGGTGGGGCATTATTCTTTTCCATAAAAAAAAAACACATGTTGTTCTCCCAGGTCCAAGGAAGTCAGGAATCCTTTGCAAAAGAAGGCAATAGAAAGTCTTGCTTATGTTCTCTGGAGTTTCTCAGCAATAAGTTCTTACTACGGAGGAATGACAGGTACCTACATCCAGCTATGTACCTTATGGAGATGAAACTGTGTATTCAAGGGGAGCACAACTAATTTTGGCAGAGGCCGAATGTACCTTACATGCTGCCTATAATGGGGCAAAAAGTAAATGTGGGAGGGGCAGGAGGCAGGCCGGGCAGGAGTCCTTTTCAACCCCCAATTTGTATTAGACACATGGAAAAAGAATACCTTTTTGGAGGTGTACCAGTCTTTATTTGTATTTCAAACTTACATTTTGTAGAACACATTTTCCATTCCACTTTTATCATTTCTTTCTTTCAAAGGACGTATTGGCATTAGAATAAATATGCAAATCATATAGGATGAAAAGACTGTGCGCAAACATTTCACAAGTTATGTTGGTTTAGATTTGGAAGGCACAATCTCTGCCATTTTTCACAGAAACTAGCACGGCTGTAAGTGAGCAATGAGCTATGAGCATTTGGGAGATGAACAGTGAACCAGACCTACTTGATCAGTGAGAAACATTGCAGCATTTCTCAGCTGTCAGTTTCTGGATCTCGGGCTCCAGTGATGTTGTTCCTACTCTCAGGATAGCATGGAGATGTTGGTCAGGGAGTCTTGTCCTTAGACTGGAATTATGTAGTTTTGTTTGCGAAAAAATGTGCTCACAAATGGAAGTACTGCCAGACATAGATACCACCTTTAATGCTTCCTGCGACCGATTGGGGAATTGAGCAGTGTTCATAGACTGATAAAAGACTAATAAAGGCATCTCTCTGTGCATATTTGTGAGGGCACTACAGCACTGAAGTTCAATCACTTCCAGTTGAAGTTCAGGTGACACATTGTCAACATCAGCAGAGGAAGGGTCTGCAAAAAGTTTAAAAGAGGCTTGCTGTGATTTGAATTGTGTGAAACGATTCTCAAAAACATGTTGCAGTTCATTCAGGACCTTCAAATGCCGATGCCATCCTACATACTTGTCATGGGGGAAAACCTCTGCACAGGTGGGGAAGTGTACCAGTTGGGCTGTCAAAAGTCTTAACTTTATTTCAAAGGCACAAACTGCCTCAAACAGATCAGATATTAGATTTTGGCTTCCTTGTAACTTTAAATTTAAATCATTCAAATGGCCTGTCACATCAGTCAGAAAAGCAAAGTCCGCTACCCAGTCAGTATCTTGCATGACGGAAGTGTCCATTCCCTTTTCATCAAGGAATACTTTTATTTTCTGCTGTAAAGCAAAGAATTGCTTCGGATCATTGCTACGACTAAACAATCGAACATCAGTGTGGTACAGGACATCACCATAATCCACCTTTGCCTCTTCTAAAAACGCCTGAAACAATCTGTGTTTTAAAGAGCATGCATGGATAAAATAAACAGTTTTCACAATGAAGTCCACGACTTCCATGAATTTCAAATGTTTTCAACCTAATGCCTCCTGATGTATGATGCAGTGATATTTTTTTTAAATGGACAGCCTTCTCGCCCAAGTAACTTTTCAAGCAGCCAATAAAACCATTTTGCTCCCCAACCATGGCTGGAGCCCCATCAGTGGTCACACCTACCAGAGTATCCCATGGCAAATTTAAATAATCAATGACTTTGTGAAAAGCATTAAAAATGTCAGCACCAGTAGTCCTGCCATGTAAAGATACCAGGGAAGCCAGTTCCTGAAAAACCTTGCATTAATTATTGACCCCCCGAATAAAAATTAAGAGTTGGGCTGTGTCACTTGCATCTGTGCTCTCATCAAGGGCAGCTGAAAAGAATTTGAAATCCTTACATTGCATTTTCAGTTGGCTGTGACATTTGTCAGCCATGTCTATAATGTGCCACTGGATATTCATTCGTGAATGGAGAACATTTGTAAAATCATCTTTTTTTTCATTACGCACTGCCTCGCAAATCTCCATCAAGCAGTTTTTTACAAAATCCCCATCTGTGAAAGGCCGTGCTGACCTTGCAATAAGCTCTGCAACCTTATAACTCGCAAAGGTGGAACATTCAGATTCTGTTTTTTCTGCGCAAAAACACACTGTTGCTTAGTCAGCTGTGTTTTTTGCTCCCCAGCTTTCTTAATTCTCGCTTCCTCCTGCAAATCCTTATATTGTCACTGTTTTGTTTCACAATGTACTGAGATGGAGTACAAACTGTAAAGGGCAGGTTCAATGGTGCTTCAGGGAAGATACAAACTCCACTGTTATGCTCTCACTACGACGGTCCAAGTCTAGAGTAAATACAAATTACATACTTTTTAGACATCCTAGAAGCGACAAAAGAACAAGATCAGATAAAGAACATAGTCTTGCCGGCATACCTTTGCATGCACTAATTGATAGATACTTCCTTTAAGAATAGCGGGCTGCATAGCATATCAAACTGCTATGTTTGAGATTAAGGTGGTGAATGCAGGGATTGGCTGACTCTACTACAATGGCCATTTGAAATTGTGGCAGAGCTGTGCTGTACAAGTCCCACTTTTGAAACAAACATTGAGCCAGAGCACAAAATGTAGAAACCGCCCCAAATGCACTGTCGGAAGCCTTAACTTTCGAGAAAAGTCATTTTTGCAAAACTACAACTGCCATAAGATGTGCATGCCCGAAGAATGTACATCGCTTAACTTTGCTTGTTTTAGCTTTATATTATTCAAAGAGCCACGCAGAGAACCAAAGCTACTGTAGTGTCACAAGAAACAGTTTTTACCTGGTCGGGAGTCTGAAATCTATGTTTGTTCCCAGTTTGTAGGCTGTCTGCATGAAGGTGTATCTGGGCACTTTCTTGATCATTCACCTTTCTGCTGCCTTGTCTAGCTGGAATTGGGAGATGAGATTGCAACATTACAAAACATCACCCAACATCACATGTCGGCTACCAACCTAAAAAGCACCTACGCTAAGTGACCGGTTTCTCTGAAATTATGCGGCCAACTGCAATTCACAGCTCTCTTGCTCTTCTCCCGCTCAGTCCTACTAACAAACCCTGCCACCCATCTTGCATTACAGATCTGCCAGAGTGCCAAGAGACCACACAGGTGGCAATAGTGTGTGGTAAAAGAACCTTTAACATAGCATAACGTAACATAACAATGCCATCTCAATGCCTCTTCACAGTGCAGTGCACACTCCTTGGAATATCTCCAATACATTTAATGAGGCAGTATGAGCACTTCTCAACAAGTCTGTAAAACCTCATTGTTATGGTACACACCCTTCTCAGGGTTGGCCTGCTTTCATTGGGATTGTAATTAGGCATATTTCTATATTATTTCTATATTAACACCCAATGCGTTATATATTCATGGCTAGCCTGGGGGTAATTTTGCACTGTTGTACTATTGCTGTTTGAGTTGCTACACTTGTCACCTATCAGCCCTCCTGAGACTATAGTCTGCCCTCAGCCCACATTACCAAATAAGCCTTTCGGCTATGTCCGTTTTGTCTTTATTTTAAGCACTGCTCATCCGTGTACTCTGACAGAGCAATAATTATTTTGTCAGAATGGGTCTTGTAAATTTTGAAAGAAAAATATGCAATGGCCTATAACAGCGTAAAAATTGAACGTGGTCCCTGCAAGATGGCCAAAGATAGCACTCCAATAAAATAAAAATTTTATTTGTTAAGGTTTCTGTGATTAGGGACTCTGTGGTAACCAGGCAGGCCAACCCTGTTTTAGCATCATGGTTATTACACCACTGCTCAGAACACAAAGATCATAGCGGCTCTAACAACAGACACAAGAGACATACATTTACAATGGCCTCACACACACAATCCCTATAAACGCATATCTAACCAGAGTTCTTACTGGCACATACTGCAGACAGAGTTGTGATTTTTCAGGTCACCTAAATCCAAAAGCTTAATTTAACCAACCTGCTTTTTCAAGGCGCAAAACCTGTGAATGTGTCTGTTTGTGAATGTGCCTGTCTGGCAGTTGAAACACAGGCAGTAGGCATGCAAAGCAGCAACAGCATCCTGTCAAATGGGCAGAGCAGAAAGGATGGGAGATTGAGCTATTTCAATCCCCACCTGAAAACCCATCTGTGCACGGGCTCACACGTTCACAGCCATGCCTATTTTAAAGTAGCAAAACAACCAATTGGGTATTTTGTTAATGTTAATGCATCTGTATGTCATAGTCAAATTATTGCACCCATCCTGGTTTGACACATGTTTTGGCCTGCCAAGGCCTTTTTCAAAAACCGGGCTGATTAATGTAGTAACAGGTTAAATTGATATTCAATTTTTGTATGAAGCTAGTCTTTAAATTGATTTTATAGTTTGCGTCATCGGTCATATATTAAAGGATACATCCCTGGTGCCTGCAGTCGGGAGACCACAAAGGTACCAAGGATTTATCCCTTAATATATGACCCAGGACACGAACTATAACATCAATTTGGCGCACACACTAAGAACACTACGTTATGGATTAACTTCTCTAAGGTGTGGGTATACCTTAGGTACTCAAACTGTGACATGCGTGCATTTGGACGCCACCACTGTTTGACTGTTTGTGGGGCAGAGTATTAGCTGGTGGTGCAGAGTGACAGAATTATCAGCCAGCGGCTCAGCACCGATTTGAAATCCTCTCCTTGCAAATATAGTTTACTCTGCAGCTGGCTCAGTCCATTCGACGTCGGCGTAGCCAAATGTAAACAGGGCTATTTTAAGAGTCCTCTTTACATTTGGCTTCTCACTGTCTCTGAGATTCCTAAACCAGGGGTTTTAGTGCCAGAGGTCACAGTTGGGTCACCAGGAGTAGCAGAAGCTACCTCCGATGACCCCCAAATGACGTCAATGGCGGGTATTGATGTCTCCTTTTTCAGTGCTCACTCTGCTAAAGATGCTATATGGCATCCAAGGCCTATTTGGCAGGCACCCACTTAGGAGACATTCTTAGGTCGGCCGATTGGTTTAATGAACAAACTGTTCACAAGTTCTTTTGCAAACCCCTCATGCACTCTTCTCTAGCTGTGGTTAATTGGCTTTGAATGTGCATAGTATAAGCATGGCACGGAGGCTTCTTACTATCTATTATGTCTAGCAAGTTACAATGGGATAATTAGAGAGTATTATCACGCCCTTTTTTGCCTTCCCTGACATATTGTGTCTGTTTCAACTATGGATATGCCAATACAGCCCGGATTGTATCATTTTCCTCTGTAGCCAGATGAATGTAGTCTCTCCTGGCATTAATTTTTTTCCCTGTAGATGGCATCATGAGGATCTGTGTGGTCATAGCAGGAAAGAGGACAGTGTGGGCCGCAAGGGAGCAGCTATAGGACATAGTGGATGCTGATTGGCTGTTGTGGGCCGGACACTGGGGTGAGATCATTGGAGTTATAGGTTCCTTATTTCTTTTGTTACTGCTATTTTTAATAAAGTGAAGTAAACTGAATAATACTTGCCTCTGTGTTGTTAATACAATTCTGACTCTGTGTTGCAACTTACTATAAATAATCGACAACCAGTGCATGTGGGGATGGGTATGTGCGGGAGTTTGAGGGGGTTCAAGCATGGAATAGTACTCATGGAGGTGGGCAGTGGATGGAAACAT